>NC_140590.1:1300634197-1301324179 GCF_964204655.1 Triturus cristatus | reverse complement strand
TGAGTTTATTATTAACAATTCTTTAACTGCTTCTTGGGCCATAGTCTGGGACTGTCTTAAAGCTTACATTAGAGGTATCACTCAACAATACTTGTTTGAACAGAATAGGGAAAAATCTAAGAAGTCTGAGTCTGAACGCAGGGAATATTCTGACTTAGAGCGATTGCATGCTAATGCCATTATTAAAAAGGACATGGGCAAAACCAAGATCTACCAGCAGTTATTATCGGTTAGGGCTAGTCTGAGTCGTAAGTTAAAGGAGAAAGTGGCGAACCAGTATTCTAAACTCAGAACTCAACAGTATGAATATGGGGAGAGGATTGGGCGTGTCCTAGCATACCAATTGGCTGATCAGCGGGCTAATACACCCATTATGAGTATCAAGGGAAGTGACGGTCTAACCTATAATCAGACGACGGATATATTGGAACAATTCAGACAATTTTATGCCAATCTCTATAGCGACAACTTAGCCTTTAATCAGCACATAGCTGCGGAGTATATCCGGGACAATGAAATGACCCCAACAGAGCCATGTATAACGGCTTTAATGGATAGGGATGTGGGTATAGAGGAGATACGGGCTGCTACTAGGGCCCTTCCTTTGGGAAAAGCAGTGGGAGAGGACACTATTCCTCTTGTGTTTTATAGGACTTTCGGGGAGATTCTCGATCCAGTTTTTCTGAAGCTGGTTAATGGTATACTGGAAGGCGGGGCGGTACCGCCCTCTTGGAAATCGACTAATATAGTTGTTTTCCTTAAAAAAGGAAAACCGCCAGAGGAAAGAGGCTCTTATCGCCCGATCTCCCTTATTAATCACGATGCTAAGATTTTTTCCAAAGTTCTTTCCTCTAGATTAGCACCGGTTATACATCTAAATGGTATCTGATCAACAACATGGCTTTATTCCTGGTCGGGACACTACAACACATATTAATACTGCAATCTCCGCTTTCGACGTTGCCGGTCAGATCGGGGGCAAAATATCTATGATGCTGCTTGACGCTGAGAAGGCCTTTGACCGGGTTACCTGGGGGTCTTTATGGTTAACCATGGAAAAAGCAGGGCTCGGTCAAAGGTTTGTCACGGCAGTTCAAGAACTATACACAAACTCCATGGCAACAATTAGGCTCAATGGTCTAACTTCATCACCCTTCAATATTCAGAGGGGTACGCGGCAGGGGTGTCCCCTATCGCCACTCCTGTTTGCAATATACATTGAGCCTTTTATTCGACACTTATTACACAACCCAGGTATTATTCCGGTCACATTTAACAATGTATCTCTTAAAGTAACCGCTTACGCGGACTATATTGCTATATACATGACTAATCCTAGTGAGGCGATAGCGGAAACGACCGCGGCGGCCCATAGCTTTGGGGTCTTCTCAGGGTACAAGCTTAATACTAGTAAAACTCAAATAATAACCAACTCTGAAATTACTCATGATACCCTTCTTCCAGGCTTGACCCAAACAGCTACGTATCTGGGGGTTAATATCAGCAGTCAGACTGACAAAATAGTAAAACTTAACTATATCATATATCTGGATGCAATGGCAGAAACAGCAAAATACAAGTGGGGTGGCACACTATACAAAGCACAGATTTTTAGTATACGTGTTTTTAAGCCATGCCCCTAATTACATTGGCCATGCCCCATTGAGAGACCCCCGAGTTTTTCCATCCCACTGAAGCCCTGGTTACAAGGAACAGGCGACATCAGTGTACATTAGTGGGAAAAAAATTATAATTTCAAATTTCACATTAGCAAAATTAATCAACATTACACTGAGATCGATAATAACATTATAAGATCAAAGGAGTAGGATAATATGATCAACTGCTATCGTTGCTTCATTAAGTATAGAAACACAAACGGCAACGGAACATAAGGCTGGGGAACGGCGAGCAACATAATAGGCACGCCGCCTTTTCAAAACACTAAAGAATAAAGCACAGAAAAAGTACAAGGGCAACATTAACAAGCGGCAGTGAAAGTGATCCCGAAAGCGATCGCTATTGTACAAAACACGCCCGCAAGTGGTGCGCGCGCACCACAGCGACACACGTGGTTTCAATTATCGCGCCTGTGTCTGGGCACTATAATTGAAACCACATGGCCTATTGGTGTCTATTACGCGCACCAAGTGCGTAATAGACACCAATAGGCCATGGGCAGAGCAATGCGCCCGCCTTTGGCCTATTGCGTGCAGTCTTTTAGAAAAAGACGCACGCAAAGGCCTATCGCGTCGCACGTAAGGAAAAGCACACGCCCGAGCGTGTGCAATTCCTAGGTCAGCTTCAAAACCCCGTTTTTCAGATACTAAAGGACTCGCGCTGCGCAAGCAGTTCTGCGCACTGCACCGCTAGGCGCAAGACCTAACGAGGGGAAGGTAGTATTCGAACCAGCTCAGCAAGAACCAAGTGGTTCGGAAACAGTAAATACGGCCCCATGTTCTCTGATGACTGAAACTATGTGGCAGAGAATAGAAATACTGGTTTCCACTATGCTAAACCCCATCTCACTAAGACTAAGGCAGATAGAGGAGAAATTTACCGACCTAGAATCCCAGGTCAAAGAAAATTCCTGTGCACTAGAGGCACTACTAATAAAAGTTGGCCCAATGATGGCTGGACAGCCTCAAATACTCCAGGAGAGGCCCAGAACTGATTCGAGTATAATGGCCCCAAACATGTTTCCTGTTATAACAAATAGGGCCCAACAGGTAAGTGATAATCGGGAGGGAATAACCCCCAATGTAACACCAGGTACACTCAGTAATTCTGCTTGTAGTAACATAAGGTTTCTTAGTTCCAATAACCTAAAAGAAACAGGTGATTAAACAAATGAGGCAGCGGATAATTTTAATACAACCCCAAAAGGTCAAAATAGAATACCAATAGGACAGGGCAGCCAAGATGGTTTTCAGAAGGAAGCAAGCTCGGCCCTGAGTAATCAGATGAATGGAGCACAGACCTTACACCTCCCTCCAGTAGCTGACCCCTTGGTTCTAGTGTTGGGAAATGTGCCAATTTAAATTTAAATTTTAAAAGTGAATTTGTTGTTGGCTTTCTCCTGGCACAATTGGGCAATGTTCATATTAGAAGCTCACATATCACTGTCCTACCATTGGGTTTCTACTATAGACCTACTGCACCATTGAGATCTGAGGGCTACTTACAGTTTAAGGAAGGACAGATGGGGGTGCATCTTGGGGAAATTCTGGTTTATTGGATTGGAGGCTCGAGAACAGATTTGCGCCTCTGTCCGACCTTGATGCTTGTGACGGACTACAGCCAGTACATATAAGCTCTCAGATGAATCGTGAAAGGCAACCCTCCCTGACTATGGTCAATAGTGAGAGCGTACAGTCACCTTTTATACAGCAGGAGACACAAAGAAAGGCATTAAAAATAGCCTCATGGAATGTAGCTGGTATTGCCCACAAAGTGAGTGACACTAACTGGCTAAAGATATGGCAGGAGCATGAAATAGTATGTTTCCAGCAAACATGGGCTACGGAGCCATGATTTATTAATGGCTACCGATCCTTTCAGACCCAAGCAAATCCATCTACCTCGAGAAGGGCGAAGGGGGGTATCTTGACCCTAATCCGGAATGATTTATTAGTAAAAGTTAAGATGAATCCACAATCAAATCAAACTTTTCACATCTTGGTGATGGAGATACATCAGGAAGGAATATGGGTACTAATACATTTTTACAACAATAGATTTGGTACAAAGATGCACACAATTGTGGGGGAAGTTGACAAAGCAATTACTGACATTGTATGTAACATTAAGATTTCGAATATAAATGTCATATGGTTAGGTGACTTCAATATACACCCCTGTAACTACAATACATTGCCTGTTTCTGGGTTAGAGGACATGGGAGGAAATCCTATAAACCATTTCACACACAGTGAGTATGGCAACGGCTTAAATAAGCTATTAGCCTCCCTAAATATGGAAATAATTTGTGATCCAGACCTCATAACAGACACTTTTCTGGAAACCTTTCATTGAAATGGGGTGCGGTCAACGATTGACTACATACTTTTGACCTCCCCTCTCAATGCAAGGGTTGTTAAGGTAGGCAATTTCTTCACGACTTTTAGTGATCATGCCATAGTTTCAATAGAGCTGAAGATATTAGCACTGGAGAAACAACAGTGTAGCAATGTTGAAACACCAATTGTGGCTAGGAAAAATGGGGTCCAGTTAAAATGGGCACACATTGATAAAATTAAGTTGGTTCCAGAAATCATACTAAAGACACAAGATAATATACAACTGTGCTTAGACCCAGAAGCTGATGCAGGGTAAGTTGTGCTAGCTTTTCGTAATGTCTTAGAAAATATAAAATCGGCCTTACAAGCAAAAAAGCGCCAAATAGAGAAAAAGGCAGGGGCTGATTCGATTCATCATGTACAAACGCTAGGAAGGCTGTGCTGTATGCTCTAAAGGCCAGGTCTAGAAATCACGAACAAATAAGAACATTGCGGGCCTCATACAAATTAGCACGGAAAACCAGAGAAAGGGAAATCAGGGAGGATTTATGGGCCGACCTGGATAAGGCAGCCAGCTCGGGAAACAGTTGCGATTTCTGGAAGTTAGTAAACGCACCATATTTCAAAATATACATGGCATTCATGGACCTGAGCGCGGTGTTAGACTGCGTGGTCCATGATAAGCTATGGACTATAATGAAAACGATGGGGGTCGAACCAGCTATACTAAATTTTATTAGGCAATCATACGCAAATGCGACGGCATCAGTTCAATATACAAAGACTGGAGATTGTACACGTTCTTTTAAAATCTCCAGGGGAGTAAGGCAGGGCTGTGTATTGGCCCCATTTTTCTTTTCCTTATACACAAATGGAGTTGAAAAAGCACTCACAGTGGCCACTCGAGACGTCCCCCTCTTTGAAAATCAAATGCTACCAATATTGGCTTATGCAGATGACGCGGTGCTACTTGCCAGAACGGGGACTGGGTTACAAAGGTTGATAATCGCGTATGTCTCTTTTATGGATTCATTACAATTGAAAGTGAACCAAACCAAGTCCTTTGTAATAATAGCAGGGGCTACAAAAAAAGAAAAAGTGCCGTACTTCCATGCGGATGCAGAAAGAATTGAGGTAGTGGACTCTTTCCCCTACTTGGGTATACTTTTTGATAAAGACCTGTCAGGGCAAAATTGATGGAAGGAAGAAAGATGGTGATGGAGAGGGGCTTTATCGCCGTAAAATCCTTTGCTAGAAAACTGGGTGCTAAACTCTTATTACCAATAAAAAAAATATCTATCAGGCCAGAGTAAAAGCAGCAGTGACCTATGGCGCTGGGGTCTGGGGTATGGTAGTACCGACACCACTGCAAATTATTGAGAATATATTTTTAAAATCTGTAGTGGGTCTCCCTCCCTCTTTTACAAACGGTAGCTTACATATGGAATTGGGCTTGCCCCATATCACAGATTATATACAACTAGCCCCACTTCTCCTCTGGCATTCAATCTGGAGGAGAGACACAGTGCCACTTAATCAATAATAAGGAGTTGCCTAGCTATGGATAAGTGGAAGAGGTTTAGGTGGCTTAGTTATATAGAGTCAGCATTAAGGGGGTTTGGTCTCCACACACTTTTTAAAGATCCTCTGGTTTGTAAGAAGGTCTCTAAACAGAAGGTTAGTGACATGTTTATGCTGATGTCTGAGTACAAGCTTAAGGAACACTATAAAGAGAAACACGATTCCCGGGCATATTGCCTTAACCCACTATTAAGAGAGGGGGGGGGACGGCGGTTCTCTTACTTAGTGAATGTAAATAGGTTGCAACACAGATTCATATTACTGAGGTTTTGCACTAACCTGATTCTCCTCATGTTAGGCTATCCTGAAAAAACATACAACCATTCTGATTTAAGTGCGTGCCCATGTGATAATTTATCAGCACAAACTGAATTGCACCTAGTTCTATTCTGCAGGCTATATGAAAATGAAAGGAATGTTCACCTCAAACTAATCTTAAAGAAAAGGTATTTTAAGCAGTGCCGGGTAGCACTATATTTTCTAAAAACACTACCTGACCCTTTGGTTTGCTATTCAGTTGTGTCATTCTTATGGGCCTGCATGAGGAAGGGGAAGGGGATGGCGTATAGACCAATGAGATCGCTAAATAACAACACAAGTACCTTGACCGAGTATATGCAATGATTTTTATCTTTTTTAATGCATTCTTGTCTTTATTCTAGAATTGCGCTGAAATATTTGTAATTTTAAAATAGAATTCTGTAATAATTTTATGAAGATGTTTTTTGTGTGTGCTTTTAAGATCATTTTTAACTTGATCGAATAAAGATCGATTGAATTGAATTGACTGAAAGAGTGCGAGAAGTGTCCACTGTAGGGTACAGACTGGACGAGGGTAATGCACTCAGAAATCCCTAGCATGGTGATGGCCATGCACCCCTGCCCTGAATGCCACAATTGTAAAGTATGGATACCTGACACTGGTTTTTGTAGTCACAAGCAAACATGGCCCATGGGTGTGCACCATGACATATGCCCGTCTCATGGATTTCCGTCTTTTCAGACCAGGGGGGGTGGCCAAAATGCTACCCTCAAAGTGCTGAAAAGATAGTAACTTTACCAGGAGTACAGCAGCAGGAGTTCGATGGTGGCAGCATACTGTGAAGTGATCAGCAGAAGTGGACAGGTTCTTTTTACCAGAGTCATTGGAGTGAGGCCTACAGGCTCTCTCATTTAAAGTTCTCGTGCAGCATGCTTAACTCACTCGCCCTTGGACTACATTGGTTTGGTGTGCAGTTCTGCACATGTACATGATGTAAGTGTGCCTGTGAATGGCGCAATACTTGGAAGACTCTAGGTTCCATTTTCAGAGACCCAGGGCTAACAGAAGAAGAATGAGGAGGTCAAGGAATCCCCTCCAGACATATTTGCGGATTGCTGCACTCCTGTGTGCTGGATGGGACACACTGGAGGAAGGGAGAGACAGACTCTTCAAAACAATTCAAAGGGTGCTCTGTGATTCAGAGAGAGGCGACTATGAAGAGGCCTGGGCACATCTCAGGAAAGAGATGGGGCTGATAAGAGGATCATAAAGAGTTGGGCCGTGGCCCTGTGGTAACCTTTTGATACACATATCACTGTGGCTGACATCCAGGTGTGAACCTCTAGTCACTACCTTGGCCTGTGTTGTGGGATTGCCAGATTTCACGCCTGCTGTGACAGACTGCTTTCTAGAGGAAGGGCAGAAGAGAGGGGACTTTAAAAGGAAGAAGACTGCGAAATAAACTTAAAATACTCAAACTACAAATAACATTTGATGACTTGAAATGGACTATAATAAGGGGAGTTCGAGCCCCCCAAAATTGTCCACTGTCAAGCAGCCAGTCAGGCTGTGCGAGGGAAAACTCTACAAGACTTCTGCCTGTGACCTCAGCTGGGTGAGGGGACATCACACAGGGACTTCAAGATTATCTGCTGTTGGAGCCTGGAGCACAAGTGCCTGCCTGTTTTCCAAAACCAATGAGCCCTGAAAGAAAGAGGAGAGTGCGAGAGGGAGTGAGGTCTAGTGAGCGATTCGGTGGATTGGATCCATGTAGTGAGGCGTGCAGTGATAGCTGCTGCACTGATCTGGTCATTGCCCATGTGCAGGGAAGAGTTGGTGACCCCTGTATGCGGAGGAGTGCCACCGTGTAGTTGGAGGGTCCCAAGAGACTAACCAGAATCAGCAGAGCATCAAGAATTCCCCGTCCGCTGCCTCCACAGGACCGTGTGTGAGGAAATTGAGGACACCTGACTGCTGCCCCTCCCAGGCTTCGTGTGAGGAACTTACCAGAGACAGCCACTGCAGATTCAGTACCTGCGAAGGGGGCGTTCTCAAATACTCCCGTCCCTCCCATCCTGCTAGTGCAGGTAAAATGCATTTACGGGCCAGATGGGCCCAAGGGAACTTGCTTGCCATATAGCTCTTCGGCAGTGGAACACTTTTGACCTTATTGTGGGACTCCTTAAACTCAGAATACTAGTGGGGCTTAACCTGAATGTCACCAATAGTAAATAGAGAATAAGCAGTACTGCTAGAAGAAGGGGAGTGGGACTCAGGGACCCGCCTATAAAACACTAGAGCCCTGACCTCAGAGGATGTCTGTATGGTTTCTGAATGTCATATTTTACTCTATGTTCGTATATAAATTATCCTTTTATTATTAAAGAAGTAATCAAATAGACAATAATTTATTGCTGCTGCTGAAAGCATTTTGAGATACGAGCATGTGTTCACCACCCTATGTCTACCTCAACCCCGAGAAGCCTTGGACTCATGCTACCACTGAGAGTCAAGTGCTGGAGGTGTACTTGGCACAATTGCTCAGGATCAATGGAAGGTTGGGCCCCGGGAAAATCAAGCGTAAAAGGCCTCAACCCCCATGTTTAGGCTCAGTAGCTCCTGCTTGCCCCTTGGCCCTCTTAATAGGATTCGGACACACTGTTTTGGAGTTTACCAAACAAGCTGCGATACATAATGACTGCAGATGGAAAAGGAGGCAAAATCTTCAAGACCACATACCTTACATATACTTCATTGTCCACCAGATGGTAAAGCACACAGAAATGCCTCATATCTGCAGTTTCAGTCAACTGTTTACCGCTTAAAGTGCTGTTGCCGATGCATAAATTGAAAAGAGTAACCTGACGGAAGACCTTTCTCAGTCCTATGTGTGAAATTATGGAAAGACTCATCCTCAGAAATGAAAAAAAAACAAATGTATTAGTTATACTTTACAAAAACGCTTGGGAGTTACCCAATTAAAAAGGGGTTTGTGTGGTGATTAGGTTACACGATGTAAACATCAGCATTTAGCTGCTATATTCTAGCATTAATGTGTAGGAAAGTAGGATCTGCTTCTTATGGTTACCCCCACTTTTTGCTTGATGTCTAACTGTTTCTGACTAGTCTGACTGGGATCCTGCTAATCAGATTCCCAGTCTATCTGCTTTCTCCCTTAAATTGACATACATGTACTTTGGTACACTTCAGATTGGATACTGGGGTACCCTTATCAGTCCCTAGTATGTTGTGCCCATGTACCCAGGGCATAGGTATCCCAGAGGCCTCCCAAGGGCTGAAGCATGTATTGTTCCACCCATGAGAGGCCATGCAAACTGAACTTAAGGTCTGCTACTGCAACCCGTATAAGCTGATGCTTGCACGACTTACTTTAGATATAGGTTCACTATATCTATTGGTCACTACACTTAAAATGTATAAGTCGCCCCTATAGCAGGCCTTAACAATCCTGAAGGCAGGGTGCAGGATTTTCAGTGAGAGGGTGTCCCTGCATGAGCAGAGCTTCTCTGCAGTCTTCGGAGACCATTCTCCCGGGTTGTCTGTGACTCAGCAGGACATATAGGTAGAGGTGCATGATAACCTTGCGGTAAATGGTATCTCGAAAACGTCTGCATAGTGTGTGTATCAAACACCTTGGAATCATACCTCCACACCAGTAACTGGTGTGGGAGGTATGATTCCACCCTTCAGAAGCGAACTTCGTGGGGTCACTGGTCTAACCGGTACCAGCCTTCTCGACCCGGACTGCACAAAATGGATGCTGCCGACCAGAGATACATTTCTGCCCGCCTGCTGCTGAGCCAAGCTCGAGCAGAGGAAGGCAGCACAACAGGCATCCTGTCACAGGGAGGTGTGACCACCTCCTAGACAGGGTTTAGTGTCTTGGGGCTGGGTGGGTGCACTCTGAGAGTGTCTGAAAGTCTGCACCTGGGGCACATTTGGTGTCCCTGTGCATAGTCCAGTTCAAACCAGTTCTGGGAGCCATTGGCTCCTGCTCTGGTGTGAAACTGGACAAAGGACATGAGTGTTACCACCCCTCTGTCCTGCCCCTCTGCTAGGAGTGTCCCCCGAATCTGTCCAACCCTCTCCCGTGGGTACAAAAGGGTTTATCTGGCTGTAAGACTTTACGTGGACAAGATTCTACAAGACGAAACCACTGGCCTTCAACCATCTGGACACTCTGGACTTCGCTGGACCTCGACTGGGCTAGACTTCGTCCCCCTTTCCGTCCGATCTTAGTTTGTGCCTTTGCTCCATAAAGATTCTGAGCAGGACCTGTGGTGCACTTAAGACAACTGAAGAATCTAACTCCCTTGGAGTGAAGGAGTCACTTCCCTGCATTTGCAGGCAACTAACCACAACTGACCGGTCTGCTGCTCCTGAGCTCCTGCGGACTTCGAACATTTCAGCAATACAGGAGGTGGGTTTCTGAAGGTCCCTGAGGTTGATCTGCCCTCTCACCGAGTTTGAGGCCAGTATCCCTCGTGGGGACTGCATAACCAGAACCCCTGAGCACTGTGTCCATTTGCTGTTGCATATACTTGTTGGTGATTCCTGAGCTTGTGCATTGGACTCCGTGTAGTCCTGACCTTGAACAGTATTTGCACCAAAGAACTCAGGCCTCCTCGCAACGAGTGCTCCGTGGGCTGGTGCTTTACAATCTGACTCGAGGACCCCTTGTGACTCCAGGTCATTCGGCCTTTGAGTCCTCCTGAGGGTCATCTGGATTGTTCTTGGGCTTTCCTGGTTGCTCCAGACATGCCCTGACTCCCCATTGCTTGGTGAGCCCCCTGGACCTTGCTGGTCCACACCGTCACCTGTTTGACCTTCCAGCGTGGGTTGCTTTCGCCAAGGCTTGTTGGTGTACCAGCCGACACCGACCCCTCAGCACTTGACTTCCTTCATGGGACAGCTCACCTCCGGCTCCTGGTCATCCTCGATGTCTCCTGGTCCTCGTGGCTGCAGTCAAGCATCCCTTCTTTGCACCTAATGCACCCAACATCGGTGGGCATCCGTCTACCGAGCACCTGGTCACTCTGAAGTGACCCAGACTCTGTCCCCTCTGCTTTCAGGTTCCTTCCTTCCAGAATCCAGGCTTGGATTCCACCAGACCCTTTTCGCCTTCACGGCAGCAGTACTTTTTTGCAGCTCTCCATTGAGACCGACTGCAGTTTCCGACGCTACTTCAAACCTATGCACCCGGCTCCTCTGGGATAGGTAACTCGGGTACCTCGGTATCCATGGGTGGCGTGGCTCTTCAAACTCCAGTTCCAAGAGGTTCGCTCGAAGTCATCCTAGAAGGGTCCTTAAACTTTAAAAGTGTAACTGCGACTTCCCCATAGAATTAAACGGAGCCCCTGGTCATGTTCCCACACTGCACCCACCCTTCGTGGGGACCCTGTCTACTCACCTTGGGTGGTTCCTTGGGTCCCAGCGATTCTACATGCTCCAGACCTTGTCTTGATTTCAGTCGTGACTGTTATGCCACTATTTTAGTATATGGTTTGGTCTCCCCCTGTTGTGTGCTTTGTGTTCTATCCTCGTGTAGAAGATAGTAGAGAGTGTTCTATTAATAAATAAATATTTTTTATATAACTACGGTGTGGTTCCCCTTCATTTAGTCATTCAGGAGGTGATATTCTGGTAAAGCAAGGTGCTTTACATTCCTTCAAGATTAAGCATGAAGGCTGCTCTCCAGAGCTACCACTAGGATAGCTTTCTAAAGGTTAGCTTTGACCTCATACATCATAAGGGTCGTTTGGACTTGTGCAAGGTGCCCACTTTAATAAGCGGACAGCATATACCAGGCCAACTTCTCACATAATGCTCTATAAATAATCTGCAAAATCAAATCATAATTTTAAAAAATGGGAGGCTATAAGTAGCTGCAGTCTGTCATGCACTTAACGTCTTCACCACCAATACTCTGTTCCCTGAGCCGCTCTTACCCAGAATGCTGGTGGGCCCGGGTTTCCGCCCCTCCATGTCCTTCATTGCCTCCACATATCTGTTCGCCATGTTCTGCCATATGGCATCCAGTTCCCCACCTGCAACCACGGACATAAAACATTATGTGAGCTGTACATACAATTTAAATAAGAAATCCTTCAGGACAACAGGTAGGGATCACTCACTCACACATGAAACACCCAGTGTTAACCCTGAATGGTGATGTTACATTAGCAGCTCTCCTTGCTACAATAAGCAGGTGCCAATGTACCACCAATATTTGACTACTGACCAGCAAAGAATACTGTATAAGTATCCCAGGGCAATGGCACTTCAACAGCACACCACAGAACCCAATAAATGCCAATATAATAGGTTCTTTCTTCCTATACTGAAATAAGAAAGCCAAAAAATCAAGTTTAAGAGATGTGGCAGGAGTCGGGCTTTGCCCTACAGGACAAAGCAAGAGCAGAGCCACTGCAAGATTTAACATGTAAATAATGCAACAAATATCATGGATAAATATGATTAACACTAATTACAAATTTTTTTTAAAGTTCTGTGTTCCACTTTAGTACATTAAATGACTATGAGTGACATTTACTAAGCGTAATAATTTCAAAAGATTAACTTGGAAACCTTCAATCCGCCTTTGCCCCACCAAATGCTGGATTGATGCTGCTATGAGGAAACCAAGAGACAGGTTTTTGGGGAATGTGCATGTCCTATAATGGGTAACATTGTTATTATATATGAAGCAACATTATAATCCATAAAAGATAGAGATTGTTGCAAATCCTTAAGTGAATTACTTCAAGTTACTCAGACATTTTGCAGTCAAGGAAAGGGAGACAGTAAAGTAAGTGGTTTGCCATATAGTTTGGTCACGTTGAAAATTCGATACCTGTGCAATTGTGTTACTGGATGGATATTTCCTTCTCCAATTTAAGACTGAAGAACTAGGCCTTGTGTTTAACTGCATTTCAAGAGCTAAATGAGTAGTCTATGTATGTTCAATAAATCCAATTTGCATAAAAACAAATATTACATTTAAGAGGAATCACATAAGAATCTTTTAAAAACGTCTGTATGATTTGCATCAAAAGTGGAAAGTCACAAAGAAAATATTAATATTTGGAAGACATAGGACAAAGAACAAGCAGGATGTATTAAGAATGAATCTGAGGTGTTCTGTTGTACTTAGTTGTAAGTTAAGTGTTAAGGTAGCAGTGGGGTTGTATCTAGATTCAGCATTACAACACAACTGTGACCTTATGTGATCAACAGAAAAAGAGCTTTAAGAAGCACCACTGGCAGGGGGACTTTGGCTTCACCAACATGTTGATCTAGATCGCTGCAGGATTTGACAGAGCAGACTTTATGTGCTTCTTCTGAAAAAGAGTGATTGTATTGCCAATACTATTATAAATGCAGTAGGCCCAAGCTGGTAGTGGTAACAAGGAAATGATCATGGCTGTAGGTCTAATTGGTTCATTGAGAAAAGTTATGTCAAATGCCGTGGGTCTGATTCTGTTTATTATGAAAAGTTCTGAAGAGGGCAATTGTCCTGAACTATTTACTGTGTAAACCATGTTATTATACTGTTTTAAGGCCTGTAGACTGGTGTTTTCTGATGCAGAGGCCAGGTCAAATACATCTAGTTTTACATTTAACTACTAGCTAAAAACCATACAATGTGGCTTTACATTGTGAATTCTGAACAATACAATAGGAAAGGGTTTCACATAACTCTGTTCCAAACTCCACAGACAGGGCTTTTACATTGTGAATCCTCTAGCAAATGGACTAGGAAGTTGTTTTGCATTCTGAACTATGATAAATGCATTAATAAGGGGTTTTACTTTGGGAAATCTCTGAATAAATGCAATAAGAAGGGTTTTTGTAGAGAGGTCCCTTTTTAGGCCTGGTCACAGTAAATGCACAGTTTATCACAGGTAGACTTTATGTTCATTTCAATGTATTATTTAAATTTATACTTTAGGTCTGCCTAAAATGTTTCATGGGTCTACCTCGGCAGAGACCATATGATCATGTTTATGTTCATGTTCTGTATCGTTTTTTAAATGTGGTCGACAAAAGCAGTTGGCCTCTCATTTTACACTATGAATGACTTGAAAAGCCTGCAGACTTAATCTTGCTGATCGTGAAAAGCCTTGTGTACTGCAATCGGCCTATATAGGACCAAAGCTAGTTTTCTAGAGCTTTAGCGTATTGATGTGCAAATTGGCACCTAGTGCTTAAAAAGGTAACAGAAACAGATTAGGTGTACTAGGTGAGTTGTTCTGCTGAGCTATTTCTTTTGGCTACCTGATTTACACCTTGGGATTCTGTGAGGTCCCTAAAGGAGAGGTTTCACTTTAAAAGATTCCACTTGAAACCTTGTAAATATTTGTAACTGTGTGTGTAGTATTTAGTTCTGCTTTCATTACAGTCCTTTTCCTTTTTAAAGATACATTGGGTGGGAATTGATTTATTGTTCTTTTTGTGTGTTGCTGAGTTTTAAATTTCTAGACCTCATCACCTCCCAAAGTCAGCTTCGGGCTGCTTTGCCTTATTACCCTTAGTTTGAAGTGCAAAAAGGAACTGAAGTATAGAGGCTCCTGGACACTAAAGGTGAACGACCCACATTAGCACAAGTGGGGCTGATTAACTACCTTCTACCCTGGAACATCACAAACCAGATTTCTCAAGTACAATAGAAGGGGTATTGAATTGTGAAATCTCTTATAAATATAATGGGGGAACCATACAAAGTAGTTTTATATTGTGAGCTCTGTGATGTATACAATGTGATGGGGGATGACACAGTTTACTTTGACAAATGCAATAAGGAAATGATTGTCAACTCTGAAAAATATAGAAGTACATATTTACCATGTGAAATTTCTGACAACTTCAATGGGAGGGAATTCTTTCATTGTAAACTCTCTGACAAATACAAGAAGGGCTTTTACAATACGAACTCTATCACAAACAGCTAAGGATGGGGTTTTACATTGTTTACGGTCACAAGTACAGTATGCAAGGGGTTTACACTGTGAACTCTCTGGCAAATGCAACAAGAAGGGGCTTAATACATGTCTTCCTTTTCTTGGTCTGGAAAATGTTTACTATTGCCTTAGGAAGATCTGAGGTCCATGTCAATATAAACTTTTAGTCTTTTTAAAATGACTGATAGGTCTAACTGAGCAGAGACCACGTGGTCGGGTTTATTTACTTTCATATTGAAGCCAACCAGTTTTTTTTACGGATTAATAATTGCGGTGACAAAGGCAGTAGCCCTCTAATTTTTAATTTTGAAAAACTTGACACAGCTTACAGGATTGACCGCTTTGATCGTGAAATGCCTCATGTTTTCGAATAGGAATGTATAGAAACATTGCTGTTTTTTAGGATTGAAGACTGCCGGAGCGCAAATTGCCTCTTGGTACCTCACAGATAACAGAAACTGACTGCATTTACAGGATTAGTTGCCTCCTGTATTAATTCTAAATCATTTTCACCCTGCATTATCTGTGATGCCACTAAAGGTAGACTCCCAATTAGTAATTTCATCTGAAATCTTGTAAATATGAGTACAGTATTTAGTTGTGTGTGTATTAAAGTAGTTTTTCTTAATGAAGAAAAGACTGATTGGGCATTAATTTATTGTGTGTTATTTTTGCGTGCTGCTCAGTTCTGAGTTTCTATACCACATCACCTCCATTCCACATCACATCCCTAAAACAATCTTGGACTGTTCTGCCTCAATATCCTGACAGTATGTTTTATAGTCTGAATGCTAATGTATTAAGATCAAGGTTTACACTTTAACATTGTGAAAATTTCAAGAAATGGAAGAAAAAAAGGGGTTTGCATTGATAACTGTGTCAGCTACAGTAGGAAGAACTTCACTTGATGAACAACATAGAGGGGCTGTACTTTTGACCACTATGAGACCTTTCGACACAAATCTCTATTTCAGGTGGTGCATACAAGGTCTTAACTTCATTTAGTATATTTGTAATTTTAGGATTGGTATTTAGTTGTGTGTGAATTAAAGTATTTATTTTCATTTCAAAAGTAAAGACACCTGGCATTTATAAATAAAAAATTATTGTGCATTGTGGATTTCTTTAACTATTATTTAACCTCCTTTAATTTGTTCCTTAAGTGTTATTGTTTTATTAACCCGTTAAGTGTGCCCTTCGGCCAACGGCCGTCGCGATCACTACCTCGCTAGTGCTGCGCATGTCCGTTGGCTGACGCGGACCCACCCACTCAATAGAACTCCCGCACCGCGGCGGAATTTGCGCCGCGGTTAAGGAGTTAACTATGCTGCCGATATTCAATTTAAGATACAATATACTGGTGCTAACTCTGACCTTCCCCTTAAACTTGGGGTCATTCTTTCTTCTATCTCATATTTGATGATTATTAATCTTTTAAATATTCATTCTGATAAAGCGTAAGTGTTGGTTCTAGGGAATCATCCTTAAACACAGAATATGAGTGAAGTGGAACGAAATTCCCAAACGGAATTCTGCTCTTGTCAAACATGAGCAGGTTGTTGTTCTCCCATCTGTATATACTGGATGTGAGAACAATGGACACAATATTACCAGCTAGCCAATATTACCAGCCAGAAAATCCACTTATTAAAATCACCCTGAGAAAGGGCTGCACTGCAGCCTTGACACAGCAACCCTCAGCCAAAGCACCGGGGGGAATATAATGCTCTACCCTGCCAGGCGACAGTCCTCCTTTCCCTTCCGTGCACAAAAGCCTGTACACACATTTACCACTTGCTTTGATACAGTATATAGAGTACATTAATTCTCAAATGGACACATATTATTGAGGCTGGTTTTGTCACTTTCATTTCACAAGGCCTCTCAGTCACCCAGAATATAGCCTCCTAGCCATAAAGAATGTAACATGCCGTTTTACAACACACTTTACGATTTGTTTTAAATAGTGACTCCGAGTGTGTTGTTATTTTCATATACGAACAGCACTAACGAACCCCTGTTAAGCGATAATTTACCTACACATTATTTCACCGACCTCCAACCTGTTAATTGAGCCCCCTAGGACTATCTCTGAAACAAATGCTGCTGAATTTAACTCTCTATCAACTTCATAAACACTTTCCCCATGCTCTTTTACGATAGGTTCCCTTATGTCACCCAACTGCACTTTGGAATTATGCAGAAAGCGAAATAATGGATTATTATGATTGTCAAAATTAACCGGTATCACTATTAGGACTTTGGAACTGTACATGTCTAATTTAACTTGATAACATAAGATCAACCATGCTATGAATGAAATAATACACTTTGATTAAACCTCATGGCATGGACTACAGGGCTGGACAGAATGATTATATATGCCTTTGCTTCAATGCTATCCATCATAAACAATGGGGTATTCCCAAATGGTCCCTGGACCTGGGTATCGGTTATTATAAAGAAACAATGGTCCTGGACCAATTATCCAAGGAATAGTTAGATTGAGAGAATTATCAACTTATTTGAGCTTACATTAATCAGCTCACAAACGTCGATAAATCGTGAGGATAATTAAAACAAACAGATGTGCAGAAAAAACCACTAAGTATTATTACAATATATTTATTTGATCATTTAAAGGAACAATCATTAGAGGATCAAGAAGGTAGGAGAATGTTCTAGGGAACGTGTAAGAAAGAGTGCTCAAGTGTATATATAGGAATCAAGAGAGCTCAAAGTGTATAGAAAAGTAAAGGGCATATATTTACAAGACTGTACAAAACTGATATCCAATAAATAGTTAGATGCAACCTGGCCACATGCAAATTATTCATTTGAAATATATTTTCTAAAGTTGTAAGGAGAATTTCCTTAAGGCTGTAAACAGGGGTAATGGGGAAGGGGAAATTGGTCTAGGTGCGGTAGGGGGTAGCGTCGACATTTCGATCCGGCTTATCGGCAACCGAGGGACTTTAATACCTCAACCATGCGGATCAACCTCAGGACACGGGGACAGGTGAAGTGACCCTACAGAATAAAAACAAGGAACTTGAACCGGGACCTAATAGGTTACCCAGGCGTGGTGCCTGCACATCAAATGGCGGGAGTAATGTATTAAACCCACCTCATCAATCTTGCAATGCTCAATTGGAGTCCAAAGCCTGGTAACACCAAGCATTGATTAACAAAATGAGTCGGTGATTCTTTCAATAAGGTATTGATTAATCGAAAGGTTCCACAGCTTTAAATGTGTTTTAGCTGGTTCTAAATCACCATCAACCAGTCCAACTAATTGGTCCATCGACCAAGTGGTGGAGTGCCTTGATGTTTAAGTTAGGATTCTCTAGGTATTAATGTATATAATGTATATGATGTAAAGGATTTTCCTCCAATAGGTAACAAGGTACCCCACATGTCCAGCGATTCTTCCCCTCCTGTGTGCAGATTCGAGTGAGACGTATGAGTGTTGGTGTTATGGGCCCCACCAATGAATGCGTGCATGAATGAGTAAGGGTGATGACGAGTCTGTGACGCAGGGAGGATCTGTAAATTTGCCCTTTCCCGCTGGAGCAGTTTTTCTGGTAGCAGAGTGATGGTTTTATTGCATTGGTTTGGTGATTATTGATGATTGATTATTGATTTATGTTCTAACATACTATGTTGAGACGTGTCGCGTTTTATGTTGTTTTTGAAGACTTCTGGGATGTAGGAAGTTGGATACCCTGTAGATACACGGGGAAATGTGTGGCAAGTGAAGTCGCACAACTCATTGTCTGGTTTCGAGTTGGTAACATCGTCGTGTTATCGTTAGGGACATTTCTGTGTGAGTGTGCGTGAGTACAATCGCAACAGGTTCTCTCGTGAAACTCTGGCCTTAATTCTCAGGAGCAGTGTAGTCTCCACATGTGTTTTATCCCCAGAGAAACGGTTAGCCTTTTTGCTTGTTAGAAGGGTAAGGTAGAGGGAAGTGCTACTTTATCGGCGAATAATTCAGTGGTAGGGTAGAGGTAAGCGCTGCCTACTGGAAATACAGAATTCTTGTGCAAATGAATCAAACTATCTCTTTGGTTTAGCGAAACAGGCAATAGTGGTGTTTTTATGTCATTAGTAACAGATTTTGATCGAAGCGAACGTAAGAAAAGTTTGTCGATAAATTTTGTAAAGGAGGGGTCAGCAGAAGCAGGAGTAGGGAGACACGCTGACGTCAGAAAGACCGCGCTGGGATTGGCCAGCTGTAGAGAGAAGACGCTTTTACGGATTGGTGTGCGACGCGCTGAGAGTGGAGAATTTCTAGTGTGACGTAGACGCACAGGATTGGTGCGTTAGTGTGAGTCGCGCTAGGATTGGAAGATTACAGAGTGACATAGACGCTCCGGATTGGTGCGTTATTGTAAGTCGCGTTGGGATTGAACAACAGACGGAACAGTCGTAGAAAAGTGAATTGAGAAGTCTAGTGATTCAGGACTAAGAAAAAGTTAATAATGATGTATTACGATCCACCGGAGAAGGAGAAAAAGTCATGGTTTGGGAAAATTAAAAGCTTATTTAAAAAGGATAAGCCAATTGTGACTAGGGAAGGACAGATACTTCCTCCACCGAAATCGCCTGCATCCTTTATGGTAGCGAAATATGGATACCATACATGTAATTGGCTGGATAATTGGGCAAAGTATACAAAAGAAGATGGAGTCCTAGCGTTTCTAGAAAGTGGTTAGTTTAGTTTAGCTGTATTAAGGAAGTTAAGAGAAAGAATGATGAGGTTAGAACCAAGACCCAGACTCAATTTGAAGCTTTGACAGAATGGGAGGAAGAGATGTATGAGCGGGAACGACATCGGAGTGGAAGAAGGTATAATTACTTGTTTGGGAGACCGTGTGGGCAGGAGAGTCATGATGACAGGATGAGGACATGACGGAGTGCAAACATGACTGATGGGATGTTTCCATTGAGAAATATTGAAGAGACAAGTGGCAGAAAGTGTGCTGAGAAGAGAAACAATACAGGGTCGGAAAGTTGCAAGTATGGTGTGAGTGAGTCGGAGGATGATGTGCTAGAGGACATGTTTTATAAAAATCCTCCCCCGTATCAACCAAATTCTACGTTGCTGACGCCGAGTGCGCCAGTAAAAGAAACCCTGAGAAATAAAAGTTTTGAGCAAACGCCACCTGATATAGGGAAAAATAATACATTTAGAGACTCTGAAATAGCACAGCCTGTTAGGACTGAAAATGAAAATTCAGCCGAACTAGCTAGAACTACTCTGGAACTAACTTAGAAAATTAGGGAGTTAACTAAAAACATGGAAGCCGTAACTGTACCTGTAACCATAGGGCCAGTGATGTCTGCTTTTGATAAACAGAAGGATAGTGAACATAGTTTAACAGTTCCCTACCATAGTAATGAACTGATTAAGACAGAAAGAAGCGGATCCGGAGAATATGCATGGTGAAAATTGGTAGGAACATCGGGTTGAAGTACACCTAAAAATTTGACGATGAATCAGAGTCCCACAAGTAAGACACTGATGACTATAGAATCAGCACCAGAGACCCCAGAAAGAAATACGGAGCGAATAAGAAATGAAACAAACCCTGTAGGTCCCACTTCGGATGAATTGAGCGATTGGTTAAGGAGCTTACAGCGAAAAGATACAGAACCTCAACCTTTAGATGTGGCAAAATTAAAGATAACACTGAAGGAATTAATAGTAGGGACTATTCCAACTAAAAGATTAAAAGCATATTAGGAGGAAGAGCTAATGTTTCTTTGCAAAAGTATAACTTGGAGAGCGAGGAGTTTGCATGAGAAACTTGAAGAAACAGCAAGTGAAATGGGCATAGACTTTGAGAAAATAAGATCATTGCAGAAGCCATATAGAGTAGATTTCTCTTAAAAATATATTGAAAATCTGAATAGTGCAGGTAGATTGACTCAAATTAAAGAATTGATTGCCTTGTTAAGAAATGGGGTGACGTAGACAGATGGAAAAGTAGGTGGTTTCGGAAGAGAGAGGACACGACAGATAAAACCTTTTCGGCATTTCCGGTAAGAGAAAAGGAGATGGTAGTCACGGAATGCCCTATGAGGGAGATTCCAGGAGGAGGTTATGTATATGTTCCTTGGACTTGACAGGACATTTTGTCATTTACCAATGATTTTCCCAGGCTCAGGGAAAAGCCTGTGGAGTGGTATCGATAGGTGGGAAGGTTTGTTAAATTATCCAAAGTATTGTGGATTGATTTGAATGGTCTTTTCGAGATCATTATACCGGCAGATCTATGGGCTGAATGTAAAATTACGATAGGTTGGCCCACTCAAGAATACCCTAGGGATCCTAAAACAGGAGCTCCTGATCCAGAGGTAATGAGAAAGTATGAACAGGTAATTACTTTTCTGAAAAACAAAGTACCACCAAAAGAAACTGATTGGGTAAAAATTGATAGAACTCACCAAGAAGTTAAGGAATCTGTCCATGCTTATTATGAAAGATTGCTGTTAGCCTTTAAGCAATACAGTGGTGATGAGAAATTGAGTGAGAAAGATTTAAGTCATTTTGTATATCGATTTGTTTATGGTTTAAGACCTGAAGTAAGCGAAATGATTAAACAGCATACCGTGGATTGGCAAAATAAAAAGATAGATAAAGTATGGAGACATGCAAAATATTTTAGTGACGAAATTGAAGCAAAACAATGTAAGCTGAAAGAGAAGGCCATGTGGGCACAGGTTAAGGTAGCGGAGAGACAAGAGGCTCAGCTGATTGAACAGGCAAATGGCATGGGCCAAGTGAGACAAAAACCTAACATTGGGAAGGGAAAGGGACAAATTAGCTTAGACGAAGCAAAAAAGAAATGGCCATGTCATAATTGCGGAAAATTAGGGCATTGGAAATCCGAGTGTAAATTACCCTCGAGTGCTAATGGCGATAATGCATCATTGAATCCACAGGTGCAGAATGAGTTGAGTTGTCAACCGCCGCGACAGCAGCAGGTTGTTACCCAACAGTGTCAGGTGCCAAAGCCACCTTTTCCACAGAACGTAAATCCTCAGAGATACAGTAATGAGACAGGATTCTACACCGAGGAACAGGTAATGCCACCGCGCGCTAGTGCTGTTTCGCAGTATTGGCTGCAGCGCGATGAGAGTGAGTCAGAAGAGAGTTATTGACGGTGCCCAGGAGAGGAAGGGGAGTGCGTACTTGGCGCAACTCTAGAAGTAGACCAGACAGGACCTTTTGTGGACGGAAAGATAAATGATGAGAACATTACTTTTCTAGTAGATACTGGTGCTACTCGTTCAACGTTAGATCAGCTGACATTAAAAATCTTCCTCTCTCGGGTGACACAATCCAAGTAGTTGGAGTCTTGAATAAACAGATAAAAACGTATCTTACTGATCCTGTAAAAGTCAAAATAGGGAAATTTACCGATATGCATTGTTTTGTTGTATGCGATACTAGCCCTGTGAATTTGTTAGGGAGAGATTTGTTGTGTAAGATGAACTGTACGATTTTCTGTACCCCTGATGGCATAGCTTTTGAAACTCCTGATGAGGATGTACTGTATAGAATGACAATGGCTATTCTGGAACCCGAAATTACTGAGGCATTTGCTGTATTTGACCCAGAGGAACTGCCTCAGGAATTAAAGAAAACAGTGAGACCTGAGGTATGGGATTTCACAGGAGAAGATATGGGATTGATGAAAAAGGTAGACCCTGTGAAAATAACAGTAAAAGAAGGAGTGAGTTACCCGAATATTCCCCAGTATAAGTTGAAACCAGAAATAATTGCAGGAGTGACTCCGGTAATAGACAAAATGATTGAGCAGGGAATTTTGAAAGAAATAATGAGTAGTCCATGTAATTCACCAATTATGGGTTTGAACGGAACTTTCAGGATAGTGCAAGATGTGAGAAAAGTGAATAAAATTGTAGTACCTTGTTGTCCCATTGTACCAAACCCTTCAGTGATTCTATATCAGATTCCCCACGATGCAGAATGGTACACAGTCATTGACCTGTGTCATGCTTTCTTTTCTATCCCTGACAGCCAACAGATTTTTGCGTTCCGGTTCGACGAATGTACTTTGGCATGGTGCCGAATCCCACAGGGGTATACGGAAAGTCCCTCGATATTCAATCAGATATTAAAGAAATCTTTGGAAGATTTAAAAATGCCCGAGAGTTCAATTCTAGTGCAGTACATCGATGACCTGTTGGTGGCATTGAAAACGCGAGAGGCATGTGTGGTGGACACAGTTGCAGTGCTAAATCATTTGGCGGATGGAGGGTTTAAGGTATCCCCATCGAAATTACAATTTTGTAAGAAAGAAGTACAATACTTAGGTCATAAGATTGAGAAAGGCCTGAGGAAAGTGATCGCAGACAGGATCAGAATAATAAAGGGAATGAGAGTACCAATGACTCAAAGAGAGGTGAGAATGTTTCTTGGAATGGTGGGGTATTGTCGTCAGTGGATCAGCAATTTCTCGCGGATTGCAAAACCTCTGGTACGTTTGACAAAGAGTGATGTGAAAGACCCCCTTGAACTTATCAAAGAGGAGATGAAGGCATTTAGACAATTGAGAGACAGTTTGTGTGAAGCACCGGCATTAGGAATGCCTGACTATGAGAAGAAGTTTGAGCTCTATTGGAGCGAGAGAGATGGGTGTGCACTTTCCGAGTTAGTACAAAAGCATGGAGAACTGAGACGACCAATTGCATACTTTTCTGCAGTACTAGATCCTGTAGCTGTAGCGTTACCTGGTTGTTTGAAAGCAGTGGCTGCTACCTGTAAGAGTTTGGAACAGAGTGAAGGAATCAGGATGGGATATCCTGTGAGAGTGTTTGTACCCCACGATGTTGCGATCCTTTTAACAAGGAGCCGTCTGCAGTTTATGACGCACAGTTGTCTAACTAAACATGAGAAAGTCATTCTGGATGCTACAAATGTGAGCCTTGTGAGGTGTCTTAATGTAAATCCCTCAACGTTGCTGCCTGATGCTGTGAATGTGGAGGTGAAGGATGACGTGGATCACGATTGTTTGGAAGTACTTGATTTTTGCACTAAGCCCCGACCGGATATAAAAGATGTGCCTCTGAAAGAAAGTGACTATGTGATGTTTGTGGATGGGTCTTGTCTGAGAACTGAAGAAGGAATTTTGAGTGCAGCATATGCGGTCTGTACTGTAGTGGCTGTACTGGAAGTGTCTTGCCTGAAAGGAATGAGATCAGCTCAAGTTGATGAATTGTTTGCATTAACATGAGCATGCAAGTTGGGAAAGGATCTACGAGTCACTGTGATTACTGATAGTCAGTATGGATTTGGAGTGGTGCAGGATTTTGGGCAGATCTGGTCCCAAAGAGGGTTCTTGACATCAAGTGGAACTCCTATAAGGAATGCGGAAGTGGTTGGCAAGTTGCTTGCGGCGATACAGCTGCCTAAACAAATTGCTGTCGTAAAATGCGCAGCCCACTCAGAGGGTACTGACTATGTGTCAGCTGGGAATGAATTTGCGAATGACATGGTGCAGTACTGTGCGTGAAACCAAAATTCAGTACATCGGAATTGGGAAAAGGAAATGAACTCATGTCCCTTACTCTTTACTAACACTGTGAATACTTGGGAAGAAGTGAGACAGTTACAGGAAGAGGCAGGAGAAGAGGAAAGGAAACAGTGGATAAAATCAGGATGCACACCACGTGAGACAGACAGAGTTTGGGTTTATCGGGATGGAAGACCAGTAATGCCTGATAGCATGATCTCTACCATGGCACGGATGTACCATGGACAAGCACATGTGGGTAGGGATGCCATGATCAGACTTTTCAAACAGACCTGGTATAATGCCAAGTTCCGACTTGTAGCTGAGAGCCTTTGCCAAAGA
Organism: Triturus cristatus; assembly: GCF_964204655.1. Lineage (NCBI taxonomy): Eukaryota > Metazoa > Chordata > Amphibia > Caudata > Salamandridae > Triturus > Triturus cristatus. Next base: position 1,301,299,446 of record NC_140590.1, on the reverse strand, counting down.
TGTCTTATATGTCAGCAGTATAATACAGGAAGGAAAACAGTGGTGAGTTTGGGAACCATAGGACGGGAAGGAGGTCCTATCACCAAAATACAAATTGATTTCATTGAAATGCCCCCATGTAATCGGCTAAGATATGTTCTAGTAGTTGTTTGTCTGTTTTCATGTTGGGTGGAAACGTACTCAACCAGAAGGAGTGATGGGGTCACGGTAGCGAAACTCCTATTGAGAGAATTCATTCCTAGGTTTGGTTTTCCAGTAACGATTGAATCAGATAGAGGAAAGCATTTTCAGAATGAAATCATAAAGTTGATTTGTGAAGCATTGAATGTACAACAGAAACTGCATTGTGCCTATCGTCCAGAGGCTTCTGGAGTAGTGGAACAAGTGAATGGCACCATTAAAAACAGAGTGGGAAAAATGTGTTTGGCCACAGGTTTAAAATGGCCTTATGTCTTGCCTCTAGTGCTCATGACTATTAGATTGATTGATAGGAATACTGGTCTGAGTCACCATGAAATTGTTATGGGTAGAGCGATGAGACATGTTTTCATACCTGTCAACAAACTACTGCCTATATCTGATGACTTTGTGTTGGATTATTGCAAGGGGTTGGCTGATTCCGTTCATTCTGTGTTTCATCAGGTTGGATCCGATGCAACCACCCTTGAAAAGAAGCCAGCTCAAGCCATGATTTTTGCATGGTTTCAGCACCAGAACCTGAAATGTAACTCGGATAAGTCCGAGTTGCTCTTTTTTGGCTGCGCTGAGGACCCTGGCTGGAAATCGTGGTGGCCTTCCGACATGTTCCCCCCTGAGAAACCATCTGCCCAAGTAAAAAATCTGGGTGTGGTATTTGACGACAGTCTTTCTTTTCGTCCCCACATCACGGGCCTGGCGGGGAAATGTTTCGGTATCTTGAAGATGGTGAGGAAATTTCTCCCACTGCTTTCCCTTCAATATCGCAAGAACATCGTGCAAGCACTTGTGGGCTCGCGTTTAGACTACGCTAACGCACTTTTCTCTGGTCTGCCTAAATATCTGGTATCCAGATTGCAAGTTGTCCAAAAGACAAGTGTCTCTCTACTGCGCGGTAGGCTGCATTGGCTGTCTATCCCTAGCAGAATTAGTTTCAAGGTCCTCACGTTGGCGTTTAAAGCCCTCCACTGCATTGGCCCAGCTTACCTCAGGAAGCGGATTGCTCTCTACGTTCCCCGGAGGAGTTTGAGATCTGCTGACCTGGCTAAAGTGGAGGTACCAGTGATCAAACGCGTGCGGATGGGAGGCCGGTCTTTCCAGTTTATGGCGGCCAGTTTGTGGAATGAGCTCCCTCTGTCACTCCGCAAGGCTAACAATCTTCTGGCCTTTAGAAAGGAGCTCAAGACGCTCCTCTTCTCCGCCTAACCAGTGGGCCTACAGTGTTTCTGCCGCTGGGTTTTTCTTGGTTGTGTTCAGGACTCTCTGCCAAAGCGCCGGGACACCCGTTCTGGGTAGCCGTGCGCTCAAGAAATATAGTTCTAACATAACATAACATAACATGATTTAAGTCCTGGTGACTGGGTAAGGATTAAAGTGCATAGAAGGAGAAATTGCCTGGTCCCACGGTGGGAAAAACCACGTTGTGTGATTCTGCCCACAACGACTGCTGTAAAGTGTGCCAGAGTAAAGAATTGGATTCATGCTTGCCATACTCTTCGAATCCCTAGTCCTGTAAATAGACCTGAAGAAGAGTATTTGGGAGAGTCTGATACCAGTTCGGAATCAGAATCAGAAGAAACAAGAACGAGACAAACTCCAAGAAGAGGAGAATTGGAGTCGAGCCAAGTGATAGAGACATAAAATTTACCGTTAAGGAGGCGACTGGAAATTTCCGATACTAGCTCCGAATCAGACACTGAACAGGTGGGGCTACACGGAAAGATAAAAGAAAACCTTTAGGAAACTGACCAAGAGGTTCTTGACAAAGAAGCACCACATACAAGCACAAGAGAAATTCCACCTGAGGTCATAGAAGTAGAAGGTGAGGAATTAGATACGGAGAGTGAGGGTAGGATTGTTGCGGGAGACCCCCGAGGAGGTGTAGGGAAAACACACATCCAGGTAGACGGGACAGTTAGTCAGCAGGAAGATTGTGTGGAAGAATCACGAGGAGGGAAAATTGTAGATAGGGAACCTGAGGTCCTGAAGGAGAAATAAAAAGGAGATAAAAGTCACATCGATACAGAATCAGAGGGAAGTGAAGAAGAAGGCCAAGAAGGACGAGTTTTGAGGTAGAGAGCTTGGAAAGCAGAGCGAGGTGAGAAGGGAAATAAATTGAAACGACCGTCGAAGGAAGAAATTCGGCCCAATAAAATAAAAAGATTGAGATACCGACTGACGAGAGTAAAATCATCTAAAGCTGAACAGGTGAATGAAGTGTCTAGTCAAGAAAAATCAGAAAACACTGATCAGGCACACTTGAAAGAAAAGAGAATCAAGAAACCAAACCAGAAGTACAAGTCACCGGAATGGACATATGTGGCACTTCCTGATACACCAGAGGAAGCTGACAGCCAAGAAAGTCTAGGAGTGACTGTACCGGAAGTGGTTGAAGAGGAAGACGATTCGGAAATCCTGAGAATTATCTTATCTGATATCAGAGAAGAGACGGATGATCAGGAAGTTCTGAACCAAGACTGCGAAAACAAGGACAAATACGATTACATGCCAAATTGAAGTGACATGAGGAAAATACAGAGTGATTGAAATACCGGATGAGACATATAACTGAAGGAACCAAGTAGGCGCTTAGAGCCTTGGGTTTAGACAAAAATTTAGTTGTGAATAAAAGAGGCTAAGTCAAAAGACACTGATCATTTCCGAAATGGCAAACACAGAGGGTAGAAAACCTACATGTGGGTTTCTCCGAAGATGGTGCAAGGTGTGTTGTTGTTGTACAGGATTACTAATGCTTCTATGGATCGTGTTAGCAATAATAATTTCATTTAAAGTAACATTTGAAAAGGTAGAAAATCACACTGAGAATAAGACTAATAGAGAAGAGGTTTATGGTACTCATGTGACTAAACAGGTAGATAGAACTGACTTACATAAGGATAGTGTTGTAGTTTGCTGATAAAAAGAGATGAAGCCAACAAGGTAGGAATCAGCTTATTTATTTTCCATTCACCTCGGTCTCCTCAAGTCTCTCTGTGCCAACATTCTAATCCAGACTCTTATGGAACGTTCCATGTGGGAGGGCAGGGGGAGGTGGGACGATACCAACACAACATGAAACCTGTAAGTTACAACACATCTCCCTACCTGGGAAAAGGAAAAACAGATAATACAAAAAGATTTACGTGACATTGACCAATCTGTCTCCACTCCGAGTCTGCCCATTGTCAAGGTGAACTACATTTTTGCTAGATTTAATCCCACTTTGAGAAGGCAGATACTTACTCACACCTGGTTGAACGTGAGTTTTTTTTAATCACAACAGGTGTGTTGGGATGAAGATCAAGCTCTTTAACTCCATGTTTTTGGTCATACCAATTTCTGTATTTCATTTGATGTTGTTGAATCTTTTGATGCATATTTTCTTGGTTGTACGTGACCTTCTTACCCCCTTCCAACCACCTGGGATTTAACTTCGTGCTGGGTTCTCTCCCTCTTAACATTACAAAAGGAGATATACCAGTGAAAAGATTGGGTGTTGTGTGATAAGCCCAAATACATTCTCTCAAGGATTCTTCCACTTTAAGATTGTTAGAGATAGCTAACTGAATATGATCCTTTATCATACGGTTGGCTCTTTCTACCAGACCATTAGCTTTGGGGCAATAAAGTGCGGTTTTCTCATGTTTAGTTTGACCAAGAATTCTTTCATCATATCAGAAGTGAACTGCACTCCATTGTCTGTGATAAGAGTGGATGGAATTCCTTCAAAGAAAAATATATTTTCGAAGAAGGAAATAAGATTTGTCGTGTTAGTGGTGGAAGTAAATTTGAGGTTAATCCAGTGCGATGTGTAATCGATAAGCACAAACATAAACCTTTTTTGAGTTCCCAAAATTTCCATGGGACCAATTATATCTAAGGCTAGCTTGGTCCATGGAATCACAGGAACTTCAACTGGAGCTAGGGGCACTTTTCTTAAGATTTTGCTCTTATCGCTATTCGCACAATTGATGCATTCTTTCACTTTGATTTCTACTAAGGAATCCATTTTAGGAAACCAATAACAACTTCTAAGTTTGTTTTTCGTAAGGCTCCTGCCTAAGTGCCCTTCATGAGCTAGATCAATTATTTTGTTCTTCATATTTTTTGGCGGAACAATTTTCCCATTTCTGAAGACTTTGTTATCCATGAATGATAGTTGATATCTTACTTCCCCAAAGTCTTTAATTGTGTCTGGAACTTGGGATTTGTTCTCCGGCCAACCATTGATGATAAAGTTTTTTAAAACCGATAAGTCTTTGTCATTTTCCATACTCTCATCCCATTCTTCTTTAGTGATGGATGGGAAATGTGTAGATAAAATTGGTATGTCAAGATAATCCTCAGTTTGACTAGAACTGAGGGGGGACCTGGATAAGTAGTCAGCCACAACATTCTCAGGTCCAGGTAAATACTCTATCCTGAAACAGTAATTTTCTAATCCTAACACCCATTTCATGAAGCGAGGAGATTTATTGTCATTTTTTGAAGAGAACATGTAGGTCGAAGGTTTGTGATCTGTACGAATCACAAATTTGGTACCCCACAAAAAGAAGTTAAAATGGTTAACTGCCCAGAAACACGCTAACGCTTCCCGCTCAATAACTGAATAATTGCGTTCAGCAAGAGTAAGGGGCCGAAAGTCAAACGCTATTATGATTTCGCCCTTTTCAATTTTTTGTGTGAAAGTGTCGCTCCCAACCCTTTGCTGGATGCATCTGTGGTTAAAAGCGTTTTCATTTTATGATCAAAGGTTCCTAAAGCAGGTGACGTGAGAATATGTCTTTTAAGACGGTCAATCATGTCATTATGTCTCTTCTCCCATGTGAATTCTTTGCCTTTTTTCAAAAGATCTCGCAATCCATCACACAAATCAGCAACATTTTTTACATATTTTGCCATATATTCAGCAAGACCCAAAAAGGATCTTAATTCGTCCTTATTGGTAGGATATGGGGAATCTTGGATGGCTTGAATGAGACTGTACTTTGGTCTGAAACCTTCTTGGGAGATGGTATGCCCCAAGTAATCAACTGAATTTACTCTGATCTTACACTAAACAAGTTTTACAGTTAAACCCGCATTCATTAATTTTTTGCAAACTGTGTAAAGGACTTTATCATGTTCTTCCATGGACGATCCGTACATTAATATATCATCCTGGAAACATAGTGTATTTTCTGAGTCTCCCAGAATTTGTTGCATCATTTTTTGAAAAATTGCTGCCGCGGAGGCCAGACCAAAAGGCATTCTGATGAACATGTACGCCCCAAAGGGCGAAGTGAATGCTGTCAAGGGTCTGGACTACGGGTGCAATTCGACCTGATGGTAGGCCATTGAAAGATCAATAACCGAAAAGAATTTAGCTCTGCCCATGGTACTTAACATTTCATTTATGTTGGGTAAGGGGAACCTCTCTACCCATATATTTTCGTTAAGGCTGCGCAGGTCCACACAGAGGCGAATGCCTTGACCATTGGCTCTGGACACCAAGACTAACGGGGCAAGCCACTCTGAGGAATCAATGGGTTGGATGACTCCTAACTCACACAACATATCTAATTCAGCTTTAAGGGTCTCTCTCAACATTAATGGTACAGGACGAGTTTTATGCACAACAGGTTTGGCTCCTTGCCTGACTTTAATTTTGTGTTGAAAATCTTTTAATTTTCCTAATTTGTCTGCAAATAAATCAGGAAAGTCATGACATAAGGAAATATTGGTATCAGCGTTGTCTACCAAAATGACTCGGTCCTTATTGTTGGGATCCAAAATAATCCCCAGCTCTTTCTGATGTTGCCATCCAAGCAGATTAACATCACTCTCAACTATATACACTTTCCCAACTGTAGATCTTCCTTTGAAAACAATATGGGCTGTAACCATACCTACAAGAGGAATAGGATCCTTGGTATACCCTTCTGGAGAAATATCTGGAGAATTAAGTTCTATCTCAGTACTACTCATGGTATTTTTGAAGTTTGCAATATTGATGAGGGTGAATGGGGAGCAGGAGTCTGCGAACATTTCCACAGGTTTGTTATCAATATACACAGTGCATTTAGGATAATTGGGTTTGGAAGACTCATCAGCGTATTTTAATTGAAAAACAAATTTCGCTTCAGGGTCATTATCATTATTAACTAATTTTACAGAAGAATTATTTTCTCCTTCCCTACACACTCTAGCTAGATGACCTCTCTTGTTACATTTTTTACAGGTGACTCCTCGTGCGGAACAAAAGAGACTATTCGCTAGATGGTTGCTGCTGCCACATCTAAAGCATTTAAGACTTTGACCCTCTCTAGAAGGTTTTGCAGAAGAAGATTCTTTTGTAACTTCTTTGTTTTTAATACATCACTATTATTAATTTCAGTTTGAATATTCGCAATAACTTCATCTCTAGATTTCATTTCTCTTATACATTTGGCAGTATGTTCTATTGATTGTGCAATTGCAACAGCTTCTCTCAAGGAAGGGTTTTTCGCAAGCAATTTCTCTTGAATTTTTGTGCTATTTGTGCATCTAACCAATTGGTCCCTTATAAGGGAATCATTTAAGTCTCCAAAATCACACAATTGAGTCAAACCTCAGAGCTGCAATATAGTTGTTAATAGACTCATTCTTCCCTTGAATCCTGCTAAAGAACTTATGGCGTTCTAAGACCACGTTCACTTTGTCTCCAAAATGAGCTTCTAATTTCATTAAAGTAATATCATAGGCATCAGAGTCCTCATCATCTAACTCAGGTTCAGACAGAGTTTCATACACTTTACACCCATGAACTCCTAAATTATGTAAAAGAATGTGTTGTTTACGTAACACTGAACATTTTTCACCTCCCATGACAATGAGGTAAGATTCAAACAATTTTACCCAGTCCTTCCAATGAATTTCAGGATCACCACAATCATTTAAAAAAGGAGGAGGTTTACGTGGCCCGGGGTAAGCCGGGGGCGTGGGGCAGAATCTGGGGTCGGTGGAACGCGTACCGAGGGAACATCTGCACGCCCCCCTTCATGGACACATCTGATGCTGCCTTGTCCCCCTGATCCTGAGGTTCCCGGACTATTACATTTTACCTGTAGATGGTTGTGGCCTTCCCGTCGCCCCCACCTCCCCCTTGATCATCCTCATTGACCACCCGAGGGTGGAGTATGTATTGTGTGGTCCCCCGGCTGTGGTTAGACGCCTTTTTTCGATGGTTTCCGCCTTGTTTTTTGGTGTTATTTTATTTGTCCTTTTTGTTTTTTATTTCTAAAAAATATGTATCCTGCTTATCTCAGAGGTGCACTCAGTAATTTGTTAACTCTGCTGAGCCCCAGGGGGCCTGTTGTTGCCTTGACTTTGTTGAGCATGTATATATTAGCGGCCGGCCCTGGTGGTTGTAGGCCCATGTTTGTATTGATCTTTTATTTACAATAAAGGTTTTTGAAAAAAAAAAAAAAAATGTAAAAAAAAAAAAAAAAAAAAGAGAGGAGGTTGATTTATACCTGGAGTACCCATAATGCAACAATAACTGCAGAGGTGTAAATATACTGTGACACAAATCGCAAAGAAGAGGAATGAAATAGTAAAAGTAGAGAACTAAAAACAAGGCTGAAAGGTTATGAGGCACAATAAATGAAAGAAAGTATGCGAATTACAGAACACAAGTCACATAAGGAAAGTTATATGCAAATGGGTGTGGAAAAGGAAAATGCTCCACGCAAAAATCAGAGGGTAAGTGAATAACTTTACAAATGAAATAATTGTGTGGGAGGTGTGTGTATCACCGAAGACACACACAGCACGGAAGAGAAGTCAGTCATGGGTACAAGAGTCTATGGGTGACTGAAGAAAATGCCTATGAAGAAAACTCAGCAAATGAAGAAAGTAAATTAATCCCAGAACCAGGACTGTGAGATGTATGAAGAACAGGTGTGCGTATCACCGAGAACACACGTAACCAGAAGAGACCAACTTGCAGTACAAAAAAATATATATAAGGAAAGTCTTACTGACATAAACAGTAGCAGACTGCCAGTTGTGAAGTGGCTGGTGCACCGGAATATTGGAGGAACTGACGAAGGAAAAACCGGCCACAAAGTGACTGGGGCGCCGGGAGCATAGCGATGAGGTAACCTGAGAAGGGCTGGCCGAAGGAGGTGCGCAGTGACGCGTCTCCAGGAACTGACGGAAAGACGATGGTCCACAGCAGGCAACACTCGAGCAACAAGCAGGGCAGAGTCCGGAGGGAAAAATCAATTGATGAAGGTGTTGCGGAGAGCGTCTCCACAGAACTGTAAAGAAAGGCGGCACCAGCAACCTCCACCGGAGCACGGAGAGCGGCAAGTTCGGGCAGCCAGAAAGATTAACCCGGTCTCATATGACAACACCGGGACAACAGGCAAAGCAGAGTCCCAGAGAACAATCAACTGAGGAAGGCGTTGCGGTGACACATCTCCACAGAATTGAACAGGGAGACGGCACCAGCAACCTCCCACAGAGCACGAAGAAAAGGCAAGTCCGGGAAACAGTGATAATTCACCCAGTCTTCTCTAAGGTGCATTCCTTGACTCCAGCATGGGTAGGACTCCGCCGTACCAAGGCAAGAAACAGATGAAGAGGAGAAAGTACAAAGGGGGAAGTTGAATGTCTGCCCCCCACGCAGGATCGTCGCCAGTGTTGTAGTTTGCTGATAAAAAGAGATGAAGCCAACAAGGTAGTAATCAGCTTATTTATTTTCCATTCACCTCGGTCTCCTCACGTCTCTCTGTGCCAACATTCTAATCCAGACTCTTATGGAACTTTCCATGTGGGAGGGCAGGGGGAGGTGGGAAGATACCAACACAACATGAAACCTGTAAGTTACAACAGATAGGTCTATAACTTATTTTTCTAATAATGTTTTTTCAAAGTTATTGTATGAATATGTAAAGACTATGGACGTTAGAGATTGCCATGTTTGTATGCAGTTACCCGCACCGGTTTCAGAAGGTGTTACCTATCACCACCTTCCTGTGACATATGGAATAACATGTAGTGTACTAGCAAGTTTGTTCTATAAAACAGGGAAATTAGAATATTAATTCTCGGATGTAGATAACATTTTTGCATAGGTCCCTGTAGTTCCTGAACTAAATAAGATAAAACCTGGAAACATTTTGGGTGAATATTTCTTAGAGACTAGAGAATTAACTTTAGAAGAAGTGTTTAAGAACAATCTTACTTGTAGTCTGAGAAAAGAAGAAAAGACATTCTTGGACATGGTAGACGAGAGGAGAATTAAGATGCAAAGAAAGGTACCTGAGGGAAAAAGAGAGACAACAGTTTGGGATGCTGAAAAGGAAAATCATTTGAAGGGAGAAACCAGTCCTGCTATGGTTTTGGATTGGCCTCAGAGAGGGAAATTGTGCATTAGAAGAAATGAAAATGTTTATGATAATTATTTTGTAGGTGCAAGTGAGTGCCATGATGTTTATAGAATCATGGGAGGATGGGGATTTAAAGGAGGAAAAGATCCGGTATTCCCTGGAATATATTTCATCTGTGGAAACAGGGCTTATTATCGGTTACCGGACCATTGGTATAGCACCTGCTATCTAGGTCTGGTCTTCCCAAAGATATTTCATGTGTGAAGGGGAGAAGACGGTGTGCACGAAATAGGTAGACAACTAACCCGTAGAAGGAGGGAAAGCTGGTCAGAAATTGTAGGGGATATTTTTGGAGCACTGATACCAGCCGTTGGAATATCTTTGAATGCACATAAGATTAGAATAGTGTCAACAGTAGTGAATCGCTTATCGACAAGCACTGCTGGAGGTTTCTTACTGGTAAATACTGAAATGGTTGCTATGAGGGCTGTGATCATGCAAAATCGACTTGCCCTTGATATTATTTTGGCAAAAAAGGGAGGAGTCTGTGGAATGCTGAAAGTGCAACACTGTTGTATTTACATTCCTGACGAGAGTCAAAATTTTAATATATATATTAAGAATATAACTGAATTGCATGAAGAAATAGTTCCATTGGAGGTTGAAAGTGTTTTGGAAAGGCTGGGTAAAGGATTTTCTACTATAAAAAGTTTCTTAACAAAATTAGGTAGTTCTTTTGTAGGTAAAATTTCGATGCCAGTAACTTGTGTAGTAATACTAATATTGATTCTGAGATTAGGATGCGTATGCATCAAAAGAAGAAAATTACAAAATAAAATAAAAAGGGAAGTTGAGAAAAGAAAGAGAAAGGAGATGAAAGAAAGAGAAGTATATATAGAGATATAGAACTGGAAGAATGGAAAGAAAGTATGTATAAGAAAACAAGAGAGGATGAAATGGGGGAAACTATGATGTAACATAACTGAGTAAAAGAACTGAGAAATCATTTCCACCAAATTTATGAAATTTAATGGGATTTGTGGTGATGTTAAAAATCCCCAAAGGGGGGATTGGTGGAGCAGGTAAAACAAAATGCTGTATAGCTTCTCTATTTTGCATGAAAATACTAATTACGTAATCATTCTAAATATTAACCTGTAGTAATTGTTTGGATTGTTGTCATTAATCAACTTTTACACCTTGATAAACACAAGATACACGTGGGACTAAAATGAAAAATTGCATGGCTACTAAGTCTAATGATTAACTGTAATACGCAAACTAATTGTAGGATGTGTCGAAATAGAAAATTGCATGATTTATGTTGCTTTTGTGATGGTTTGTGCTCCTGGTATTGCGGAATGGTGAGTATTATTGCTTTAAATGTTGCTATGAGCTAGGCAAATACTAATATATATTGGGATTAGTGTGGGTTTAAACAGTAGAATCTTCATTTACATATATTAATTACTTTTATGTTTATTTTTGCTTAAGTTGGCATTTGGGCCTACTAGGCCGCAGTATTCAAAATGGAGTTCGGAAGTGGCCACCGTCATTTGAGCGCGATGTAGACTGCGCAGACTCGGATGGCTCTGAAGATCTCCAGGCGACCTCTAACCGTAAGACAATGGGTTCCTTGTCAAGGATAGGAACGTGGAGGATTGCCAAGACCCAGCCAGTGTGAATGACTGAAAATACAATTGCGACCTGTACCCGGAGGTCTACATGTTGTTACTTCAGAACTTTCTCTTGAGAACCCGAGGAAAACTTACAAATTTGGGAGATGTCGTACTCTGTTCCATGGGAAACAAAAACTCTTGGGAAAGTCACCACTTCTTGCAAATTCAGGGGGATTTAGCCAATCAGGACAGTTCTGCCTTTAAAAATTGTTGCATATTTGGTCTAGAAGTTGGGGAAAAAAGTATAAAAGGGGGGATATTTAGTAGAGAAAATAGTCGGTACCGTATTCTCCATTGGTGACGGTTGGTGTGGAGTTCGATTTGATAGAGCGATTGCCTGGTCTCTCGACTACCTTTGGGACTGTATTGTGCTGAGCAAACAAACTTTTCCAGACTTATTTGGGTTTTGTCCTGAGGTTGACTGGACGATTTCATCAGAAGGGATTTTGATTTATGCAGGGCTGACGGGTTTTCTGGAAATGGGCACCGATGTCAAAATTTTAGGTAAATATAATTGTATGTAAATTTATGCCAAAGATATTCACTAAAATTTCTGATTTGTTTAAAATTCTGACTATGCCAATGAAAGTGAATTAATTAGATAAACCAAGCATTGATTAACAAAATAAGTCCAGGATTCTTTCAATAAGGTATTGATTAATCGAAAGGTTCCACAGCTTTAAATGTGTTTTAGCTGGTTCTAAATCACCATCAACCAGTCCAACTAATTGGTCCATCGACCAAGTGCTGGAGTGCCTTGAGGTTAAAGTTAGGATTTTATAGGTACTAATGTATATAATGTATATGATGTAAAGGATTTTCCTCCAATAGGTAACAAGGTACCCCACATGTCCAGCGCTTCTTTCCCTCCTGTGTGCAGATTCGAGTGAGACGTATGAGTGTTGGTGTTATGAGCCCCACCAATGAATGCATGCGTGAATGAGTAAGGGTGATGACGAGTCTGTGACGCAGGAAGGATATGTAAATTTGCCCTTTCCCGCTGGAGCAGTCCCTTCACGGGCGCGATGTTCCATAGTGTCATTTGTGAAGTTCTCGATTCTATGGGAAATAGGGATTTGACAACATGTTCCCTTACGTTCATGCCTTTGCGAAACGCATGCATGGGTGGTGGTAGTCCACCAAGTTCATCTGTCACCAGGTGCCAGTGGTTGTTTATAATTTTCTTCATGGTATTGCTCTTTGTGCAGAATGTAGTCACACAAACTAACCTGTCTTGATCACTAGTCCCTCTCTCTTTGGGTTCCAGAAGGGAATCTCTATTGTTGAACCATGCACGTTCACGCGCCTTTTTTAATAGTCTGGGCGGGTAGCCTGTGTCAGTCAAACGTGACATAAGTTCAGCTGACTCTATGAAATAGTAATCCTTTCTGGAGCAGTTCCTCTGCAACCTTAGGAATTGCCAAAAGGGCAAATTGTCCCTAAGGTTGCGTGGATGGTGACTCGAGTAATGCAGGAGAGTGTTGCGTTCACTCACCTTTCTGTAAAGGCTAGTGTAAAGTTTGCCGCCTACTGCCTTTATAGCTAGATCCCAAAAATTGACTCTGGAATTGCTATAGTCTAAAGAGAATTGTATATCCTTGGAGCAGTTGTTCAACCAAGAGTGAAATTCCTTAAGTAGGTTTTCACTTCCTTGCCAGATCAGTAGTACGTTGTTAATGTACAGACGCCATAGCTCTATACACTGACTGTAGGGGTTTTGTTAGCTCAGGATGTAGTTGTGTTCATATACATCCATGAAGATAGTTGCTAGGTTGGGCGCGAAGCTTGCCCCCATAGCAACTCCCTTTGTTTGTATGTAGAAGTCACCATGGAAGCTAAAGAAGTTTTTAGTCATGGTTACATCAAGGAGTTTGATGATAAATTCAGTTGGGACTCTGTGTGGCCTGCGACGTTTGTTCAGAACTTCTCTCATCACTCTCAATGCCTCACCCTGGGGAATGATCGTATAAAGGGATGTAATATCCATGGTGACCAGGAGGTTACAATTCATATCAAATGGGCAATCGTCCGCAAGTTGAATTGTTTGCATGGTATCCCTTAAGTAAGTAACGGTATTCTCAGAGATAAGTTTGAGGAATACATCTATATACTTGCATAAGGGCTCTAAAATGGAGCCGCAACCCGAGATTATGGGTCTCCCCGGTGGATCATGCCTCCTTTTATGTATTTTGGGGAGGGTATATATTGTCGATGTTTTGTTATTCAGGTAGTAAAACTCATGTGCACTTAAAAAACAGACTCAAGACCCTCAAGTGTGATATGTTTGATGGCCTCCATAATCTCTTTAGTGGGATTTGATCTTAGTTTTACATAATTACCCTCTGCCCTTAATTGGGATAGGATCTCTTTTTTGTAATCATTAGTATTTTGAATCACAATAGCCCCCCCTTTGTCGGCTGGCTTGATTACTATTTCACCATTGTTGCTGAGAGCTGTGAGTGCCATACGTTCCGAACACATGACATTGTACTTGACATACTGTCTACGGGAAAGGGCTTATGTGATATCACGCATTACCACCTGTTCATATGCCATGATCTTGGGTGACATAAGATGGGTAGGTGGGACAAATTTGGATGGAGGACGAAGGCCGGTACAGGAAAAAGTGGGTTGGTAGGCGACTTTCTGGAAATAATGTTTTAACCGTATTTTACGACAAAACTGATGTAATTCCATTTTAAGATTGAAATTATTAGGTAGTGTAGTAGGTACAAATGATAGACCTTTCTCCACGATTTTCTGTTCATCTGGTTTCAAATCATATGAGGATAAATTCACAATAGGTTTTTTGGTGTAGTTAGTGTGTTTCCTACCACCGGCAATGCTGCGGCGGGTCTGGATGTCCCCATGTGTCTCCTGTTGATACTGTACCTGTTTCTTCGCCCTCCCTCTGCCCGTGTTACAGGTAGGTTCTCTTGTTGCCCTGGATCTCCCCCAGGGCTGACCTCTCCCTCTGAACTCCCACCAGCGAAGGATCTTAAATTCTAGGATAAGAACACCACCTATCCTTACCTACAAGAAGGACACTACATAAAGGATTCACAAGGTAGGTTCTCAACCAGAGGGAGAGGTGGGTTTAGAAAGTACACTACCTTTTCCGATTCATCTGCTCCAAGTGGTTCAGATACTGAAGCAGAGGGGCCAAGCACCAGTACAGGCACGAACAACACTGGCCAGAGATATTTAGAACAACCACCTTTTTTATTGGAAGCAACATGGTGGGAGTTCAGAGGGAGGGGTCAGCCCTGGGGGAGACCCAGGGCAACAAGAGAACCTACCTGGAACACGGGCAGAGGGAGGGCGAAGAAACAGGTACACTATCAACAGGAGACACATGGGGACATCCAGACCCGCCGCCAGCATTACAGGTGGTACGAAACACACTAACTACACAAAAAAACCCTATTGTGAATTTATCCTCATACGATTTGAAGCCAGATGAACAGAAAATCCTGGAGAAAGGTCTATCATTTGTACATACTACACTACCTAATAATTTCAATCTTAAAATGGAATTACGTCAGTTTTTTCGTAAAATAAGGTTAAAACATTATTTCCACAAAGTCCCCTACCAACCCACCTTTTCCTCTACCGACCTTCGTCCTCCATCCAAATTTGTCCCACCTACCCATCTTATGTCACCCAAGATCATGACATATGAACAAGTGGTATTGCGTGATATCCCAAAAGCCCTTTCCCGTAGGCAGTATGTCAATTACAATGTCACGTGTTCGGAACGTATGGCACTCACAGCTCTCAGCAATAATGCTGAAATAGTAATCAAGCCTGCCGACAAAGGGGGGGCTATTGTGATTCAAAACACTGATGATTACAAAAAAAGAGATCCTATCCCAATTAGGGGTAGAGGGTAATTATGTAAAACTAAGATCAGATCCCACTAAAGAGATTATAGAGGCCATCAAACACATCACACGTGAGGGTCTTGAGTCTGTTTTTTTAAATGCACATGAGTTGGACTAACTGCATAACAAGTATCTGAGGATCCCAACAATATATACCCTCCCCAAAATACATAAACGGATTAACGATCCACCGGGTAGACCCATAATCTTGGGTTGCGGCTCCATTTTAGAGCCTTCATGCAAGTATATAGATGTATTCCTCAAACCTATCTATGCAAACAATTCAACTTGTGGATGATCGCCCATTTGATATGAATTGTAACCTCCTGGTCACCATGGATATTACATCCCTTTATACGAACACTCCCCAGGGTGAGGCTTGAGCGTGATGAGAGAAGTTCTGAACAAATGTCGCAGGCCACACAGAGTCCCAACTGAATTTATCATCAAACTCCTTGATGTAGCCATGACTAAAAACTTCTTAAGCTTCCAGGGTGACTTCTACATACAAACAAAGGGAGTTGCTATGGGGGCAAGCTTCGCGCCCAACCTAGCAATTATCTTCATGGATGTATACAAACACAACTACATCCTGAGCGAACAAAACCCCTACAGTCAGTGTATATGTAGGAGAGTAGGATCTGCTTCACATGTTTACCCCCACTTTTTGCTGGTGTTTCACTGTTTTTCGACTTTAGTCTGGCTGGGACCCTGCTATTCAGGGCCCCAGCCTAGCTGCTTCCTCTCTAAAATGATTCCATGTACTTTAGGTGCATTACAGATTGGGTCTGAGGTGCCCTTATAAGTCCCTAGTATATGGTATACTATGTACCCAGGGCATAGATACACCAGAGGCCTACCAGGGGCTGAAGCATGTATCATGCCACCCCTGGAAAGCCACCCAAAATGACACCGCAGGTCTGCTACTGCAGCCTGGGTAAGGTGGTGCATGCAACCCTTATTGTGATATAGGTTACCTATATCGCTACATATATACACACATATAAACCTATCAGTCGCTTTATCAATCCTGAAGGCAGAGTGCTTGGTTCTTATGTGAGAGGGTGCCCCTGCATGAGCAGAGCCCCTTTGCAGCGTTCGGAGACCCTTCTCTGATGATGTTTGTAGTGCAGCCTGACCATATACTCTTAAGTGCATTATAACTAGGGCTCCCGGTTTTCCGTTTAAATGGATTTTTACATATAAATACAGACGGAAAACAAGTTTTCCTTTATCTGTATTTATATATAACAAGCATTTACAATGCAATGGTCTCGGCATTGGTAAAGTTAGAGCTATTGGCATTGCTCATGACATTATTTTTGTTTATGTTTTTGTTTTTAAAACATTTAAAGAAACGGCATTGTCATGAGCAATGCCAATAGCTCTAACTTTAACAATGCCGAGACCGTTGCATTGTAAATGCTTGTTTTTTGGGGGGGGGGTGGGCATTGCGCGAGACAGATAAACAGCTAAAGTCATAGAAAGCAGGAGACCAATGGGCGAACACAGAAAGGCACAAGTACAAGCAGAGCCCCCCCCCCCCCACAGAGAGAGGCCTTGACATAGGGTGCTGACGGTCACACAGACAGGCACAGCGGCTAGAGGCGGTGGGCGCCGGGAGAGAGCGCTTCACCACACCGTGTGTGCTAAAAGCAGCCCCCGCTCTAATCTCGCTGATAATCTGCACTGTTAACATCGCATTATCCCTGATTTGTATCGTGTATCAGAATGCGTGCCCTCAGCTGCCGTCCCCGCGCGCTGCGCAGCGCCGCTCTGTGAACGGCTAAATAAATACATGTGCGGCTATTTCACACGCGCGTGCGTCTGCGGAGTGACGCAGCGGCCGTACACCGAGGCCTGCGCTACGTGGGGGGCGCGAGACCTCTGCGACCGGCCCCTCCTTGTGCATGACCAATATATACATACAAGTGTGCGGGCGAGTTTATATTTATATATATATATGTATACACGTCAGTGTTTGTATACATAAATTTGTGTGCGTGTTTACACACACATGTCTGCGCGAATGTATAAACAAAGGGACATGTGTGAGAGTGTATATATGTGTGTGTTGGCGAGTGTATTAATACATTCACGTGTTTGCGTCAGTGTATATGAATGCCTCTACGTCTGTATACGTGCATGTGTTAGCTTCTACATATAAAGAGAGGGCGGGGCAATCTGCAATGTATGTGTTAAAATGTCTCCCTCAGATGCATGCGTGCCGTGACATACAAGAGTGCCTGGGGTTGGTATGAATGTTTGACAAACGCATGTAAAGGTTACACTGGAAAATATTTGAGTGGAATGTAATGCCTCATAGACACTCAAAGCCTAAACGGGAAAAATACGTATACCTCAATGTTGCGTTTAGACAATGTGTGCATCTCATTTAGGCGAACACAACACTAAGGGCCTCATGTAGGTAGCCAAATACCGGTCGGTAACGGCCGATTTTCGGTAATTATACCGTTACCGAACGGTAGTTTGGCTATTGGTATGTAGGGGGACAATTTCTAGATTCGGAATTTACCGAATTGGTAAAATTACCGAATCGATAAAATTACCGAATCGGTAATGTTACCGAATCGGTAATTTTACCGAATCGGTAAGTTTACCGATTCGGTAAATTCCGAATCCAGAAATGATTTGTAGGGGGAGTGTGTGGGTGTTTTTAGGAGTCGGTATTTACCACCAACTAATAGTTGGTGGTAAATAATTTATGGATGTGTGTAAGCATGTGTAAGCGCTTAGCAGTGTGCAATGTGGCAGACATACATGCCCTTAGGGCATGTATGTGTGCCACATGTGCACACATGGCCGAATCAGGGGTGCAACAGGGTGTCAATGTGACACCCTGCCACCCTTGCAAGTGTTCCCCCCATTACCGAATCGGTATTTACCGATTCGGTAATGAGGCATACCTTCCCATCAATGGGAAGGTATGCCTCATTACCGAATCGGTAAATACCGATTCGGTAATTACCGAATTGTAACGAATCGGTAAAAATTACCGACTCATTACCTACATACGAGTTACCACTTCTTAAATACCGATTCGGTAACGTTCGGTATTTAAGAAGTGGTAACTGGTATGCTACCTACATGAGGCCCTAAGTGTGTGAATAATAAAAGTCCGTACATGTCAGTGACACCTGCATTACATCAACTCAATATGTAACTCGATAAAAGACACAGCGGTAACATTAGACATGATAGAGAAGTGTCAATCTATCTAAGTACCTACCTAGGTACCAATGGTCATGACCATGCGCTCATTTATATATGTACCGAGCAATTATTCTATGTATGATATATAGCATGTCACCCTCGATGTCCTGCTGCGGCTGTGCCCCCGGGAGCACCCTCACTCCATGCACACAGATACAGGGTTCACCGGTGTCCCTGCAACTCGAGGGCACCCTCCTCCGAGTCGGCCCGTGTCATTCTTTGCATTGTTACATGATTATCGGAACACCTCTGGATCATGTTACAGTCGCTTCGCCTCCCCCGTGTGCCCACAACACGGAGATGTTTTCCAGGCCGGGTCGCCGTACGCTTAAGTCTGTTTGGTGGTCACCCGAACAAGGGTCACCCGCGGATGAATAATTAGAGATGTCAGAACTAACCCAGACGCTGGATTACTAAGTGCAGTTGAGAGTAAAACAGGGACACTGGTTAGACCATGTGTTGTAACCGTGCACACGTGTGTGTGGTGTTCTGGTGTGAAATGTTCACAGATGAGCTGTTGCATCCGCAGAGGCAACCGAAAAGCGCCGTGCACACGACGTCTGTCGTCCAGCCCTCCCCCTTCAAGCAATGTGGGCGTGGGGGTAAAGCCATCCATTCTTGCACCGTATCGATTGTAACGTGACTATCTTAAATTAGCCGGTGGGTCCCCCTTACTCATAAACACACACACCGTTCCGTTCGCTGTATACCCTCGAGCCGAAACACCGACTGCAGTCATCCAACTGATACACACACTTCTGTTTTGGTAAAAATAAAGGAACTCATTAAAGGAACTCAAAGGAGCTTATTTTCTTATTCAAATTGCGCGAAAATGTGAAATCTTGCATAAGCACCTCTACACGCGCTCTCTTTGTGCCTTGAAACTAAATAAAACATAACGTGGTCGAACTGTTACCAATATTCATGCACACACCAGGGCAAGCGTCTGCTGCACCGATGTCAGAGATTTTTTTTTTTGCAGAAATAATTATACACTAATCAGAGACTTCCTCAATTAAGGCTGGTGGCTGTTTTTTTTTTTTTAAGTGACCTTTTTTTCTGCAGGGTGAGCGCGTAACATAAAAACACCCGTGTGTTTAGACAACAATAACAACAGCAGTGTTTTCAGAGAAATCGTGGTTCAGTTGTCAATATTTGCTAAACACTTCTTGAATTTACAGAATACTCCAAATTTGGAGGACTGAGGTTGTAAATTTAAGCTGTAAAATTACATTTCTGTAATTATTTATTCAGGGCTGGCGATGAACTAGACGCGCATATTTTGTTGAAAAAAGATCTCGCTAAAGGCCGACGAATGCTCTCCATAAGCCCTGTTAAACTTGGTCAGTTGATGCACTTTCCCCTCCCCCTACCTCGGACAGCCCCCCCCCTTTCCACTCCCCAGGACAGAGCTCTGGGTAGATAAGGAAGGGGCGGAGCCTCCAGCATGGCGCTTATTCATGAATGTTCTGTGCTTGTTAGTAAAGTGCCACAACTCAGGACCGAGCACCACCAGGCTGGCCTCCTCACACCACACAAATCCACAACAGACCTGTTAGCAAAGGAGAGGGGGTCTGGGGAAACCCCCTGCAGTCCCTGCCCATCAGGGGAGCCCAGGGCTGCGGGAGGCGGGGTATTCACACTGGCCCTCTAATTGTTTCACTGGCGACACCCCAGCCTCATGTCTGAGCTGTGAAGATGACGGCTTGAGTCCTGTGCGCCATGTGCCCCAAACACAAGCACTTGTGTGGGGCACTTCCTGTCCCCCCACCCCCCTCGAAACACAGGGATGCTGGCTGCAGCCCAGGACGTGGAAGTTTAAGCCAAAAAAGTCTGCTCCCGAAAATAATCTAGGGAGCAGAGGGTTTGCACGGCGTCCCGAGCAGGCCAAGGGCTTCATAGCACTTCAGAGGCCGCTCACTGAAGGGGGGGGGGGGGGGGGAGCCCTGCAACCACACGCTCCTCATTGCCTGTGAAGGGAACACAGTAAGGACGTGTGCACACACTCATGAGCAGACCTAAACATACCGCAGACATGTCCATGCCAATGTGTCCTTGTACAACGTGCTCATGTAAAGCGCTCCAGTTCGCTATATATATATATATATATACACGAACACACACATATACACATATCAATACAGAGCATACAGAGCGCAAGACTTTCCTTGCAGGACAATCTCAGTGATTGCGTGTTTGCTCGTATAAGCACGCTTACATCTCTCTTACACACACGCACAAACTTTACTGGACGTCTGTGCACTCACGTGCGAACCACACAACATATCCTCAAATACATATAAAGTACAGTTACTGCTGCAATATGTTACAGCTCGAGATTACTTTCATGTAAAGAGTCCTCTAGAATGTGTTTTCATTTCTATAAATGACGACAGACGTGTTCACTTGCCGGCATAGTGTCGCTTCTAATTTTCCTTTTTAGAAATTGAACTTATAAAAAATGGTTCGTTCTGCAAATGTCTCTTAGCAGACTCCTTAGATTCATTTTCTGGGGTTATTGTTCTCGGGTTCACTTTTCACTTTCATATCCGACTGGTACGGAAACTTTCCATGGCACGTGCTTGTGTGTGAGTGCGTGCAAGGCCCGGCCTTACTGCTAATATCTGCGCACAAAAGTCACCTTGTCTAGGTTTATGAAAATAATACACATACAGCGTTATTTTATACAAGCAAAGATGACAGCGTTTAGGGGTATATTGATTTCATATGTATATGTACATAAAAGTACTTATGTTTCGGGCTGCAGCCTGTGTACTGTAGATGTACACAGGCTTTACACACACGAACACATAAGAAAAAGATGCACAGAGTGGAAAAAACATAGTAATGTACTGCCCTTGCTGGTTGTGGAGGTCCGTGGCCTGTGAGAGGCAAGCCTCGAGATCTCTCCCTCAACAGAGGTAATACATAGCATGTGGGAGTGGGCGTATATGTATGGTCTGTCTATGCCATCCCGATTTGTCATACCACACATCGACCCATCCTCCGCTGACTATCCAGCCCAAACCGAGGCAGTAAATCGTTAGCACCGTAGACTAGACTCTTCGCCGCTTCTCGGGCCACAGCCTCGTTCGCCCGCGTTGGATGGAAGCGGATTATAGACCGGAGAGGTATCAGTATAAGACCCACCATGTTGGACGAGGCTGGTAGAAGAGGGCAAAGGATGCCGGGAGAAAAAATATAAAGCTGCGGAAAGAGCGTCGCTAGTTCAAGACGGGCAAACGAAAGAGAGATGAGAATTAGACGGCGCCGTCCAGTGAAACACAATCGTTGAATACAAGGGAATAAACAATGCAAAATAATGCGTTAGTCAAACCAATGACGTGAAACGAAATGAACGGGTTACAAATTGTGGCGAACGAAGACCGTGAACGATTTATATACTTAAAACAAGGAGATCAGGTGAGGGAGCAACGCCGGGACACCACCGCCTTTCTCCGAGGCACAGCAGAAAATGCCTCGGAGAAAGGGAGTGTCCTTTTCGGATTGGGGGGCGTGTTTTGCTGTTGTCTCCTCCCTGAGACTTCTCGCAAAAAACACGCCCCCCGATCCGAAAAGGACGGGGCAGGATTAGAGTGACGGGACCTCTTCTCCAATGGCTGGCCAGCATTTACTAGGCCAGCCAATGGAGAACAGGGAAGAAGAGGGGCGGGTTCAAGCCCCTCTTCACCCAAGTCATTATGTCTCGCGAGCGAGACTGCGCAAGCGCAGCCATCGCTAGCCGAGACCTAAAAACGGGAAAATACTAGTACATTTTGCGGAGCTGCCATGCTCCAGCAGACCAGCCTACAGTAACAACGCTTTTGTTGATGCCCCAGCTCCGCTTCGCCCCTCGAGTGAGGTCTTCATTGACGGCAGTAAAAATCACACCCCTAACCATCTGGTGTCTCCCCCTCCTTAGAGGGTTAAGATGTGTCAGCCCGGGCTGAGACAGCTTCCTGGGCAAACACAGAGCCCCACCATCGTACTTCACAGGTCTTTGAAAGACCAATTACTTGTTAACAAAAGCCTGCCAACCTTATAACGAGGGCCTGAGGCGCCCTGGGGGCACATCACACACAATCTAATGCATAACAGAGGCAGAGCATCCTTGCAAAGCAGGAACGCTAGGCCTGGCCAGGGAGGGGCACCCCTAGTCTCAGAGCACAGTGACCCCCGGGTCTGGGCACACTGGCCGCACTCAGGGTATGCTTTCTCACCAATCTCTTCCCGGCTGTGTGATAGGAGAACCCCTGGGGTTTGACACACAGAAAGCACAAACAGAACACGGTTCTGGCCAGGGCTACAGTCCATGCATCGCGGTCACCCAGGGAGACGCTTGTTCATCCTTGAAAGTGAAATAACCCATTGCTGGTCCAGAGAGTGCAGTCTGGACTGACGTGAGGTGGAGGACACAACAGGGTCAAGTCTGGAGCCTGGCACTAAGCTAACGGTGGATGTCAAGAGAAAGTGTCTCTGCGTTCAATGCCAACACGCTGTGTGTAGCACGGTGGATGAGTGGGTGAATCTAAGGATGAGTCAACCGACTGATGGACGAAAGCATCACAGACATGCCAACCTTCCAGATTCAGGCGGGAGACTACCGATTTCAAGGACAGTCTCCCGCCTCCCGATTCCTGCAAGCAAAAACCCGATTCCTCGAAGTTTCAGCAGACAGGGGGGCTTGGTATTGTGTAACGCGCCAATTCATTCATCAATAGTGAGAGTGGCGATGCAGGGGCTCTAGAAGGGGTGAAAAACCAACAAAGCCCCATTAACAAGCGGGAGGTGGTATATGCACTGCCAGCAACTTGCCAGGCCAGTGAGTGCAGAACACTTGCATCGCCCTCTCTCTGCCTGCCATTGCGCTCCAGGCTTCTGAAAGGTAAGAAAAAAACCTGCATTTGCGTTTCAAAATTCCGATCCTGCAGCAGCACACTTCCAAGGCCCATACATGACAGTAACCCGATTCAAGGCCCCATTCTCCTGATTTTCTTTTTTAAATCTCCCACTTTGCTCTTCTGAAATGTTGGCATGTATGGCATCAGTGGTAGGAAGACTGAGTAGAATGATGAGGAGTAAATGCGTGGACATAAGGATGAGTGAGTGCATGATGGATCTCGCATTCAACCACTCACTCATCCCAAATATCCTGTACCAAAACCCATCCGCCAATTACGAGGTCCCATCAGAGATGAGCCAGATGTACTGGCTTTGGCAATGCTTGTTACAGTTGAAACCAGCACTGTGCTACTCTTTGGCTGAATCCCAATTGCCAAGTGTCAAACAGTGTGTCAGGGAGTCGCTGGGAGCATAAGATGGTTTTAAGAAACACAGACCCTCCTATATTACTTCATAAGAGCCCTGGGACGTGATGGAGACAAGGAAAGCGCTTGGCGAGAGTTCAATCAAACAACCCGGGCATCCTACAGTAACCCCTCTCACCTGGTTCCAAACACCCACATACCTGACTAGCAGAGAGAAGGAAGTGAAGAGGTGCACACGCAGTCAGACCACTAATATCCCAAAACATGTCTGGTTTTGATTGCTTTCAGCTCTTGTTGCTACAAACCCTCCTTAAAGGGTTAAGATGTGTCAGCGCAGGCTGAGACAGCTTCCTGAGCAAACACACAGCCAAACCCTAGTACTTCACAGGTCTTTGAAAGGCCAATTACTTGTTAATGAGGCTTTGTTGTTCTTACGCCCCTTCTTAGATCCCCTGCCTCTTCACTCTGCCGATTGCCCGACCACCGCTGGACCATTCACTGACATGTTTAACCTGCTGTGATTGAGAACACCAGCCGGAATCCGAGAGTCTGGCCCCAGGTATCCCTGCACAAAAGCCTGCCAACCTTATAACGAGGGCCTGAGGCGCCCTGGGGGCACACCACACACAATCTAATGCAAAACAGAGGCTGAGACAGTGGTTATGTATGTCTTAGCAGAGCATCCTTGCAAAGCAGGAACACACCAACCATCTCCGCCAGACACTGGTGGCAAGAAGTGGAAGCAAAGAGATCGGGAACAGGATTAACAATTTAGTTCCAGTGAGAGATCGAATTTCCATAAGGACAGCAAACTTGCAAACTTTCAAGAACTTTAAAATACACTCCCTCCCAAAACTCTCCCGTGTGCAATAACGAGCCTGGTATGCTGAGCGGAACTAAGAGAAAAGTGTCCTGAGCTGACAGGGGAAAAACATGACAGTTTACTGAAGAATTACCTTACCCCCCCCCCCCGAAGAACTTTTTATTAGCCCCCCCACTCCGAAAATACAACCAATAAATACATAACTAAATAGAGCAAGACAGAGTGTTCACAAAGTGGCCAGACTGGTTTTATTTACACTCAACACATTAGCGCCACCTTACAGAGTTTGCCAGTGAAGCGCTACTTTTCTTTTCATGTCGTTTGCTTTTCAAGCAAAAACACTCATTGATTTCTGAATAATTCGTGTAAAAGCGTTAAGTTGTATTCGCTATGAGGGTTTGCTTTTTTCCAGTATGTTGTTACTTTTGTTTCAGGCAGCATATTACTGTAATCTAGTGCATAATTTGAATTGAATTTCTTCCAGGTGTTTATAGCGGGGCACAATTGGGCTGTAGCTGAAGGCAGTGTGAGTTTCTTTCAGTGGGGTAGTATGATGTTCAGTGGGGAAGATGATGTAGCACCCAGCGGATGACAGAAACTGCAAGGCTCTGAGACAAATGGCTTGTCATAGCACTTTTAAGCATATTTGGGACATTCTACAAATGGCAAAGTCTTCAGATGAATGTATAGTGTTGACCAATAACAACCGAGCGCATGTGTGCATTGTCAATTTAAATAAATGTGGAAAAATACTAGCTGCAGCGTCATCTTTTGCTTGTGGCAAAAATAAATGTGGATAAATACAGAAAAAATGCCCCAAAAATAATTATGGATAAATACAGACGGAAATGGCAAAAAAATAAATACCATAAAACCGGGAGCCCTAATTATAACCAACGGTAAATGCTAACTTTGGACTGGCTGCGCGGAAACATGTCGTGTTTGGTGTCAAACACCTTGGAATCCTACCCCCACACCAGTAACTGGTGTGGGAGTATGAGCCCACCCTTCTAGAGGGAGAGGCATGACAGCACTGGTATACCCGGTAGAAACTTAATAGAGCCCTGGCATCACAAAATGGATGCTGCAGCCACAGACACGGGTCTGGCCTCCTGCTGCTGACCGAAACTCCGGCAGGCGAGGTCAAGGACAATAGGTTTCCTGTCACAGGGAGGTGTAACCACCTCCCAGACAGGCTTATGTGTATTGGGGCTGGGTGGGAGCACTCTCTGAGTGCTTTGAAGTCCTGCACTGGGGGCGCATTTGGTGTCCCTGTGCATAGTCCAGCTCAAACCGGTTCAG
This sequence comes from Triturus cristatus, assembly GCF_964204655.1. NCBI lineage: Eukaryota > Metazoa > Chordata > Amphibia > Caudata > Salamandridae > Triturus > Triturus cristatus. Next base: position 1,301,273,706 of record NC_140590.1, on the reverse strand, counting down.
GGGCTTCCAGCCCCTGCTCTGGCGCGAAACTGGACAAAGGAAATGGGTGTCACCACCCCTCTTTCCAAACCTTCCCATAGGTGGGTCCCCAGAGTATGTCCAACCCCCTAACTTAGTATATGTATGGGACCACAGTCCTTAGGACTTTAGATTACCCTGGACGAAACTCTGAAGCCGAATCCTGGACCTTCGATGCTCTGCTCAAGACCAGAGGACTGAAGAAATCTCCCTTGGGGTCAAGGAGTGACTCCCCTGCTTGGCTGGCACCAAAGAAGCAAATTGCCGATCTGCATCATCGAAGCTCCCGCCGGACTCCGAAGTATTTGCATCCCAGGAAGAGGATTTCCAGACATCTCAAAGGCCGACCCGAGTCCCCAGCAAAGCTGAGACTCGCAGCCCTCGTGAGTAGCGTGGAACTGGAACTCCTGGTCACCGTGATTTCTGCAAGTGCATTGACTTCTCGATGCTTCTTGAAGTCGTGCTTGGGCTGACTTGTAGCCCCCACCTCGAGCACTGAATCCACAAAAGATTGTCGGCCTGGTCATTCCGAGTATCCCGTGGGCCGCCATTTTGTTTTCGTCTCGAGGTCCCTTCGCGATCCCTGGTCCGTTGACTGGTGGGTCCCTGAGGGGGTAACTTTGTATTTCCTTGGGCTTTCCTGGTTGCTCCAGACGTGCCCTGACTCCCAACCAAGTGGTGAGTCCCACAGACCTTGCTGGTCTGCACCGAAGCATCTTTCTCGTTTCTGCATGGGTTGCTGTTGCCAAGGCTTGTTGTGTCCAATCCGGACACCGATGCTGCAGCACTCGACATCCTTCGTGGGACAGCTTGAATCCAGCTTCTGGTCATCCTCGACGCCTCCTGGTCCTCGTGGCTGAAGAGTCAAGCTTCACCTCTTTCACCTGAAATCACCAGACATTGGTGGGCATCTGCTCATCGCCTTCCTGGTCACTGGCTAGTGACCCAGACTCTCTCCCCTCTGCTTTCAGGTTCTTCTCATCTTCGATCCAGGCTTGGATCTCTTCGGACACTTCGTATTTTCACGGCAGCAGCACTTCTTCGCCAGCTCCCATTGAAATCGACGACGCGGCCCGATACCAAAAGACACCTATGCACCCGGCTTCCCTGGGTGAGGTAACACGAGTACTCTGGTGCTCCCGTGGGTGCTAGCCCTAGAACTTCCTAAGTCTAAAAGGGTTTGGTCCTGATTCATTTCTAAGTGTCTTTAATCTTTAAAAATCTAACCGCGACTTTCCCCATAGAAGCTAACAGGATCTTGCGGCAGTGTTCACACACTGCACACAGCCCCCGTGGGTCCCCTGTGTCACTACCCTTTTTTTTTTTCCCCCGTCTCACTACCTTGGGTGGTTCCTTGGGGTCCCAGCGATTCTACAGGCTCTAGGCCTTGTGTCTAGTTAAGTCATGGTTCTTATACCAGTATTTTAGTATATGGTTTGGCTCGCCCCTAGGGTGTGACGTGTATTTGTGCAATTTTACTGTGATTATTGAAGTGTAAATTATGTGTTTTGACCTCTAGTCTCATAAAGAGACTAGGAGGGTGTGTTTAGTAATAAATACATATATTTTATATATATACCTGGTGTGGATATCTTTCATTTAGTGACTCGAGATTCTAGACTGGTAAAACAAGCTGCTTTACATTCCTTCAAGACTTAGCCTGAAGGCTGCTCTCCATAGCTACCACTAGGATAGCTTTCAATAAAGGTTGTCTTTAACCTATAACCAATAAGGGGTTGTTTGGACCGATACAAGGTGCCCACTATAACTAGTGGACAGCATATATCAGGCCAACTTCTCACACACACTAACTCTCACATTCCACCTACCTGTGCCTCTTAAACCTTTCCTTTCTCTTATATATCCACACATTCTCAGGCTTGAAAAATCCCTCAGCTGATGGGCCACTTGGGCGAAACACGTGTCGGCTGTTTCTTCACTACTCTTGTTCCTGTTCCATGTATGGAAATAATAAATAAATGCTACGCACTTGAAAAGCACCAAAGGACGATTGGAATGTATTCAGTATAAACACACGCAAATCAAGAAGGAACAATCTTCAACTTTTCTCCAGACTTACCCCATTATGGTTCTTGGGTGTAGCCATTTGTGAGGACTGTGCCACCACAGAAAATTGGGCCTTGACAACTGTAGCACAAAAGCCCAGGTCTCTCCACCCATTTCATTTGCCCACACCACTTGCTGAGAGCAAGTAGTGAATATGTATGTTAAACCCTTCGGAACAGGGAACACCATGCAGAATTGTGTCTGTTAATTCCGAGTCTGCATAGTTATTCCTCATTCTGAAGTGGTTTAACTCCACTGTACTGGTGGAGTTTTACTGCACTGTATCAGTAAATTACAGTTGCAGAGTTTGCTTCTCGCCAGTACAGTACAACTCATAATCAAGAACTTTGCGTTAACATTTTGCAAAAAGATTCTAGCTTGTGGGCTTGGGAAGATTTGGTGAACCAAATGTATGCCCAGGCTCTCAGGCTACATTAAGAGGGCCTTACCTTCTGACAGGGCCTCGGCCGTAGCCAGGTGAAGTACTGTATCATCACTAACGGGCCAGTCAGGCAGCTGGGCCTGTATGCTCTTCAGCCCCCCAAGCTCTGCCAGTTCCTGGTGTATTTGTGGCCCAGAGGTGCAATACTCCCATCGCTGGTTCCGGTAACCCAAGGCATCTCCTGCTGCGCTCAGAAGCATGGCAGCCCGGTATGCATCGCGTGTGATCCTGGAATAAACCAAAAAAATAGCATTTGATATTCGGGTGCCCTTAATGTTGGGTGGGGTAGTCTTAAGTGGGTTGTGCCAGGTGGGGTCGTTTTAAGCAGGGTCTGTAAGTACTTGAGTAAATAGGATTACCAAAGGAGTACATGTCATCGGGACACACCTTTTACAGTGCTGGGCTTTCCTGCCATAAATCCTGATTCTAATATATTAGGAAACTGTGTTGAGATAAATTGACCCAAGACTGCAACTCTCAAAATCCACTTATTTCCATAATGGACCCCAAGGACTGTCTAAATGCTTCTTGGTGACAAGGAGTAAGCAGGTAACCCTGTAGGTGAAGAGCTCCTATGACTTATTTCTAGGGGGTGTGGACCTCAATGGAGATTGTATCTGGTGGGGATTTTAGTGTGTGTAGGTATGTGGGGTTTGTTTGGGCTACAGTTCCCCTTGCTTGCAAGTCTATCACGGTTTGTTTTGGATCAGCCACAGCAAGAGCCCACGTTATGCGAACCACCTTTAGGAAGCACCGGATTTTGTTATTAAAAAAAAAAATGACTGCATTCTGGGACTTGTAGTTGTATGTATTTCTCCCATTATAAACAGGGACTTTGTAGGACTCCTAGCAGGCAAAGTGTTGTTGGTTAAGCTTAAGGTCTTGGATCAGATTAACGTTTCGAGTGAAGTATGAGGGCGAACTCGGGGGTAATAGGAAGGATGGTTTTAAGTCAGGTGCTCCAATCTACCACCCCGTGGTTTTTGGAGAGTGTAGTCTCAGGTGAGACTATTCCAGCTGCGCTAGATTCGAGAGGGTGTCATTCCAATGGTCGTCATCTCTGAAAAGAGTGGCTCAGGTGTTTATTGAGAAGGTGCTCCGTTGGATAAATATCAGTCGGATCCCAACTGGGGGAGTGCAATCGGGATAGTCTCTCTGGCCGGAATTGTTAGAAGTAGGGGTGGAATCGCGCGGTAGTTATTTCTAGTGAGTAAAATCTCAGGAGTTCCGTTTTGCTCACTCCATTCTGTAATACTGCAACTCTTCGATATTCTGTCGTGCTGGATCCAGGCGTTTTACAGGGCGGGTCAGGCTTGATTACTTCTGTCTGTTTTACTCCCTCACCGTTAATCTGCCTCGCACCCGTGATACATCGGTATGTCCCTTCACACAACAACCCCTTAAATAGTCTCGTTTTACACTGCTCCTCCTGCTGCCCAATTTTGTTTCTGTTGAGTTCGTATATTTTTTTGACCTTTGATTCCCTTGCCACAAACGTTTCACTTTCTGCTGGCTAAGCAACACCCTCCCCCTTCCTGGTCAGTCTGTTTTCCGTTTCTTTTTGCAGACCCTCTCTCCTGCTACATATCAGGTCTCTATGTCCTTTCAAACAACCCCCATTATCTCTCGGTCCCTTGCTACCCCCGATCCCGTCCAAACTGTCGTCTTCTGTTACTAAATGCAACGGTGTCCCCTCCCCTGAGTGCAGGCAAAAACCCTTAAAGGGGCAGGCCGACTCCAGACCTGGTATCAGAATGCTCGTCACTCCTTCTTTCTCTCATTCACACACCCGTTCCTAGGAACATCCCGGCGGTAGTCAGTTTTTTTTCCAAGTTTCTTTTAATCTCTCCCAAAAACAAACGCGAGAGTGCTTCCAGGAAACAGTGGATAGATATTTTAACTATACCGCCAAAATAAAATTAACCTTAGTCTGCCCCCTCACAGCCTATGTGCTTGTGAACTGATTTTTTCCGTGTCACGTAGTATCATGCACAGCGTAACAACCGGTCTTGTTTCTTTTCTATGTAACCAGCGTTCGAAGTGCGTTAAAAAAGTACGGGGATTGTTTTTAGGGAACTTCTCAGCGTTCTCCTTCTTCCCCCCCCCCCCCCCGTGTGCTCCGCCCCAACAAACCCCTGCGGTCTGTTTCTCATGTACTTTCCCCCGTCCCCTCGCTGTCTGTTGTGGTCACCCTCGTGTGCTTTTCCTCCCGTTCCTTATGTTACTATGCTGTTTCTCGCACTCATGTGTTCCACTCACCACCAACACCTTTGTAACAAGCATTTGCAATGCAATAGGTCTCGCATTTGCAAGAGTTTGAGCTATTGGCATTGTAAATGACAGTGCCTTTTATTTAGGTTTTGAAAACCTGCAAGTGGTGCCTAAACACACACTTTGTACTTATAATCATTGCTTACGAGAAGTAAGGCTGGCAGTAGAAGAGGCGCAGTTACTGCCCGCCTTGCTTCTCGTAAGCAACAACTATAAGTACTAAGGGGCAGATTTATGACGACTGGCGCATCCCTGCATATCAGCAGGGATGCGCCAGTTATGATGCGGCACTGCTGCGCCACCATGGATGCGTCGCATTTATAATGCGGCGCACCATGGGGCAAAAACGGCACAGATGCGTGACGCATCTGTGCCGAAAAGTGGCGCATTGCTGGAGTTGCGTCGCAAGCGCGACGCAGCTCCAGCAATGATCTGGGGGGCCCTATCTGTACAATGCTGCGTCAATCCTTACGCCTGCTTCAAGCAGGCGCAGGGTTTTGACGCAGCATGGCCCTAAAAGTGACTGAGTGAAATCTTATAGATTTCACTCAGCCACTTTTAGGAGGCGTTCCTGCGCCGGAACGCCCCCACCTGCCCTGGAACGCCTACATGTGGCGCAGGGCTTTACAACGTGACGCATCTGGGAGATGCGTCACGTTTGTAAATGCCCCGCACCATGGCGCAGGATTTGCGCTGCTGCTGCGTCACAAAAGTGACGCAACGGCGGCGCAAAAGTGCCGCAAGTGCAACATAAATCTGCCCCAAAGTGTTTAGGCACCGCTTGTAGGTTTTCAAAACATAAATAAAAGGCACTGTCATTTACAATGCCAATAGCTCAAACTCTCTCATATGCGAGACCTATTGCATTACATGTTTCATGGTAAAGGAGAAGCCAGTGGGACATGCTTTAATGAAATAAACTGCATTTTGGCCATGCAATGCAAGTAAGCAACTTTTGCAAATGCCTGTGTATATTACTTATGTTGGAACATTAGAGCCAGATATTTTGGCTTTGCCCATGCTTATTTTTTGTTGCAAATGAAGCACGGAAGCCTGGGAGGGATTAGCCAAACTCGAAAGTATGTGCAGGTTGGGCCATAATGAAAATGCATCTCTGTACAGGTTCTGTTGCAACTTTAAATGTTTAAACTTTTTAATAGATGCTTTAGCTTAGACATTGTTCATTTGTCAGTATCTGCGGAATTTCGTAATTAGATGCCACATGAATTCTTATTCTATAGATCTACCTTCCAATTAATTAACATTTTTAAGTTCCTAGTCACTCAATAATTAATCATATAATCATGGTTCATGTTTTTAAAACATTAAATAATAATGTATAAATAAAAGTATTAATGTTTAGCATAGTAGGGTGGTGGGGGTGTCTCCCCGCTAATCTGAGAGGCATGTCTTCGCTGCCGTAATTGTTTTGTGTTTATGGTGTCATGGTGGTTGGCGCAAGCGTGCCTCTTCTCCTTGCAAAGTGTCATTGCTGCCAGTGTATTTCTGCTATAGGTCTGGAGACGAGGCCGTCTCCGAGATCACTGTACGAACTTGCTACTCCAAGAAGTTTTGTGTTTGTTCATGGTGTGTGTCTGCTAGTTTATTTTGTGTCCGAGTATGATTTTGGGTGCGTGTTTGTGACGGTTTAGAGTTATGAGTGTTTGATGTGTGTGTGTTTGATGTGTTTGATCTGTGTGTGTGTTTGTGATGTGTGTGTTTGTGATGTGTGTGATGTGTGTATGATGTGTGTTTGGTGTGTGTGTGTGAGTGTGTGTGTGTTTAATGAGGGGTGTCGGTGCTTGTGTGGAAGTGCCAGTGTTCGGGACGGCTGCTCTTTTGCTGGGGCGTTACAGGGGCAGAGTCGGGGAAGGAGTAGGCTTGACTGTCCTTCAGAGAATGGCGTTAAGCAAAGAACGCCGGGCTCGAGGAGTTAGTTTTACCCTAGTTTATTTATGTAAACATGAGAAGGGGAGGGGATGTGGTCCGTCGGCTGCGCTGCCGACTTTGGTGCAGGAAACCAGGGTTCGAACCTCGAGGTCGCGTCCATATCCTGTGATTCTGGGCAAATCACTTAAACTCCCTGTGCCTGAATATGTATGTAAATACGGTGCTCATGTACAGCGCTCCAATACCTTCGGGTCGAGTTCGCGCTATATCAAAGATGAAAAAAAAAAAAAAAAGTCAACAAACGGCCGGGAGAAGAGCGCGCTGTTTAAACAAAACGCGAACTGATGGAAAGTTCAACAAGCTGAGAACAGCTGTCTGCAGGGCTGCTTATCGCTCTTTGGCAGTGCGAGGGACTCGCCTTTCAACAGCTGGTTGCGTTACATGATAGGAAACAGACAAAGAGATTGTACATGGATTACAGAGCAACCTCTGCTAAACAAGCGCACGCGCCTTGCACTGCAGCGGGAGAGAGAGGCGGTGGGGTGCACCCGCGAGTGGTGTGCACGCGCTCCGTTAAGGAGTCGGGCAGCAAGCAACACCATAAAACTATTCATACCAGTTATAAATTGTTTCTTCAAGAACTGTCTCTGCACTCAAAAGCTAGGTCTAAATCTATCAAAACCAGTAAAAACATTTGATAAAACCCTGGACACATCACTGTTAAAGAGCATTTCAACATAAAAAAATATTAAACTGCTTTGGGGCCACAATGAGGTTTGAAGCTGCTGTGCCCTAGAATATCTAAATCTAATAGAGCGACAACACTCATAATACGGTTTATTTGATTGTAGAGGTAAAATAAACAGCCATTGACGAAGCCAACACATCTGGTTTGCACTGTGTGACGAGATCAGCGCACTAACCAGAGGAGAAAAGACTTCAGTAGGAGGGGGTTGGGCGACTGCAGCCTCTTGTGCGACTTCCCAGCCAAGACCAGATTAGGAGCTTCTGCCGCAGACAGATCTGAGCAGGCTGTCTGTGCAGCAAAGGTATCAACAGATGTCAACAAGCACAGCAGGCTGCCGGCAGCAGGGGGAAGAGGGGGGCTGCACGATTCACTTGCGGGAGCGATAATTGCTACCATATGGCGGCGCTCGCTCCCGCAAGTGAATCTCCACACGTGCACGCGTTGCCATTGAAGGCAATGGAACGCGTGCACCTTTTTGGCTGAAAAGCCGAAGCGATAGCTATAGGTCTTTTTGCCTATGCGCGCTGCGTATACTTATAATGTCCCAAAAGCGAGACATATTGGCTATGCCAATGCTTGTTTACTTGTGGTATTCTATATCTGGATACAGTGACCGAAGCAGCAAAATACCAGTCAGGTGGCACACTATGCTATGCATAGATTTTCAGTTTACGTGTTTCTGTGACACAAACAAATACATGATCAAATGTCTTTAAAGTTAAAAGAATGCATTTCTGGAACATGTAGGCACATTTCAGAGCTATCCGAACTCGTGCATTGTGTCATGATGCGCATTGCTTTAACTAACATTAAACAGAAAAAGAAAGGCAAGCAGTGATGCTGCAACTTACTTATCTGATTGTAACTGAATATGTACCCGAGTTTGTAAAACGTACTTATCTGATTGTAACTGAGAAAGGAGGACGCGTGTGACAGGAGGCAATAGACTGCAGTAAAGTGAAAGCAAATTTGTGCGCGCGCTTGGCGGGGGAGCGCATTCCAGGCGGGGGAGCAGACCCTTTGAAGTACGATGCCAAACGGATTGCATGGCGGCACGATGCACGTGATTGTGCGCGTGCTCGCCATGCAATCCGCTTTTGGGAGCACTTTTAAATGCCCCTTACTAGAGTCTCGCATAGCGATTGCTATCACAATAGCTAGGCGAGACCTAAAAAAACCCTGAAACAGGCATGAGGAAGCAAAATGAAGTGTTCAATATCGCACACTGCATCAAATGACAAATCTAGGTTGCAATTTCGAAATTGAAACGTGAGAACAATGAATTGAAATAATATTAAAAATTTGGGTTTTGTTACTTTTTATTTCTAAATTAAGACCTAAAACACAAAATGAAAAAGCCACACTGTGGACACACAATTTCTGATTCTATGTCAGGACAGGAGGCTCCGATGATGCTTTCTCATTTATTTATTAGAAATGCTCAGCAGCCAATTAGAAAACGTTAGATAAAAAAGAAACTACAGTACCCATGAACATCAGGGTAACACGTGACCAACCATAGAGACCACAATATAAAAGGTCATGAAGATAGTATTACATCCTCTTTTCTTTGCTGCTCCGCAGCGAGTTAAGTGCTTCTTTACCTTTATTTACTTGTGCTTTGACATTTGCGTGATGCTTCTTTGTATTCATTATGCCTAACTAGCGCTGACACGCGTTGTATCCCTCGCGCCCCTTGCAGGTATTGGTTACTTGTTTCCGCGAGGTTCGCCGCTTCTGTGTCGGGTGTTGAAGGGAGCGTGTGTTCACCTCCCTGTGTCCGGGCGCTTTGCGCCCGTGTCTATCAAATATTTAGGTGGAGCGGGAGAACGGGGGCTGGAGGACTCGCGCGCTATGCTCGCGACCTCCTATTTTCTTGTTTACTGAGGCGGCCGTTACCGCGCATGCGTGGCGGCCATTTTGTGTTATTCTTCCGTGTTTTCTCACGGAGATTTCGATATCGAAGGTTGTTTTTCACAACGCTTGCCCACAGCCTCGTATTCTCAGCCCCAATTACGCCTTTTTGCTCTTTTAAAAGCATTGGGCTGTATAACAAAGCATAGGCTCTGCCTAGAGTGTATATATTTTTACAGCAAGCCCTCCCTCCACATTTAATTATTTGCAGTGTGTGCTGGTTTTACCTGTCCTGCTGGCTTGCTGTGGGGTTGTTCACTCCCCCTGCATTGTGCCTTTGGCATTATTTAAATTGTCATCTTGTGGGCGTTACTGTCACATTATTGTGTCACTATGGATGAATATCTTGATGAAGATGACTACTATTATGAGGATGACGACTCTAGCTTTTTAGAGCATGATTTGGTCGAGACATTGGACCTGGGTGTGCAACACTCAGTTAATAAAGCACTTGCTTGTGCCATCAATCCCTTAAAACGTCATTTGACTCAATACGCCAAACAACAGGGCTGGTTGCCATCCTCCCGTTCGTCTTCTAAGTCACTCGTTAATCCGCATAGGTCGGATTTTAAAAAATTGGCAAAAAATCTAGCCCCGGATAAGTCTTCCTCTTTGACCTCGGTGGGCGCTTCAGCATCCTCCGGCATTTTAACAGACACAGAAGGTACTCATTCCTCAACTTCTGATCAGGATGTTCCACCGCCACGTAAGAAGTCGCGTAAGGAGCATTATGTTGATGCTCCTACACATCCTCCAGTTCTTACTTTCGAACCTTCAGACATCTATCATCCGCATACCTCTTCCTGGCTTCCTTCCCCTGCTGTGGCGGAATATGTACAGGCTCACATTCGACAGCCCTTTGAGAAAGATGTCAGGGCTCGCCTTCGGTCCGAATGTCCACGTCCAGATCTCGCCGACCATTTAGCGGACACTCCGGAGATTGATCCCACGATGGTCTCCTACCTCAAAAAATACGCCAAAGATCTCAAGAAGGGTCTTGACAGATCCTGGCGTTCCTGTCAGGACAAACTGCTGGACTTGCTAGGCCCACTCACGAAGATTTTAGATCTTGGGTTTCTGGCCAAAGAGTCTTCAGCCCTTGTGGACCCTGATGAGCTTATCGATTGGTCTCAGAGGGCTATTTGCCAGTTGGGTAACGCCAACTGCGCAATTTCCAGCGAGCGTCGCCGCTCTATTCTCCTTAAATTAGATCCCAAATTGGCGGAGCTATCCACATCCGAGTCCGGTCCTGTAGCTCAGGGTCTGTTATTCCGCCAGCCTTTTTGGAAGGAACTTACGAAATTTGTGGCTACTTTCAGTGGCCTTGATAAAGCTCAGGCTTCGCTGCGGCGAGCGCTTCGTCCGGTTTTTGCCAGGGCCAGACGACATAGGGGACGCTCGTTCGGCCGTGGCTCTCAACAAATCTCCCAGAGGGGATTCCAGTCCCAAAGAGGCGGTGGTCAAGATACAGGCTACAACTCCCGTTCCCACTTCTATCCCTCTCGCAAAGGGAGAGGACAATTTCGAAAGGGACGTTCTGGCGGAAATCAAAGTGGCTATCAGGATTCCAACACTTCAGGTGAGCTTGATTCCGGTTTCCGATGTGGTTCTGGGGGTAGAATCCGATTTTTTCTGCACAATTGGCGTCTAATCTCCAAAGATGCTTGGGTACTGCAAACTGTTCAGGGTTACAAAATAGAGTTTTATCAGCCCCAACATCAAACCCACCCTCCCAGTCCTCTATTTTTCTCTCTTCAAGACCAAGAGTTCATTTCGGCAGAGATCGAGTCTCTTCTACAAAAAGGGGCAATCATTCAAACTGTTCGCCATCCCCATGGGTTCATCAGCATGATATTCCTGGTACAGAAGAAAGGGGGCGGTTCCCGCCTGGTTCTCAATCTGAAGGACTTCAACGGAGGTGTCGTTTACAGACACTTCAAGATGGAGGGGATTCATCTATTGCGCGATCTTCTTCGCGAGGGGGATTGGATGGTTCGCCTCGACCTCAAAGATGCGTACTTGTCGATTCCCATCTTCGAGCCACATCATCGGTTCATGCAATTCCATTGGCAGGGGACTTGGTACAAGTACAAAGTTCTCCCGTTCGGCCTCTCGTCAGCACCTTGGTGCTTCACGAAACTTCTGAGGCCCGTCGTGGAATGTTTGCGCGCTCGGGGTGTTCGTTTAATAATATATCTGGACGACATTCTAATCATGGCAGACTGTCCCCTCAAAGTCTTGACACATCTGGAATGGTCTATCGACCTTTTACAATCTCTGGGATTTCTGGTGAATCTTCAGAAATCAGTCTTGATTCCATCACAAGTGATAGATTTTCTGTGCTTCCAGGTCAATTCTCTTTCGTGTCAACTTCTCTTACCCAATCAAAAGATTCGGTACATCAAGAGGGAATTGACTTCGGTTATTTCCAGACAGACTGTGTCGTTGAGATCGTTAGCACGAGTTGTCGGTCTGTTGGCGTCCTCCATTCAGGCGATTTTCCCAGGTCCTCTGCATTACAGGGCACTTCAACGTTTGAAGATCCGTCATCTGCAGAAAGGTCTTCGCTATTCCGATCTAATTCCTCTTTCAGAGGAAGCGAGGAGGGAGATGCAATGGTGGTTAGACCACATGGATGTCTGGAATGGGCGAGCCCTGTTCGGCTCATCTCCGGTTCTGGTGATAGAGTCCGATGCCAGTCTGTGGGGTTGGGGAGCCCGGTGCGGTCCCGTCTCGACCGGGGGTCGGTGGTCCTCCCAGGAGTTGTCTCTCCATATAAATTGCCTGGAACTCCTGGCGGGATAATTTGCGATCCGGTGTTTCTCTCCTCTTCGATCCAATTGTTGCATTCTTCTCCGCATGGACAATATTTCAGCGGTCCGGTATGTCAACAAGTTAGGCGGAACGAAATCCAAGATATTGGCGGAGATCGCCAAAGATTATTGGCACTTTTGTCTGCAACAGAAGATCACTGTTATTGCCGAATATCTTCCCGGTCGCCACAATCAGATTGCAGACTGGAATTCTCGCCACCTTCGCGACTTCAGCGACTGGCGGCTTCATCCTCGCATTTTCCGTTCTCTCCTTCGGATCTGGGGTCAGTGTCACTTAGACCTGTTCGCCTCTCGCCTGAACACCCAGCTCCCTCTGTTTTTCAGCTGGAGGCCGGATCTGAAAGCCCTGGCCACGGATGCGTTTCTTCAGACTTGGCCGTCGGTTCTGTGCTACGCTTTTCCCCCGTTCATGATGATTCCCAGGGTCTTGGCTTGCACAAAACATTATCAAACAGACTTAATTCTGATTGCTCCTCTGTGGAGGGCTCAGGCGTGGTTCCCGGTTCTCCTGGAGATGTGTTGTGCAGTGCCGCTCCTTCTCCCCCAGAAGTGGAATCTCTTGCTGGATCCCCTCGGCAATCCGCATCCCCTGATTCTATCAGGCAATCTCCTTCTGCTAGCGTGGCGAATATCGGGGATCGCTGGTCGCTCCCAGGCCTTTCACGTGACACTTCCAAGTTTATCAGTGAAGCCTGGTCTCCCAGTACTCTTAAACGATACAGAGGATCATGGAAACGATGGTGTGACTGGTGTGTTCAACGGGAGGTTGATACCACTTCAGCGGATGTCTCCCTGATCATTAATTTTCTAGCCTCTCTCGCTTCCTCCGGTTTGGCTTATCGCACGGTCAACAACTTTCGTTCTGCCATTTCAGCGGCTCATATTCATATTGATGGTAAACCTGCGGGTGAGCATCCTTTGATTGCCAAATTGCTTAAGGGTATTTGTGTGTCGAATCCTCCATGTCCTAAGTATGTCTCTCTTTGGGATGTATCCATTGTTTTGAAGTTTTTGGAGGCCTGGCCTTCCAATTCTTTGCTTTCCCGTAAGCAACTGTCAGCCTCTGACTATGTTGTTATGCCTTGTTTCTTGCAAGCGGGTGTCTGATGTTCATGCGTTGGACTTGGCAGGTCGCAGTTTTACACCTGAGGGTGTCACATTTTGTAGGAGAGTGGAATCTGACTAATGGTTGCCCCCAACTTTTTGCCTGGTATTTAAGTGGTTTTTGACTAGTCAGGCTGGGATCCTGCTATCCAGGCCCCAGCCTTATCTGCTTTCTCCCTAAAACTGATGTAAGTACCCTAGGTACAAACCTAATTGGATGCTGGGCATGCCCTAAACAGTCCCTTGTAGATAGTACCTTAGGTACCCAGGGCATGGGTCCCCCAGTAGGCCTACCAGGGCTGCAGCACGTATTGTGCCACCCTGGGACGGCCATACAAACTGACACCACCAGACCACTACTGTAGTCTGGGTAAGGTGGTGCTAGCACCCCTTACAGGGGTACAGGTACCCTGTACCCCACCCCATTACAACACATGTACTCTCACAGGTCACCCCTATGGCAGGCCCTGGTAATCCTACAGGGCAGGGTGCTGGGATATGTGTGAGGGGGGACCCCTACGTGAGTAGGACCTCTCTGCAACCTTCGTAAAATCGTTACTGGGTTGTTTGTAGTGTAGCCATACCATATACTCTTGACCGCATTATAAGTCTATCGCATCATCGCTATAACTTGAGAATGACTACACAGAACCATATCGTGTTTGGTGTCAAACATGTAGGAATCATACCCCCAGTCCAGCCATGGGCATGAGGGAATGATTCCCCCCTGCTAGAGGGGTGATATGGGAAAAGCGGCAGAATTTAGACACCAATTTAAAAGTGCACGTGTACCACAAAATGGCTACTGTCCGCCACCTACACGACTCTGGCTGGCTGTTGCTGGGGAAAACCCCAGCCTCGCCATCTGGACAATAGGGCTCCTGTGGCAGGGAGGTGCCAGCACCTCCCCAGACAGGATATGTGGATTGGAACAGGGTGGGTGCACCAAATGTCCTTTCAGAGTTGCACGTAGGCAGCTGCAGAGCCCCAATTCTGCATACACCGCCTGGAACCGGTTCAGGGGCATCCTGCCCCTCGCCCAGGCGGGAAACACACAAAGGGGAGTGGGTGTAGCCACCCTTTCCCGCCTCTACTCTGATTAGTAGGCTCTAGTTGGGACCATCCCCTAATCTTGGAGATATAAGTGAATACTGTGTCCCCAGAGCCTCAGATTAATCCAGAACTTCACAGAACTGACCTTCGATGAGCGGCTGCCCAGCTGACTGAAGAAATCTCCCTTGGGATAGAGGAGTTATCCCCCTGCTTGGCAGGCACCTGAAACACTGCAAGATACCCGGTTGGAACTTCGCTGCTCTCACGAACTTCGACGTCTTCCAGCAACCTTGAGGTGGGTTTCCAGAGCATCCCAGAGTCCTGTGAGTGTGTCCAGCAAGTCTGAACACCGTGGACCACGTGGGTGCCGAGATCCCCGCATACCCCGAGACACCGGCCACCTCTTGCATAGCACACGACCCCGACCATGGGGGAAGTTGTGCTTTGGCCCATTTCTGAGCCAACCTTCAAGCAGCATCTGTGCCAAATCTCAGCTCCCTAGCCCACTCCGGTGGCCCGTGGGAGCCCTTTTACACATTCCATTTTGCTGCCTTCCGCGGTCCCCTGTCTCTCGACTTGTGGGCCCTGGCGGAGGACAATCTTTACATCCAAGAGTTCCCCTGGTTGCTCCAGGCCTGCTCTACGTTCTCTCCAAAGGAGAGCACCCTCAGACCTCGTGGGTCTGCACCAGCAGCTGTTTTGTTCATCTTGTGTGGGTTGCGGTGGCCAAGGCTTAGTGAATCCAATCCGGACACTAACACCGCTGCGACCCTCATCCGACGTGGGACAGTCGCCCTCCAGAAGCTGGCTTTCCTTGAAGCCTCCCGGAGCCCGTGACTGCAGAGCCAAGCTGCACCTTCCTCACCTGAAGCACCCGACATCGAAGGGCTCCTTGCTGTGAGCCTCCTGGTCACTGTGCCGTGACCCAGACTCTGTCCTCTCTGCTTTCAGGTCTTTCTCTACAATCTTCACATCTTTGATCTTCACGGCATCATCAACGCTTTTGGCTAGCAGCACTTTTTACTATTTTCTCATTGAAAATCAGCCCGCGACCCGACACCAGAATCGACCTAAGCACCCGGCTTCCCTGGGGCAGGTAAAGGTGGTACTACGGTACTCCCGAGGTGGTGTGCTCTTCAAAAGCTTAACTCTAAAGTTTTAACTTTGTACAACTGCTAGAAGTATTTTTAATCTGTTTATTTCAAACCGCGACATTCTCCATAGGCTAACATTGAGATCCCGATAGCAGCTCTTTGCACTGCACGCGTCTCCCGTGGGTCCCCTTCCTCTTAACTGTGGGTGGATTCTGAAGGGGCAAGCGATCCTGAATGCCCTAGGCATTGTCTGTAGAATTGTCGTGGTTCTTATACCACTATTTTAGTATATGGTTTGGTCCCCCCCTGGGGCCCATTGATTTCTGTGCTATTTATTGTGTTTAGAAATGCTTGTTTGAAACGTATCTTTGCCACTAGTCTCATAAAGCGACTGTGGGATTCTGTCTAGAATAAATACATATATTTTATATATATATACCTGTGTGGACTACTCTTTCATTTGGTTATTCAAGAGGTTATTATGGTAAAACAATAAGCTTAACACTCCTTCAAGACTTAGCCTGAAGGCTGCTCTCCACAGCTACCACTAGGATAGCTTTCTAAAAGGTTGTCTTTACCTATCATCAATAAGAGTCGAATTGGACTGGTGCAAGGTGGCCACTATAACTAGTGACCAGCATATGCCAGGCCAACTTCTCACATTGGTGTGCAGCGGTTGGATTCAAGCTTGTCATTGTTTTACCAGATAACAAATTGAATTTCTAAAGTGAAAGCCACTTGGTACCAAAGGTACATATAAATTCAAGCTAGAATACAATAAGTTCTACTGAACTTAGGAGTTGTGTGTAGAGGGTTTAGCACACCTTGACTACAACTCAAGAAAGGGTTCAGTAGGCCACACCTAGAGTAGGTAGATACATAACTATCACTACACTAGAAATGTCTTTAAGTGGAGGTGCCCATAAGGCTCCGGAAGGACCCCAAAGGGTCCCAGTCGACAAGTATGATCCTCTCTCCTTTGCTGATCTCAGGGAGATGTGCACCCTTAGGAAACTTAAGACAAACAAAGGTGCCAATACCCAACGTCTCAGGGAAATCCTGCTCATAGCAGACTTTATGCAGACTTTAGGGTCTGGTGGGGTAGACAGGTTGGGTGGGCATCCATCAGAAGAGGACACTCCCATAGTGGACTCTGATGAGGACCGGGAAGAGGATGAAAGTCCTGACCTGGAAGAACAAGACCACTCAGAACATGGAGGTGATGGCCCAAAAGGCACTCCTTCCATCCCTAAAGGGAAAGTGATGGATCCAAGAAGGAACAGATCCCCCTCAGTGGGATCCAACCATTCTGTGAGATCCAAAGGGACCTCTGCCTCTTCTCAGAGAAGAGAATCCTCTCATGAGAGGAAATGCAGACTGATCAAATATGAGCAGGCTAAGCTACAGCTTAAAAGAGAACAGTTAGCATTGGACAGGGAATCCCTGGAGCTTCAGAAAGCTTCAATAATGTGGGGTCTAGAGACCCCTGGTGGCAGTAATGAAACCCCTAGAGTTAGAGAGAAAGTCCCTGACAATAGGAACCTCCACAAGATTGTGCCCCCCTATCAGAATGGGGATGACATCCATAAATGGATATCTGCTCTTGAGAGGGCCTCTAGAGTACAGAGGGTCCCAGTAGAGCAGTGGGCAGCAATCCTGTGGCTCTCCTTTTCAGATAAAGGTAGAGACAAGCTCCTCTCTGTAAGAGAAGAGGATGCAGATGATTACTATATCTTGAAAGCTGCTTTAATAGATGGGTTTGGCTTAACCACTGATCAATACAGACTTAAGTTCAGAGACACCCAGAAAGCACAAAATCAAGATTGGGTAGACTTTGTGGATTGTGCAACCAAGGCACTGGAAGGTTGGTTAAATGGCACTAAAGTTAATGATTATCAAGGATTATATAATCTCATAATGAGGGAGCAGATTCTTAATAATTGTCAGAACCAACTTTTACACCAGCACCTGGTGGACTCTGATCTGACCTCTCCCCAAGAATTGGGAAAGAAGAAGACAAATGGGTCAGAACCAGGATTAGGCCTAAGAACCAAGTTGGTGACCAGAAGAAGGATTCCACTAAGCCCAAAGAGAAAGGTGGGGATGATAAACAAGAAAAGTCCTCTGAAGGGCCCCAAAAACCCAGTGCTGGGGGTGGGTCCCAAAATACTTCCTCTAATAACAAGAAACCATATTGCCATGTGTGTAAGCAACCTGGCCACTGGAAAACTGACTCCAGCTGTCCAAAGAATGGCAATAAAGAAAATGTTCCTCCAAAAGCAGCTCCAACACCTCCTGTTGCTACTAGTAGTAATCCCCCAGGTGGTGGGAGTGCACCCAAAAATTTAGTTGGGATTTCTTGGGGAACTCAAGGGGACTCTGGCCTAACCAGGTCCCCTACTCAAGCAACTATGGTCTGTGATGGTGGCATGGGGTTTGCCAACTTTACCATGAGCCCCAATATCTTGGGCAGGTACAGACAGGAACCAATAATCAATGGTCAAGGGACTGTGGCCTAGAGGGACACAGGAGCCAGTGCCACCATGGTGACCAAGGATCTAGTGCCCCTAGAACAGCTCTTACCTGAGTTTAGATACCAGGTGACCAACATAGATGGAATTAGGACAGACCATCCCATGGCAATAGTAAATCTCAGCTGGGGAGGGGTCACTGGCCCAAAGAGAGTGACACTGTCCTCAACCTTGCCTGTAGATTGTCTGTTGGGGAATGATCTGGAAATCTCAGCCTGGGCTGAGGTGGACCACAAAGCCCATTTAAAAATGTTAAGCATCCCTGAGAAAGTGGATGAGACCTTGAAGGCCTCACCTCCACCCCAGGAGACAGTAAAAGGAGTGAAGCCTGGAACTATGGATCACTCCACCCAAACAGAGAGCATAGGGGAAGAGGACCAGTCCTCCCCCCACCAGACTATAGGTAAGGGTCAAGTTTCTCAGGGAACTGATCCTGCCCCTTGTGAAGTAACTGCCACAGAAGTGGTCAGGCCTGGCCTGGACACCTCCCTGATGGCAGGGGATCCTTCCAAGGTGGCACCCAGTCTGGAGCAGGTATCCTGCTCCTCTCTACCCTGCCTCAGTCAGCCCAGGGCTGCAGAGGTCAGGGAGGTCAGTGGACCCTTAATGGGCCCCTGCCCAGAGGAACCCCCTCATCAACAGATTAGGGACACCCAGCAGAGTAGTTTCAGCCAGGTGAATATTCCTCTACAAACTGAGGGATCCCCCTTACCCCTAGGTATAGGTGCCCCTCAAATGGATGTTGTTGAGCACAGGGAAACCTGGGGCCTAGATGCCCCAAACCTTCCAGTGCCCTCCACTATTCCAACCAAAGGGATCCAACCCCCAGCTGTAGGCAGCCAGAGGTTGACCCTTAGGGCCAGATATGACACAGTCATGGGCAGAAAGGCTTCCATAGTGGCCAGTGATCTGAAGAGGTTAAGACCAACCCAAATAGGGCCTCACTTCCAGACTCAGACACCCCACCAGCCCACCTCTGACCCAAAAACCGATACAGGTAATTTCCCTAGACTTTGGAGAAACTCTAGAACCCCTTGGGGTCGAATTTCCCAAGTGGACCATGAGACAGGGAGCAACCAAGCTAGTGCAGGTTCTTCCTTATATGGCCACTCAGGAAATAAAGGCTTATCTGGACAAGGTTAGCCTTATCTCCTTTCGTTTGGGGGGTGGGGGTTATGTCGGAGAGTGGAATCTGACTAATGGTTGCCCCCAACTTTCTCCCTAAAACTGATGTAAGTACCCTAGGTACAAACCTAATTGGATGCTGGGCATGCCCTAAACAGTCCCTTGTAGATGGTACCTTAGGTACCCAGGGCATGGGTCCCCCAGTAGGCCTACCAGGGCTGCAGCACGTATTGTGCCACCCTGGGACGGCCATACAAACTGACACCACCAGACCACTACTGTAGTCTGGGTAAGGTGGTGCTAGCACCCCTTACAGGGGTACAGGTACCCTGTACCCCACCCCATTACAACACATGTACTCTCACAGGTCACCCCTATGGCAGGCCCTGGTAATCCTACAGGGCAGGGTGCTGGAATATGTGTGAGGGGGGACCCTTACGTGAGTAGGACCTCTCTGCAACCTTCGTAAAATCGTTACTGGGTTGTTTGTAGTGTAGCCATACCATATACTCTTAACCGCATTATAAGTCTATCGCATCATCGCTATAACTTGAGAATGGCTACACAGAACCATATCGTGTTTGGTGTCAAACATGTAGGAATCATACCCCCAGTCCAGCCATGGGCATGAGGGAATGATTCCCCCATGCTAGAGGGGTGATATGGGAAAAGCGGCAGAATTTAGACACCAATTTAAAAGTGCACGTGTACCACAAAATGGCTACTGTCCGCCACCTACACGACTCTGGCTGGCTGTTGCTGGGGAAAACCCCAGCCTCGCCATCTGGACAATAGGGCTCCTGTGGCAGGGAGGTGCCAGCACCTCCCCAGACAGGATATGTGGATTGGAACAGGGTGGGTGCACCAAATGTCCTTTCAGAGTTGCACGTAGGCAGCTGCGGAGCCCCAATTCTGCATACACCGCCTGGAACCGGTTCAGGGGCATCCTGCCCCTCGCCCAGGCGGGAAACACACAAAGGGGAGTGGGTGTAGCCACCCTTTCCCGCCTCTACTCTGATTGGTAGGCTTTAATTGGGACCATCCCCTAATCTTGGAGATATAAGTGAATACTGTGTCCCCAGAGCCTCAGATTAATCCAGAACTTCACAGAACTGACCTTCGACGAGCGGCTGCCCAGCTGACTGAAGAAATCTCCCTTGGGATAGAGGAGTTATCCCCCTGCTTGGCAGGCACCTGAAACACTGCAAGATACCCGGTTGGAACTTCGCTGCTCTCACGAACTTTGACGTCTTCCAGCAACCTTGAGGTGGGTTTCCAGAGCATCCCAGAGTCCTGTGAGTGTGTCCAGCAAGTCTGAACACCGTGGACCACGTGAGTGCCGAGATCCCCGCATACCCCGAGACACCGGCCACCTCTTGCATAGCACACGACCCCGACCAGGGGGGAAGTTGTGCTTTGGCCCATGTCTGAGCCAACCTTCAAGCAGCATCTGTGCCAAATCTCAGCTCCCTAGCCCACTCCGGTGGCCCGTGGGAGCCCTTTTACGCACTCCATTTTGCTGCCTTCCGCGGTCCCCTGTCTCTCGACTTGTGGGCCCTGGCGGAGAACAATCTTTACATCCAAGAGTTCCCCTGGTTGCTCCAGGCCTGCTCTACGCTCTCTCCAAAGGAGAGCACCCTCAGACCTCGTGGGTCTGCACCAGCAGCTGTTTTGTTCATCTTGTGTGGGTTGCGGTGGCCAAGGCTTAGTGGATCCAATTCGGACACTAACACCGCTGCGACCCTCATCCGACGTGGGACAATCGCCCTCCAGAAGCTGGCTTTCCTTGAAGCCTCCCGGAGCCCGTGACTGCAGAGCCAAGCTGCACCTTCCTCACCTGAAGCACCCGACATCGAAGGGCTCCTTGCTGTGAGCCTCCTGGTCACTGTGCCGTGACCCAGACTCTGTCTTCTCTGCTTTCAGGTCTTTCTCTACAATCTTCACATCTTTGATCTTCACGGCATCATCAACGCTTTTGGCTAGCAGCACTTTTTACTATTTTCTCATTGAAAATCAGCCCGCGACCCGACACCAGAATCGACCTATGCACCCGGCTTCCCTGGGGCAGGTAAAGGTGGTACTACGGTACTCCCGAGGTGGTGTGCTCTTCAAAAGCTTAACTCTAAAGTTTTAACTTTGTACAACTGCTAGAAGTATTTTTAATCTGTTTATTTCAAACCGCGACATTCTCCATAGGCTAACATTGAGATCCCGATAGCATCTCTTTGCACTGCACGCGTCTCCCGTGGGTCCCCTTCCTCTTAACTGTGGGTGGATTCTGAAGGGGCAAGCGATCCTGAATGCCCTAGGCATTGTCTGTAGAATTGTCGTGGTTCTTATACCACTATTTTAGTATATGGTTTGGTCCCCCCCTGGGGCCCATTGATTTCTGTGCTATTTATTGTGTTTAGAAATGCTTGTTTGAAACGTATCTTTGCTACTAGTCTCATAAAGCGACTGTGGGATTCTGTCTAGAATAAATACATATATTTTATATATATACCTGTGTGGACTACTCTTTCATTTGGTTATTCAAGAGGTTATTATGGTAAAACAATAAGCTTAACACTCCTTCAAGACTTAGCCTGAAGGCTGCTCTCCACAGCTACCACTAGGATAGCTTTCTAAAAGGTTGTCTTTACCTATCATCAATAAGAGTCGAATTGGACTGGTGCAAGGTGGCCACTATAACTAGTGACCAGCATATGCCAGGCCAACTTCTCACATTGGTGTGCAGCGGTTGGATTCAAGCTTGTCATTGTTTTACCAGATAACAAATTGAATTTCTAAAGTGAAAGCCACTTGGTACCAAAGGTACATATAAATTCAAGCTAGAATACAATAAGTTCTACTGAACTTAGGAGTTGTGTGTAGAGGGTTTAGCACACCTTGACTACAACTCAAGAAAGGGTTCAGTAGGCCACACCTAGAGTAGGTAGATACATCACTATCACTACACTAGAAATGTCTTTAAGTGGAGGTGCCCATAAGGCTCCGGAAGGCCCCCATAGGGTCCCAGTCGACAAGTATGATCCTCTCTCCTTTGCTGATCTCAGGGAGATGTGCACCCTTAGGAAACTTAAGACAAACAAAGGTGCCAATACCCAACGTCTCAGGGAAATCCTGCTCATAGCAGACTTTATGCAGACTTTAGGGTCTGGTGGGGTAGACAGGTTGGGTGGGCATCCATCAGAAGAGGACACTCCCATAGTGGACTCTGATGAGGACCAGGAAGAGGATGAAAGTCCTGACCTGGAAGAACAAGACCACTCAGAACATGGAGGTGATGGCCCAAAAGGCACTCCTTCCATCCCTAAAGGGAAAGTGGTGGATCCAAGAAGGAACAGATCCCCCTCAGTGGGATCCAACCATTCTGTGAGATCCAAAGGGACCTCTGCCTCTTCTCAGAGAAGAGAATCCTCTCATGAGAGGAAATGCAGACTGATCAAATATGAGCAGGCTAAGCTACAGCTTAAAAGAGAACAGTTAGCATTGGACAGGGAATCCCTGGAGCTTCAGAAAGCTTCAATAAAGTGGGGTCTAGAGACCCCTGGTGGCAGTAATGAAACCCCTAGAGTTAGAGAGAAAGTCCCTGACAATAGGAACCTCCACAAGATTGTGCCCCCCTATCAGAATGGGGATGACATCCATAAATGGATATCTGCTCTTGAGAGGGCCTGTAGAGTACAGAGGGTCCCAGTAGAGCAGTGGGCAGCAATCCTGTGGCTCTCCTTTTCAGATAAAGGTAGAGACAAGCTCCTCTCTGTAAGAGAAGAGGATGCAGATGATTACTATATCTTGAAAGCTGCTTTAATAGATGGGTTTTGTTTAACCACTGATCAATACAGACTTAAGTTCAGAGACACCCAGAAAGCACAAAATCAAGATTGGGTAGACTTTGTGGATTGTGCAACCAAGGCACTGGAAGGTTGGTTAAATGGCACTAAAGTTAATGATTATCAAGGATTATATAATCTCATAATGAGGGAGCAGATTCTTAATAATTGTCAGAACCAACTTTTACACCAGCACCTGGTGGACTCTGATCTGACCTCTCCCCAAGAATTGGGAAAGAAGAAGACCGGGCCCAGGGCCACCCCCCCTGCCCGAGCGACGCTGGACCCCGGAGCTTACAGGTACAGTAGGGAGGCACTGATGCTGCTGAACTCACTATCCGGCAGAGCCCACTGCCCACGTCTATTCCCTAACTTGAAGTATCAAGATAACAAACCCTGTCCAAACTGCTCTGGCCATTTGCCACAGATTATACCCCTTCCTGTAAAATCATTATCGATTATAGATCAGACCTCAAGCCTCAGATCTTCCTCCCTGAAGCATATGGAAAACAGGCACTCCATTAAGGGAAAACTAAATAGTGGATTACTAAATGTTAGATCCCTTCCGAAACATGCAACAGAAATACAACTGCTTATTGAGTCCAATAACTTGGACATCCTATTTGTTACCGAGACATGGACTAGGATGGGAGCAGACTTTGAATTGGGGCCGGCATGTCCGGTAGGATACAAGATCGCACATAAACCCAGGACCTCGGGACGAGGGGGAGGAATAGGAATCATCTTTAGGGAAGATCTAAATATTGTTACTTTGTGTATTGATGATGTTTCATGTGTTGAAATCCTCGGGATATCGATCAGAAATGACTCAGGCTACTGCATTACTGGCCTAATTTGCTATAGAGCGCCGGGCCATTTCAATGCAATGCAACAACAGGAACTGATCACTGTTTTCAACAACATGGCATTATCACACAGCAGGTTATTGATATTGGGAGATTTTAATTTAGGGGACAACGACCAATCGCACCCGGCCTTACACAGTATTACACAATCTTGCAACAACTTGGGCCTGAAACAATGGATAACCACCCCCACACACAGGCATGGGAACATACTGGACCTAATATTCGCTGATGAGGATCTCGTCACGGTGGGAATAATTTCACCAGTAGACTGGTCTGACCACCATCTTATAATTTTTAACATCTACACGTTGTTTAACATAGAATCAACAAACACACAGACCAGGACCTTTATTAGCCGCGACTGGAAGGGTCTGCTAAAAAGGAAAGAGGAAGGGAAGTCTGATTTCAGTCTAGTTGGGACTTCGATTGTTCCTGAGAATGATATCACCACCAATTACCATTTACTATGTCAAGAGGTAACTAGGCAACTTAATGATATTGCTCCATTGAAAGTTATCAGAAAAAGAGGGAAACCCTCTGCGCCCTGGTACACCGATAAACTGAGAGAACTGAAAACTATCTGCAAAAAGGCGGAGAGGTACTGGAGAATAAACTATTTAGAACAGGAGAAGCTGGCCTGGAGGCAGACAATAGGGCACTATAAGAAGGAAATTAATATCGCCAAAGCTAACTACTTCGCAGATTTAATTCTTAACAGCTCCAACAAATCCCGCGACACCTTTAGATTAGTTAAAGAGCTGTCTCACCCTGAATGTGCCAACAGTCAAATCAGACCATCACAAGAGCTATGCGATGGTCTAGCTTCCTTCTTCCAGGAAAAAGTCGCAAAAATAATCGAGAACATGAAGGATGCCTCCTCCCCCCGAGTGCAGGGCAGCAGTGAGAAAAATGAAGGAACTATAAGATCCTTCACTCCAAGGACAACCCTGGAGAATTTCGATACCCCGACAGAATCAGAATTTGTAAAGACAGCCCTCAGTACAACTTCAGGATCCCCGCTGGACCCCCTCCCGCACAAAATATTAAAGGAATTTGGGAATGAGTTTTTTCCAGTACTTCGACGGCTGTGTATACAGTCCTTTGATACAGGTACTGTACCAAGGGACTGGAAATTAGCAGTCGTCACTCCTCTGCTGAAAAAATCTAACCTTGATCCAAGCTGCCATAAAAACTACCGACCCATATCACTCTTGCCTTATCCAATCAAGATCATGGAACGGCTGGTCAGCAGAGGCCTGGCCCTCTTCCTGGAAACCAATAACATCTTGGAGGAAGAGCAATTTGGCTTCAGACCAGCACATGGGACCGAGTCAGCTTTGCTGACGGTACTGGACGATCTACGAATGAGGGCGGACAGGGGAGAGTCAGCAACTCTTATTCTGCTCGACCTGTCCGCCGCTTTCGATACGGTAAACCATGACATCCTACTGACCAGACTGCAAAACATCGGAGTCGGGGGAGCTGCGCTTGGCTGGTTCCACTCCTATCTGTCAGACAGACAGCAGGCAGTAGCAATTCCTCCGTACCAGTCGGAGTTTGCTCCTGTTCCTTTCGGGGTCCCACAAGGGTCCGCAATCAGCCCAATACTCTTTAATATTTACATGCAACCCCTGTTGGGCATCATCAAGACTTACGGCATCAGCGTGATCAACTATGCGGATGACACGCAGTTGATGATTTCCCTTGATGGTACTCAGGCAGACTCACTCGAAATTTTCCACTCCTGTTTGCGGGAAATGACATCATGGCTCAAACAGAACTCTTTGCAATTCAACAGTGATAAAACTGAAATAATGCATTGCAAAGTAGGCAGAATCACCAGAAGTCTTCCCTCAGACTTCTGGCCTCTGGAGCCTAGGAAGTCATTAACCCCGGTAAAGTCAGTAAGGAACCTCGGAGTGAGCTTCAATGAGAATCTGAGTCTCGAGACCAATGTCAACAAGCAGGTAGGCAGCTGCTTCGCTCTATTAAGAGGACTGCATAAGCTGTTGCCTCTTCTACCAACACAGGTCAGAGCCACTGTAGTAAGAAGCACTATTCTCAGCCGCCTAGATTATTGCAACTCCTTATTATTGGAGTCTCCTGCCTACTTGATCTCTAGACTTCAGACTATTCAGGCAGCCGCGGCCAAACTGACTCTCTCTCGAGGGCGAAGAGCCTCCACTACCAGTGCCTTGGCAGATCTCCATTGGCTTCCTGTACGCCAGAGAATTCTGTTCAAATCCCTATGAACTGTCTTTAAAGTAGTACACGGGATGGGCCCTCGTCCACTTCAACACAAATTTAAGTGGTATGAACCCACTCGGTCCCTTCGATCATCCTCTTCCAGACTCATTGACACCCCTAGGTTTAGGAAAGTCACCTGTGGTGGGAGAGCCTTCAGCATAGCGGCAGCACATCTGTGGAACAGCCTACCTATTGATATCAGGAAAACAGATGAACTGATGGCCTTCCGAAAAAAGATGAAAACCTGGCTCTTACCCAGAACCTAACTGTTCAGACTCTTAAGACTCCCTTCCTTGCTCTCCCTGTTGCACAGAGTTTCTAGCTATGTACACAGCGCCAGGATGCCCGTGGGGTTTAGAGCGCTTTATAAATGCCATAAATAAATAAATAAATAAATAAGACAAATGGGTCAGAACCAGGATTAGGCCTAAGAACCAAGTTGGTGACCAGAAGAAGGATTCCACTAAGCCCAAAGAGAAAGGTGGGGATGATAAACAAGAAAAGTCATCTGAAGGGCCCCAAAAACCCAGTGCTGGGGGTGGGTCCCAACATACTTCCTCTAATAACAAGAAACCATATTGCCATGTGTGTAAGCAACCTGGCCACTGGAAAACTGACTCCAGCTGTCCAAAGAATGGCAATAAAGAAAATGTTCCTCCAAACGCAGCTCCAACACCTCCTGTTGCTACTAGTAGTAATCCCCCAGGTGGTGGGAGTGCACCCAAAAATTTAGTTGGGATTTCTTGGGGAACTCAAGGGGACTCTGGCCTAACCAGGTCCCCTACTCAAGCAACTATGGTCTGTGATGGTGGCATGGGGTTTGCCAACTTTACCATGAGCCCCAATATCTTGGGCAGGTACAGAAAGGAACCAATAATCAATGGTCAAGGGACTGTGGCCTAGAGGGACACAGGAGCCAGTGTCACCATGTTGACCAAGGATCTAGTGCCCCTAGAACAGCTCTTACCTGAGTTTAGATACCAGGTGACCAACATAGATGGAATTAGGACAGACCATCCCATGGCAATAGTAAATCTCAGCTGGGGAGGGGTCACTGGCCCAAAGAGAGTGACAGTGTCCTCAACCTTGCCTGTAGATTGTCTGTTGGGGAATGATCTGGAAATCTCAGCCTGGGCTGAGGTGGACCACAAAGCCCATTTAAAAATGTTAGGCATCCCTGAGAAAGTGGATGAGACCTTGAAGGCCTCACCTCCACCCCAGGAGACAGTAAAAGGAGTGAAGCCTGGAACTATGGATCACTCCACCAAAACAGAGAGCATAGGGGAAGAGGACCAGTCCTCCCCCCACCAGACTATAGGTAAGGGTCAAGTTTCTCAGGGAACTGATCCTGCCCCTTGTGAAGTAACTGCCACAGAAGTGGTCAGGCCTGGCCTGGACACCTCCCTGATGGCAGGGGATCCTTCCAAGGTGGCACCCAGTCTGGAGCAGGTATCCTGCTCCTCTCTACCCTGCCTCAGTCAGCCCAGGGCTGCAGAGGTCAGGGAGGTCAGTGGACCCTTAATGGGCCCCTGCCCAGAGGAACCCCCTCATCAACAGATTAGGGACACCCAGCAGAGTAGTTTCAGCTAGGTGAATATTCCTCTACAAACTGAGGGATCCCCCTTACCCCTAGGTATAGGTGCCCCTCAAATGGATGTTGTTGAGCACAGGGAAACCTGGGGCCTAGATGCCCCAAACCTTCCAGTGCCCTCCACTATTCCAACCAAAGGGATCCAACCCCCAGCTGTAGGCAGCCAGAGGTTGACCCTTAGGGCCAGATATGACACAGTCATGGGCAGAAAGGCTTCCATAGTGGCCAGTGATCTGAAGAGGTTAAGACCAACCCAAATAGGGCCTCACTTCCAGACTCAGACACACCACCAGCCCACCTCTGACCCAAAAACCGATACAGGTAATTTCCCTAGACTTTGGAGAAACTCTAGAACCCCTTGGGGTCGAATTTCCCAAGTGGACCATGAGACAGGGAGCAACCAAGCTAGTGCAGGTTCTTCCTTATATGGCCACTCAGGAAATAAAGGCTTATCTGGACAAGGTTAGCCTTATCTCCTTTCGTTTGGGGGGGTGGGGGTTATGTAGGAGAGTGGAATCTGACTAATGGTTGCCCCCAACTTTTTGCCTGGTATTTAAGTGGTTTTTGACTAGTCAGGCTGAGATCCTGCTATCCAGGCCCCAGCCTTATCTGCTTTCTCCCTAAAACTGATGTAAGTACCCTAGGTACAAACCTAATTGGATGCTGGGCATGCCCTAAACAGTCCCTTGTAGATGGTACCTTAGGTACCCAGGGCATGGGTCCCCCAGTAGGCCTACCAGGGCTGCAGCACGTATTGTGCCACCCTGGGACGGCCATACAAACTGACACCACCAGACCACTACTGTAGTCTGGGTAAGGTGGTGCTAGCACCCCTTACAGGGGTACAGGTACCCTGTACCCCACCCCATTACAACACATGTACTCTCACAGGTCACCCCTATGGCAGGCCCTGGTAATCCTACAGGGCAGGGTGCTGGAATATGTGTGAGGGGGGACCCCTACGTGAGTAGGACCTCTCTGCAATCTTCGTAAAATCGTTACTGGGTTGTTTGTAGTGTAGCCATACCATATACTCTTAACCGCATTATAAGTCTATCGCATCATCGCTATAACTTGAGAATGGCTACACAGAACCATATCGTGTTTGATGTCAAACATGTAGGAATCATACCCCCAGTCCAGCCATGGGCATGAGGGAATGATTTCCCCCTGCTAGAGGGGTGATATGGGAAAAGCGGCAGAATTTAGACACCAATTTAAAAGTGCACGTGTACCACAAAATGGCTACTGTCCGCCACCTACACGACTCTGGCTGGCTGTTGCTGGGGAAAACCCCAGCCTCGCCATCTGGACAATAGGGCTCCTGTGGTAGGGAGATGCCAGCACCTCCCCAGACAGGATATGTGGATTGGAACAGGGTGGGTGCACCAAATGTCCTTTCAGAGTTGCACGTAGGCAGCTGCAGAGCCCCAATTCTGCATACACCGCCTGGAACCGGTTCAGGGGCATCCTGCCCCTCGCCCAGGCGGGAAACACACAAAGGGGAGTGGGTGTAGCCACCCTTTCCCGCCTCTACTCTGATTGGTAGGCTCTAGTTGGGACCATCCCCTAATCTTGGTGATATAAGTGAATACTGTGTCCCCAGAGCCTCAGATTAATCCAGAACTTCACAGAACTGACCTTCGACGAGCTGCTGCCCAGCTGACTGAAGAAATCTCCCTTTGGATAAAGGAGTTATCCCCCTGCTTGGCAGGCACCTGAAACACTGCAAGATACCCGGTTGGAACTTCGCTGCTCTCACGAACTTTGACGTCTTCCAGCAACCTTGAAGTGGGTTTCCAGAGCATCCTAGAGTCCTGTGAGTGTTTCCAGCAAGTCTGAACACCGTGGACCACGTGGGTGCCGAGATCCCCGCATACCCCGAGACACCGGCCACCTCTTGCATAGCACACGACCCTGACCAGGGGGGAAGTTGTGCTTTGTCCCATTTCTGAGCCAACCTTCAAGCAGCATCTGTGCCAAATCTCAGCTCCCTAGCCCACTTCGGTGGCCCGTGGGAGCCCTTT
The DNA here is from genome assembly GCF_964204655.1 of Triturus cristatus. Lineage (NCBI taxonomy): Eukaryota > Metazoa > Chordata > Amphibia > Caudata > Salamandridae > Triturus > Triturus cristatus. The sequence goes on along the minus strand of NC_140590.1, from coordinate 1,301,244,045 downwards.
TACGCACTCCATTTTGCTGCCTTCCGTGGTCCCTTGTCTCTCGACTTATGGGCCCTGGCGGAGGACAATCTTTACATCCAAGAGTTCCCCTGGTTGCTCCAGGCCTGCTCTACGGTCTCTCCAAAGGAGAGCACCCTCAGACCTCGTGGGTCTGCACCAGCAGCTGTTTTGTTCATCTTGTGTGGGTTGCGGTGGCCAAGGCTTAGTGGATCCAATCCGGACACTAACACCGCTGCGACCCTCATCCGACGTGGGACAGTCGCCCTCCAGAAGCTGGCCTTCCTTGAAGCCTCCCGGAGCCCGTGACTGCAGAGCCAAGCTGCACCTTCCTCACCTGAAGCACCCGACATCGAAGGGCTCCTTGCTGTGAGCCTCCTGGTCACTGTGCCGTGACCCAGACTCTGTCCCCTCTGCTTTCAGGTCTTTCTCTACAATCTTCACATCTTTGATCTTCACGGCATCATCGACGCTTTTGGCTAGCAGCACTTTTGACTATTTTCTCATTGAAAATCAGCCCGCGAACCGACACCAGAATCGACCTATGCACCCGGCTTCCCTGGGGCAGGTAAAGGTGGTACTATGGTACTCCCGAGGTGGTGGGCTCTTCAAAAGCTTAACTCTAAAGTTTTAACTTTGTACAACTGCTAGAAGTATTTTTAATCTGTTTATTTCAAACCGCGACATTCTCCATAGGCTAACATTGAGATCCCGATAGCAGCTCTTTGCACTGCACGCGTCTCCCGTGGGTCCCCTTCCTCTTAACTGTGGGTGGATTCTGAAGGGGCAAGCGATCCTGAATGCCCTAGGCATTGTCTGTAGAATTGTCGTGGTTCTTATACCACTATTTTAGTATATGGTTTGGTCCCCCCCTGGGGCCCATTGATTTCTGTGCTATTTATTGTGTTTAGAAATGCTTGTTTGAATCATATCTTTGCCACTAGTCTCATACAGCGACTGTGGGATTCTGTCTAGAATAAATACATATATTTTATATATATACCTGTGTGGACTACTCTTTCATTTGGTTATTCAAGAGGTTATTATGGTAAAACAATAAGCTTAACACTCCTTCAAGACTTAGCCTGAAGGCTGCTCTCCACAGCTACCACTAGGATAGCTTTCTAAAAGGTTGTCTTTACCTATCATCAATAAGAGTCGAATTGGACTGGTGCAAGTTGGCCAGTATAACTAGTGACCAGCATATGCCAGGCCAACTTCTCACACATTTCTTCTTTCCAAACGCACCAAAACGAATACTACCTCGATAACCTATCCTTCTTTTCCTAATCATCCCAACCTTTGAGTTGTTCAGTGTGTCAAGGATTATGAGGTATGTACTGCTCCTTTACGTTCAGATATGCATGGTCAATTATTGATTGCTTTGCAGAAGCCTTTTCGCCCTGTTACCCCAGCTACTTTGGCTCGCTGGGTTAGATGGCTCATGTCTGAAGCTGGCATTGATGTTTCCATTTTTGGTGCTCATTCGGCACGTGGGGCTATGGCTTCTAAGGCATTCTCGATGGGTGTTATGTTATTTGACATCATGAAGGCCGCAGATTGGTCTTCCGACTCTGTGTTCAAAACCTTTTATTACAAACCAATTGATCATATTGCTTCTGTGGTGGTGGATCAGCTTTGAACAAGCATAATCGGAGCCTCCTGTCCTGACATAGAATTCAAAATTTGCGAACATACGTGACAAGAATTTTCAATTATATTAAGGACAAGGAGGCGAGGATTATCCCACCCGTTGTTATTGTTTAGGCACATGTTCTGCATTTATACTGTTATTTTACATATGAATCATGTTTGGTGCAATTCCTTGTTTTCTCTACCCCCCCCTATTTTTTGACTTCATTCTATTTACTGGATGTGTATTACGGCTGTATGTCTCTTTTCAGGTTCTGACCCGAAGTAGAGGTTTTTCTGTTCCATCTGGTTTATCCTATTTCGATGGTCTTCTGTTTCCAGTGATCTACTGATGCCGAGTCCTTGTTCTTCGAAGTGGACTATTGCTGTTGCTGATGGTCTTCCTATCCCTGAGGTTCATCGTTTTAATTGGACTTCCTGTTTTAATTTGAACTGTTTCCTCACCAAAGAAAGAGGATGTAATACTATCTACATGACCTTTTATATTGTGGTCTCTATGGTTGGTCACAGTGTAACCCTGGCGTTCATGGGTACTGTAGTTTCTTTTTTATCTAACGTTTTCTAATTGGCTGCTGAGCATTTCTAATAAAGAAATGAGAAAGCATAATCCTCGCCTCCTTGTCCTTAATAGAATTGAAAATTCTTGTCACGTATGTTCGCAAATTTTGAACTCCCCACTGGACTGAAGGTTGTACAATTCTTGAAGAACTATTGAAAAATAGTCTCTCTGACATAAATGCTGGCTGTTAATAGAACTTCAACATCAACAGAGAGGCACTTTGAAATAAATAAACACCCTTTTAAGGTCTCGCTACAGGCATCTTGTTCTCAATGATGTAGCTTAAAATCCATTTTCGTTGTAAGGGTGGATTATAATCAGACGCGTAGACTGCATCCGCATATAATCTTTTGTCTCATTAACCTAAGTGTTAGGATCGTGTAATGTAATAACATTAATGTGATGTGTTTAGGCAAAATGTAGAATAATCATCTTTTTTCTCTGCTGACCGAATGCAGCAGCTAAACTGATCAGTGAACCTGTACTTCGATTCAGAAATCCATGAAGAAGTAACATGGAAAATCAAATGTAACAAGCGGAAAACATTAACTGAAACGTTCGTATTGTGCAACTGACAATCATTTTATTATTGAATGTGCTTATTAATCATGTTGTTTTACATGTAGATGAAGATATTAACTGTATATGTCTCAATTTTTTTATAACTTCGTAAGGCCATTTCTCTTATGTTAGTTCAATTTTGTAAGCCTGATCTGCATTTTCCTTGGAAGCTCTCACGTTAGAATTAATAGTTCAATTTCATGTGCATGTTAGATTCTGTTTTTAAAAAAAAAAAAAAATTTAAGTTTTATGTAGCGTGAACTAGACCGGAGACATCGGGTATCAGAGCGCTTTACATGAGCACGAGTTTCGTTAAAGAAGGACACGTTCATTTTTTTGTTTTGTTAGGTACAGGGAGATTAAGTGATTTGCCCAGAATTACAGGATGTTGAGCATCGTTGCCGAGACTCGAACCCGGTTCCCCAGCTCCGAGGTCGACCGCTCTAGCCGTAAGGCTACATCCTCTCCCCTACATCCTCTCTCCTGTTCTTTCTCACGTTTGTGTTGCAAGTGAAAGAAGCGTCCTTATTCGTTAGAATAATGTCTTTATTTTAGGAGTTAAGCAAGGAGAGAAGGGATACTGTTTGGGACGAATCGCCGTCCTGTGGAAGACTCCACATGCTGACAACTTAACCTATCCTGTCTCGAAGAATGCTTAAATAGGGATGTCACATTAGCATTAGTGTAGGGACAGATTAATGCTATATTCCTACTGTGAGAAGTTGGCCTGGCATATGCTGGTCACTAGTTATAGTGACCAGCTTGCACCAGTCCAATTCGACTCTCATGGTAGATAGGTTTAAGACAACCTTTTAAAGAAAGCTATCCTAGTGGTAGCTGTGGAGAGCAGCCTTCAGGCTAAGTCTCAGAGGAATGTAAAGCAGCTTGTTTTACCTTATAATCTCTTGAATTACCAAATGAAAGGACACCACACAGGTGTATATATATCAAATATATATGTATTTATTACTAGACACACTCTAATAATCTCTTTATGAGGTTAGAAGCCAGATACACATTCAAATGTCAACTTTTCACAATAAATTAAGCACAAATATGGCTGGAGCCCTAGGGGCGTACCAGACCATATACTAAAAAAATGGTATAAGAATGTCGACTTGCAAAATGACAAGGCCTAGGGCCTGGGGAATCGCTGGGGCTTCACTTCTGCAGTGTTAGCAGGTAAGTAGCAGGCCCACGGGAGACGCGTGCAGTGTGTGAACACAGCCGCGGGTTCCCTATTGATTACAGTGGAGCAAGTCGCGGTTTGATTTTAAAAGTTTTAGGGTACTTCGAGGAAGTCTACAAGCAAGCCACTTACAAGGTAAGTATTTCGAGGACCAACACACACTAGGACACCGGAGTGCATGAGTTACCTCACCCAGGGGAGCCGGGTGCATAGGTGTCTTTTGGTGTCGGGTCGCGCCGCTGTTTTCTATGGAGACGAAAGAAGACTTGCTGCTTGCGTTGACTGAAAAAGTGTCCGGTGGAATCCGAAGGTGGATTCAATATGCAGAAGACCTGAAAATTGAAGGGACAGTGTTCAAGGTCACTTGCCAGTGACCGGTGGCCAGGAAGATGGATGACCACAGATGTCATGTGATTTCAGGTCGACGATGGAGTTTTGACTCTTCGCTCACGAAGTCCAGGAAGGATCGACGATGACCAGCAGCTGGATTTGGAGTGTCCCATGACGTAGATAGCTGATGGCGGTGTCGGCAACCGGATTGGAGCCAACAAGACTTTGCAACTAGAAGTCTCGTGTAGGCTGAAGAAGGTCGATGGTGCAGACCAGCAAGGTCTGAGGGACTCACCCAGCGAGGGTGAGTGAGGGCAGGCCTGGAGCAACCAGGGGAGCCCTTGTAGTCGATAAGAAAGTCTTCGGGGGACTCGCTAGCCAACGGGCAAGTGATCGCGAAGACGCCTCTTCAGGAAATGCTTCACAGGAGCCCACGGTCCCTCGGGATGGGGTAGGCCTCTGATTTTCGCTGCAAGACCTTCTGGAGGCTTGGGCCACAAATGGTCCAATGCACAAGTTCGTTGAACATTGTTAAGGGATTGCACTCGACAATAGTGCACGGTCCCCGGGTATTGCTGTTCCTCGTCACTTGTGGGGTCCACTCACCACAGCTTTGCTGGGGACTCACAATGGCTGTCGAGAAGTCAGGAAATCCACTTCTGGGGCAGCAGGGACTTCGAACTCCGGCGGGAGCGGGAATGTTTGCAACCGTTGATTAAGGTTTTTGGTGCCTGCCAAGCAGGAGAGTCACTCCTTGACTCCAAGGGAGATTCTTCTGTCTTCCAAAGGTAGTGGAACGTCGAAGGGCCAGGATTCTTCTTTGTAGAGCGTCATCCAGGGTTATCTGCTTTGCAATGGCAATGCTTGCTATCTTATAGTGAAGATAGGGGAGGGACTGGCTCTATGACCACTCCTTTAGGAGGGTCAGGGTAGGGGGTGGTTACACCCACTTCCTTTTGTCCAGTATCGCGCCAGAGCAGGGACAGGTAGCCCCTGAACCGGTTTGAGCTGGCATATGCACAGAGGAGCCTACTGCTCCCCCAGTGCAGGACTTCAAAGCACTCTAAGAGTGCACCCACCCAGCTCCAATACACTAAATCCTGTCTGGAAGGTGGTGACACCTCCCTGTGACAGGATGCCTTTTTTCTGCTTCCTCCACTGCGAGTTTCAGTCAGCAGCAGGAGGGCAGCCCAGTATCTGTGCTGGTGGCATCCATTTTGTGATGCCAGGGCTCTTTCAGATTTCTGTCGTTTAAGTACAGTGGGTACATGTCGTCCCCTCTAGAAGGGTGGGACCATACTCCCACACCAGTTACTGGTGTGGGGGTATGATTCCAAGTTGTTTCACACCAAACACGACATGTTTTGATGCAGTCATTCCAAAGTTAGCATTTACCGTTGGGTTATAATGCACTTAAGAGTATATGGTTTAACCGCATCCACAAACAGCCATAGAGAATAGACTCTAGTAGCTGCAGAGGGGTCCTGTTCATGCAGAGGCACCCCCTCACATAGTAAACCAAGCACCCTGCCCTCAGGATTGATAGGGCCTGCCATAGGGGTGGCTGATAGGTTTATATGTGTGTGTATGGTGAGATATAGGAACCTATATCTCAGTGAGGAGGGCTAACACTACCTCACACAGGCTGCAGTAGCAGGCCTGTGGTGTCAGATTGAGAATGCTTCCCAGGGGTGGCATAATACGTGCTGCAGCCCCAGGTAGGCCTGTGAAGTGCCGATGCCCTAGGTACCTAAGGTACCATATACTAGGGGCTCATAAGGTACCCCAGTATCCAATCACTAGTGCATCTAATATGCCCACCAATCATTTAAGGGAGTAAGCAGATAGGCTGGGGTCCTGGATAGCAGGATCCCAGCCAGACTAGTCAAAAACCATTCAAACACCAGGAAAAAAGTGGGGGCAACCATATAGTCAGATTCCACCTTCCTACACCTACCAAGCCTTGATGCAAGTGAACTTGGACTCGTTTTTCTTGATTTTCTGTGTCCTGATTCTTGAAATAATTGTCTTGTGCATGCTACACCGTCTCAACCTTGTTTGCAGATTTACCTTTATATTGGTTTTGATGTACTTCTACACCCTCAGCTTGAGGTGTCTGTATGTCCAGTTATTTTTGGCTTTTGTAATGAATTAACTAACTTTAATTAGTAGTCTGTGATTTTTATGGGTCTAAAGAACTGAAATTTAATTGGTTGACATTGTTAATGATTTCTGTCCCCTCCACGCTCTCATGCAGAGAAAAAGTTCCATCGACTTGAGGTCCTAGAGCAGATCTGGAACATAAGGGCCCAGCTCCTTCATCAACCTAATGTAATCACTTCTTTATAAAAAACAAACAAAAGAAATGTAGAGAAAGAGGGGTTGGGTCAGCCCCTCAGCTCTTCTTATGTTTTTAATGCTTTACTATGATTTGGTTGGGCGTTCCATCAAGGCTGTAGCATTTTGAGGATGGGTGCATTGTCCTGTTTGTGTTCTCATTACGTTTTAGCATGATACATTAAGGAGTCATTTTTAGGTTGCAGCCTACCAGAAAGCACAGCTGTCTGGCTTGCTAAAAACATATTGGGGATATTCAGAAAGTTGACCTAGGAATGCAATCTGTCCGTTGCTTGCCATTGGCTTTGTGGTTTGTAACTCACATTTTCTTGCTTTCCATTTGCTGGCCAGATTTGTTTTAGGCTGTCAAGCTTTAGTTCATAACTTTTCTTGCCCAAACCTTATTTATAGTATCTTTCCGTGTGCTCCCTTTCTGTAAACAGGCCTTTAAATCTTGGTCTTATCTCATCACATTAGCTGTGCATTCAGAGACCAAGGTTAAATGTCAGGCGCTGTCTTCCAAGGGCACTTGTTTATTTTTCTTTCTCTGACTTTAAAGTGAGAGGATTTATGTGACAATCTTGCTGGATACTGGGGGTATGTTTTACTAGCACACTACAACATTTAAATAAAGTGTGTAAGTATTTCAGAATATATCAGCATTAAGAACACAAATGAAGCACATTTTTTATTTTCTGATGTGTGTTGGAAACAAATACTTTAATATCAGCAAAACAAATCAATACACTAGGTGATGCAATTTCCACACATTTTCGTCTGTGCACTGTATTAGTAAAACTGGATGCCTGCGTTAATGTAATGGTCATTTCAATTGAACATTTATTGTCTGTAACGGCAGTGTGCTACCACACCATGAATACTCCGCTCTACGCCACTCCACTCTACTCCACTCCACTTTACACCACTCCACGCCACTGCATTCAGCACCACTCCACTTTTTGGCACTGCACTCTAAGCCTCTCTACTCTACCCTGTACTACAGTACTCTATGCCAATGAACTTTTCGCCACTGTACTCTACAACACTCCATTCTAGGCCACACCATTCTACTCTGCACAACTCCATTCTACGCCACTGTACTCTACTGCACTCTACACTACTGCACTCTATTCCAATACACTCTAAGCCAATGCACTTTACTCTGCAACACTAAACTCTGTGCCCATGCACTCTACGCCAATCCACTGTACGCTACTCTAATGTAATCTGCACCACTGCACTCTACACCACTTTACTCTATGCCCTTATACTCTATGCAACTCCTCTCCGCCCTCCACCCCACCTCACTCTACTGTTAAACAATCTACTCTAGGCTACTCTACTCCACTTTGTGTCAATTCACTTTATGCCACTGCACACTACACCACTTTACTCTTAACTACTGCACTTTATGCCAATGCACCCTGCTCTGCATCACTGTACTCTACGCCCCTGCTCTCTTCACCACTCTACTCCACTCTACACCACTGCACTTTGACACTCTACTCTGCAACACTGCACTCTCCGCCACTGACTTGTATGCCAATACACTCTGCAGAACTCCACTCTACGCTATTCTACTCTATGCCACTCCACACCTCTGCACTCTACTACACTATAGTCTAATTTGCACCACTCTATGCTACTCCACTCTATGCAATTGCACTCTATGCCACTCAACTCTACTCTGCACTCTGCGCCACTCGACCCTACTCAGCACTACTGCCCTCTGTATCACTCCACCCTATGCCACTCCCCTCTGCACCACTTCATGCCACTGCAGTCTACGCCACTCTACTCTGCGCCACTCCACTGTGCGCCACTCCACTGTGCACCACTGCACTCTACTATGCACCATTCTAATCTACGATGATCTACGCCACCACTGCACTCTATGCCACTCAACTCTACTCTGCACTCTTCGCCACTCGACTCTACTCAGCACCACTGCCCTCTGTATCAATCAACCCTATGCCACTCCACTCTGCACCACTTCATGTCACTGCAGTCTACGCCACTCAACTCTGCGCCACTCCACTGTGCACCACTGCACTCTACTATGCACCATTCTAATCTACGACGTTCTACGCCACTGAATTCAATGCCACTGCACTCTATGCCACTATACACTGCAACACTCTATACCACTCCGGTGTATGCCAATCTACACAACTCCACACTATGCCACTCCAGTACATGACACTCTCTGCCACTCCATTGTACAAGACTCTACTCCACTGTTCGCCATTCCACTCTACGACACTCCACACCACTCTCCTCTACGGCAGTAACATTTGCCACGCTGGTGTACAACATGGCTAAAACACATTGGCAAGGTGTTAGACCTGGCATCCTTGGTGTGGTTTCCCCTGACTTTTTTGTTTTCTGAAGTCCTGTTGTGCATACTTCATTCATGATGGCTCTAGGATCCTGGGCACATTACCGCTGCTAGCCAGTGCAAAAGTGCAGATGCTCTTCGCTAAAACAAGGTAATTGTAGGAAAGTAGGATCTGCTTCTTATGGTTACCCCCACTTTTTGCTTGATGTTACACTGTAATCAGGACCCCAGTCTATCTGCTTTCTCCCTAAAATGTTATGCAATGCACTTAGGTACACTCCAGATTGGATTGTCAGTCCCTAGTATATGGTACACATGTACCCAGGGCATAGTTACCCCAGAAGCATCCCATGGGCTGAAGCACGTATTATGCCACCCATGAGAGGCCATGCAAAATGGAACTACTGGCCTGCCATTGCAGCCTGTGTAAGATGGTGCATGCACCACTTACTTTAGATATAGGTTGACTATATCTATAGGTCACTACACTTAAAACCTGTAAGTCACCCCGATATCAGGCCTTGACAATCCTGAAGGCAGGGTGCTGGGCTTTACGTGAGAGGGTGCCCCTGCATGGGCAGAGCACCCCTGCAGCCTTCAGAAACCATTCTCGGTGAAGCAGCCAGACATATAGGTAGAGGTGCATTTTATGCTCGAGTAAAATCCTATCTCGAAAACGGTTTCAGCAAACCATGTCATGTTTGGTATCAAACAACTTGGAATCATACTGTATGATTCCACCCCTCAGAAGCAAGCTTTGAGGGTCCCTGGTCTTCCCGGTACCAGCCTTCTCGACCCTGACAGCGCAAAATGGTTGCTGCCGACTAGAGACACATTTCTGCCCTCCTGCTGCTGAGTCAAGCTCGAGCTGAAGAAGGCAGCACAATAGGAATCCTGTCACAGGGAGGTGTGACCACCTCCCAGACAGGATTTAGTTTATTGGGGCTGGGTGGGTGTACTTCCAAAGTGCCTGATAGTCTGCACGAGGGGCACATTTGGTGTCCCTGTGCATAGTCCAGTTCAAACCAGTCCTGGGAGCCGTTGGCTCCTGCTCTGGCACGAAACTGGACAAAGGACATGGGAGTAACCTCCCCACAGTGCTGACCCTCCCCTGGGAGGGTCCCCTGAATCTGTGCAACCCTCTCCCGTGGGTCCTTAAGGGCTTACCTGGCTGTAGGACCCTAGATTCGACGTGGACAAGATTCTGAATAAGAAACCACTGACCCTCGACCGTCTGGAAACTCTGGACTTTGCTGGACTTCGACTGGGCCCGACTTCGTCTCCCTCTCCGTCCAAAGTATTGTCTGTGCCCGTGCACCGTACAGGCGCCGTGCAGGACCTGTGGAGCATCAAAAACAACTGAAGTTATCACCCTTGGGGTGAAGGAGTCACTCCCCTGCATTCGCAGGCACCGTAACGCAACTGACCGGTCTACTGATCCTGAGCTTCTGCGGACTCCGAAGGCTCAAGCAACACAGGAGGTGGGTTCCCTTGTTCCTTGAGGTCGAGCTGCCCTCTCACCACGTTTGATGCCAGTATCCCTCGTGGCGATTGCAGAACCCAAACCCATGTGCACCGTGTACTTTTGCAAGTGCATATGCTTGTAGGTGTTGCTCAACTACGTGCATTGGGCTATCGATAGCCCCATCCTCTGCGCACATTTTGTACAAAGGACTTTGGCCTCCTCGCACTCTCTGCAAGCTGTACTTTGTGAAACTGCTAAGAGGTCCCCTCGCGACTCCTGTGCCTTCGGCCTGTGGTTCCATCTGAAGAACAACACTGCTTTACATGGGCTCCCCTGGTTGCTCCAGGCCTGCCCTGACTCCCCTTGCTGTGGTGAGGCCTCTGGTCCTTGCTGGGCCAGACCATAACCTTCTTTGACCTTCTTCGGGGGTTGCCGCTGCCCAGGCTTGTTGGTGCTCCTGCCGAACACTGACCCCATAGCACTCGATATCCTTCGTGGGACAGCTCGTATCCGGCTCCTGGTTGTCCTTGACGTCTCCTGGTCCCTGCAGCTGTAGAGTTAAGGTCTCCATCATCACACCTGAAGCACCTGACATCGGTGGGCATTCGTCTACCGAGCCCCTGGTGACCCAGACTCTGCCCCCTCTGCTTTCAGGCTCCTTCCTTCAAGAATCCACTTGTGGGTTCCACCGGACACTTTTATTCTTTCCAGCAGTGGCATTTCTTTGAAAACTCCCATTGAGAACTGTGAGAAAGTGCAATCTTTCTTGCATGGTATGCCCCCACTTTTTGCTGAATTGCTGATGTACTTTGACTGAGTGTGCCCTGGGCTCCAGCCAATCAGGTGCCCAGGGCATGTGTTCCTTCTCCAAAAACTGCATTGAAGCCTAAACCCAATTGGCATCTCTGGCCACAAGTCAGACCCTGGTAAATGATACCCTAGGTACCCAGGGCCCTGTGACCAGAAAAGGCCCCTAAGGGCTGCAGCACTTATTGTGCCACCCTTAGGGGCCCTGTACCCTGACACACACACACTGCCTTTGCAGGCTAAGTGTCTTGGTGCAGAACAAAACAGAGAGTCGACATGGCACACATCCCTGTGTGCCATGCCCACAAACACACTGCCCTGGCATACCTCAGTCACCCCTCTAGCTGGGTGAACTATGCCAGTGGTGAGGGTACAGGTGCATGAGCCCTGTACCCCTACAGTACCCAGGTCCATTCCTGGGCACTGTAAGTGCAGTGATGCCATTAAGAGTATATGGTGCTGGGAGGTCGTCAACACGAACTCCACAGCACCATGATGGCAACACTAAAGACTGAGAAGTTTGGTATCAAACTTCTCAGCACATTAAACCCCCACTGATGCCAGTGTGGGATTTAATGTAAGATGCACGACAGAGGGCAACTTAGAGTTGCCCCCTGCACCTAACCCACAATCCACGTCCTGTCTGAGAGGCTGCCTAGGCTGCCACCCAGCAGACATGTTGCTGGACCCCTGGGTATAGAGCCATCCGCTCTCCTGGGCCTGCAACAATGCACGTCCTGGGCGAGATGCTAGGTCTCCTCCCCCAGGATGGGCTGGGGGAAGCTTCAAAGGCATGCAGCCTTTGGGAGCCTCTCCAGACCTTTTGCTGGACTCAGCAACTGGTCCCCACAGGTTCTAGCCCCCACTCTGGCGGGAAGACTGGCGGGAAAGCCCAAGTGAGGAAAGGGGGTGGGCCAGCCTCTGCCAAACCCACCCCTCAGGTGGGGGAGGCGAGATGAAGCACATCTCCGGGCTCTCGCCATCTTGAAGATGGGGAGCCCTGCCCAATCAGGACTAGGTTACTGCCCCCCTCCCACAGGAGAGTGGCAGGATAGGGGGTGTACCCACCCCAGGGAAGGGACCCATTGGTCCCTGCCCTTTACCTACCTGTAACGCCCCTAAATTTAGTATTTAGGGGCACCCTGAACCTTCCTTCCTCAGATCCAAACTCCGAAACAAGCAAGAAGAACAAGAAGAAAGAAGACCTGGCGTGCAGCTGCTAACAGGAGGAAGACACCAACTGACTTGGCCCCAGCCCTACAGGCCTGTCGACCCTCGAACCTGCTCCTGCTGAAACCCGTCGTCTCCAGTGGTCAGCTACCTCGAAAACCCGTAGGACCTGGCCTCCTTGTGACTCTAAAAGACTGGGACTCCCTCGAGCAGTGGTTCTGCTCAAAGCAAGCAACAAACCCCTGGGGCCAGCCAGGAACCGCTACTCCTGCACACTCTGCACCCGCCAAGCCTGGCCTGTGCCTGAGTGAACAAAGACCCTGAGGACGTCCCCCCAGCGACTGTGACCCAGAATCCATCACCCAAGGACCCTCCTCGACGCTCCAGACAATGCATGCAGCCTCAGAACCAGGGACCCCTCCAACCGCGACCAGCAGAGGGTAAGATTTCCTGACGCGAAAAGACACCCCTGCACCCGATGCCCTGCGGCCCCTTGTGCCCAGCTCCTGGATGCCTACCTAACCTACAGCTTCCCAACTTACCTCTCGAAGTGGTGGTCACACCTGAAGAATCTCCGTCCCCGAGCTTGCAGCCTTTGTTCATCTGGTAACTTCTCCATTGCACTACATTGAGCGCCCGACGGCTCAAAAGCACCCTGCACCCAGCCGCCCGAGTGCCCCTGGAAGTGCAACATCTATCCTACTCTACTTCCCCACTTGCCCTGTGTAAGTGACCAGGAGCCCAGCTCCCACAGCCGCGTGGCCTGCCTGCTAGCAGCCACCAACCAAAGGCCCCCTGCCTGCCATAGGCTAACATTGGGCCTAACTCACTCTGCACCCGGCTGCCCCTGTGCCGCGGAGGGTGTAACAACTGTACCTACCTGACACTGGGAGACCCCTGAGTCTATGCCCAGAACCTTAACTCTGCCAGTCGAGTACTTACCTGAAAGTCGATAACTCACTTTTTCTCCATAGGGTAATATTGACTGGTTTCACTTGGAAATTCTTCTAAGTGTTGAGTTTTGAAACTTTAAAATATTCACTAAAAATCAGCCAAACAACGAAAACGAAATTACTCACCTGTTATCAGGAGAGATCCCAGTGCTGGATCGTGGTGCCCAGCACTGATCCTGAAAAGTAATTACAACTGTACTTACCGATAACTTGATTTTCGTCCATAGGATAACATTGCCTGGTTTTTGCCAGAAATTCTTCTGTGTCGATTTTTGAAACATACAAATATTCCTTAAAAATCGCCTGTGTAACAAAAACTATTTCTTTCAACTGGTTACAGGAAATGCACCAGGGTTGAATCCAGGATCCAACCCTGAGTAAGAAAATCATACGTAAAGTAACTAAAATTGCATTTACTTAAAAACTCACATTGAGCTCAATGTTATAATTGTGTTTGAATTGTGTTGCCTATTGCAACAACTGTAACTATTGCATTTAAAAGTCTATTGCTTATTGAATGTATACAACTACAGCATTTCATTCTGAGAAAGTATTTTGATACCTATTGTTGGTTCTAAAATAAAACAACTATATATTTTTATATACAAAACAATTGGCCTAGAGTTCAGTTCTTGAGTGTGTGAGACCATTTGCTAACTGAGTGTGCACAACAAATACTTTACACTGTCCTCTTATACTGCCTTACTGCTCGACCAAGCTACCACTTTAGAGAGTAAGGTTATATTTAACTTCAGCCTCTGCCAAACCTCTGGGGACTGTGGACTCTGTGCACCCTGAACCTTACTTTGGTTTAGTATATACAGAGCCACTTTCTTACATTGGTGGCAGCGGTGGGATACAAACTTGCATTTGTTGGACTACTTGGTTACTATCTGATCACACGAAAGAACTCTTAAAATTGCCTTTAGAGTTCTGATTTCCTAAATTGGACTTTCCAAAATACTAAAAGTCTTGTCAGGGCCTTGCTTAAGTCCCCTTAGAATTTTAGAGAAATAAAAGTCACTGTAGTCAAGGGTAGAGGGTTAGAACTGTCAGGTTAGAATGTCTCAAAAGAACCCAGCTACTAGTGAAGCTAATACAATGCAGGACCTGGTTGAGGAGCTCGACCTCACACCTTACTTACACTTGTCTTTCAAGGAATTGAGTTCCTTATGCAAACTACAAAACTTACAAATGGGCCTGCATCCAACCAAACAAGGGCTCCAGGAGCTCCTGGCTGAGTATGCTCAGGACCACCCCTCTGAACATGGTGATGACCGTTCAGAGGAGGAAAGAGAGGAGGATGAGGGGGATAATGCCCCCCTCAAATAATCCCTGGGGAGGAAAGGGCCCCATACTCTTGACTCCAAGAATCAACCTCTGGGAACCTAGAGACCGCATAGGTGGACCAGGTACCAGGGAACCTACTGGGGGACACCCCAGTGAAGAAGCCAGCTTTTTGTAGCAAAGCTGGCCAAAGGATTGGAGCTAGAGTCCAAACTCCTGGTTCTAGAGAAAGAATGAAAGGAGATGGGTTTAGCACCCATCAATGGTGGCAACAATACTAAAACTAAGGCTAGGGAGGAAACTTCTGATCCTAAAATCCCCAAAGGGATTGTCCCTAAATTTGAGGAAGGTGATGACATCACCAAATGGTTCACAGCCTTTGAGAGGGCTTATGAAATGAGAAGAGTAAAGAAACCTCTCTGGGGGGCACTCCTGTGGGGAGTTCTCTGGTAACTGCAGAGACCGGCTTCTGACCCTCTCTGGGTTAGATGCAGGGTCCTATGACCTCATGAGGAAGACTCTGATTGAGGGAT
Source organism: Triturus cristatus (assembly GCF_964204655.1). NCBI lineage: Eukaryota > Metazoa > Chordata > Amphibia > Caudata > Salamandridae > Triturus > Triturus cristatus. The sequence continues at coordinate 1,301,228,866 of NC_140590.1, read as the reverse complement.
TTGGGCTCACTACCGAGGAGTATAGAATTAGATTCAGGGGGGCTCACATAACCCAGACCCAGTCCTGGATTGACTTCGTAGACTACCGAGTAAAGACACTGGATGGTTGGTTAGCTGGACATAATGTGCATGATTTTACTGGACTTTACAATTTGTTTATGAAGAAACATATACTAAGTAATTGCACAAATGAAAAGTTGCATCAGCATTTGGTAGACCTAGGTCTAATTTCTCCCCAAGAATTGGGAAAGAAGGCAGACCACTGGGTCAAGGCTAGGGTGACAAGGACAACCACTGGGGGTGACCAGAAGAAGGTGGTTACAAAACCTCCCCAGGCGAAAGGTGGTGAGAATCCCCAAGATAAGTCTGAGTCTTCCAAAGGGCCCCAAAAACCTGTACAGTGGGGTGGGTCCCAAACTACTCCCTATGTGCCTCAACCTTATAGGGGGAAGAACTTTGATCCCACAAAGGCCTGGTGTAACAACTGTAAGAAGTTGGGACACTTAACTGTAGATAAATCTTGCCCTAAGGCAACCAGTACAGCTACACCTGGAGTGGCAAGTCTACAGATGGGATCAACAGTGTGCCCAGAGCAAATCAGGATGCACACTGAAGCAGTTCTAGTTTCAGAAGCGGAAGTTGAGTTTGCCACTGTACCTGTGTGGCCACCCAACTTAAAGAAGTATTTACAATACCCCTAGGTTAATAGAACTAGGATAGAAGCTCTGAGGGATACAGGTGCCAGTGTCACTATGGTGAGAGACACACTGGTTTCCCCTGAGCAATACTTGATTGGGAAAACCTACCCAGTCACCAATGCTGACAGTGTTACCACTAATCATCCAATGGCTATGGTGACATTAGGCTGGGGGGGGGGGGGGGGTTACTGCCCTGACACAGGTAGTGGTCTCTCATAAGTTACCAGCTGCATGTCTGCTAGGAAATGACCTGGAAACCTCAGCCTGGGCTGAGGTTGAGCTAAAGACCCATGCAGCAATGCTGGGTATCCCTCAATTGGTGTGTGTGCAAACTAGAGCAATAGGAAGGGTGAAAAAGTAGGTTTGGAGCCTGAAAATACAGCCCAACCAACCAAGAGAAAAGGTAAGAAGACTGGGGGACCAGCTTCTGTACAGCAAACAACTCAGGACCCCTCTCCACAGGGAGATGACTTGGACACCCCAGAGGGAACTGAGCCTATAGAGCTTGACCCTTACCAGGTTGAACTCTTGGGCCCAGGGGGACCCTCTAGGGAAGAGTTGTGCCAGGGTCAGCAAGACTGTCCCACTCTTGAAAGCCTGAGGCAGCAAGCTGTTTCAGAAGCAAAGGGAGATGTCAGTGGTACCCACAGAGTCTATTGGGAAGAGGGATCACTGTACACTGAGGCAAGAAACCCCGCTCCTGGAGCCACCAGGAGGGTGGTAGTGCCACAGAAGTACAGGGAGTTCCTCCTAACTTTGGCTCATGACATCCCCCTTGCTGGACACCTGGGGCTAACCAAAACTTGGGAAAGGCTAGTTAGTCACTTTTACTCGCCCCAGATGCACCAAAAGGTGAAGGAGTTTGTCAGCTCCTGTGTTACCTGTCAGGCCAGTGGCAAGACAGGTAGCCACCCAAAGGCCCCCCTAATACCACTGCCTATGGTGGGGTGCCCTTTGAAAGGGTAGGTGTGGACATTGTAGGTCCACTTGAACCTCCCACAGCCACAGGGAACAAGTTTATTCTAGTAGTAGTGGATCATGCTACTAGGTAGCCTGAAGCAATTCCACTTAGGACTACTACAGCCCCTGCAGTAGCCAAGGCCCTCCTGGGTGTCTTCACCAGGGTAGGGTTTCCTAAGGAGGTAGTTTCAGACAGAGGTTCCAACTTCATGTCTGCTTACTTGAAACACATGTGGAAGGAGTGTGGAGTGCAGTACAAGTTTACTACACCATACCATCCACAAACCAATAGCCTTGTTGAAAGGTTCAACAAGACATTGAAAGGGATGATCATGGGACTCCCTGAAAAACTCAAAAGGAGATGGGATGTCCTGTTGCCATGTCTGCTTTTCGCTTACAGAGAAGTGCCACAGAAGGGAGTAGGGTTTCCCCCTTTGAACTTCTGTTTGGTCATCCTGTGAGGGGACCAGTCTGTCTTGTAAAAGAGGGTTGGGAGAGGCCTTTCCAAGAACCCAAGCAAGACATTGTGGACTATGTGCATGGCCTAAGGTCCAGAATGGCTGAGTACATGGAAAAGGCATCCAAGAATCTTGAGGCCAGCCAGGAGCTTCAGAAGCACTGGTATGACCAAAAAGCTGCACTGGTTGAATTTCAACTTGGGCAACAGATGTGGGTTTTGGAGCCAGTGGCACCAAGGGCACTCCAAGATAGATGGAGTGGCCCTTACCCTATCCTAGAAAAAAAGAGTGAGGTCACCTACTTAGTTGACCTGGGCACTAGCAGGACACCCAAAAGTGTTATCCATGTGAACCGCCTTAAGCTCTACAATGACAGGGCTGACAACACCATGCTGATGGTGACTGATGAGGAACAGGAAGCAGAGAGTGAACCTCTCCCTGATCTCCTCTCCTACAGCCCAAAAGATGGGTCAGTAGATGGAGTTGTCTTTTTAGATACTCTCTCTGTGTTGAAAATTGAAATAACGATGTGAGTAAGCATTCACTGAAGACATGAATTCTCCTCAAGGACCGAGTTTCTTCCTCTATGTTGACTAAAGCTAGGACTCCATTTTGTATTGTCATGGTTCCACGTGCGCAGCACGAGAAGAGTCCTACCTTGGTGTTAGTTGCTCTTGTAATCTGCCTAGTAACAGTCTATAAATAGCTCCTTTGTCCGTCTGGCGCATGCCCAGACTTGACCACATATGTTATCAGTTAGTCCTTGCTTGACCATGTTTTCCCGGGCTCAAGGAGTGTGTTGGCTCCGCCCATATATTGATTCTGTATCGAAAATGACCATAAAAGGTAACATTCTTTGCCTCATGTTGTATCCACCCACTTATGAACCCCTCTGTTGTGTATAAAAGGGGACCGTGTATGCAAGTTCTGGGTGCTACTCTATGCAATACGGAGAGTGTTGTATGGATTGTAGGACCACCCTTAAGGGTTAATAAACGTTGTCTTTGTACTTTACAGTTTCCGTGCCAACTTCCTTGTGGATTCCATTTGCAGGAGAGCGAACCCTTGTGTCCTGCGGGCCTAGCTGGGGCCTGTATTCATCAATTGGCGCCCGTCACGTGGGGCTCATCGGCGACTCGGATGCTCGAAGGACTGGTCATGACGAAGGAGAGGAATTTGGCCGGGGATGTGATCACTGCCAGAGGCACTTTAGTCCTGGCATCCCGAGGTTTTCTTCCTTCCCTTCCGAGCTGACCATCTGGGTGGCGCCGGTCCTCGACTGAGACCTCTTCTGTCGGTCCTGCCGTGACAGCCGTTTGGGCGAATTTTGGAGCTTGGCAGTTGGAATCTGGACACTCTTGATTGGTAAGAACCGTTGTACGGTACTTGCTCCGAGTTTTTTTGAAGCCTGGGTTGGCTATTTGAGTTTGATTTGTGATGACCGGTCATATCTTGTATTGCTTATTGTGGGAATATATGCGTTGCAACACATATAGGCAGGTAATGTGGAGATATTTCTCCGGAGCTGTGTAAATTTGAACGGCGCAACGTTTAAGTGCCATTTTTGATAATACTGCATATTTTGCATTATTTTTGAGCATGCCTGCTTTTAGCGCACTCCGTAAGTGGTGCTGCTGCTTTGGAAACCGGCTAAACCTCGAGGAATCTGCTCCAGCTCCCCCAGAGGGGACTCCTAATAGGGATATGTATGTGAAGCATGGTCTTTCTTCCATAATGTACAGCACAATATGGAGGAAATACACCAAGAAGGATCCTGAGTTACGATGGCCTTTGTATGGATCGTTTGATATGCGTAAGATTGAGTATGTGGAACAGTGTATGTGCAAACGGCGTGCTCGTCAAGATATGTTTGAGTGTGTGCGGTTATGGGTGAAGGAAGTACGTGAGCGAGAAAAACGTGAAAAAGCGCTGTTTGATAAAGAGCAACGGAAGAATGATCATGTGCGAGCGCAGGAAGCGAAGCGTCGGGAGGAAAGAGAACAGACGGAGAGACAAGAGAAAGAGCGTAGGCTGCAAGTGTCGGGTCAATATGCTGTTCGGCAGCCTCTTTATCCTGTCCTTACTAATCTTGATGATGATTTTTTCCTCTTAGATCGTTCCTCGCCACCTTATGTAGGTGCGTCTGCTCCGACAGTTCAGGATTCGGGATCGGGTAAAGATAAGATAGACACGCGCTCCATGTTATCTCTTGAGCGTTCGGGTGAGCTTCGGAAACTTTCTTATCGTGCAGTTTCAAATAAGCTGTCTTTTGCAGAACTGTTACCGGATCTGGAAGGATGGCAGGATAGGGAGAAGTTGTATTTTGCTGCCATTTTTTCTGATGAAGTGGTTGCTGCCTTTCGCAAACATTCTGATGCTTTTGAACCACAAGAGATAGCGTCGGAGTCTAGAGCACTACGTAATGGTACTTTCTCTCCCTCTCAGGTGCCTGATGCGGTCCGACGTCTGTTTGCGCTACGGGATGAAATGCTTCGACTGCGGGACGAAGCGCGTCGGACCAAGGAGAAGGGGAGCTTGACCTTGCAGGCGGACGACCAGCAGCCATCTTCCTCCCAGTCAGATAAGAGCGAGCTAGTGCATGCTAAACCCATGCGAGAGGCGGCACCTTTGTATGTTCCTCCTAAAGGAGCGGGAACTAGTTCAGATATTACCTCCGCTGATGCTAAGGGATATTTTGTGTACAATTGGGTTTATACTCCCTGGCATAGGGCTGATGTTATGGCGTTGAAGAATGCATTACCTGATCCCCGCAAGAATCCAGCGGCCTTTTACGAAGAAGTCGAAGGGGCCTTGAATTCTTGTACTATGACCTTAGCAGACATAGATCTGTTCTTTGGGCTTATCTTACCACCGGATATGTGGCGATCTGTACGGAAGGTGGATGATCACGCCGCTTTTAAGGCCCGGTGGTCTGAGCTTGAGGATGCGGATAGGGAGAGAAAGCCCGCGCAGAAACCGCCTCATATTATCTTAGATCTCCCCGCTGCTATTTTGGCCAAGTTAAAAACCATCATTCCCCCTAAAAAGATTGACTGGAACATGTTAGCTTCGTGTAAACAGAAAGTTGATGAGTCAGTTGCAGATTTCTTTACGCGTTTCGAGGAGACATTTCATGATTTTAGCGGTCAGTCACTTACGGATGATACGGGTCGACACCTCTTTGCCGATAAATATGTGGCGAATTTATTACCGGCAATAGCAGCTCGTCTAAAAGCGAGTGAAAGTTCTTGGTCCACCGCGTCCCCGACAGCCCTCCTGACTATAGCTCAGTATTATGAGCGTCAGGAACAAGAAGCGAAGGGGCAGGAGGAGAAGAAGTCGAAAGATTTAAAAACGAAGGTGATGTTAGCGCAAGTGTATGGTCCACCCCGTCGGGGTGTTAATAGAGGTAGAGGAGGATTCTATGGTCCTCCTTCGGGTCGATCAGATTTAAATAGGAATCAATGTGTGTATTGTAAACAATCGGGACACTGGGCCAGAGATTGCCCGGAGTTGTATGCATCGCGTCAGGGGCATAATCCGGGTGGACTAAGAGGTAGAGGGGGCCCGTCGAATTTTAGAGGGAATTCTAATGATCATGCTCGTTTTGAACCTAACGGGCAGCAACGAGATAGACCTAATGTCTTTGATCGACAGCACCAGTATCAAGTGTCAGGGACTGACCGCTCTGGGTACCATGATTCACAGCATGCATAGGAATGCGTTGGATGGGGGATAGAATCAGTTGAGGTGCCGGTTGATCAGAAGGGTCCTTATGTATCAGCGAAGGTTTTGGGTTCTACTGATCAGTTCCTAGTGGATACAGGAGCGACTCGTAGCGCGCTGTCCAAACAATTGGTTCCGAGGGCTCCCCCATCTGGCTTAATGGTTACATCGGTAGGGTTTGACGGTACACTCTCCCGAAGCCCTCTTTCTCGACCCCTTACATTTCAGGTTGATTCCTTTTCTGCACCCTGTCCGTTTTTGCTTGCCCCGAACACTCCTGACAACATTATGGGTCTTGATATGCTCAAGCACTTCAGAGCTACGATCCGCTGCTCCCCTGCTGGAGTGCGTGTGATATTGAATGATAATCACCCTCTGTCTGAACGAATGTGTGTGGTTGCAGAGGATGCTGTGTTAGCGACTCTCCCTCGTACTTTGTGGGCCATTTCAGATACCGATGTGGGACAGATGGTGATTCCGCCTGTTCACATTAGTGTCCAGGAGGGGGCGGTGTTACCACGCCTCCCGCAGTATCGTATTTCCCAGGAGGGGGAGGAGGCTCTTATACAGATTGTGCAGGATTTGATTAAGGTGGGGGTAGTGGAGGAAGTTCCCTACAACGTCTGTAATAGTCCAATTCTACCCATCTTGAAAAAGGATACGGATGCCAAAGTTTATCGGTTTATAATTGATTTGAGGGAGGTAAACAAGATCGTGATACCTCAGTATCCAGTGGTTTCTGATATCACGACGTTGCTTACTTTGGTACCGCCAACGGCAACCACGTTTTCAGTTATTGATTTGAAAAATGCCTTCTTTTCGATTCCTATTCATCCTGATAGTCGATACCTTTTTGGTTTCACACTGAATAATAGGTCTTATCGATTTTGTAGAGTTCCTCAAGGCTACACAGAAAGCCCTAGCATTTACAGTCAGGCCCTGAAAAGGCAATTGGACTCCTTTGTTTTGCCCGAGGGTGTCGCCCTCATACAATATGTCGATGACATCTTGTTGGCGGCTGACACTCCTGAACTGTGTGAGAAAAGTACGTTATCCTTGCTTTCCTTTCTGGCATCTCATAATCACAAAGTGTCGAGAAAGAAATTGCAATTCTGTAGACCAAAGGTGACTTATTTGGGTCACCTTTTGTCTAAGGAGGGGCGTGCACTCACACCAGATCGTATTCAAGCTATTTTGGACACGCCAGTGCCTTCCACGCAGAAGGACGTGCGTGCATTTTTGGGTCTTGGGTCAATGGATATTAGGGTTTTCACACATAGCTAAGCCATTATTAGCCCTGTTGACAAAAGACACACCTATCCCTCTTCCCTGGTCAAGTGAGTGTGACATTGCCTTTCAGAAATTGCGACAAGCCCTTTGTTCAGCACCAGTGTTAGGGACCCCTGACTATACAAAACCCTTTTCGCTGTATGTGCATGAGAGAGATGGATGCGCATTATCAGTTTTAGTGCAGATGCACGGCGACAAGCAGCGCCCTTGTGCATATTTTTCGGCTGTACTTGATCCTGTTGCCCGAGCGTTGCCTGGTTGTTTTCGCTCGGTTGCGGCGACAGCTGTGTCAATACGCCAAAGTGAGGGAATTGTGTTATCCCATAAGCTGTTGGTATTAGTCCCCCATGCCGTTGATGCCCTGCTTAATCAAACAAAGACGCAGCATTTGACCAGTGCCCGTTTAACGGGATATGAGTTGACGCTTTTGGCTTCTCATATTACGTTAAAGAGGTGCGTAACGTTAAATCCGGCCACATTGTTGCCGTTCCCGGAAACTCAGTCAGAAGCACGAAAAGCACATGATTGTATTCTTGTGACTGAGGAACAGACAAAGGGTCGTATTCATCTCCAGGATACGCCCTTTCCAGATGTAGATGGAGAATTGTGGGTGGACGGATCATGCCTGAAGCTACCAGATGGTACGACTTCAGCAGCGTATGCAATTACCACACTGCAAACAATAGTGGAGACAGCACGCATACCACAGAAATCAGCTCAAGCAGCGGAACTGATAGCATTAACACAAGCATGTGAGCTTAGTACAGGATTGTGTGTGAATGTCTATACAGATAGCCGCTATGCCTTCGGAGTAGCGCACGATTTCGGCCTACTCTGGAAGGAGAGAGGGTTTCTAACGTCGCATGGAGTACAGATAATGCATGGAGAGTTAGTTCACAACCTTTTGACTGCATTGACATATCCAAAGAAGGTTGCTATAGTTAAATGTAGTGCCCATAAGAAAGTGATTGACAAAGTTGGAGAAGGGAATGCTTTGGCAGACCGGGTGGCACGGGAGACTGCAATGCAGCCTGGTGCTACTGCCATGTACGTAGTGAAGTCGCAGGTAGAAAGATGGCACGATGCAAAGAGAGAAGTGCTGGAAATACAGAGGACCGCTTCTGACAAAGAGCGGGAGCAATGGTCCAATGATGGAGAATTGGATGATGAGGGTTGTTGGAGAAATAAGCAGATGGATAGATGGAAGTTACCCACAGCGTTTGTAAAACCTATGGTTCAGATGGCACATGGGCTAGCACATGTTGGAGCTTCCGCAATTGTAAAATTGCTTACGCAAGTCTGGGAGCATCCAGAGATTGCTAGCACGGCAAAGAGGGTGGTGCAGACCTGCATGATTTGCCTGAGGTACAACCCAGGAAAGGGTACTCAAACTCCAGCAGGAGGATTTGCGACGCCTACTGCACCCTTTGAGGTTTTGCAAATGGATTACATCCAGCTCGAGCGCTGTAACAATTTGAAGTATGTTCTAGTAGTGGTTTGTGCCTTCAGCAAATGGGTGGAGGCATACCCTACGAAAGATAATACTGCAATGACTACAGCCAAGATGCTATTGAAGGAATTCTTCCCTCGGTATGGCGTTTGTAGACTGCTGTGGAGTGATAACGGACCCCACTTTATAGCGGATGTTATAAAGTATGTCCTGAAGGGTCTGGGCATCACCCAGAAGTTCCACGCAGTGTTTCACCCTCAGTCTGCAGGACTGGTCGAGAAGTATAATGGTACGCTGAAGCTCAAGATCGCTAAGATCCAAGCTTCGACTTCTTTGACTTGGCCCGATGCTTTGCCTCTGGCATTATTGTCAATTAGATCGATACCGCACTCTCGAACCGGTCTTACACCGTACGAAATTGTTTTTGGACGCCCAATGAATATTTGGGGTTCACCACGACCTAAGGCTGTGTATGATGTACCTTGTGTAATGATGAATGATTATCTGGCACAGCTAACGGATAACTTGGTTTCTATTCATCAACAGGTCCGAGAGGCGCTCCCTGATCGGTCCACAGGCGAAGGTCACAGTCTCCGACCTGGAGACTATGTTATGGTGAAAATGTTTGAAAGGACGAACAGCTTGGAGCCGAGATGGGTTGGTCCTGAACAAGTCCTACTTGCAACGAGGACGGCTGTGCGGGTTTCCAACAGAAAGAATTGGATCCATTCCCTGCACTGTCGTAAAGTACCGCCCGGATTGGTGGAGCCTGCTGTATTGACCGACCATCGAGAAGTTCTGACTGCGGAGAAAGGCCGTGCTGTGGAACCGAACGACACTGAGGAGCTCTTTCCGGACCACGTGATTCCTGGGGGAAAGCGATATCATCTCAGACCAAGGAAGTGAATTCTTCAGTAGTAGGACACGTTGTCAGAACGGCCCTTAGGTTAGTGAAATGGAGAGCCAATGAGGCAAGGGGGGGGGGATCAGCCCTGCATTAGTGTAGCGACACCCGTCTTGGCCCGCTGGTGAAGAAATCAACCGCTGCCTAAGGGGAAGAGTTCTGACAACATTTTAGTCTCAGGAAGATATTGATTTTTCATTCTGACATGGAGAAAAAGAAAATCCTTTGTGCAACAGGTTTTATATTTACAGTAGCTATTGTTGGGATAACCACATGGTTTGTGGAGGATGTGACTCCTGCTCGAGAGTTGCTTGTTTTGACTACTCCAGTGCCCGAGGAGCACTATTTTTATACATTACCGTATCAGGAGTTGAAGCATCGCCAGTCTTATTTGAATAACACTTTTATCCAGATGTTGCATCATACGCATGTTGCCACCAATGCTACGAACTGTTGGATATGTGGCATGATGCCAGCTCACCAAAAGAAAGGAGGAACCCCGTTCATACCTCTTCCTTTCTCCCATAACGGCTCTTGTAGAGCATGGTACACCTTGCTTTTTGCTACCCGGAAACCTACAGTGGGACGGCTACTTTTCAGACTTAATAGGGAATGTCATCAAGATAAAGATGGATATCCGCAAGCGAATGGGACAATTTGGGAATGGGAAGAGTATCGACCGGACAATGAATCGATTCCCTATATTTTCACGAACACCAGAGACACTGTGGGGAAAGACCAATTTGTGATTCAAGTGGCACAAGCTCAAGCGGACCTGTGTGTCCAGAGTGTGGGTTATATTCCTGTTGGTGTTAGTGATTGCATTACCATTTTAAATATCGACGGGTTGAATAACAGTACCTTCTTAGCGTCCCATAATACATACTTCGTATGTGGAAATAAAGGTTATTACCGCTTGCCAGCCGGTTGGTCTGGAGTATGTTATGTAGCATTCCTATTACCTCCTGTATTTTTGGCACCCGCATCTTATCATAAAGATTTGAAGTTGTTGAATAATGTGACTGTAAATAGGTATAAACGTACTCTATCAATTGATGACGTGGATCAGACTGACACCAGTCTGCAGCAGTATATTGATTTTAATTTAGGATTGTTCTTCTTTGTTGGAGCTGCTCTAAATAGTAGGAAAGTTCGAAGGTTAACAAGAGTTGTAGAGGCTGTGACAAATCAAACCGCTGCTGCTCTTGGGAATCTTACGGAAGAATTGCAAATTACTAGAATTGTTGCATTGCAGAATCGTATGGTGTTAGATGTTATGTTAGCTGACCGAGGTGGAGCTTGTAAAATTATCGGAAGTAGTTGTTGTGTGTTTATTCCTGACCACACGCCATCAGTTTATAATGCCATTAATAAACTGCATAAAATTGCAGCAGAAATCCATACAGAAAACGGCACTTGGACCTATTCTGGATGGTTTTGGGCATTGATTACCACATGGGGGTGGAAGGTTTTAACTGGTCTCTGTATTATTGTAGCGATTTTGTTTTCTTGTTGTATTTGTATCCAATGTGGTCCCCTACTCTGTTCCCTATGTGTGTCACTCTGTATTCCTGATAAGAAAGCTATTGCCAATGTCACTTACCAGAAACATTTGACTAAAGAAATAGAAGAAATGATGAAAATCGATATATATGATGATTATCCTAATAAACCGGATGTCTTCAGTAAATGCTGAAAGGGTCGTCTGTTGAAAATTGAAATAACGATGTGAGTAAGCATTCACTGAAGACATGAATTCTCCTCAAGGACCGAGTTTCTTCCTCTATGTTGACTAAAGCTAGGACTCCATTTTGTATTGTCATGCTTCCACGTGCGCAGCACGAGAAGAGTCCTACCTTCATGTTAGTTGCTTTTGTAATCTGCCTAGTAACAGTCTATAAATAGCTCCTTTGTCCGTCTGGCGCATGCCCAGACTTGACCACATATGTTATCAGTTAGTCCTTGCTTGACCATGTTTTCGCGGGCTCAAGGAGTGTGTTGGCTCCGCCCATATATTGATTCGGTATCGAAAATGACCATAAAAGGTAACATTCTTTGCCTCATGTTGTATCCACCCACTTATGAACCCCTCTGTTGTGTATAAAAGGGGACCGTGTATGCAAGTTCTGGGTGCTACTCTATGCAATACGGAGAGTGTTGTATGGATTGTAGGACCACCCTTAAGGGTTAATAAACGTTGTCTTTGTACTTTACAGTTTCCGTGCCAACTTCCTTGTGGATTCCATTTGCAGGAGAGCGAACCCTTGTGTCCTGCGGGCCTAGCTGGGGCCTGTATTCATCATCTGCCCAACAGCAGGCTGACTGCAAGCAAGTCTTCCAGCAGTATGCTAGCCTCTTTTCCCTGACCCCTGGTCTGACAAACTGGTGTACCCATGATGTGGACACTGGTGACAGTGCACCTGTCAAGAACAAGACCTATCAACAGTCAGACCAAGTCAAGGAAAGCCTCAAAGCTGAAGTCAGCAAGATGCTGGGGTTAGGGGTTGTTGAACCCTCTGAGAGCCCCTGGGCCAGCCCAGTGGTTCTAGTCCCCAAACCTCATCCACGGGGTGGAAAGAGAGAAATGAGGTTCTGTGTGGACTATAGAGGGCTCAACTCTGTCACCAAGACAGTGCTCACCCCATTCCAAGAGCAGATGAGTTGATAGACAAACTAGGGGCAGCCAAATTTCTCAGTACTTAACTGCAGACTTAACTGCAGGGTACTGGAAGATTGGCATGGCCCTAGGAGCAAAAGAGAAAACAACATTCTCCACACCTGATGGGCACTATCAGTTCACTGTGATGCCTTTTGGGTTAAAGAATGCCCCTGCCACCATCCAGAGGTTGGTGAACCAAGTCCTGGCTGGGCTGGAGTCCTTTAGTGCAGCTTATCTTGATGATATTGCTGCCTTTAGCTGCACCTGGCAGGATCACCTGATCTACCTGGGAAGGTTTTAAAGGCCATGCAAACTGCAGGCCTAACTATCATGGCATACAAATGCCAGATAGGGCACTGTGGTGTACTTGTGCCACCTTGTTGGAGGAGGCCAGGTACAACCCTTACAACCCAAGAACCAGGCTATCCTGGACTGGGAAGCTCCCACAACCCAGACTCAAGTCAGGGCATTCCTTGGCTTGACTGGGTACTACAGGAGGTTTGTGAAGGGATATGGGTCCATTGTGACTCCCCTCACAGAACTTACCTCCAAGAAGATACCCAAGAAGGTTAACTGGACAGTTAGTTGCCAAAAGGCTTTTGACACCCTGAAAGAAGCAATGTGCTCAGCACCAATTCTAAAAGCTCCAGATTATGCCAAGCAGTTCATAGTGCAGACTGATGCCTCTGAGCTAGGGATAGGAGCAGTCCTATCCCAGACCAATGATGAAGGCCAAGACCAACCTGTTGCTTTCATAAGCAGGAGCCTTCTCCCCAGAGAGCAGCATTAGAGTGTCAATGAGAGTGAGGCCTTTGCTGTGGTTTGTCCCTGAAGAAGTTGAGACCATACTTGTTTGGTACTCACTTCCTGGTTCAAACTGACCACAGACCTCTCAGATGGCTAATGCAAATGAAAAGGGAAAATCCAAAACTACTAAGGTGGTGCATCTCCCTACAGGGAATGGACTTTGAAGTGGAACACAGACCCGGGACTGTCCATGACAATGCAGATGGACTTTCCAGGTTCTTCCACTTAGACAATGAAGACTCCATAGGGCAAGGTTAGTCTCATCACCTTTTGTTTGGGGGGGGGGGGTTGTGTGAGAAAGTGCCATCTTTCTTGCATGGTATGCCCCCAGTTTTTTGCTGAATTGCTAATGTACTTTGACTGAGTGTGCCCTGGGCTCCTGCCAATCAGGTGCACAGGGCCTGTTTTCCTTCCCTACAACTGCATTGAAGCCAATTGGCACCCAATTGGCATCTCTGGCCACATGTCAGCCCCTGGTAAATGGTACCCTAGGTACCCAGGGCCCTGTGACCAGAGAAGGCCCCTAAGGGTTGCAGCACTTATTGTGCCACCCTTAGGGGCCCTGTACCCTGACACACACACACTGCCCTTGTAGGCTAAGGGTCTTGGTGCAGAACAAAACAGAGAGTCGACATGGCACACATCCCTGTGTGCCATGCCCACAAACACACTGTCCTGGCATACCTCAGTCACCCCTCTAGCTGGGTGAACTATGCCAGTGGTGAGGGTACAGGTGCATGAGTCCTGTACCCCTACAGTACCCAGGTCCATTCCTGGGCACTGTAAGTGCAGTGATGCCATTAAGAGTATATGGTGCTGGGAGGTCGTCAACACGAACTCCACAGCACCATGATGGCAACACTGAAGACTGAGAAGTTTGGTATCAAACTTCTCAGCACATTAAACCCCCACTGATGCCAGTGTGGGATTTAATGTAAGATGCACGACAGAGGGCAACTTAGAGTTGCCCCCTGCACCCAACCCACAATCCACGTCCTGTCTGAGAGGCTGCCTAGGCTGCCACCCAGCAGACATGTTGCTGGACCCCTGGGTATAGAGCCATCCGCTCTCCTGGGCCTGCAACAATGCACGTCCTGGGCGAGATGCTAGGTCTCCTCCCCCAGGATGGGCTGGGGGAAGCTTCAAAGGCATGCAGCCTTTGGGAGCCTCTCCAGACCTTTTGCTGTACTCAGCAACTAGTCCCCACAGGTTCCAGCCCCCACTCTGGCGGGAAGACTGGCGGGAAAGCCCAAGTGAGGAAAGGGGGTGTGCCAGCCTCTGCCAACCCCACCACTCAGGTGGGGGAGGCGAGATGAAGCACATCTCTGGGCTCTCGCCATCTTGAAGATGGGGAGCCCTGCCCAATCAGGACTAGGTTACTGCCCCCCTCCCACAGGAGAGTGGCAGGATCGGGGGTGTACCCACCCCAGGGAAGGGACCCATTGGTCCCTGCCCTTTACCTACCTGTAACGCCCCTAAATTTAGTATTTAGGGGCACCCTGAACCTTCCTTCCTCAGATCCAAACTATGAAACAAGCAAGAAGAACAAGAAGAAAGAAGACCTGGCGTGCAGCTGCTAACAAGAGGAAGACACCAACTGACTTGGCCCCAGCCCTACAGGCCTGTCGACCCTCGGACCTGCTCCTGCTGAAACCCGTCGTCTCCAGTGGTCAGCTACCTCGAAAACCCTGTAGGACCTGGCTGCCTTGTGACTCTAAAAGACTGGGACTCCCACGAGCAGTGGTTCTGCTCAAAGCAAGCAACAAACCCCTGGGGCCAGCCAGGAACCGCTACTCCTGCACACTCTGCACCCGCCAAGCCTGGCCTGTGCCTGAGTGAACAAAGACCCTGAGGACGTCCCCCCGGCGACTGTGACCCAGAATCCAGCACCCAAGGACCCGCCTCGACGCTCCAGACAACGCCTGCAGCCTCAGAACCAGGGACCCCTCCAACCGCGACCAGCAGAGGGTAAGATTTCCTGCTGGGAGGTCGTCAACACGAACTCCACAGCACCTTGATGGCAACACTGAAGACTGAGAAGTTTGGTATCAAACTTCTCAGCACATTAAACCCCCACTGATGCCAGTGTGGGATTTAATGTAAGATGCACGACAGAGGGCAACTTAGAGTTGCCCCCTGCACCCAACCCACAATCCACGTCCTGTCTGAGAGGCTGCCTAGGCTGCCACCCAGCAGACATGTTGCTGGACCCCTGGGTATAGAGCCATCCGCTCTCCTGGGCCTGCAACAATGCACGTCCTGGGCGAGATGCTAGGTCTCCTCCCCCAGGATGGGCTGGGGGAAGTTTCAAAGGCATGCAGCCTTTGCGAGCCTCTCCAGACCTTTTGCTGTACTCAGCAACTGGTCCCCACAGGTTCTAGCCCCCACTCTGGCGGGAAGACTGGCGGGAAAGCCCAAGTGAGGAAAGGGGGTGTGCCAGCCTCTGCCAACCCCACCCCTCAGGTGGGGGAGGCGAGATGAAGCACATCTCTGGGCTCTCGCCATATTGAAGATGGGGAGCCCTGCCCAATCAGGACTAGGTTACTGCCCCCCTCCCACAGGAGAGTGGCAGGATAGGGGGTGTACCCACCCCAGGGAAGGAACCCATTGGCCCCTGCCCTTTACCTACCTGTAACGCCCCTAAATTTAGTATTTAGGGGCACCCTGAACCTTCCTTCCTCAGATCCAAACTCCGAAACAAGCAAGAAGAACAAGAAGAAAGAAGACCTGGCGTGCAGCTGCTAACAAGAGGAAGACACCAACTGACTTGGCCCCAGCCCTACAGGCCTGTCGACCCTCGGACCTGCTCATGCTGAAACCCGTCGTCTCCAGTGGTCAGCTACCTCGAAAACCCTGTAGGACCTGGCTGCCTTGTGACTCTAAAAGACTGGGACTCCCACGAGCAGTGGTTCTGCTCAAAGCAAGCAACAAACCCCTGGGGCCAGCCAGGAACCGCTACTCCTGCACACTCTGCACCCGCCAAGCCTGGCCTGTGCCTGAGTGAACAAAGACCCTGAGGACGTCCCCCCGGTGACTGTGACCCAGAATCCAGCACCCAAGGACCCTCCTCGACGCTCCAGACAACGCCTGCAGCCTCAGAACCAGGGACCCCTCCAACCGCGACCAGCAGAGGGTAAGATTTCCTGACGCGAAAAGACACCCCTGCACCCGATGCCCTGCGGCCCCTTGTGCCCAGCTCCTGGATGCCTACCTAACCTACAGCTTCCCAACTTACCTCTCGAAGTGGTGGTCACACCTGAAGAATCTCCGTCCCCGAGCTTGCAGCCTTTGTTCATCTGGTAACTTCTCCATTGCACTACATTGAGCGCCCGACGGCTCAAAAGCACCCTGCACCCAGCCGCCCGAGTGCCCCTGGAAGTGCAACATCTATCCTACTCTACTTCCCCACTTGCCCTGTGTAAGTGACCAGGAGCCCAGCTCCCACAGCCGCGTGGCCTGCCTGCTAGCAGCCACCAACCAAAGGCCCCCTGCCTGCCATAGGCTAACATTGGGCCTAACTCACTCTGCACCCGGCTGCCCCTGTGCCGCGGAGGGTGTAACAACTGTACCTACCTGACACTGGGAGACCCCTGAGTCTATGCCCAGAACCTTAACTCTGCCAGTCGAGTACTTACCTGAAAGTCGATAACTCACTTTTTCTCCATAGGGTAATATTGACTGGTTTCACTTGGAAATTCTTCTAAGTGTTGAGTTTTGAAACTTTAAAATATTCACTAAAAATCAGCCAAACAACGAAAACGAAATTACTCACCTGTTATCAGGAGAGATCCCAGTGCTGGATCGTGGTGCCCAGCACTGATCCTGAAAAGTAATTACAACTGTACTTACCGATAACTTGACTTTCGTCCATAGGATAACATTGCCTGGTTTTTGCCAGAAATTCTTCTGTGTCGATTTTTGAAACATACAAATATTCCTTAAAAATCGCCTGTGTAACAAAAACTATTTCTTTCAACTGGTTACAGGAAATGCACCAGGGTTGAATCCAGGATCCAACCCTGAGTAAGAAAATCATACGTAAAGTAACTAAAATTGCATTTACTTAAAAACTCGCATTGAGCTCAATGTTATAATTGTGTTTGAATTGTGTTGCCTATTGCAACAACTGTAACTATTGCATTTAAACGTCTATTGCTTATTGAAAGTATACAACTACAGCCTTTCATTCTGAGAAAGTATTTTGATACCTATTGTTGGTTCTAAAATAAAACAACTATATATTTTTATATACAAAACAATTGGCTAGAGTTCAGTTCTTGAGTGTGTGAGACCATTTGCTAACTGAGTGTGTACAACAAATACTTACCACTGTCCTCTTATACTGCCTTACTGCTCGACCAAGCTACCACTTTAGAGAGTAAGGTTATATTTAACTTTAGCCTCTGCCAAACCTCTGGGGACTGTGGACTCTGTGCACCCTGAACCTTACTTTGGTTTAGTATATACAGAGCCACTTTCTTACATTGGTGGCAGCGGTGGGATACAAACTTGCATTTGTTGGACTACTTGGTTACTATCTGATCACACGAAAGAACTCTTAAAATTGCCTTTAGAGTTCTGATTTCCTAAATTGGACTTTCCAAAATACTAAAAGTCTTGTCAGGGCCTTGCTTAAGTCCCCTTAGAATTTTAGAGAAATAAAAGTTACTGTAGTCAAGGGTAGAGGGTTAGAACTGTCAGGTTAGAATGTCTCAAAAGAACCCAGCTACTAGTGAAGCTAATACAATGCAGGACCTGGTTGAGGAGCTCGACCTCACACCTTACTTACACTTGTCTTCCAAGGAATTGAGGTCCTTATGCAAACTACAAAACTTACAAATGGGCCTGCATCCAACCAAACAAGGGCTCCGGGAGCTCCTGGCTGAGTATGCTCAGGACCACCCCTCTGAACATGGTGATGACCGTTCAGAGGAGGAAAGAGAGGAGGATGAGGGGGATAATGGCCCCCCTCCAATAATCCCTAGGGAGGAAAGGGCCCCATACTCTTGACTCCAAGAATCAACCTCTGGGAACCTAGAGACCACATAGGTGGACCAGGTACCAGGGAACTCACTGGGGGACCCCCCAGTGAAGAAGCCAGCTTTGTAGCAAAGCTGGCCAAAGGATTGGATCTAGAGTCCAAACTCCTGGTTCTAGAGAAAGAATGAAAGGAGATGGGTTTAGCACCCATCAATGGTGACAACAATACTAAAACTAAGGCTAGGGAGGAAACTTCTGATCCTAAAATCCCCAAAGGGATTGTCCCTAAATTTGAGAAAGGTGATGACATCACCAAATGGTTCACAGCCTTTGAGAGGGCTTATGAAATGAGAAGAGTAAAGAAACCTCTCTGGGGGGCACTCCTGTGGGGAGTTCTCTGGTAACTGCAGAGACCGGCTTCTGATCCTCTCTGGGCTAGATGCAGGGTCCTATGACCTCATGAGGAAGACTCTGATTGAGGGATTTGGGCTCACTACTGAGGAGTATAGAATTAGATTCAGGGGGGCTCACATAACCCAGACCCAGTCCTGGATTGACTTCGTAGACTACTGAGTAAAGACACTGGATGGTTGGTTAGCTGGACATAATGTGCATGATTTTACTGGACTTTACAATTTGTTTATGAAGAAACATATACTAAGTAATTGCACAAATGAAAAGTTGCATCCTCATTTGGTAGACCTAGGTCTAATTTCTCCCCAAGAATTGGGAAAGAAGGCAGACCACTGGGTCAAGACTAGGGTGACAAGGACAACCACTGGAGGTGACCAGAAGAAGGTGGTTACAAAACCTCCCCAGGCGAAAGGTGGTTAGAATCCCCAAGATAAGTCTGAGTCTTCCAAAGGGCCCCAAAAACCTGTACAGGGGGATGGGTCCCAAACTACTCCCTATATGCCTCAACCTTATAGGGGGAAGAACTTTGATCCCACAAAGGCCTGGTGTAACAACTGTAAGAAGTTGGGACACTTAACTGTAGATAAATCTTGCCCTAAGGCAACCAGTACAGCTACACCTGGAGTGGCAAGTCTACAGATGGGATCAACAGTGTGCCCAGAGCAAATCAGGATGCACACTGAAGCAGTTCTAGTTTCAGAAGCGGAAGTTGAGTTTGCCACTGTACCTGTGTGGCCACCCAACTTAAAGAAGTATTTACAATACCCCTGGGTTAATAGAACTAGGATAGAAGCTCTGAGGGATACAGGTGCCAGTGTCACTATGATGAGAGACACACTGGTTTCCCCTGAGCAATACCTGATTGGGAAAACCTACCCAGTCACCAATGCTGACAGTGTTACCACTAATCATCCAATGGCTATGGTGACATTAGGCTAGGTGGGGGGTTACTGGACTGACACAGGTAGTGGTCTCTCAAAAGTTACCAGTTGCATGTCTGCTAGGAAATGACCTGGAAACCTCAGCCTGGGCTGAGGTTGAGCTAAAGACCCATGCAGCCATGCTGGGTATCCCTGAATTGGTGTGTGTGCAAACTAGAGCAATAGGAAGGGTGAAAAAGTAGGTTTGGAGCCTGAAAATACGGCCCAACCAACCAAGTGAAAAGGTAAGAAGACTGGGGGACCAGCTTCTGTACAGCAAACAACTCAGGACCCCTCTCCACAGGGAGATGACTTGGACACCCCAGAGGGAACTGAGCCTATGGAGCTTGACCCTTACCAGGTTGAACTCTTGGGCCCAGGGGGACCCTCTAGGGAAGAGTTGTGCCAGGGTCAGCAAGACTGGAAAAACAGAACAAATAGTCCAAGCTGAGACTGACTATACCTTTCACTTTTATAGCTCCTAACATGAAAAATAAAACATGAGAGGAGGGTTTTTTAAATTTCCTTATTAATCAAAAAAAGAAATTATTATTTATTTCACATTTCTATACAATTGTGCGCTGTAACATTACTTAATTGCGCATTTATCTTTTGTACAAAACAATATCATACATTACATTTCACAACACAACATAATAATCCTGATCCCCTAGATGAATAATACAAACCCACATACACTCTTCAGACATTCATGGCCAATATACTCTTACATACAAAAAAATGTACACCTACACTGAAAACGAGGTCCTAATGACACCTTTTCTTTTCTGGTGGATTGACTCCCAAGCAATTTGTACAACAAAGTGTTCTGTCTTTTTGTTGAAACAATAAAGTTCCAGAGTTAGTTGATAAGAAAATCACAGGACGGTGCAAAAAAGGACCATACTGGTCGACGCGTTTCGAACCCCTATCTTTTTAGGTTCTCTTCAGGACCAACCAATTTCTTCGAAAGGTGCCTCCACAACGGAGTCTTAACTGTCTGAAATAGGTCCGACTTGCCCCAAGCGCGGATTAGGGGAAGGCTGCCTTCTTAACCGGCTGACCAACGTGTTTAATGTTTCTTTGCTAGGTGAGTTTGCTTTTTCGTCTCACGTAGGAGAACCGCGCCGGCATCGGGTTCCTCCTCTGGTTTCTCGTTGTCTGCGTCAATCAATTGGTGAAAACTCCTTAGACTAAGACTAAGACTGTCCCACTCTTGAAAGCCTGAGGCAGCAAGCTGTTTCAGAAGCAAAGGGAGATGTCAGTGGTACCCACAGAGTCTATTGGGAAGAGGGATTACTGTACACTGAGGCAAGAAACCCCACTCCTGGAGCCACCAGGAGGGTGGTAGTGCCACAGAAGTACAGGGAGTTCCTCCTAACTTTGGCTCATGACATCCCCCTAGCTGGACACCTGGGGCAAACCAAAACTTGGGAAAGGCTAGTTAGTCACTTTTACTCGCCCCAGATGCACCAAAAGGTGAAGGAGTTTGTCAGCTCCTGTGTTACCTGTCAGGCCAGTGGCAAGACAGGTAGCCACCCAAAGGTCCCCCTCATACCACTGCCTAAGGTGGGGGTGCCCTTTGAAAGGGTAGGTGTGGACATTGTAGGTCCACTTGAACCTCCCACAGCCACAGGGAACAAGTTTATTCTAGTAGTAGTGGATCATGCTATTAGGTAGCCTGAAGCAATTCAACTTAGGACTACTACAGCCTCTGCAGTAGCCAAGGCCCTCCTGGGTGTCTTCACCAGGGTAGGGTTTCCTTAGGAGGTAGTTTCAGACAGAGGTTCCAACTTCATGTCTGCTTACTTGAAACACATGTGGAAGGAGTGTGGAGTGCAGTACAAGTTTACTACACCATACCATCCACAAACCAATGGCCTTGTTGAAAGGTTCAACAAGACATTGAAAGGGATGATCATGGGACTCCCTGAAAAGCTCAAAAGGAGATGGGATGTCCTGTTGCCATGTCTGCTTTTCGCTTACAGAGAAGTGCCACAGAAGGGAGTAGGGTTTCCCCCTTTGAACTTCTGTTTGGTCATCCTGTGAGGGGACCAGTCTGTCTTGTAAAAGAGGGTTGGGAGAGGCCTTTCCAAGAACCCAAGCAAGACAATGTGGACTATGTGCTTGGCCTAAGGTCCAGAATGGCTGAGTACATGGAAAAGGCATCCAAGAATATTGAGGCCAGCCAGGAGCTTCAGAAGCACTGGTATGACCAAAAAGCTGCACTGGTTGAATTTCAACTTGGGCAATAGATGTGGGTTTTGGAGTCAGTGACACCAAGGGCACTCCAAGATAGATGGAGTGGCCCTTATCCTATCCTAGAAAAAAAGAGTGAGGTCACCTACTTAGTTGACCTGGGCACTAGCAGGACACCCAAAAGGGTTATCCATGTGAACCGCCTTAAGCTCTACAATGACAGGGCTGACAACACCATGCTGATGGTGACTGATGAGGAACAGGAAGCAGAGAGTGAACCTCTCCCTGATCTCCTCTCCTACAGCCCAAAAGATGGGTCAGTAGATGGAGTTGTCTTTTTAGATACTCTCTCTGCCCAACAGCAGGCTGACTGCAAGCAAGTCTTCCAGCAGTATGCTAGCCTCTTTTCCCTGACCCCTGGTCTGACAAACTGGTGTACCCATGATGTGGACACTGGTGACAGTGCACCTGTCAAGAACAAGACCTATCAACAGTCAGACCAAGTCAAGGAAAGCATCAAAGCTGAAGTCAGCAAGATGCTGGGGTTCGGGGTTATTGAACCCTCTGAGAGCCCCTGGGCCAGCCCAGTGGTTCTAGTCCCCAAACCTCATCCACGGGGTGGAAAGAGAGAAATGAGGTTCTGTGTGGACTATAGAGGGCTCAACTCTGTCACCAAGACAGATGCTCACCCCATTCCAAGAGCAGATGAGTTGATAGACAAACTAGGGACAGCCAATTTTCTCAGTACTTAACTGCAGACTTAACAGCAGGTACTGGCAGATTGGCATGGCCCTAGGAGCAAAAGAGAAAACAGCATTCTCCACACCTGATGGGCACTATCAGTTCACCTTTTGGGTTAAAGAATGCCCCTGCCACCATCCAGAGGTTGGTGAACCAAGTCCTGGCTGGGTTGGAGTCCTTTAGTGCAGCTTATCTTGATTATATTGCTGCCTTTAGCTCCACCTGGCAGGATCACCTGATCTACCTGGGAAGGTTTTAAAGGCCATGCAAACTGCAGGCCTAACTATCATGGCATCCAAATGCCAGATAGGGCACTGTGGTGTACTTGGGTCACCTTGTTGGAGGAGGCCAGGTACATCCCTTACAACCCAAGAACCAGGCTATCCTGGACTGGGAAGCTCCCACAACCCAGACTCAAGTCGGGCATTCCTTGGCTTGACTGGGTACTACAGGAGGTTTGTGAAGGGATATGGGTCCATTGTGACTCCCCTCACAGAACTTACCTCCAAGAAGATGCCCAAGAAGGTCAACTGGACAGTTAGTTGCCAAAAGGCTTTTGACACCCTGAAAGAAGCAATGTGCTCAGCACCAATTCTAAAAGCTCCGGATTATGCCAAGCAGTTCATAGTGCAGACTGATGCCTCTGAGCTAGGGATAGGAGCGGTCCTATTCCAGACCAATGATGAAGGCCAAGACCAACCTGTTGCTTTCATAAGCAGAAGCCTTCTCCCCAGAGAGCAGCGTTAGAATGTCATTGAGAGGGAGGCCTTTGCTGTAGTTTGTCCCTGAAGAAGTTGAGACCATACTTGTTTGGTGCTCACTTCCTGGTTCAAACTGACCACAGACCTCTCAGATGGCTAATGCAAATGAAAAGGGAAAATCCAAAACTACTAAGGTGGTCCATCTCCCTACAGGGAATGGACTTTGAAGTGGAACACAGACCCGGGACTGTCCATGCCAATGCAGATGGACTTTCTAGGTTCTTCCACTTAGACAATGAAGACTCCATAGGGCAAGGTTAGTCTCATCACCTTTTGTTTGGGGGGGTTGTGTGAGAAAGTGCCATCTTTCTTGCATGGTATGCCCCCACTTTTTGCTGAATTGCTAATGTACTTTGACTGAGTGTGCCCTGGGCTCCTGCCAATCAGGTGCACAGGGCCTGTTTTCCTTCCCTACAACTGCATTGAAGCCAATTGGCACCCAATTGGCATCTCTGGCCACATGTCAGCCCCTGGTAAATGGTACCCTAGGTACCCAGGGCCCTGTGACCAGAGAAGGCCCCTAAGGGCTACAGCACTTATTGTGCCACCCTTAGGGGCCCTGTACCCTGACACACACACTGCCCTTGCAGGCTAAGTGTCTTGGTGCAGAACAAAACAGAGAGTCGACATGGCACACATCTCTGTGTGCCATGTTCACAAACACACTGCCCTGGCATACCTCAGTCACCCCTCTAGCTGGGTGCACTATGTCAGTGGTGAGGGTACAGGTGCATGAGTCCTGTACCCCTACAATACCCAGGTCCATTCTTGGGCACTGTAAGTGCAGTGCTGTAATTAAGATTATATGGTGCTGGTGATGCAGCGTTGAATTTCAAATCCTCCCTTCGTCACAGAACAAATATCATACTAACACATTCACTCAATACATTCATTGGTGGGGCCCATAACACCAACACTCACACATTTCTGATCTGCTCTTACGGGAGAGATGAGTGTTCCAAACGCTGACATGAAAGGAATACCTTTTGACCTAAAAGAATATATTTACATAAACACACATTGAATACCCTTAGTAAACCCTGACCTTCGAGGTATTCCTTCCATTTAGTCGATAGATCAATTTAGTTGTATTGGATACAGGTGACCCAATTCCTTTAATTTACATTCCATCTTAATCTATTCTTTTTCAATAAATAGCCCAACACATTTTTTTGTTAATAAATAATTTTGTTTATCTAATTAATTGCAAATTTTAATAAATCGTTAATCAAACCACAGAACATCATATTTAACTAATCTGGCTATTAGTCGTCCTCTAAGTCAATCAAGTCGTCATGCAGCACGCTACAGTCCCAAAGATTGGGTCTAGACCATAAGCGTGTACGTATCAGTTAATGCCCATCAGTTCGAAAGTCTTTAAGTTCATCAGCAATTCAGTCTGTCAAAGATTCAGGAAAACAGCTGTCCAGCAGTGTCACCGTCCTCTCCGTCAGCACAACGTCAGGGAAAGAAAAATACGCAACCATCAGCTCCACATCTCACTATTCTACCATCTTTTAGAATGAATTTAATGTCAGAATGTAACAAAAGTCAGTTTTAGGCAGTCTTGATTGGTTGGTTAAGATCGTCCGTTTCGGTTTCCCAAAGTCCATGATGTCACACTGTCAGACATGATCCATCCGGTTTGTCAAAATTGTCCATTGTTAGAGTTCTTGGCAAAAGTCCAGTCGCGACCTTGCTTGGGTACGGGCTGTGTAGGTCATCTTGAGGCCACTTGCTCAGGAGCCTGGACATGCGCACTTGGTCTGAAACCTTGTGGAATGGTAGCTGTCTCGTCGAGTAAGTCAGTCAGCCATATTGCCGAAAGGCCCAACCGGTCAATTTAAGCAAAACAAACACAAAAAGTAATTAAAACACGGAAATAACTAATAAAATGTTTAACCCTCACTAATTCCCCTATGTGTATGTAATTATCTAGCATAGTAGCGACAATTAAAGCGTTTATATTCACCCAATGATGTCATCTGGTGCAACTTACAATTACGTCACAAAAGCAACATATATCATGCAATATTCTATTTTTCTAGTATCAGTATGCTTACGTATATTAGTTTACAAATTATTTTAGCCATGCAAGATGCAAATCCCACGTGTAATTCATACATTAGTAAGATTGATTAGGTATCACTTCAAACAGATTAATATTATTACAATTAATAGATTATTCGGATTAGTATGAACATGCAGAAATGGGAGGGTATACAAAATTGTGTACTACCCGCTCCATCAATCCCCCCTTTGGTGATTATATCACCACACCATCAAAATTTTGTATCTCTTTTATGGAGTTTCAAAGTGATTTCTTGCTTTTATTTATAATTCAGTTTCCCCTGTCTCTTCTCTTTTCACTGACATACATATTCTCCTTAACTTCCTCTAATTCTATCTCTTCAAATTCTCTCTCTTGTTTCTTATCTTTTCTCCTTAAATTTTCTCTTTTTAACTTTTTCTGACTTTTATTGTTTTTACGACAGATACACCCTAATCTTATTATTAATACTATGAAAATCACACATGTTAATGGAAATAATATTTTACCTAAAAAGGTACTACCTATATTTACTAAGAAATCTTTAATAGCTGATATTTTCTTTCCAATCTTTTCCCAAACACCTTCAACCTCCAGTGGTGCAATTTCGTCATGCAGTTCAGTAATATTTTGAATATACATTTTCAAATCTTTACTTTCGTCAGGAATGTAAGTACAACAATGTTGAACTTTCAGCATTTCACAGACTCCACTCTCTTTTGCCAATAATATATCAAGGGCAAGTCGATTTTGCATTACCATGGCACGCATGGCAACCATTTCAGTGTTTGCCAATAAAAATCCTCAAGCGGTGCTTGTTGATAAGCGATCCACTACTGTTGAAAGCCTTCTAATTTTGTTTGCATTCAGATATATTCCCACTGCTGGTATCAATGCTCCAAAAATGTCACCCACAATTTCTGACCAAGATTCTCTCTTACTACGTGCTAAATAACTACCTAAACTATGTACACCATCTTCTCCTCTATCCATATGAAAAATCTTCGAGAAAACCAGGCCTACATAACAGGTGCCATACCAATGGTCTGGCAAACGATAATACGCCCTGTTCCCGCAAATGAAATATAATCCAGGAAAAACGGGATCTTTCCCACCTTTAAATGCCCATCCACCCATGATTCGGTATGTATCATGGCACTCACTATTACCTACAAAATCATTATCATATGCAGTCTGATTCCTTCTAATACATAATTTCCCTTTCTGAGGCCAATCTAAAGCCATAGTTGGACTAGCTTCACTTTTCAAGTGTTTTTCCATTTCTACATCCCAGACTGTCTTTTCCACCTTTCCTTCAGATGCCTTTCTTTGCATTTTCAGTCTCCTTTCTTCAACCATATCTAAAAATGTCTTTTCCTCTTTCTTTAAACTGCAAGTCTAATTGTTTTTGAATATATATTCTAATGTTAGTTCTTTAGTCTCTGAGAAAAATGCACCTTTGCAGGTTTTACCTTGTTTAGCTTGTTAATTGATGGTACTTGTGAAAATATGTTATCTACATCTGAAAAATAATACTCTAATTTCCCTGTTTGATAAAATAAACTAGTATTACACTACATGTTATTCCATAAGTTACTGGAAGGTGATGATAAGTCACTCCCTCCGATACAGAGGCAGGTAACTGCATACAAACGTAGCAGTCCCTTACGTCCATTGTCTTTACATATTCATACAACAATTTCAAAAACACATTATTAGAAAAATCTGTTATAGACCTGTCTTTATGTAAATAGTTTTTATCTATTCTAGTTGGAACTACCTTTTGAATCTTTTCTATATTAGTTTTGTTTTCACTATGTCCTTCTATTGTATCTATAGTAACCTTAAATGAGACCAGGAGATCAAGTATGCTCCACAGAAGCATTAGTAATCCTGTACAACAACAACACATTTTACACCATCTTCTCAAGAATATACATCTACCTTTTCTACTATCTGTGTTTGCCTATTTTGCTAAAATGGATAGTGTCTTTTGTTTAGCCTCTTCTACTTCACAACTAGTTTTCTAACCCAAGGTTCTAAGCACATACATGGTTCTACCAGTTTTTGTCTTTTTTCCTATTTTATTGTTTTTCCCTTAGCAGCTTTCTTGTCTCATTCAGTTTGGCATTTCATCATCTTTCACTTTTCCTTCGTGATCTGAATACAGAATGTCCTGAACATCCGCTTCTTCTCCAATATCAGGCAAGATAACTCTCAGGATCTCCGATTGTTCGTCCTCCTCAACCACTTCTGGTACAACCACCTCTGGATTTCCTTGGCTATCCGCCTCTTCTTTTACTTCAGGCAGGGCCACATACGTCCATTCTGGTGACTTTAGGTTTTCTTGTTCTTTTGCTTTCTTTAATTACAATGGTTTCTTCGACTTTTGATTTCTCCTGACTTGTCACTTCATTCACCTGTTCAGCCCTTGGTGAGTTTACTCGGGTCAGTCGATATCTCAATCTTTTTATTTTATTCGGCCAAACGGCGTCCTTTGCTGCTCTTTTCAATTTACTTCCTTTATCGTTCTTTTCAATTCTCCAAGCTCTCTTTCTTAGAACTCGACCTTCAGGTACTTCATCTTCGCTCTCCTCTGACTCTGTTTCAACTTGCTTTTTACTCTCAACAGTTTCTTTTTCCACCACTTCTTTTGTTTTCCCTACTTCTGTCCCTCCTCGAATCTCCGACACGCAATCTTCCTGCTGACTACTTGTCCCTACTTCTAACTGGATGTTGGAGTTCCCTACACCTCCTCGGGGTCTTCCGCAGTAATCTTTCCCTCTCTCTCTGTATCTGGCACCTGTCCATCTAAATGTGTTGTTTCAGGTGGAATTTCTCTCAATCTTTCATCTGGAACTTCTCTTTCAGTAATTTCTTTTATTGTCTCTTCATGGTCCTTTTCTTTGTTCTTTCCTTGTCTTTTCCTAGAACATTGAGCTCCTTGTTCAGTCTCTGAGTCTGAGCTGATATCAGAAATCTGTAACCTTCTTCTCAAGGAAATACTTCTGGGGACAAATGTTAGACTTGGCTCTGTTTCCCCCCTTTCAGGGTTTTCTTTTGTTTTGGGCTCTCCATCATCCGATTCAGTACTGGATTCTGATTCATCAAAATACTCCTTTTCGGTGCTATCCACTGGATTTGGAATTCTTAATGTATGACTTGCATGGATCCAGTTTTTCAGTCCAGCACACTTTACAGCTGTTGTTGTGGTCAAGATGACTTGTCGTGGTTTTCCCCACCTTGGAACCAAACAGTTTCTTCTTCTGTGTACTTTTATCCTTACCCAGTCCCCTGGGCTCAAATCATGGGCTTGCTTCTTTTCAAGGGTGGTGGCATCCGCTCCAACCTGATGAAACAGAATGAACTGCGTCAGCCAGGCTTTTACAGTATTCCAACACCATGTCATCAGTTATAGTCATCAGCTTGTTGACTGGTATGAACACATGTTGCATCGCCCATCCCATGATAATTTCATGGGGGCTTAACCCTGTAGTTCTGTCTGGAATTGATCTAATAGTCATGAGTACCAGAGGCAAGACATCAGGCCATTTCATACCTGTGGCCAGGGGCGTAACAAACGCCCCCGCAGCCCCCGCGGTGCGGGGGGGCCCCCAGTCTTCAGTTAGGTGAAGGGGGCCCCCTCAGCTCTTCGGTAAAGAGCTGGGAGAGAAATGCTTGCTCTAGAAAGCAGGTGCAGTCTGCAGCCGGCTCTGAGCTCCTCGCTGACCCAGGGCAGGACTGAAGAGAAACAAAGTAACAAGTTACATTGTTTCTCTTCAGTCAGAGCCCGGCCGGAAAAAGGATGGGGCCCTGCACTCTTCAGAAACACCGGGGCTTTCAGGGAGAGAGGTTAGACTTGTAAAGAGCAGCGTTGTGGTAAGTCTAGCAGTTTTAATTGTGAGTTTTCATTGTGAGCTCCTTCAAAAAACATGCTATGTTGTGGGTTGATAACAAATGCCTGATATGTTTTAAAATGCAGCATTTACATTTCTACAGATAGGTTATCTGGGACTTTAATTAGTCCCAGCTGTAAATACCCTCCTGTCGCTGACCCTTTTCTTTGTCTCAAACCACTAACAAGTGCAGGATATGTTACCTCCTGCCAGGCCCGGTTCTAGAGGGTGGGGAGGGCCGGGTGGGCCAGGCCCACCCAAACATGAGCCTGGCCCACCCAAACATGAGCCATGGCCCTCCCAGTGAATCTGCCACCGATGTACAACTACAATAAAAACTGTGCAGATAACTGGTGATTTACGATCCTGCTGCAGAGTAACCATTTGTCTGTTGGTAGTTTTTAAGTGCTGATAAACTGAATTTTATGGGAATAGCTCAGTGGGTTACTACCTCTGTCACAGATATCCTTGTGTTACTTGCAGTTCAGAAGTTACTATCCTAACATAGGACAGTGTGACCTATGAACTGTCTTTAAAGAGCTGCATACAAACTTTGCTTTTTTGTATTGTGATATAGTTAGAACTTCTCCATTCCTTCATTATTCTAATGTTGCCAAAAAGAGTTTGTTTGGGCAGTTATACATTTTAATCAGTAAAGCTGACCCCCAACCACTGGAGTACTCTTTAAATCCTGAGTTTGTGCTTCTCCAGTCCAAACCCCCGTAAAATATATTGCCCACCAGTATGGATGACGTGATTTCTACACCTTGTAATCCTCATTGGCTTATGTGACATTCCCCATAGACTGATTTATTGTCTCTGTGTAATGCGTGCTGTTATGTAAAGTACTGTGACACCCTACACTCATATGAGTAGCGCTGTACAACAAATTGAATGGATATGAGAGAGGGGCAATGGAGAGATGAGGGGCACAAGTGGAGGGTGGCAGTGAGGGAAGCCGAGGAGGAGTTCCTGGAGTGGAGGTGGAGCTGCGGATAGATGAGGGGCACTAGTGGAGGGTGGCATTGAGGGAAAACGAGGAAGAGGTAATGGGGAGCTACAGTGAGATGAGGAGCACTGGTGGAGGGTGGCAGTGAGGGAGTCAGAGGAGGTGGTCACGGGGTGGGGGGAACAGCAGAGAGATGAGGGGCACTAGTGGAGGGTGGCAGTGAGGGAATCCGAGGAGGAGGTCACAGGGTGGAGGGGAACTACAGAGAGATGAGGGGTACTGGTGGAGGGAGCAGTGAGGGAATCTGAGGAGGAGGTCATGGGGTGGGGGGGCTATGTAGAAATGAGGGGCACTAGTGGAGGTTGGCAGTGAGGGAAGCGGAGGAGGAGGTCATGAGGTGGGGGAACTACAGAGAGCTGAGGGGCACTAGTGGGGGGTGGCAGTGAGGGAATCCAAAGAGGTCACGGGTGGGGGGATCTACGGAGAGATGAGGGGTGCTGGTGGAGGGTGGCAGTGAAGGAGTCTGAGGAGGAGGTTATGGGGGTGGGGGGAATTATGGAAAAATGAGGGGCACTGGTGGAGGGTGGCAGTGAGGGAATCTGAGAAGGAGGTCAGGGGTGGGGGGGAACTACAGAGAGATGAGGGGCACTGGTGGAGGGTGGCAGTGAGGTAATCCGAGGAGGAGGTCATGGGGCTCGGGGGGAATTACAGAGAGATGAGGGGCGCTGGTTGAGGGAGCAGTGAGGGAATCTGAGGAGGAGGTCATGGGGTGGTGGGGCTACAGAGAAATGAGAGGCACTAGTGAAGGATGGCAGTGAGGGAAGCCAAGGAGGAGGTCATGGGGTGGGGGAACTATAGAGAGATGAGGGGCACTAGTGGAGGGTGGCAGTGAAGGAATCTGATGAGGGGGTCATGGGGGGGGAACTACAGAGAGATGAGGGGCACTGGTGGAGGGTGGCAGGGAATCCGAGGAGGAGGTCATGGAGTGGGGGGAAATACGAAGCTATGAGGGGCGCTGGTGGAGGGTGGCAGTGAGGGAATCTGAGGAGGAGGTCATGGGGTGTGGGGGAGCTACAGAAAGATCGGGGACACTGGTGGAGGGTGGTAGTTAGAGAGTCTGAGGAGGAGGCCATGAGGGGGAGTGGCTATGGCGAGATGAAGGGTACTATTGGAGGGTGGTAGTTAAGCTATCTACGGAGAAAGAGGTCAAAAAAGAGGTCAAAAAGACCTTTGCACCAGCAATAAAGCCGGCCCTGTCATGGCCTTTCTGTTTTCATTTATTTAATTAACAGTCAGGTGATTAGGACAACTGTGGAGCATACTTTATCATGCATGCTAATTATTTTTACTGCTATATTCAATGTTTCAAGTTTGAAGGTGATTTTACTATTGTTTTTTACTGGGAATAGTGAAAGTGGAACTGAATGGTGGCTGATATGGGGCTAGGGCCCAAGGTCAGGTGTGAGATAAGGTGTGATGGAGAAGGGTGGTAGAAAAGTGGATAATCAAGCCTGTAAGAGAGTGCGCTGCAGAGTCAGAGGTCAGGTGGAGGTAGTAATGAAGAGGGTTTCTCCCTGAAGGCTCGCACAGAGGAAGCCCGGGTAGTGTCACTTGCTTGATACTCCCACCTTAGAAACTTCCTCTTCCCATCAAAGGGACATTGCATGGAAGAAAAGCACTTTTTGAGAGTGATAACATTTAGAAAGAGACTTTGAAAAGAGTGCGTTTTACTGTGCCTTGTAAGAGTAAGGAGAGATAAAGGAGGGCCCAGAAGCAGGCCTGGCTAGATATATAAGCGATAAATTGGGCCAGCAGTGGCCCACCCTAATGTACCCTTGGCCCACCCAAATAAAAATTCCTGGAGCCGGGCCTGCCTCCTGCCCCCAATTTTACCATTCCCCGTCCCACCCTTCGTGTTAGTTGGCACTAGCTTGGTTTTATTTTACCTTTGCCAATGCTTGATTACTTGCTTCACAAGCATTGGCTGCCGCTGCATGGCTCCCACGTGCTGGCCTCACACTTCGGAGCTGAGGAGACCCGTCCCCTGTTGCTGTAGATGCCTCGGTGCTGTTGCTCCACCCTGGTATAGGCTGCCAGCTCCTCACCCTGCTCCTAAACCTCTTACTCATCAGCTCACAGCCTCACATCTACCGGGGCACATGAGCTGAGCTACCGGGAGCCGTTTGTGTTGGTCTTGGCGCTGTTCTGTGGTATTGCTTGCTGTGCTGGAAGGAGAGAGGGCTCCTTCCTGTCCACCTCTAAACAGGTGCCGGGGAGTACAGAGAAAGGGGGCCGGGATTGACAACCCTTGTTGCATGTGACAATAAATGACCTAGTATTACATTCTCTCTATAATGGTGAGTTCAAATCAGAACATGCCAAATGTGGCCCTCGGGGTAAACGCACTGCTACTGGGCGCCAGAGACACACAAAAATCACTATTCGGCTCCCGGGCATCGGCTAAGCTTTATCCAAACAGTTCTGAAGTGCTGCTCACGTGGTATTAAGAAGTCTTTTCTTGCACTTTTTTGTCGAACAGCACGTCACAGAGACCGGTCTGTGTGCAACCCATTAATAAAACAAATTGCACCTCTGCCAGTGGCATAGTGTTAACTTTTGTTGAAATAGTGCCAAGAAACACGCTTATGCTGTTTGTGAGCGCTATAAAACACATAAATTGTACCTATTTCAGCTGCACGCAAGTTACCAACTGAAGCGTGTTACAATAGCGCTTAATGGAAGGTCCTTGCTCTTCATCTGAGGTGTACATAAAATGAAAAGCATGTCATGCTTTGTTAGCACTGGAGTCGTAGAAGAATATGGAAGGATTTGCTGTCTTCGTCTTTCTTTTCTCATCTTGGTCTCTTTCAATCTTACTTTCATTAATCTTGAACTTAATTTACTAACTTTTCCTACTTATGCCTACTGCTGATTTTTGTTTCTACTCATATGTTGCATACTTCCTCTTACTGTGCTACGTAACCTCTTAATTTTACCTTTCTCTTACACCTCATATTTGTTCCCACTCTTACGTTTTATTATTCCAACATACTCTTGCTTCCACTTACAATTTATTACGCCTATTTCCTCCTGCTCTTACTCATTTCTCCTCTTACTCCTATTACGTCTTCTAACTGCTATTCTTACTTTTGCTACCGTATTCACCAATGCCCTTATTATCATTAACTTAGTCCTACCTACTCCTACTTGCACTCTTACTCCTGCATACTCCTACTTGAACCTACCTTCCACTACTTTTACATCTAAATACTTCAGCTCTTCTGCTTAGCCCTTCTTATGCCTATTTTTACTCATACTTGGGAGAGGAGTTGGCCTAACGGCTAGGGCGGTCGACCTCGAATCTGGGGAACTGGGTTCGAGTTTCAACAATGACGCTGAACATCCTGTGATTCTGGGCAAATCACTTAATCTACCTGTGCCTAACAAATATGAATGTGTCCTCATGTAACGCAACTGGTGCTCATGTAAAGCGCTATGATACCCGATACGGGTCAAG
This sequence comes from Triturus cristatus, assembly GCF_964204655.1. Classification (NCBI taxonomy): domain Eukaryota; kingdom Metazoa; phylum Chordata; class Amphibia; order Caudata; family Salamandridae; genus Triturus; species Triturus cristatus. Next base: position 1,301,195,487 of record NC_140590.1, on the reverse strand, counting down.
TTCGAGCTATATAAAACTCCATAAAATAAATAAAAATTAAAAAAATGAACAGGATCTGCTCGGTCGCATTGGAAGGTAAACAAGCATTTGCAATGCAATTGGTCTCGCATTTGTGAGAGTTAGAGCTATTGACATTGTAAAGGACAGTGTATTTTACCTATGTGTTTTCTGCTTGGAGTGGAGTGAATGTGTGTGGTGTCAAGTGGACATATGTGGTTTGGATTGGAATTGTTAGTTGTGGAATTGTATTGTGTGGATTGGATCTGTGTAGCGAAATAATGTAATTATGTGGATAGTAATTGTGTGGTATTGAGTGTACTGGAATTATGTGGAGTGGGATTGTGTGTCATGGAGTGGGATTGTGTGTCTTGGACTGAGATTATCTGGAATGGTATTTTGCGTTGTGGAGTAGTATGTAGTGGAGTTTACTTATGTGGTGTGCTGTTAAATATTATAGCATGATGTGGAATTTTGTGGTGTAGATTGGATGTATGTGGTGTGTTATGTAATTCTGTTGTTGGTTTGAATTATGTAGTTTGTTGTTGAATTATGTGGTGAGGAATGGAAATGTGTAGAGTTGAAATGTGTGACGTGGAAGTGTTTGCTGCTGGGTGAAAATTATGTTGAGTGGTATTATGAGGCATGGTGTGAAGTGTAGTTATGTGGAATGTTGCTACGTGACAGACTGGATTTATGTGGAGTGTATTTATGCAATATGGATGAGAGCATAATTATGTGGAGGTTAATTATGTGGTGCTGAGTGGTATTATGTGGAGTAATTATGTGTGATGAATTGTGTGGGGATGAATTGTGGAATTGTGACGTGTGGAATTATGTGGCATGGTGTGGTGTATAATTGTGCGGAGTGGAATTATGTAGCATTTTGCAGAGTTGTATTTTGTGGAGGGTAATTCTGTGTTTTGGAGTTGCGTGTAAATATGTTGTGTGACGTATAATTATATAGGTTGAAGTGGAATTATGTGTACTTGAATTGTGTAGTGTGGAGTGTAATTATGTGGTTTGGAGTGCTATTAAGTTGTGTGGAATGTTATTATGTGATGTGGAATTATGAGGTATGGAGTGAAGTAGAAATATATGTTTTTTCATATTTAGGATTGTAATTATGTGGTATGGAATGTAGGGTTAAATTATTTATAGTTGAATAGTGTGGCATGGAATTATGAGATGTTCAAATGTGCTGAGTTTGGTAGAATTAGGTAGCGTGGATTTGAGCAAGCTGTGCACGCTAAGGCTTTTATGTCATGGGGTATAAAGTTGACGATTGTCTATTTTTCTTTGTAAAAATAATTTGGGCTGTTTCTTTACCTTCCGGTACATTTCTGAACAATTTGTTAAGCTAAATTGTGATGTTTCTTTTTGTGCGTATGTAGGAAAGAACGAGTGTAAGTGGAATGTTGCTACGTGGCATAGACTAGATTTATGTGGAGTGTATTTATGCAATATGGATTAGAGCATAATTATGTGGAGGTTAATTATGTGGTGCTGAGTGGTATTATGTGGAGTAATTATGTGTGATGAATTGTGTGGGGATGAATTGTGGAATTGAGACATGTGGAATTATGTGGCATGGTGTGGTGTATAATTGTGCGGAGTGGAATTATGTAGCATGTTGCAGAGTTGTATTTTGTGGAGGGTAATTCTGTGTTTTAAAGTTGAGTGTAAATATGTTGTGTGACGTATAATTATATAGGTTGAAGTGGAATTATGTACACTTAAATTTTGTTGTGTGGAGTGTAATTATGTGGTTTGGAGTGCTATTAAGTTGTGTGGAATGTTATTATGTGATGTGGACTTATGTGGTATGGAGTGAAGTAGAAATATATGTTTTTTCATTTTTAGGATTGTAAGTATGTGGTATGGAATGTAGGGTTAAATTATTTATAGTTGAATTGTGTGGCATGGAATTATGAGATGTTCAAATGTGCTGAGTTTGGTAGAATTAGGTAGCGTGGATTTGAGCAAGCTGTGCACACTAAGGCTTTTATGTCATGGGGTATAAAGTTGACGATTGTCTATTTTTCTTTGTAAAAATTATTTGGGCTGTTTCTTTACCTTCCGGTACATTTCTGAACAATTTGTTTAGCTAAATTGTAATCTTGCTTTGTGTGCGCATGCAGGGAAGAACGAGTGTATGCAAAAAATCATCCTATGTCTCAGTATTAACTTCCACACCTCTAAACAATAATCCCAATCCTAGAATGAGTTATCCGTTTGCTTTACAACAGTTAGTAAAACAAGGAAGTGCTTTGCGAGTCTGTAAGTAGCAAAGGTTTTAAAGGGACTTGTTTTTGTGCAAAGTATTGCTTTTCCCAGTTCAAGGAAGGGATAAAAAAATATCTTCAGATAATAATAGGGGTGACAGGATGGTGCGATAGCAGAATATTGATTTGGGTGGATCTGGCGAGGACTGCGGGCAGTAAGTGCTTGATACGCTATTTGCATAAGAAAATACTATATTTTTTTTTCGTTATCCTCCATTAGTTATTAGTAAGGAAGGGGGAAGAGAAGTGTTCACCGACAGCATTCGGTTAGTCTTAGGGACACAAAGAATGCTGTGGTCTGTGGTAGATGGCGCCCAGAAGGCATACGTATATGTATCAGGAGCTGCCAAAGAAAGGAAGTGGAAATGCGCTTTAGACGTTGCTGGTATTGATGGCTACTGTGCTGTTGCAGACTTCGCTGGGCTGACAGTTGGTGGGGAAATGCTACGTTGTCATTGTAGGTTTAATTCATGAATCGCTCATTCTCTCTGGTGTTTGTCCTTGGGGTACTTGTTGACTGGTGCTACATATGGGATCTGGTTTGCCTTTGACAGCAGGTATGGTTTAGTGGGGTACATAGTGTAAATTAATGTTGGCGTGAGGAAACAAAAATCTGACCCTTTGTACATTTGATATTATTGTGTGCCTCATGCAGAGGATGAAAAGTAGCAGGAACGGCTTTGATGCCGTATAGGCTAGCAGGAAGAAATGTTTTGAGGTGGTCAGTTGCAGAGATTGTTCAACATTTTTAAAACTTCCATAGTGGCATTGGGGAGGCCAGCAGCTGAAAGGCTCTGTCTTTACTGGTAGGCAGTGGTTAGATGGTGACCGGTCATCAGTCTTTCTGTGGGTGATGGACGGGGAGCAGTAGGCGGCGGTCACAGGTTTGCAGTGACATCCGAGGGGTGGTTTTAAAGGCGGGCAGAAAAGCATAATTGCGGGTTTCATAGGGGTGAGGGTAGAGTGTAATGGATGAGTTAGTAGCAGGCACGACAGAAGTGATCTGAGTTTGGAGGTGGTTAACTGAGAGGGCTTCGCTTGAAGGTGGCTCATCAAGTAGGAGGATGTGTTTGGTGGGCCGGCTGGAGGCAGTGTTATGTAACTTTGCTGGAGGGCGCAGCAGCATTTACTGATGTATGTAAATCGCTCGATGAGAGGGCGGATGTGACCAATAGAGGAACCAGAATCCTTTTTTCATGGCTGGGGTGAGCCCCTGCAGTATGGCGGGTCACTGGCCTGAGGGCTCTTGACTGGCGAGGAGAATGGGGGGCCCCCTCCATGTACTTTGCAGGGGGGCCCCCTCAAGTTTCGTTACGCCACTGCCTGTGGCTGAACACATTTTCCCTATCCTGTTTTTGATAGTACCATTCATCTGTTCCACCACACCAGAAGCTTCTGGTCGATAGGTACAATGTAGTTTTTGCTGTACATGCAATGCTTCACAAATCAATTTTATGATCTCATTATGGAAATGTCCTCCTCGGTCTGATTCAATTGTCACTGGGAACCCGAATCTAGGGATAAATTCTCTCAAAAGTAATTTTGCCACTGTCATCCCATCATTTCTGATTGTTGGGAATGCCTCCACCCATCTAGAAAACAGACAGACCATAACTAGAGCATACCTCAACCTGTTACAGGGAGGCATCTCAATGAAATCCACTTGCATTCTGGTAAAATGCCCTCCTTCTCGACCTATTGTTCCTAGACTCACTACTGTCTTTCTTCCAAGATTGTATTGCTGACATAATAGGAATCTCTGACAAAGACTTTCTGCTACAAATCTTAATTAAGCATTGTACCAGGTCTGTTTAAATGACCTGATCATGGCATCTCTCCCGATATGTCCCTGACCATGATACATCCGTGCCATGGCAGACATCATGCTATCAGGCATAACTGGTCTTCCATCCCGATAGACCCACACAAGATCCTTCTCTCTGGGTGCACATCCTGCTTTTACCCACTGCTTCATTTCCTCATCTCCTGCCTCTTCCTGCAATTGTCTTACTTCTTCCCATGTTCCCACAATGTTAGTAAACATCAAAGAGCAAGAAATCACTTATTTTTCCTTGGCCCGGTTAATGGAATTCTGATTACGTGCACAGTATTGAGCCATGTCATTAGCATATTTATTGCCAGTGGTGATGTAATCACCACTTTGACTATGGGCAGCACACTTCACAACAGCCAATTGCCTAGGCAGCTGTATCGCCTCAAGCAATTTTCCAACCACTTCAGCATTCTTAATGGGAGTTCCACTTGATGTCAAAAATCCACTCTGCAGCCATATCTGACCGAAGTCATGTACGACTCCAAAGCCACACTGGCTGTCAGTTATCACAGTCACTCTCACACTTTTCCCAATCTTGCATGCTCTAGTCAAAGCAACAAGTTCAGCTACTTGGGCCGATTTTACTCCTTTCAGGTAGGATGCTTCAATCACTGCTGCAACTGTGCATACTGCATATGTCGCACTCAACACTCCATCATCTGTTCTCAAACAAGACCCATCTACAAGCATGACGAAATCACTTTCTGGTAAAGGTACATCTTTTATGTCAGGTTGTGGTTTTGTACAGAAATCAAGAACATCCAGGCAGTCATGATCTGCTTCATCTCTGACTTCCACATTCTCAGCATCAGGCAGCAATGTTGAAGGATTCACATTCAAACATCTCACAAGACTTACATTTGTTGCACCTAATATAACTTTCTCATACTTAGTCAGCCGACTATGTGTCATATACTGAGTGCGACTCCTTGTTAAAAGGATTGCCACATCATGAGGTACAAACACTTTCACAGGATATCCCATTACAATTCCTTCACTCTGTTCCAAACTCCGGCATGTAGCAGCTACTGCTTTCAAACACCCGGGTAGGGCTACAGCTACTGGGTCCAGCATTGATGAGAAATATGCAATTGGTCTCCTCAGTTTTCCATGCTTCTGCATTAGAACAGAGAGTGCACATCCATTCCTCTCACTGCAGTACAACTCAAATTCTTTCTCATAATCAGGCATACCTAATGCAGGTGCTTCACACAACCCATCTCTCAATCGTTTAAAAGCTGCCAATTCTTCTCACATCACTTCTCGTCAGTCGCACCAAAGGTTTTGCAATCAACGAAAAGTTACTGATCCATTGACGAAAATATCCAACCATTCCCAGAAACATTCTCACCTCTCTTTGGGTCATGGGTGCTCTCATTCCTTTTATGATCCTGATTCTGTCTATCTTTATCTTCCTCAGTCCTTTTTCAATATTGTGGCCTAAATATTGTACTTCTTTCTTGCAAAATTGTAATTTTGATGGTGACACTAAGTCCTCCATCTGCCAGATGATTCAGCAAGGCTATAGTGTCTAGCTCACAAGCTTAACCAGTTTTCGATGCCACAAGAAGGTCGTCGATGTACTGAACTAACACTGAATTTTCAGGCATTTCTAGGCTTTCCAAAGACTTCTTCAATAGCTGATTAAATATCGAGGGGCTTTCTGTATACCCCTGTGGAATTCGCCACCAAGCCAAAATACGCTTTCCGAAACGAAATGCAAAAATTGGCTGGCTGTCATGGTGCTACGGGATGGAAAAGAAAGCATGGCATAGATCAATCACTGTATACCATTCTGCATCATGGGGAATCTGATATAAAATCACAGATGGATTTGGTACAATTGAACAGCATGATACAACAATTTTGTTTATCTTTCTCAGATCTTGTACTATCCTGAACTTCCCATTAGGCTTTTTCAGTCCCATTATTGGTGAATTACATGGACTACTCATTATCTCTCTCAAAATGCCTTGTTTTATCATTTTCTCAATCACAGGAGTAACTCCTTCAATTATTTCAGGTGTCAATTTATATTGAGGGACATTTTGATAGCTTACTCCTTCCTTCACTGTTATTTTTACTGGATCTACATTTCTCATTAATCCCACTTCTTCTCCTGTGAAATCCCAAACTTCTGCTTTTACAGACTGTTTCAATTCTTTAGGTAATTCATCAGGGTTGAATACAGCATAGGTTTCAATAACCTCATTTTCCCTGTTTGCCATTGTCATTTTATACAGTACATCTTCATCCGGGGTCTCAAATGCTATCCCATCCGGGGTACAAAATATAGTGCAATTCATCTTACACAACAAATCCCTACCTAATAAATTCACAGGACTGGTATCGCACACGACAAAGCGGTGCATTTCAGAAAATTTCCCTATGCTAACTTTCACTGGCTCTGTAAGATAAGTTTTAATCTGTCTGTTGGATACACCAACTACTTGGATCGTTTCATCCGAGAGAGGAAGGTTCTTAACATCAGCTGATCTGACAGTTGATCGAGTAGCACCAGTGTCAACTAGGAAAGTAATACTTTCATTATTTATCTTCCCATCTACAAATGGGCCTGTCTGGTCTACTTCAAGAGTTGCGCCAAGTACGCACTCTTCTTCCTCCCTTCGGCATCGTCAATAACCCTCTTCTGAATCACTCTCATCGCGTTGTAGCAAATACTGCGAAACAGCGCTAGCGCGTGGCAGCTTATTTACCTGTTCTTTGTTGTAGAATCCCGTTTCATGACTATATTTCTGGGAGTTTTTGCTCTGTGGTAAAGGTGGTTTTGGCACCTGATTCTGTTGGGTTACAACCTGCTGCTGTCGCTGCGGTTCACCACTCACCTCATTCTGCACCTGTGGATTCAATGATGCAATTTCATTGTTAGTACTTGGGGGAAATTTACACTCGGATTTCCAATGCCCTATTCTACCACAGTTATGACATGGGAATTTCTTTTTAGCTTCCTCTATATAAAAATTTCCCTTACCTTTCCCAGGAATTAATTTTTGTCTTAGTCCTGTATTGTTGGCTTGTTCCGCTAATTGAGCTTCCTGCCTCTCTGCTACTTTTACTTGTGCCCACATAGCCTTTTCTTTTAATTTTCGCTGTTTTGCTTCAATCTCATCACTGAAATATTTTGCATGTCTCAATACTTCGTCTTTTTTCTTGTTTTGCCAATCTACGGTATGTTGTTTTATCATTTCACTAATCTCTGGACGTAGACCATATACAAATATGTATACGAAATGACTTAAATCCTTTTCACTCAAATTTTCATCACCACTGAACTGTTTAAAGGCTAAGATCAGCCTTTCGTAATATGCATGTACTGACTCTTTGCTTTCTTGATGTGTTCTGTCAATTTTCACCCAATCCGTCTCTTTAGGAGGTACTTTGTTTTTCAGAAAGGCAATTATTATTATTATTATTATGTGTTCTTATATAGCGCTCAACTCACCCTTGGGCATCTTGGCGCTTGCATTGGGAACCCGTCCTGGTTTTTCCCTGTGAGATAACCCGTACTGGGCATCCCCAAGGTGAAAGCCAGGCATCCCGCCGCGGGGGGGCCATTGTGGAGATTAAGCAAGCTTGTTGCCCAGAGCTGCATAGTGTGAACTCGTGCTTAGAGTGGGCACCGAAGCGAGAATTATCGAGTCCGTGGACAATTGGGCTCCGGACCCTGCCGCGTCGGGAATTGAACCCTGGTCCCGGGTCTGACCTCTGCTTCAGGGTATGCCTCCTCTAACCAGTGAGCTACACTTCTCCACCTGTTCTAACCTGTTCATATTTCTTCATTACCTCGGGGTCTGGAGCCCCTGTTTTTGGATCCCTAGGGTATTCTTGTGTAGGCCAAGTAATCATAAGTTTACACTCTGTCCATAAATCTGCTGGTACTATTATGTCAAATAGGTTATTCAGATCAATCCATAATACTTTAGACAACTTCACAAATCTGTCCACTTGTCTATACCACTCGACAGGCTTTTTGCGTAGTCGAGGGAAGTCATTTGTAAAGGACAACATATCCTGTCTTGTCCATGGGACATGCACATATCCTCCTCCTGGAATTTCTCTCATAGGGCATTCTGTTACTACCTTTTTCTCTTACAGGGAATGCTGCAAATGTTTTATCTGAGGCATCATCTCGTTTCCGGAACCACCTGCTTCTCCATTTATCCACATCTCCCCATTTTCTCAACATGATAATTATTTACTTAATCTGACTTTTCCGTCCTGTAGTGTTCAAGTTTTCAATATCTTTTTCAGTGAAATCTATTCGATATGGTTTTTGTAAAGCCTTTACTTTTTCAATATCTATACCCATTTCATTTGCTACTTCTTCTAGTCGTTCATGCAGATTTTTCGCTCTCCATGTTACACTTTTGCACAAAAATAGTAATTCCTCATCTTGATAAGTTTTTAATTTCTCTGTGGGGATAGTTCCTACTATTAATTCTTCCAGTACCATTCGTAATTTGGCCACATCTATTGATTGGGATTCTTTGTCTTTTCTCTGCAAGCTTCTCAACCATTCACTTAATTCTTCTGTAGATGGACCTACTGGCTTCTCTATATTACCTCGTTCTGAATCCTTTTGTGTTTCTAATATTGACTCCACTGTCGTCGTATGTCTTTCTGCTAAATTTTGGCCTATAAAAGGGTTACTCGAAACATTTGGTTCGATCATACTCATTGTCTGTCTCCATGGATTTTCATGTTGGCTCTGTTTTGGCTGCTCAACCTGTTTTTTGCTGTTATAAGGAACCGTTAAACAATGTTTGCTATTTTTCTGTTTATCAAAAATAGGCATCACAGGGCCTATCGTCACTGGAACTGTCACAGCTTCCAGATTTTTAGTAAATTCTCTTATCTTCTCAGTTAATTCTAAGGTTGTTTTCGCTAATTCTGCCGAATTTTCACCATTTACTTTACTTTCTGACTTCCTCTCTACCTCTCTAATGGAATTATTTCTCTCTAAATCTTGGGACACTGGTTCTGACTTAATGATTCGTAAAGTTTCTTTCATTGGGGCACTTGGTGTTAATATCTCTGGTTCTGGTCGATACGTAGGCGGTTTTTTATAAAACATGTCATCAAGAACATCATTCTCCGATTCATTCACTCCATACCCTCTCGATTCCACATTGTCTTTTTTTCTGTGCATTTTCTACCTCCATTTTCTTCTGCAGTTCTTACAGGAAACAGACCTTCAGTCATACTCGCAATCCGCCACCTTCTCATTCGGTCATCATGATTCTCATGTCCATATGACCTACCAAACAAGTACCTATATCTTCCGCCACTTCTCTGTCTCTCTCGGTCATGCATCTCATCTTCCCATTCTGTCAATGCTTCAAATTGTGTCGGTCTAGGTCTCGGTTCTAGATTCATCATTTTCTCTCTTAAATTTCTCAAAACTGCTAAATCAAATGAACCATGCTCTGGAAAAGCCAAGACTCCGTCGTCTTTAGTGTACTTTACCCAATTGTCTAACCAAATACAAGTGTGATATCCATATTTCGCATTCCATAAAGGATGCAGGAGTTTTTGGTGGAGGAAGTAACTGTCCTTCCCTAGTCACAATCGGTTTGTCCTTTTTAAACCACTTCTTAATTTTCCCAAACCAGGACTTTTTCTCCTTTTCTGGTGGATCGTAATACATTTTTTCTGTCTTTCCGTATATCGCTAGTCTGACTGTACTGTTATTCTGACCAATCGTAGCGCGACTCACACTAACACACAAATCCGGAGCGTCTATGTCACCTTTTTAATTCTCCAATCCCAGCGTGACTTACACTAACGCACCAATCAGTAGCGTCTACAATCGGGAGCGTTTACGTTTCTAACTGACTGGCCAATCCCAGCGCGGTCTTTCTGATGTCAGCAGTCGCTGCCGCAGCTCCTGCTCTTGTTGACCCCTCCTTTACAAAATTCACTCGTTAAGTTTTGTTTCGAATTTACAAATCTGTTAGTAACAACATAAAAACACCACCATTGTCCGCTTCGCTAACCAAGGAATAGCAAAAAAGACCTTTCTCACAAGAATTCCGTCTTTCCCGAGAGCAGCGCTTACCTCTGCCCTACTACGGAATCGTTACTTCCGTTGATAAAGTAGCACATCCCTCTACCTTACCCTTCTAACAAGCATTAGCTAACTGTTTCTCCAGAATTAAGACACCTAGTTGGAGACCCAATGCTCCTGAGAAATAAAACCAGAGTTTCGCAATTAACCAGAATGCCTTTTCATTCACGTACCTTCACACGGGAAAAATGTGGTACATTCACACAGAATTCTGTCTTTCCCGAGGGCAGCGAACAGTCTGCTCTACTACAGAATTATAACACTCGTTAACAAAGTTGTACTTCCCTCTACTCTGTCCTTCTAACAAGCTTAGAGAACACCTGCTACCTTTCCAGCGATAAGCGTTATCAGAGTACCTTCTGGCCTCCTGATACCTAAGACCAGAATTTCACAGGTAACCTTCGCTATCATACACACTTTTCTCATACAGAAAATTTCTCTAATGGCAACACACGACGATGCTACCGAATCGAACCCAGACAATGCATCGTGCAACTTCACTCGTTACACGTTTCCCCTGTGTACCTACAGGGCAACCACAATTCCGTCTTTCCAGAGAGCAGCGCTTACCTCTGCCCTACTACGGAACTGTTACAAACTTCCGACTTCCTACATCCCAGAAGCCGCGCAGACAACATAAAACTCGACGCGACTCAACAGAGTGTTAATACATAAACCAATATAAATCAATAATCAATATCAATAAGCAATATACAAGCAATAATCACCTAAACCAAAACAATAAAAACCATAACTCTGCTACCAGAAAAACTGATGCAGCGTGGAATTTCAAATCCTCCCTTCGTCACAGAACAAATATCATACTAACACATTCACTGAATACATTCATTGGTGGGGCCCATAACACCAACACTCACACATTTCTGATCTGCTCTTATGGGAGAGATGAGTGTTCCAAACACTGACATGAAAGGAATACCTTTATACCTAAAAGAATATATTTAAATAAACACACATTGAATACCCTTAGTAAACCCTGAACTTCGAGGTATTCCTTCCATTTAGTCGATAGATCAAATTAGTTGTATTGGATAAAGGTGACCCAATTCCTTTAATTTACATTCCATCTTAATCTATTCTTTTTCAATAAATAGCCCAACACATTTGTTTGTTAATCAACAATTTTGTTTATCTAATTAATTGCAAATTTTAACAAATAGTTAATCAAACTACAGAACATCATATTTAACTAATCTGGCTATTAGTCGTCCTCTAAGTCAATCAAGTCGTCATGCAGCACGCTACAGTCCCAAAGATTGGGTCTGGACCATAAGCCTGTACGTATCAGTTAATGCCCATCAGTTCGAAAGTCTTTTGGTTCATCAAGAAATTGGGCAGCAATTCAGTCTGTCAAAGATTCAGGAAAACAGCTGTCCAGCAGTGTCACCGTCCTCTCCATCAGCACGTCAGAGAAAGAAAAATCCACAACCATCAGCTCCACATCTCACTATTCTACCATCTTTTAAAATGAATTTAATGTCAAAATGTAACAAAAGTCAGTTTTAGGCAGTCTTGATTGGTTGGTTAAGATCGTCCGTTTCGGTTTCCCAAAGTCCATGATGTCACACTGTCAAGACATGATCCATCTGGTTTGTCAAAATTGTCCATTGTTAGAGTTCTTGGCAAAAGTCCAGTTGCGACCTTGCTTGGGTACGGGCTGTGTAGGTCATCTTGAGGCCACTTGCCCAGGAGCCTGGACATGCGCACTTGGTCTGAAACCTCGTGGAATGGTAGCTGTCTCGTCGAGTAAGTCAGTCAGCCATATTGTCGAAAGGCCCAACCGGTCAACTTAAGCAAAACAAACACAAAAAGTAATTAAAACATGGAAATAACGAATAAAATGTTTAACCCTCACTAATTCCCCTATGTGTATGTAATTATCTAGCATAGTAGCGACAATTAAAGCGTTTATATTCACCCAGTGATGTCATCTGGTGCAACTTACAATTACATCACAAAAGCAACATATATCATGCAGTATTCTATTTTTCTAGTATTAGTATGCGTACGTATATTAGTTTACAAATTATTTTAGCCATGCAAGATGCAAATCCCACGTGTAATTCATACATTAGTAAGATTGATTAGATATCACTTCAAACAGATTAATATTATTACAAAATTTTGTACTACCCGCTCCGTCACTGGGAGGTCTTCAACACGAACTCCACAGCACCATGATGGCAACACTGAAGACTGAGAAGTTTGGTATCAAACTTCTCAGCACATTAAACCTCCACTGATGCCAGTGTGGGATTTAATGTACGATGCCCGACAGAGGGCAACTTAGAGTTGCCCCTTGAACCTAATCCACATCCTGTCTGAGAGGCTGCCTAGGCTGCCACCCAGCAGACATGTTGCTGGACCCCTGGGTAGAGAGCTATCCGCTTTCCTGGGCCTGCAACAATGCACGTCCTGGGCGAGGTGCTAGGTCTCCTCCCCCAGGATGGCAAGGGGGAAGCTTCAAAGGCATGCCGCCTTTGTGAGCCTCCCCAGACCACTTGGCGGGAAGACTGGCGGGTAGGCCCAAGTGAGGAAAGGGGGTGTGCCAGCCTCGGCCAACCCCACCCCTCAGGTGGGGGAGGCGAGGTGAAGCACATCTCTGGGCTCTCGCCATCTTGAAGATCAGGACTAGGCTACTGCCCCCCTCCCACAGGAGAGTGGCAGGATAGGGGCTGTACCCACCCCAGGGAAGGGACCCATTGGTCCCTGCCCTTTACCTACCTGTAACGCCCCTAAATTCAGCAAGGGTAAGTCAGGGCACATCTGGTGCAACCAGGAAAGCCCAAGTAGAAAAGGAGTTGCCTTCGTGGGGACCTGCTAGACAATGGGCGAGTGATCGTGAAGGAGCCTCGAGCAGTCGCACTTGGAGCTGGCCCGCGGGTCACTCGTAGAGTGGAGGCCATCGATCTATGGTGCAGGAGGTGCTAAAGGCTGGGGCTACTCAGAGCCCAAAGCACAACTTCGAGGAGGACCAGGAAGATAGTGTTGCTGCAAAAGTTCACGGTGTCCAGGGGTCACGATTCCGCGTCACCCACGATAGCCACGGGCCTCAGCTTTGCTGTGGACTCAGGGTAGCCTCGGGGAAGTCTGGAAATCCACCTCTGGTGATGCAAAGACTTCGGTGTCCGGCGGGAACTTCAGCGATGCAGACCGGTCAGTTGCTTCTTTGGTGCCTGCCAAGCAGGGGAGTCACTCCTTGACCCCAAGGGAGATTTCTTCAGTCTTCTAGTCAGGATAGAACGTCGAAGGTCCAGGATATATGTAGCAGAGTTTCGTCCAGGGTAATCAAAAGTCCTAGGGACTGGATTCCTATACTTATAGTAAGTTTAGGGGATGGACTAACTCTAAGGGCCCACCTATGGGTGGGCCTGGAAAGAAGGGTGGTTACACCCATTTCCTTTGTCCAGTTTCGCGCCAGAGCAGGGGCAGGTAGCCCCTGCAACTGGTTTGAACTGGGCTATGCACAGGGACAGCAAACGTGCCCCCAGTGCAGGACTTCAAAGCACCAGAGAGTGCTCCCGCCCAGCCCCAATACACATCTGCCTGTCTGGGGAGGTGGTCACACCTCCCTTCGACAGAAACCTATTGTCCAGGCCTCCCCTGCCAGAGTTTTGGTCAGCAGCAGGAGGCCAGACCCGTGTCTGTGGCAGAGGCATCCATTTTGTGATGCCAGGGCTCAGGAAAGTCCTACCGGGTTTGACCAGTGTGAACATGTCTTTCCCTCTAGAAGGGTGGAATGCTACCCCCGCCGCCAGTACTGGCGGGGGGGGGGGTAGTATTCCAAAGCGTTTGACACCAAATACAACATGTTTTGATGCAGCCATTCCAAAGTTAGCATTTACCGCGAGGTTATTATGCACATAAGAGTATATGGTATGGCTGTATCACAGAACAGCCATAAGGAAGTATTTCCGAAAGCTGCAGAGGGGCTCAGCTCATGCTTGGGCAGCCTCTCACATAAAACCAAGCACTCTGCCTCCAGGATTGTCTAGGCCTGCCATAGGAGTGGCTTATAGGTTTATATGTGTCTGCATATAGGAGTGGATATAGGTAGCCTATACCACTGTAAAGGGTGCAAGCACACACTTACCCAGGCTGCAGTAGCAGACCTGTGGTGCCATTTTGGAGTGCTTCCCAGGGGTGGCATAATATATGCTGCAGCCCCTGGTAGGCCTCTGAGGTACCTATGCCCTAGGTACATAGTATACCATATACTAGGGGCTTATAAGGCACTCCAGAATCCAATTAGATATGTACCTAATGTACATGCAAACCATTTTAGAGAGGAAGCAGCTAGACTGTGGTCCTGATTAGCAGGGCCACAGCCAGACTAAGGTAAAAAAACAGTGAAACACCAGCAAAAAGTGGGGGCACCCATGTGAAGCAGATCCTACTCTCCTACACAACCCCCCCCCAACACAGGGACATTAAACTAACCTTGACCAGTTGAGTCTTCATGTTCTAAGTGGAAATACCTAGAGAGTCCATCTGCATTGGCATGGTTACTCCCAGGTCTATGTTCCACTGTAAAGTCCATCCCCTGTAGGGAAATGGACCATCTAAGCAGTTTGGGGTTTTCACCCTTCATTTGTTTTAGCCATAAGAGGGGCTTATGGTCTGTCTGAACAAGGAAGTGAGTACCAAACAAGTATGGCCTCAACTTCTTCAGAGCCCAAAGCACAGCAAAGGCCTCCCTCTCAATGGCTGACCAACGTTTCTCTCTAGAGGTCAGCCTTCTGCTTATGAACGCTACTGGCTGATCCTGACCTTCATTCAATTGTGACAGTACAGCCCCTACCCCCAATTCAGATGCATCTGTTTGAACAATGAACTTCTTGGAGTAGTCAGGACTCTGCAGAATGGGAGCAGTGCACATGGCCTGCTTCAGGTCATCAAATGCCTTTTGACAGCTAGCTGTCCACTGAACCTTTTTGGGCATCTTTTTAGAAGTTAAGTCACTCAAGGGTGTCACTATTGATCCGTACCCTTTGACAAATCTCCTATAGTACCCAGTAAGGAATAAGAAGGCTCTCACCGGAGTCTGGGTAGTTGGAGCAACCCAGTCCATTATGGTCTGGATTTTGCTCTGCAATGGTTGAACCTGGCCTCCACCTACAAGGTGGCCCAGGTACACAACCTGACTCTGCCCTATCTGGCACTTAGTAGCATTGATAGTGAGGCCTGCCCTTTGCAGGGCCTCCAAAACATTCCTTAGATGGACCAGGTGATCCTCCCAGGTGGAGCTAAAGACAGCAATATTATCTAGATATGCTGCACTAAAGGCCTCCAGACCTGTGAGAACTGTATTCACCAACCTTTGGAAAGTGGCAGGTACATTTTTCAAACCAAAGGGCATTACCACAAATTGATAGTGCCCACTAGGGTTTGAAAATGCTGTCTTTGCATCATCTGCTAGTCCGATCTGCCAGTAGCCAGCTGTCAAGTCAAATGTGCTAAGGTACTTGACTGAGGCCAAAGTATCTATAAGCTAATCTGCCCTTGGTATTGGATGGGCATCAGTCCTAGTGACTGCATTGAGACCCATGTAGTCCACACAAAACCTCATCTCTCTTTTTCCACCACTGGTGTGAGGTTTTGGCACAAGGACCACTGGACTAGCCCAGGGGCTATCTGAGGGTTCAATAACACCCAAATCCAACATTTTCTGGACTTCTGTCCTGATACAGTCCCTGACATGGTCAGGTTGCCTATAAATCTTATTTTTAATAGGAAGACTGTCCCCAGTGTCCACTTCATGAGTGCACCAGGTAGTCTGACTTGGAGTCAGTGAGAACATGTGTCTGAACTGATTGAGCACCTGTCTGAAATCAGTTTGTTGCTGGGCAGTGAGGCTGCCTGCCAAGGCTACACCATCAACTGACCCATCATCAGGGTCCTGTGAGAGGAGGTCAGGGAGTGCGTCACTCTCTTCCTCCTGTCCCTCATCAGTAGCCATGAGCAAGCCCATGTCAGCCCTGTCCACATATGGCTTTAGCCTGTTGACATGGAGAACCCTGTGGGGACTCCTAGGAGTTCCTAGGTCTACCAAATAAGTAACCTCTCCCTTCTGTTCAACAATAGTGTGGGGTCCACTCCACTTGTCCTGGAGAGCTGCTGGGGCCACAGGCTCCAACACCCACACTTTCTGTCCTGTCTGATAAACAGTCAGTACAGCCTTTTGGTCATGCCAGGCTTTTTGCAGTTCCTGGCTAGCCCCAAGGTTTTTGTTTGCCTTTTTCATGTACTCAGCCATCCTGGAGCAGAGACCAAGTACATAGTCCACTATGTCTTGCTTTGGGGGCTTGAGAGGTAACTCCCATCCTTCCTTCACCAAACACAATGGACCCCTGACAAGGTGTCCAAACAGAAGTTCAAATGGGCTGTAGCCAACCCCATTCTGAGGCACCTCCCTGTATGCAAATAAAAGGCAGGGCAAGAGCAGGTCCCATTTTCGCCTAAGCTTCTCTGGGAGTCTTTTGATCAAGTCCTTTAAGGTTTTGTTGAATCTCTCAACTAAACCATTGCATTGTGGGTGATAGGGTGTGGTGAACTTGTAGTTCACTCCACACTCCTTCAACATAGCAGTCAAGTAACTAGACATGAAGTTTGCATCCCTGTCAGATACTACCTCCGTAGGAAAGCCTACTCTTGAGAACACACTCAAGAGAGTTCTTGCCACTACAGGTGCTGTAGTGGTCCTTAGGGGAATTGCTTCTGGATACCTGGTGGCATGATCCACTACCACGAGTATAAATCTGTGCCCAGATGCTGTTTGGGGATCCATGGGACCAACAATATCAATCCCTACCGTTTCAAAGGGCACCCCCACTACAGGTAGTGGTATCAGGGGGGCCTTTGTAGTGCACAGGAGCGACAAAACTCCTTTGTGTCTTCAGACATGTGGGGCCAGTGAAAGTGAGGAACAATTCTGTCCCAAGTCTTGTTCTGGCCTAGGTGTCCTGCTAGGGGAATATCATGGGCTAGTGTCAATAGGAGACCCCTAAACTTCAGAGGTATAACCAACCTCCTGGATGCACCAGCCTTGAGGTCTCTACTCTCTGAGTATAGGAGTCCATCATCCCAATAAACGTTTTGGGTGCCACTAGCATTCCCAGCAGCCTCATCAGCAGCTTGCTGTCTGAGGGTTTCAAGAGAGGGGCAGGTTGTCTGCTTCTGGCTCAGATCAGACCTGGAAGGGCCCCCTGTCCCCAAGACCTCAACCTGGTCAGGTTCAAGCTCCTCTGGGACAGTTCCTTCTTCAGGCTCAAGATCATCTCCCTGAGGAGACTGATCAGCCTTCTGAGTCATGGGGAAGGCTCTGCCTTAACCCTACTGCTCCTCCTCTTGTGAGGTACCTGGTCCATTATTCCAGAATCCAGGGCCTGTCCAGTTTTAGACATTTTTGCCTGTGACCTTGTCACAGCAAAGACATGTGCAGGGATCCCTAACATTTCTGCATTTGTCCTGAGCTCCACTTCAGCCCAAGCTGAAGTCTCTAGATCATTGCCAGGCAAGCACTGTACTGGTAGGTCTGCACTTCCCACAACCTTCTTAAGGCCAGTTACCCCTCCCCAGGAGAAGTTAACAACTGCCAGAGAATGGTCTGTCCTGACATTGCTAGCATTGGTCACTTGGTACATTTCACCAAGTATAATCTGCCCAGGATCCACAAGATCTTTTGTCACCATTGTGACACTTGCTCCTGTGTTCCTGAATGCCAAAGCTTCTACTCCATGCATTAAAGGCTGCTATCTGTATTTGCCCAAGTTACTGGGACTCACAAAGGGGGACCTATCCAGGTCAACCCTACTACACCCTTATTCTGTGCATTCACACCACCAATTGTAACTGCACTAGGGGGAGCAGGTGCCTTAGGGGCATTGGTGGAGGCTGGAGTATTTTCTTTGGCCGTGGTGCAGTCACTAGTCCAGTGAATTGTCTGTTTACAGATTTTGCACCAAGGTTTCTTTTGGCCTTTCCCTTTGTTAGCCTGTGAATCCCCACCTGAAGAAGATTTTTGGGGCCCTTGAGAAGACTTCTGGTCTTTACCCTTGTCCCCACCCTTGTCAGTGTTTTTGGAATCTTGCTTCTTTAGGTCACCACCTTGGTTCTGTACCTTCTGCCTCACCCTGGTTCTGAACCATTTGTCTGCCTTCTTTCCCAATTCCAAAGCATTTGACACCAAACATGCCATGTCTTGATGCAGCCATTCCAAAGTTAGCATTTACCGCGAGGTTATAATGCACTTAAGAGTATATGTTATGGCTGTATCACAGAACAGCCATAAGGAAGTATTTCCGAAAGCTGCAGAGGGGCTCAGCTCATGCTTGGGCACCCTCTCACATAAAACCAAGCACTCTGCCTTCAGGATTGTCAAGGCCTGCCATAGGAGTGGCTTATAGGTTTATATGTGTCTGTATATAGGTGTGGATATAGGTAGCCTATACCACTGTAGGGGGTGCAAGCACACCCTTACCCAGGCTGCAGTAGCAGACCTTTGGTGCCATTTTGGAGTGCTTCCCAGGGGTGGCATAATATATGCTGCAGCCCCTGGTAGGCCTCTGAGGTACCTATGCCCAAGGTACATAGTATACCATATACTAGGGGCTTATAAGGCACTCCAGAATCCAATTAGATATGTGCCTAATGTACATGCAAACCATTTTAGAGAGGAAGCAGCTAGGCTGTGGTCCTGATTAGCAGGGCCACAGCCAGACTAAGGTCGAAAAACAGTGAAACACCAGCTAAAAGTGGGGGTACCCATGTGAAGCAGATCCTACTCTCCTACAACTGTGACCCAGGATCCAGCACCCAAGGACCCTCCTTGATGCTCCAGACGATGCCTGCAGCCTCAGAACCAGGGACCCCTCCAACCGTGACCAGCAGAGGGTAAGATTTCCCATTGCGAAAAGACACCCCTGCACCCGGCGCCCTGCGGCCCCCTGTGCCCAGCTCCTGGGTGCCTACCTAACCTACAGCTTCCCAACTTACTTCTCGAAGAGGTGGTCGCACCTGAAGAATCTCCGTCACCGAGCTTGCAGCCTTTGTTCATCTGGTAACTTCTCCGTTGCAATACATTGAGCGCCCGACGGCTCAAAAGCACCCTGCACCCAACTGTCCGAGTGCCCCTGGAAGTGCAACATGTATCCTACTCTACTTCCCCACTTGCCCTGTGTAAGTGACCAGGAGCCTAGCTCCCACAGCCGCGTGGCCTGCCTGCTAGCAGCCACCAAACAAAGGCCCCCTGCCCGCCATAGGCTAACATTGGGCCTAACTCACTCTGCACCCGGCTGCCCTGTGCCGCTGAGGGTGTAACAACTGTACCTACCTGAACATGGGAGACCCCTGTGTCTATGCCCAGAACCTTAAATCTGCCAGTCGAGTACTTACCTGAAAGCCGATAACTCACTTTTTCTCCATAGGGTAACATTGACTGGTTTCACTTGGAAATTCTTCCAAGTGTCGAATTTTGAAACTTTAAAATATTCACTAAAAATCAGCCAAACAACGAGAACGAAATTACTCACCTGTTATCAGGAGAGATCCCGGTGCTGGATCTTGGTGCCCAGCACTGACCCTGAAAAGTAATTACAACTGTACTTACCGATAACTTGATTTTCCTCCATAGGATAACATTGCCTGGTTTTTGCCAGAAATTCTTTTAAGTGTTGATTTTTGAAACATACAAATATTCCTTAAAAATCACCTGTGTAACAAAAACTATTTCTTTCAACTGTTTACAGGAAATGCACCAGGGTTGAATCCAGGATCCAACCCTGAGTAAGAAAATCATATGGAAGTAACTAAAATTGCATTTACTTAAAAACTTCCATTGAGCTCAATGTTATAATTGTGTTAGAATTGTGTTGACTATTGCAACAACTGTAACTATTGCATTTAAAAGTCTATTGCATATTGAAAGTATACAACTACAGCATTTCATTCTGAGAAAGTATTTTGATACCTATTGTTGGTTCTAAAATAAAACAACTATATGTTTTTATATACAAAACAATTGGCCTAGAATTCAGTTCTTGAGTGTGTGAGACCATTTGCTGACTGAGTGTGTACAACAAATGCTTTACACTGTCCTCTGATACTGCCTTACTGCTTGACCAAGCTACCAATTTAGAGAGTAAGGTTATATCTAACTTTAGCATCTGCCAAACCTCTGGGGCTGTGGACTCTGTGCACCCTGAACCTTACTTTGGTTCAGTATATACAGAGCTACTTTCTTACATTGGTGGCAGCGGTGGGATACAAACTTGCATTTGTTGGACTACTTGGTTACTATCTGATCACACGACAGAACTCTTAAAATTGCCTTTAGAATTCTGATTTCCTAAATTGGACTTTCCAAAATACTAAAAGTCTTGTCAGGGGCTTGCTTAAGTCCCCTTAGAATTTTAGAGAAATAAAAGTCACTGTAGTCAAGGGTAGAGGGTTAGAACTGTCAGGTTAGAATGTCTCAAAAGAACCCAGCTACCAGTGAAGCTAATACCATGCAGGACCTGGTTGAGGAGCTCGACCTCACACCTTACTTACACTTGTCTTTCAAGGAATTGAGGTCCTTATGCAAACTACAAAACTTACAAATGGGCCAGCATCCAAGCAAACGAGGGCTCGAGGAGCTCCTGGCTGAGTATGCTCAGGACCACCCCTCTGAACATGGTGATGACCATTCAGAGGAGGAAAGGGAGGAGGATGAGGTGGGATAATGGCCCCTCCAATAATCCCTAGGGAGGAAAGGGCCCCCATACCCTTGACTCTAAGAATCAACCTCTGGGAACCTAGAGACCACATAGGTGGACCAGGTACCAGGGAACTCACTGGGGGACCCCCCAGTGAAGAAGACAGCTTTTTAGCAAAGCTGGCCAAAAGATTGGATCTAGAGTCCAGACTCCTGGCTCTAGAGAAAGAAAGAAAGGAGATGGGTTTAGCACCCATCAATGGTGGCAGCAATACTAAACCTAAGGATAGGGAGGAAACTTCTGATCCTAAAATCCCCAAAGGGATTGTCCCTAAATTTGAGGAAGGTGATGTCAGCACCAAATGATTCACAGCCTTTGAGAGGGCTTGTGAAATGAGAAGAGTAAAGAAACCTCTCTGGGGGGCACTCCTGTGGGAACTGTTCTCTGGTAACTGCAGAGACAGGCTTCTGACCCTCTCTGGGCCAGATGCAGGTCCCTATGACCTCATGAGGAAGACTCTGATTGAGCGGTTTGGGCTCACAACTGAGGAGTATAGAATTAGATTCAGAGGGGCTCACAAAACCCAGACCCAGTCCTGGATTGACTTCGTAGACTACTGAGTAAAGACACTGGATGGTTGGTTAGCTGGACATAATGTGCATGATTTTACTGGACTTTACGAATTTGTTTATGAAGAAACATATACTAAGTAATTGCACAAATGAAAAGTTGCATCAGCATTTGATAGACCTAGGTCTAATTTCTCCCCATGAATTGGGAAAGAAGGCAGACCACTGGGTCAAGACTAGGGTGACAAGGACAACCACTAGGGGTGACCAGAAGAAGGTGGTTACAAAACCTCCCCAGGGGAAAGGTGGTGAGAATCCCCAAGATAAATCTGAGTCTTCCAAAGGGCCCCAAAAACCTGTACAGGGGGGGTGGGTCCCAAACTACTCACTATGTGCCTCAACCTTATAGGGGGGAAAACTTTGATCCCACAAAGGCCTGGTGTAACAACTGTAAGAAGTTGGGACACTTACCTGTAGATAAATCTTGCTCTAAGGCAACCAGTACAGCTATACCTGGAGTGGCAAGTCTACAGATGGGATCAACAGTGTGCCCAGAGCAAATCAGGATGCACAGTGAAGCAGTTCTAGTTTCAGAAGGGGAAGTTGAGTGTTTCCACTGTAGCTGTGTGGCCACCCAACTTAAAGAAGTATTTACAATACCCCTGGGTTAATGGAACTAGGGTAGAAGCTATGGTGAGAGACACACTGGTTTCCCTTGAGCAATACTTGATTGGGAAAACCTACCCAGTCACCAATGCTGACAGTGTTACCACTAATCATCCAATGGCTATGGTGACATTAGGCTGGGGGGGGGGGGGTTACTGGCTTGAAACAGGTAGTGGGCTCTCAAAAGTTACCAGATGCATGTCTGCTAGGAAATGACCTGGAAACCTCAGCCTGGGCTGAGGTTGAGCTACAGACCCATGCAGCCATGCTGGGTATCCCTGAATTGGTGTGTGTGCAAACTAGAGCACAGAGCAAGAGGAACAGTGAAAAAGTAGGTTTGGAGCCTGTAAATATGGCCCAACCAACCAAGAGAAAAGTTAAGAAGACTGGGGGACCAGCTTCTGTACAGCAAACAACTCAGGACCCCTCTCCACAGGGAG
The DNA here is from genome assembly GCF_964204655.1 of Triturus cristatus. Taxonomy (NCBI): domain Eukaryota; kingdom Metazoa; phylum Chordata; class Amphibia; order Caudata; family Salamandridae; genus Triturus; species Triturus cristatus. Next base: position 1,301,172,893 of record NC_140590.1, on the reverse strand, counting down.
AGGACTTGGACACCCCAGAGGGAAGTGAGCCTATGGAGCTTGACCCTTACCAGGTTGAACTCTTGGGCACAGGGGGACCCGCTAGGGAAGAGCTGTGCCAGGGTCAGCAAGACTGTCCCACTCTTGAAAGCCTGAGGCAGCAAGCTGTTTCAGAAGCAAAGGGAGATGTCAGTGGTACCCGCAGAGTCTACTGGGAAGAGGGTTACTGTACACTGAGGCAAGAAACCCCACTCCTGGAGCCACCAGGAGGGTGGTAGTGCCACAGAAGTACAGGGAGTTCCTCCTAACTTTGGCTCATGACATCCCTCTAGCTGGACATTTGGGGCAAACCAAAACGTGGGAAAGGCTAGTTAGTCACTTTTACAGGTCCCAGATGCATCAAAATGTGACGGAGTTTGTCAGCTCCTGTGTTACCTGTCAGGCCAGTGGCAAGACAGGTGGCCACCCAAATGCCCCCCTCATACCACTGTCTGTGGTGGGGGTGTCCTTTGAAAGGGTAGGTGTGGACATTGTGGGTCCACTTGAACCTCCCACAGCCTCAGGGAACACGTTTGTTCTAGTAGTAGTGGATCATGCTACTAGGTACCCTGAAGCAATTCCACTTAGGACTACTACAGCCCCTGCAGTAGCCAAGGCCCTCCTGGTTGTCTTCACCAGGGTAGGGTTTCCTAAGGAGGTGGTTTCAGACAGAGGTTCCAACCTCATGTCTGCTTACCTGAAACACATGTGGAAGGAGTGTGGAGTGCAGTACAAGTTTACTACACCATACCATCCACAAACCAATGGCCTTGTTGAAAGGTTCAATAAGACATTGAAAGGTATGATCATGGGACTCCCTGAAAAACACAAAAGGAGATGGGATGTCCTGTTGCCATGCCTGCTTTTCGCGTACAGAGAAGTGCCACAGAAGGGAGTAGGGTTTTCCCCCTTTGAACTTCTGTTTGGTCATCCTGTGAGGGGACCACTCTGTCTTGTGAAAGAGGGTTGGGAGAGGCCTCTCCAAGAACCCAAGCAAGACATTGTGGACTATGTGCTTGGCCTAAGGTCCAGAGTGGCTGAGTACATGGAAAAGGCATCCAAGAATCTTGAGGCCAGCCAGGAGCTTCAGAAGCACTGGTATGACCAAAAAGCTGCACTGGTTGAATTTCAACCTGGGCAACAGGTGTGGGTTTTGGAGCAAGTGGCACCAAGGGCACTCCAAGATAGATGGAGTGGCCCTTACCCTATCCTAGAAAAAAAGAGTAAGGTCACCTACTTAGTTGACCTGGGCACTAGCAGGACACCCAAAAGGGTTATCCATGTGAACCGCCTTAAGCTCTACAATGACAGGGCTGACATCACTATGTTGATGGTGACCGATGAGGAACAGGAAGCAGAGAGTGAACCTCTCCCTGATCTCCTCTCCTACAGCCCAAAAGATGGGTCAGTAGATGGAGTTGTCTTTTCAGACACCCTCTCTGCCCAACAGCAGGCTGACTGCAAGCAAGTCTTGCAGCAGTATGCTAGCCTCTTTTCCCTGACCCCTGGTCTGACAAACTGGTGTACCCATGATGTGGACACTGGTGACAGTGCACCTGTCAAGAACAAGATCTATCGACAGTCAGACCAAGTCAAGGAAAGCATCAAAGCTGAAGTCAGCAAGATGCTGGAGTTAGGGGTTATTGAACCCTCTGAGAGCCCCTGGGCCAGCCCAGGGGTTCTAGTCCCCAAACCCCACAGGGTGGAAAGAGAGAAATGGGGTTCTGTGTGGACTATAGAGGGCTCAACTCTGTCACCAAGACAGATGCTCACCCCATTCCAAGAGCAGATGAGTTGATAGACAAACTAGGGGCAGCCAATTTTCTCAGTACCTTTGACTTAACTGCAGGGTACTGGCAAATTGGCATGGCCCCAGGAGCAAAAGAGAAAACAGCATTCTCCACACCTGATGGACACTATAAGTTCACTGTGATGCCTTTTGGGTTAAAGAATGCCCCTGCCACCTTCCAGAGGTTGGTGAACCAAGTACTAGCTGGGTTGGAGTCCTTTAGTGCAGCTTATCTTGATGATATTGCTGTCTTTAGCTCCAACTGGCAGGATCGCCTGATCCACCTTGGGAAGGTTTTAAAGGCCCTGCAAACTGCAGGCCTAACTATCAAGGCATCCAAATGCCAGATAGGACAGGGCACTATGGTGTACTTGGGCCAACTTGTTGGAGGAGGCCAGGTACAACACTTACAACCCAAGATCCAGGCCATCCTGGACTGGGAAGCTTCCACAACCCACAACCCGTATGCACCCGGCTTCCCTGGGATAGGTTACTCTGGTACTTCAGTAACCATGGGTGGGGTGGCTCTCCAACCTTCTAGATTCCAAAGGGGTTCCTCGTTATCCATTGGGAACTGTCCTTAAACAGTAAAACTGCAACTGTGTCTCCCATTGAATTGTATGTAGCACGCGGTAGTTTCTCACACTGCACCCGACCCCCGTGGGGTCCCTACTTACTCACCTTGGGTGGTTCCTTGGGGTCCCAGTGATTCTACAACCTCTAGATACTGTCTTGATTCGAGTCGTGGTTCTTATACCACAATTTTAGTATAGGGGTTGGTCTCCCTCTGGAGCCCACTGTGTATTAGTGCTACTTACAAGTGTTTCTGTGCTACAGTATTATGTGCTTTATGTTTATCTGCATGTAGCAGATACTGTGAGGTATTTAAGGTGTGTTATAATAATAAATACATATTTTTATAACTACTGTCTGGTTCTCCTTTCAACTAACCAATAATATAAGGTTGCATTCTGGTAAAACAAGCTGCTTAACATTCCTTCAACACTAAGCCTGAAAGCTGCTCTCCACAGCTACCACTTGGATAGCTTTCTAAGGTTATCTTTGACCTCTTAAATCACCATAAGAGTTGTTTGGACTGGTGCTTTAACTTTAATTAGTGGACATCATATACCAGGCCAACTTCTCACAGTAACATTGGCTTATCCACAATTGGCATATTTAATTTACTTATAGGCCCCTAGTAAAGTGCACTACATGTGCCCAGGGCCTGTAGATGCTACTAGTGGGCCTGCAGCACTGATTGTGCCACCCACTGCAGTAGCCCTTTAAAACATGTCACAGGCCTGCCATTGCAGAGCCTGTGGGTGCAGTTTGAAGCTGCCATGTGGACCTGGCAAGTTAACCCTCTTGCCAGGCCAAAATCTTCATTTTTAACACACATATGTAACCCCTTAGGTAGGCCCCGGGCAGCTCCAAAATGTTTGAGATGGATTTTTAAATTTCACATGTTCATGCAGTGAAAAACTCTTAAATTAGTTTTTCACTACTGCAAGGACTATCAATAGTTTAATTACCAATTGGGACAAGACAAGATAGAAATGCCAAGTTTGGTCTCTCTAGACTATCAATTTAAAATGCTAACATATGGTGAAGTCGGATTTTAAATTGTAAGTCCGAAAAGGCCACTTTTAGAAAGTTGTTATTTTCTCACTTTAAGCATTCTGTGCCTCTGCTTGTCTCTGGATACACGTCTGGAGTGGAGGACAGCCGAGCTTTGTGCATTCCCTCTAGAAAGTCACACACAAAAGTAACTGAGGTGTGCTATTCACACACTGATGGCCTATCACCAGGACCAAGCTGATGGACCTTCCTGATCTTGATGGGAAGGAGGAGCTGACACTTGCACCGTAATAGGGCTTTTTCTAGTGGATACAGTATCTACCTGTGGATTCCTCACCTTCTAAATTATCCCACTGCGCAGCATTCCACGGAAACTTTTCTCCTCAGCTCTCCCACGTCGATGAGGATGTCACAATGGAACGGCTCCGCATGCGACTCCTCATGACGTCATCAGACCCATAAGAAGACCTCATTGGCGGGCTGATGTCAGTTCCACCCATTGTTTCCGTACCTTCGTGGCGAACGGGTGAACCAACAACATTTTCACAAGTATACACAGTATACAAACACAAACAAACCTGGAAAATCTTCATCATAGATATTTCCCAGTGCCAACTACCTCATGATTCCATCAATAAATCACATAAATACACATTGATAATTTTTTCGGTATTAGCAGACAGGCAAAGGGGAGGTGGGTGGCTCAGTGAGGAAACCACAGGTAGATACTCTATCTACCAGAAAAGCGTTACAGAAGGTAAGTAACTTGTCCTTCTGATGGATACATGTGCCTGTGGATTCCTCACTGTGAGAAATTGGCCTGGTATATGCTGTCTGTTACAAATGTGATTTCTGGTCGGCTAGGGCATGTGCCAAAGTCGGGCAGGAACCACCACTCTAGTCAGGATAAGGGAGTTACACTCCTAATATAACCCCTGCTCACCCCCATGGTAGCTTGGCACAAGCAGCCAGGCTTATCTTGGTGTGTAAAGCATTTGCACATAACTCACAGTAATGCGTTGTGAGCAAACAAATCCAAACAGTTCTGGCTGACCGCGGCGTCGCCGGTAAGCTACGGTGTCGGGAAGACCGCAAACAGTACCTTTTTGAAATGCAGGGCGTCGGCGACCTCTCGTTGAGCTTCTGAAAGCATGGTGTTAGCAGGCGTCGGTTCCGGAGGTCGGTGCAGGAGTCGTCTGGGCCCTCAAAGTCACACGCGTTGCAGATCGATCTCCTCTCTGTTGGAGTCAGGAGCGCTGGCGTCGGCAGGCGTCACGTGGTGCGAAGTGCAGCGGTGAGGCGTGCGGTGCCCTCAGGTCACGGTGCGAGCAGCGCCTTGGTGGCGGCATCAGATGGCGTCGTCGGTGAGACCAGGGCGAAGTGAATGCGTGATCGTCGCGGTGCTGGCAGGTCGCAGTGCAAGCAGCGGCGTCATCGTGGTTGAAGCGCTGTCGTCGGCTGACGAACTGGAGTCAATGGTGCCGGCATCGATAGGCCAAGACTGCAGTGCGGGATGAGGGTGGTCCGTCATGTAACTTTATGAGCGGTGCCCTCAAACCACGGTGCAAGCAGCGGCGTAGATTTTGGCGTGGAGCGACATCGTCGGGGATACCAAGGCGTCATCGTGAAGCGAGGCAGTGCAGAGAGCGGTGCCCACAGGTCACGGTGCGAGCAGCCGCTCGGTGGCAGCGTCAGCAGGCATCGTCGGTGAGACCAGGATCGCGGTGCGGCATTGCGGCGGTGCCCTCTGCGGTGCCTTCAGGACACGGAGTCAGCAGCGACGTCGTAGACGGCGTCGGGTTGCATTTTCCTCTGTTGCAGCACAAAACACACAGTCCCCAGTGCTGAAGACAGAAGAGCTTGAAGTCTTTGCTGTTCCTGAGACTTCTTGAACAGGGGGCAAGCTCTACCTCAAGCCCTTGGAGAAGCTCACAAAAGTAGATTGCAGAAAGTTCAGTCCAGTCCTTTCACTGCCCAAGACAGAAGTAGCCACTGCAGGCCAACACAGCAAAGCACACAGCAAAGTGGTAGTTCCTCCTCACAGCTTCTCCAGCTATCATTCACAGGCATTCTTGTCTATTGGCCCCCTGGATCGATAGGAGCCTTCAATAAATCTCTACTAGAGTTAACGGTTAACCTGGCCAGCTCGGCGGCTAACTTCACGATCCTTGGAGATTTTAACCTCCATTTTGATGATCCACGAGCTGTAAATGCAGTCGAGCTGGCCAGAGACCTTACGTCTCTCCAATTGTCCCAAAAAATCGGACATGCTACTCATGCCAAAGGACACCTCCTCGACCCGGTGTTCTCCAGTCTAGATGACCTTAAAGGGACTGACCCCATCCCACTTCCGTGGTCGGATCACTTCTTGGTAACCCTATCTTGGGCACCACAGATTTCCAGACCTACGACTCAACCTACCTGGGCCCTCGGTCACTCCTGGAACAAACTCCCCCTGGAGAAATGGTCCCAGGAACTGGAAAGGACTAAACCTATCGTGAATCCGTGCCCAGTCAAAGCCAACAGGGATTTTCTCAGTTGGATAGAGGAGTCACTTAATGCTGTCCTTCCAAAGACCAGGATAAAAAAAAGACTGTTGGGCCACCCAACTCCCCATGGTTTTCTCCTGAACTGCGCACCTTAAAGCAGCGCTGCAAGGTTAAGGAAAGACAGTGGAGGAAAGACTTTCTACCCTCCAAAAAGCTAGACTACAGGGCAGCCATCCATGCCTATTAAGCAGAACTAAGAAGGATAGGATTTTATCAGCTGCCAACTTTCCCAAAGAAAACTTTGCTATTATCAAAAAACTACTCAAAGCCCCCGCCCCACGAATAGCCCCTGACCTTTCTGATCAACGGTGCAACAAACTAGCCGAGTATTTCACCACAAAGGTTCAGCATATCTTGGAATCCCTCCCATGTAAGGATGATGAAGGCAACTCCTCGCACACACAGACTGACTCCTACTCTGGCCCCCCTGAACAAATTCTTGAGGCCTTTCCCCCTCTGTCCCAGGAAACTGTCCTCACCCTGCTGTCCACGGTAAACAGCGGTTCTCCTAATGATCCAGCTCCACTTAATATTTAGAAACAGGTCACCTCAATTACAGCCCCCAACATGACAAATCTGTTTAATGCCTCACTGTCCACTGGAATTTTCCCTATTAAATGGAAAGGGGCTATGGTAAAAGCCCTAATTAAGAAGCCCAATCTGGACCTGGCAGACCTGGGCAACAACCGCCCCATATCCCTTTTGCCTGCAATAAGCAAGGTAGCTGAGAAATACGTTAATCAGACCCTCTCCAGATTCCTTGAAACCCACAACCTGCTCCACTCCTCTCAAACAGGGTTCCGACCGCGCCCGAGTACCGAAACGGCACTACTGGCAGTGGTAGAGGAAAGCAGGAAAATTCTTGACTCAGGAGGTTCGGCAGCCATACTACTCCTAGACCTGAGCGCCGCATTTGATACCGTGAATCATTTAACTCTGATCCGGCGTCTCAGAAGTATAGGAATTGATGGCATGGTGCTTCAATGGCTATCCTCTTTCCTGGAGGGTAGAACCTTTCAGGTATTTGAAGAGAATATTGCATCTAAACCCACCTCCCTGCTGAGTGGTGTACCGCAGGGCTCGTCACTTAGCCCTACGCTTTTTAATGTTTATATGGCCCCTCTGGCAGCCATTGTAGCCCCCTATGGAATCCGGATGATTACCTATGCCGATGACACGCAATTGGTGGTGGGGTTAAACCAAGCAGACCAAAAAACTCATGCCCTCTATACCTGCCTAGAGGACATTTCAAACTGGATGGACGCGTCCCAGCTCAAGCTTAACGGAGGAAAAACCGAGATCATGCTACTGGGCTACACTCTTAGTTTTAAGTCCAGTTCCATGTGGCCTTCCAGCATGGGTCCAGCCCCGGTCCCGAAGTCAGAAATTAAGAGCCTGGGTATATGGTTGGACCAGGACCTGAGCTTTAGGACGCAGGCTAGGAAGACGGCAGCCCTCTGCTATGGCCTACTCAGACTGGCCCGAAAAGTTCTGCCCCTCCTCCCCTCCCAGGCAAAAAAAGTACTGGTCCAATCACTTATACTCTCTAGATTGGACTATGGCAATGTTTTGTATTTGGGCGCCCCCATTTCAGCAGTCGCTAAACTCCAATCGGTTCAAAACAGGGCCGCCAGACTTCTGACTGGAACCAACAATAGACAATCTGCAAAACCTGCTCTTCGTTCCCTTCATTGGCTTCCAGTGCAGGACAGCATTACATTCAAGGCCTTGTGTCTGCCACATAAGTCAATGCAGGGGATTGGTCCGCCCATTAACTCAACCATGATACGTCCTTATAAAGCAAATAGGAATCTCCTGTCAGATGACCTGTATCTAGCAGAGATCCTTAGGATCAAGAGGTCTAGAAGTGGCAGCCGGCTGTTTTCTTATAATGCCTCCAAACTCTGGAACTCTCTGCCTTTACACCTTCACACAATCCCCAACCATCTGGCTTTTCGTAAGCAATTAAAGACCGCGCTGTTTCCTTAGCTTTCTGTCTCCTCCGTGTCAGTTCGTAGCACTGGGACGCTTCCGGGGAGCCATGTGCTCTACAAACGTCTTTCCATTCCATTCCATTCCATTCCATTCCATTCTTCTTCTTGGCAGTCTTCTTGATCCAAAAGAGTTCTAAAAATCCTTTACTCTCTTAGGCAGAGAGTGTCTGTGCCCAGCCAGAAGCAGTTCTGCCTTCTCTGGTGTGATTTCCTGGCAGGAGGTGGAGACGGCATGGTCAGAGGCAGACCAGGCCCTTTGAGGTGCAAAGAAATCTCCTCCCCCTTCCCCAATTGCAGCCCAGGTCTATTCAGCCATTTCCTGACCCACCTAGACTATCTGGAGCCACTCCTGCTTCCCAGCCTTCTGTCATCCAAAACCCAGACAGGGAATCCACATTCCAGCAGAGGCACACGGGATGACTGAGCAAGAAAATACCTTCTTTCTAAAAGTGGTATTTTCAAACACAGAATGTAAAAATCACCTTCACTAAAAGATGCATCTTTAGATTCTGAGTTCAGGCATACTAAACTTTTTTCCTACCTAATTCCCCGGGCCAGTTATGTTTATAAGATGTTATAAACAAACTCCCCATTCTGTCCTATGGGGAACAGGTAGCCTTGCAAAAGCGAAAAACAAAATTGGCCGTAGTTTACTATCAGGACATGCCACACACACCAGTGCATGTCCTGCCTTTCCCATAAACACTGCACCCGGCTCACAGGGATACCTTGGGCCTACCTTAGGGGTGGCTGACATGTAAGAAAAGGGGTGAGGGACTGGCAAGTGTGTGCACTGGCCAAGTCGACATGGCAGTTACAAACTGCGCGCAGACTCCGCAATGGCGGGTCTGAGTTACCTTTTACGGGCCGTTTGTGTGAGTGGAACAATCCTGTGCTGCAGCCCACCAACGGCATTTGATTTACAGACCCTGGCAAACACAGTACACTTTACGAGGGACTGACACAAATCAAACAAGTCAATCATGGAAACACTAATCCATAACACATTTTACCACAGGAGCACTTGCACTTTACCACTGATTAGCAGTGAGAAAAGTGCGCAGAAACACTAAGCCAGCACAAACAGAGTCAGAACCGGGAGGTCAGAAAGCAAAAAACTCAGGGGAAACACGCCAAAAGATGCCAAGTCTAACACATGTCCCCTCCAGCTGAAAGTAGGGAGCACTACCCACCCTCTTGGGAGTTCTCTTCACTAAGGCGGAATAACCTGGACAGACCATCTGCATTGGCGTTCTCTGTGCCAGGACGGTGTTCCACCGTAAAGTCCATTCCTTGCAGGGAGATGGACCACCTCAGTAGTTTTGGATTCTCACCCCTCATTTGCATTAACCATCTGAAGGGCCTGTGGTCTGTCTGAACCCGGAAGTAGGGTCTCAGCTTCTTCAGTGCCCAGACCACATCAAAAGCCGCCCTTTCGATGGCCCTCCACCTCTGTTCCCTGGGGAGTAATCTCCTGCTAAGGAAGTCTACAGGCTGGTCTAGGCCCTCTTCGTTCAGTTGTGAGAGCACCGCTCCCACACCATGCTCTGAAGCGTCAGTCTGCACGACAAATTCCTTGGAGAAGTCGGGTGCCTTGAGCCTGGGTGCCGTGCACATGGCGGCCTTCAGGACATCAAAAGCCTTCTGGCAGTACTCAGTCCAGATCACCTTCTTGGGCTGCTTCCTGGAAGTCAGCTCTGTCAAGGGGGCAACAATAGTGCCACAGCCCTTAACAAATCTTCTGTAGTACCCGGTGAGGGCTAAGAAGGCTCTTACCACTGTCGGGGTCTTGGGAAGCTCCCAAGCCAGGATGGTGTCGATCTTGGGTTGTAGGGGCGCCACTTGGCCGCTTCCTACCTGGTGTCCAAGTACACCACAGAACCCTGCCCGATCTGGCACTTGCTGGTCTTGATCGTGAGGCCTGCCCTGTGCAGAGCTCTCAACACTTCACTGAGGTGTTGCAAGTGCTTTGCCCAGCTAGAACTGAACACTGCGATGTCATCCAGGTAGGCGGCACTGAAATCCTCCAGTCTAGCCAACACCTGGTTGACCAACCTCTGAAAGGTGGCAGGGGCATTCTTCACCCGGAACTGGTAATGTCCTTTGGGGGTTGAGAATGCTGACCTCTCCTTGGCCCCCTCGGTTAGGGCAATTTGCCAGTACCCAGACGTTAAATTGAATGTGCTGAGGAACTTGGCAGCTCCCAACCGATCAATGAGCTCATCAGCTCTGGGGATGAGGTGTGCGTCAGTCCTGTTGACAGCACTGAGCCCACACAAAACCGCAGTTCTGGAGTGGCACAGGGTGCAGCAGCCTTTGGAACCAAGACCACTGGGCTGGCCCAAGGACTGCTGGAAGGCCCGATTACCCCAAACGCCAACATCTTAGAGACCTCCTCTTTGATGCTAGCCTTGACCCGGTCAGTAAACCTGCAAATCTTGTGCTTCACAGGAGGGCTGTCACTGGTGTCCACGTCATGGCTACACCAGTGAGTAACACCTGGGGTCAGCGAGAACAGTGGGGCAAACAGACCCAACACTTGGTGACAGTCGCTTTGCTGCTCGGGGGTCAGGGTAGGGGAGAGGATCACACCTTCCATGGACCCATTGTGCTCCTTGGCAGACAGGAGGTCAGGGAGAGGTTCACTCTCTTCTTCCACCCTTCTGTCGCCAAGAGCATGCTCACTTCAGACCTCTCGAAGTGGGGCTTGAGGCGGTTCACATGGAGGACCCTCAAAGGGTTCCTTGGAACCTGCAAATCCACCACGTAGGTGACATCACTTTTGCGCTACACCACCTCAAACAGCCTAGTCCACTTGTCCTGCAAGACACAAGGTTCCACTGGGGCCATAATCCACACTTTCTGCCCAGGTTGAAATTCGACCATGGTGGCATTCTGGTCATACCACTTCTTCATTTCTTCCTCGCTGGCTTCTAGGTTCGCCTGAGCGAGTTTCCTGAAGCGGGCAGTTTGGTTTCTGAAGGCCAGCATGTAACTAAACACATCCTGGAGAGTTTTCCTGGGAGCTGCCTCCCAACCTTCCTTCACCAAACTCAGAGGTCCTCTCACAGTGTGCCCATACAGAAGCTCAAAGGGACTGAACCCAAGAGACTTCTGTGGCACCTCCCTGTAGGCAAAAAGAAGGCATGGCAAGAGGACGTCCCACTTAAGCCTCATGGGTTCAGTTAGACCCTTAATCATGCCCTTCAAGGTCTGGCTGAATCTCTCCACCAGACCGTTACCTTGTGGGTGGTGAACTTGTAGGTTACACAACACTCCTTCCACAGGGATGTCATATACTTGGATATGAAATTGGTCCCTCTGTCAGAAACCACCTCTCTGGGGAACCCCACGTGGAAAAATATCCCCCTTAACGCGCGGCCCACCACTGGTGCCGTCGTTGTTCTGAGAGGGATTGCCTCCGGGTACCAGGTGGCATGGTCCACCAAGACCAGGATGTACCTGTTGCCCATGGCTGTCTTTGGATCCAGTTGCCCCACAATGTCCATCCCTACCCTTTCAAAGGGTGTTCCAATGACTGGAAAAGGCTGGAGAGGAGCTTTGACCTTCCTCCTGCTCTTACCACTTGCCTGGCAAGTTTGGCAAGACCTGCAATGTCCATCTGACTGCCTTAGCATTTGGGGCCAGAAGATGTGGGTGACAAGCCTGTCAAAGTTCTTGGCCTGCCCCAAATGTCCTGCCAAAGGCACATCATGAGCCAGACCCAGAAGGAAGGTCCTGAAACGCTGGGGTACCACCAGCACACGGTCTGACCCAGGCTCAGCGACCTTAGGCTCACTATACAGGAGACCATTCTCCCAGTAGATCCAATGTGATCCGGACTGATCACCAGCTGCCTGGTCTGCAGCCCGCCACCGCAGACCCTCCAGAGAAGGGCACTCTTTCTGCTCCTTGCAGAATTCCTCCCTGGTGGAACTCCCTTCTTGCTGTCAATGGGTAAGCTTCAAGATGTCCCCCAGTTCAGCTACCTGCTTCCCTGTAGGCACCGGGGCGCCCCCTTGAGGTCCGCCTCCTCCCGGTCCGTGGGAACATCAGGGGCCGGTTTCCCTCGCCCCCTTGCCCTTTCTCTTGGCCGGGACTTGGGCCACTGTTTCAGGCTCCAAGTCCTCTTGATCACCCTCTCTGGCCGCCATTGACCGAGTGGACACGTATGCCCACAATGGCAACCCAAGCATCTCCAAGTGAGACCTGAGCTCAACATCCTTCCATAAGGACTGCACCAGGTCGTTTCCTAGCAGACAATCTACAGGCATGTAAGGGCTCATAACCACCCTCAAGGGACCTGAGACCCTCCCATTCAAAGGGAACCTGCGCCTCCAGACACTGGTGCTCTGAATTGTCCACAGCAATTACTTGGTGGAATGCTCTGGGACTACCTGCTTCTCAGAGACCAGGTGACACTGGACTGAGGTCACACTGGCTCCAGTAGCTCCGAGAGCCTCTACCCTTTTCCCATTGATGGTCACCCAGGTGCTGTATTTCTTTGTGTCAGGGGGCACCTGGTTTCCTGGGACCATCTCACTGTCCCTTAGTGAGACGCAGGTAATTTCTGCGGGATCCCCACCCTCCTGTGGGTACTCTTCCTCCCCAAGCGTTACATTAGCCAAAACCTTGGACTGCCCACCGGTGGGTGTCTGTGTCACCTTAGGGCACTTGGGGTCCCCCTTCATGTGGCCCACCTGGTCACATGAAAAACACTTGCGGCGGGCGGTCTCAGCAGGCTTTCCTGAAGAGACCCCTTGCTTCTTATCCCCGGCGTGATGGAAACCTTTACTATGGGTGTTAGTTTGGGGCCCTTTAGATAACTCTTGTGTTTTACCCTTGTCCTCTCCACTTTTCTGCTGGGGACCCTGCCAACCTTTGGCTGAGTCTCCCCCAAATGCTTTCTTGTGTACCCGGGTACTCACCCAGCGGTCCGCCTCCAATTCTAAGCTTCCAGGGGTCAGTCAGCTTACTATCGACTAGGTGCTGGCGCAGATCTGCAAAACATAGACTAGACACGTGCTCCCATGCAATCAAATTGTAGAACCCCTGAAAATCTGTCACATTACTGCCCTTCACCCAGCCATCCAGTGACCTGCAAAACATATCTACACATTCCAACCAAGTGTTGGCATCAGGCTTCTTACTGGATCTGAACTGATCCCTGTATTTTTCAGGAGTGAGACCATATCTAGTGAGAAGAGCCTCCTTCATATTAGCATAGGTGAGGTTATACCCCTTACCCAAAGCTACTAAAGAATCCTTTGCTTTTTCTGGAAACAGAGGCCACAATCCTGCTCCCCAATTCTCCTGCGGGACTCCATTCATGTGTATCGCTGTCTCGTAATCCTGAAACCACCTTTGTATGTCGACCCTTGACCCTACCAGGTAGGTCACTCCCTCTCCGCACAGCACCGCCTGTGTGTCCCTGCCCCAGCTGCAGCTGCTGAGGAAGTTCGAGGCCCTCCTCCACCCGCAGGCTACCACCTGCGCCTCATCTCTGGTGGCCAGTGGTAGGCCGTAGGTTTGTTCATCTCCCCTTTTTTCCGCTAGTTATTGTATTGTAGTGTATTGTTTTTATTGTTTTCACTGTGTTTTCTGTATTGCCGTTGTCTTCATTACTGTGCCTGTGACTGCTGTTCCCCATCTTTCCTCGCTGCCTGTACTTGATCTGTGCCGTTTTTCCCTCTGTTCCCCTCGCTGCCCCGTGCCTCTCTGCCCGTTTTTTAGGTCTCGGCTAGCGATGGCTGCGCTTGCGCAGTCTCGCTCGTGAGATTTAATGACTTTGAGAAGAGGGGCTTGCACCCGCCCCTCTTCTCTCCTGTTCTCTATTGGCTGGCCTCTTAAATGCTGGCCAGCCACTGGAGAAGAGGTCCAGTCACTCCGATTATGCCCCGTCCTTTTCGGATCGGGGGGCGTGTTTTTTGCGAGAAGTCTCAGGGAGGAGACAACAGCAAATCACGCCCCCAAATCCGAAAAGGACGCTCCCTTTCTCCGAGGCATTTTTGCTGTGCCTCGGAGAAAGGCGATGGTGTCTTTCGGTGCCCTCCATTAAATTCGATCATTTATGTAGCAAAGAAAATAAAAGTAATTGTCGCTTGCAGATTTTAACTCTCAATGTCTTCAGTCTCTCACATCAACATTTGTGCACGCTCTCTCGGCTCGCGGGTCATCGTTACACAATTCAAGCTGTTTTACCGAGCGCCAGGCACGTTTTACGAAAACCACCCCCTCCCTCACGAACATTTATTTTATAGAACTCTGGTTTCTCTGCCACAATGAACCGTGCTTGGACTATGGTCTCCGCTCTGGCAAACAGTACTTCGACCTCCTTAACTTCCTTTTATGTTGTGGTGCTACAACTCGGCGCCATTTTGCGACGAACCGCGTACTTCCACCACAGCCTCCGAGTGCAATGGCCAATCCGTCCGGGTTATTACATGACTCGGGACCAGCACGTCCCCGCACTGTCCCCTAGTGCACTTCAGTGCGGATCCGACAAGCTCCGCAGTCCGGGTCCGGAATCGTCAGGCCCAGCCGATAGCTTTACATTCGGCCGTTCGAGGCTGTAGAGTCAGCGTTGAATGCCTGCACCTCGAGGTGACTCGGGTAATTTGCTCTCCAGGTCCCGCAGCAACTTCGGTCCTCTGGGGTTGCTGCTGGTACTTCGCTTGTTGTTTCAGGCCGCAAGCACTCGCAAGTTCGTATCCTTTCAAAGTTCCCTTTTCAAACAATCATTATCAACGCCAAGTCTGGCCCTGGCACAGTAGTGCGATTTTTGTTTAGTATTAATAAAATGTGACACTTCAGACAGCAGTTTCAGCAGAGAGGACAAAGAAGGAATGGGCATGGAATCCAAATACAGAAACTGAAACTTCTCTATCAAGGGGAAACATCACTGCCAAAGTTCAGAGCTTGTGAAAAAGCGACCAGCGAAATCACTTGCTAGTTAATGTTCGGAGGGGGGGATAAGCGAAAATTTGGGGGGGCGCTGAATCTTTAAACAGTAGGCAGAGTGGCGCTGATTTCGGGGGTGGGGGGGGCTGAATCTAGGCAGAGTGGAGCTGCGGGGGTTCTTAGAAGGGGTGAAGCAACAGCGAGGCCTCATTAACATGCAAATGGTCTTTTTAAAGACCTGTGAACTGCTCAGGCGCGGCTTTGTGTCTGCCCGGGAAGCAGTCTCATCCCGGGCTGCCACACACGACGGGGGGGGGGCTGAAGCCCTTTGAGTTCAATGGGTGTTGCGCGCCTGATCACAGGTAAATGCGGGAGAGAACGGGGTTGTTGAGCAGGACCGGTCTGGCTTGCCCGGGCATCGGGCGTTTCCTGTAGCAAAAGTGCTTCACAGTTAACCTCCCCCATGACCCTCCAGCTGGTCCGACATAATTGCCAGGCCTACTTTGGGGTTCCAGTTCGGCCCTGTTGTTGAGTATCCTACCCAGGGCTTTAAGTGGGATACAAACAAATGGGTGGGGGTGGGGGGCGGTGTTGCGCGGGGTCTATACGACTTGTATTTTGCTGTCTCTTTTGTCATTGCATCCAGGCATAATGATACAACAAGTAACATGATACCTACAACAAGTTAGGACTATTGGCTTTGTCAATCGTTGTTAGTTGCATAAGATAAATTAGCAGTAACTGTGGCTTGTATATAATATTGAAAAAGCATCCACTTGAAGCCCTAGTGACACCACGACAATGTTACTGCTCATGAGTTTCAAAAAGAGACAACAATATAATCATGCAGTGGCTGAACTCGACAGATTAAGAAATATATCCCAAATTATATATAACAGTCGGTAGACGCATGCCTCTACAGTGTTCTCTTATATTTTGAAACCAGAATTGGTCAAGTTCGTATCCTTTCAAAGTTCCCTTTTCAAACAATCATTATCAACGGCAAGTCTGGCCCTGGCACGGTAGTGCGATTTTTGTTTAGTATTAATAAAATTTGACACTTCAGACAGCAGTTTCAGCAGAGAGGACAAAGATGGAATGGGCATGGAATCCACATACTAATCATGCATATTAGTCTGGGCCACTGGCATTTTGCGATGCTGCAGCGTTTTCCTCATAATTATGGATTTGCCAAACTTCCCAAATAATGCTCGCATAATAAATCTCGCTTTTGAGAGTGATTAAGCTATTGACATTGTAAATAACAATGCCGTTTCTTTAAATGTTTTAAAAACATAAACAAAAATAATGTCACGAGCAATGCCAATAGCTCTAACTTTAACAATGCCGAGATCGTTGCATTGTAAATGCTTGTTTGCCTTCTGTCTCCTAGCTGCCCCTGTATTTCTGTGCTCTCTTGCCTTCTGTTCCACTTGTGTCCCCCTCGTTTTTTGAGCCCTTTTGCCTCTGTACCACTCGTTCCCCCTGTACTTCTGTGCCCATCTGCCTTCTGTAACACCCGTTTTTTGAGTCCTTTTGCCTTCTGTACCACTCGTTCCCCCTGTACTTCTGTGCCCTTCTGCCACACCAGTTTTTTGAGTCCTTTTGCCTTCTGTACCACTCGTTCCCCCTGTATTTCTGTGCCCTTTTGCCTTCTGTAACACCCATTTTTTTTAGCCCTTTTGCCTTCTGTGCCGCTCACTTCCCCCTGGTTTCCTGTGCCCTTTGCCTTCTGTAACACTCGTTTTTTTTAGCCCTTTTGCCTTCTGTGCCACTCACTTCCCCCTTGTTTCCTGTGCCCTTTGCCTTCTGTAACACCCGTTTTTCCACGCGATCTTGTGCCCTTCCCTCTGTTCCCTTCGTCATCCCTCTCCTCCCCTGCCGCTGTGTCCCCTGTGGCCCCGCCCCCTGACTGCCCATTCGTTGCCCCGCCTCCCGTCTCCCAGCTACTCCTCCCTCCCACCTCCCCATATATGCTGGCTGCTGCGCGGACGCGCCCCTGGCGCGCTAAAGGCGCGCCTAAGGCAAGTCCGTCTGCGCCCGTCCGCGCCTGGACAGCGCCCAATGCCAGAACCCCTGGCCCCCGCCACGATGACCGCCGCCGCTACAATGCCAGCACATTCCACGCTCTCAACCCTGAACGGACCCCCATCTGCTTCAAGGCCGCCCCGAAACGCACACATGGTCCCTTCACCTGCCGGAACTGCCGGAACTGCAGCTACACCAGCCTCAGAGCCGACAAACCACCCGCCAAGAAAGACCGCACCCACCTGCGATGCATACTACTGAACACCCGCTCCGCACGCAAACACGCCATCGAGCTCTGGGACTTGCTCGACACAACATCCCCGGACGTCGCCTTCCTGACAGAGAACTGGTTGGACGACCACTCCGCACCCGACATTGCCATAGTCATCCCAAACAGCTACAAGATCACCCGCAGAGACCGCACCAACGGAGTTGGAGGAGGAATTGCCATCGTCCACAAGAACAGCATCAGGGTCGCGACTAGCACCGACGACGCGCTCAGCACCGCCGAACACATGCACTTCCAGATCCACACAGACCCCAACTCCACCCTCAGAGGCACCCTCGTCTACCGAACCCCCGGACCCCGCCCCCAGTTCAGCGACTCCATTGCCGACTTCAACAGCACGCACGCCCTGACCTCCACCGACTACATCCTCCTCGGAGACCTGAACTTCCACCTTGAGAACAACAACGACAACAACTCCACAACCCTAATCGATAACCTCGCCAACCTCGGACTGAAGCAACACCATAACAACGCCCACCCACTCCGCCGGCCACACGCTCAACCCCGTCTTCTCCTCAAGCCCGCATGTCTCCGCCAGCCACACCACCGAACTCCTCTGGACCGACCACTGCTGCATCCATTTCACCTTCCAGAAACCCACCACACACCACCGCACCCAACAGATACCCCGCCGCTGCTGGAGCAAAATCACCGAAGACCAACTACATGCAAACCTCGCTCTCAGCCCACCCACCGAACCCTCCAACCCTCCAACACCGACGATGCTGCCCACAGCCTCAAACGCTGGATCGAGGACTGCGCCAACACCCTCGCCCCGCTGAAGAAACCCCCCCACAGAGACACCAGCAAGCAAGCCTGCCGGAAACTAGAGAAGAAATGGAACAGCGAACAAACTCCGGACAACCGCGCAGCACACAAGGACGCCATCCGCAACCACCACCACCTCATCAGGGCTGCCAAGAGAACCTCGTTCAAAGACCGCCTCGACAACAACGCACACAATAGCAAGGAGCTCTTCAACATTGTAAAGGAACTCTCCAACCCCAGCTCCAACACCAATGACATTCCGCCGTCGCAAGCCCTGTGCGACTCCCTCGCCACCTTCTTCCACCGCAAGATAGCAGACATCCACGACAGCTTCAACACCCAGACAGCCCCAACAAACAGCAACACAACAGACCCTCCACACACCATCTACCACGACCCCCTGCTAGCCTGGGCCAGCATGAGCATTGATGACACCATCAAGACCATGAGCACAATCCACTCCGGCTTCCCGCCAGATCCCTTCCCGCACCACGTCTTCAACAAAGCAAGCAGCTCCATCGCACCCGACCTGCGCAACGTCATCAATCTCTCCCCCGAGACCGCGACCTTCCCAGAGAGCTGGAAACACGGCGAGATCAACGCCCTACTAAAAAAAAACAAGGCAGACCCAAGAGACCTCAAGAACTTCCAGCCCATCTCTCTGCTCCCCTTCCCGGCCAAGGGCATCGATAAAATCGTCAGACAGCTAACCCGATACCTCGAAGAAAACAGAATCCTGGACCCTTCCCAGTCAGGGTTCCGCAGCAACCACAGCACTGAGACTGCCCTCATCGCCGCCACCGACGACATCAGGACCCTGCTTGACAACGGCGAGACCGCAGCACTCATCCTCCTAGACCTCTCTGCCGCCTTTGACACCGTCTGCCACCGCACACTACGCGCACGCCTCCACGCCGCAGGGACTCGAGACAAGGCTCTGGAATGGACCACCTCCTTCCTCTCCGGCAGAACCCAGAGCGTTCGCCTCCCCCATTCCAATCTGAAGCCTCCGAGATCATCTGCGGCGTACCCCAAGGATCCTCCCTCAGCCCGACACTGTTTAACATTGATATGGCCCTGCTCACACATGTCGCCCGACAGCACGACCTCAACATAATCTCCTACGCTGACGACACTCAACTGATCCTCTCCCTCACCAAGGACCCCATCACTGCCAAAGCCAACCTCCACGAAGGAATGAAGGCCGTCACAGACTGGATGAAGACCAGCCGTCTGAAGCTGAACTCGGACAAGACAGAGGTGCTCATCCTCAGCACCAACCCTGCAGCCTGGGATGACTCCTGGTGGCCGACGGCACTGGGAGCAACCCCGACACCCACCGACCACGCACGCAACCTGGGAATCATCCTCGACTCAACGCTCTCAATGACCAAGCAGGTCAACGCCGTCTCCTCCTCCTGCTTCAACACCCACCACATGCTCCGCAAGATCTACAGATGGATCCTGATAGACACAAGAAAGACAGTCACCCAGGCCCTCGTCAGCAGCAGACTCAACTACGGAAACGCTCTCTACGCGGGAGCCCCGACCAAGCTCATCAAACGACTAAGCGCATCCAAAATGCCTCGGCACGACTGATCCTCGACGTACCACGCCACAGCCACATCACCCCCCACCTGAGGGACCTGCACTGGCTCCCCGTCAGCAAGAGGATATCCTTCAAACTCCTCATCCACGCACACAAGGCACTCCACAAGACCGGCCCACCTACCTCAACAGATGGCTCTCCTTCTACATCCCCAACCGCCAGTTACGCTCCGCCGACCTCTCACTAGCCACCGTCCTGCGCATCCGAAAAACAACCACCGGCGGGAGCTCCTTCTCCCACCTTGCCGCCAAGACATGGATTACCCTCCCACTGAGTCTACGACAGGGCCTGCTGAACTTCAGGAGGATGCTCAAGACCTGGCTGTTCGATCAGTAGCGCCCCCCCCCCAGCGCCTTGAGACCCTCCCGGGTATGTAGTGCGCTTTACAAATGATTGATTGATTGATTGGTCCCCCTTCTTGAATTCCTTGCCTACATTCTTAGGGATGTGCACAATTCTGTCTGCCTGTCTTGACGAGTTGCTGCCACCATCTGAGCTGGCTCTATTCCTTAGCTCCAGCTCCTTAAGACTTCGCTCATGATCTAAGATCATCTTCCTTTCCTCCATGGCTATTCTTTTTTCTTCCCTTTCACTTTCTATCCTGAGTTTCTCCAACATGAACTTCATTGCTTCCCGCCTGTCCTCCAGCTCCTCTGGGGACAGGCCACTGCTGCCTGGTTCCCCCCTCCCAAAAGCACATCTACCCTAGGAGTAGGGTCCTCCGCCTCTCCACTGAGATCACCAGACTGCTCGCTGGAATGTCTGGCTGCTACCCAGACCCTCAGTGCCTTTTGTAGCTCCTCCTTCCTAGTGAGGCCTCTGACTTGGACTTTTAGGTTTTTGCAAATTGATTTCAATTCCCTAACATTGTAGCATTCCAACCTATCCTCCTCAAAGGCAATTTCCAGGGATGCAACAGATGATGCTCTTGATTCAGGTATGATGAAGTAGCAAGTTCAAACTGGCAAGATCAAAAATAGGCCAAAAAGAAAGAGAACCAGTATGTGGTACGTAATGGTCTGCGATATGGTAGTAGTGCACACCAATCACTGCAAGTCAAGTGCAAACATAAGTCCTATCCTCACCGCTGACAACCAATGTTAGAAATGGGATTTCTGGTCGGCTAGGGCATGTGCCAAAGTCGGACAGGAACCACCACTCTAGTCAGGATAAGGGAGTTACACCCCTAAAATAACTTCTGCTCGCCCCCTTGGTAGCTTGGCACTAGCAGCCAGGCTTATCTTAGAAGCAGTGTGTAAAGCATTTGCACATAACTCATAGTAATACAGTGAAAGCACTACAAAAGGACACCATACCAGTTTAGAAAATTATCCAATATTTTTATATATTTAAGGCAAGACCAAAAATGATAAAAATCCACAATACAGTACTTAAAAATCTTCAATTATCAAAATATGCTTTTAAAAATAGTTCCTTGATGTCGATAGCTCCATCCGGGGCTATGACGGCATCGTGAGCAAACAAATCGAAACAGTTCTGGCTGACTGCGGCGTCGGGGGCCAGCTACGGTGTTGGGAAGACCAGCAAACAGTACCTTTTAGAAATGCAGGGCGTCGGTGACCTCTCGTTGAGCTTCCGAAAGCATGGCGACTGCAGGCGTCAGTTCCAGAGGTCGGTGCAGGAGTCGTCGGGGTCCTCGAAGTCACATGCGTTGCAGATCGATCACCTCTTTGTTGGAGTCAGGAGCGCTGGCATCGGCAGGCGTCGGGTGCTGTGGTGTGAAGTGCAGCGGTGCGGCGTGCGGTGCCCTCAGGTCGCGGTGCGAGCAGCGGCTCGGTGGCGGCATCGGATGGCATAGTCGGTGAGACCAGGATCACGGGGCAAAGGGAATGCGGTGCTGTGAGAAAGTGGCTCTGTATATACTGTTCCCTAATAGGTACAGGGTGTACAGAGTCCACAGTCCCCCAGAGGCTGATAGAGGTCAAAGTTAGGTATGACCTTACTCTCAAAAGTGGTAGCTTGGTCGAGCAGTAAGGCAGTACCAGAGGACAGTGTAAAGCATTTATTGTACACACTCAGTCAGCAAATGGTTTCACACACTCAATAACTGAACTCTAGGCCAATGATTTGTATATATAAAATATATGCTTGTTTTATTTTTAGAACCACAAGGGGGTAAAAATATACTTTCTCAGAATGAGAGGTTGAATATAAATACTTTTGTTTCAAGCAATAAATTTGTGTAAACAGTCACAGTTGGTTGCAATAAACAATCCTATTTCCTAAACATAACAATGCATTGAGCTCAATGGTAAATTCAGGTTATTTGTAATAAATTACTTTTCAGATTACTTTTGGAATTCCAGGTCTGGATCCTAGAACCAGCCTGGGGTCAGTATTCAGAATCAAGTGATGAAGGTCGACTTAATAACTGTAATGATTTTTAGATAATATTTAGCTATTTCAAAAGTTAGCACTTAGAAAATATTTCACAGAAAACATTCAATGGATCTCTATGGCAAGAAATTCAAATTGCAGGTAGAGTACTTTATCGTTACTTTAGTAATCCAGGACTGGGTGCCTAGACCCAGGACTGGGGTCCTTATCAAAAGCAGGTAAGTAATTTCGTTTGCAGAAATGGTACGATTTTAAAAGAATATTTCAAATTTGCAAAAGTAGACACTTAGAAGAAATTTCACAGAAAAGCAGACAATGGTTTCCTATGGGAGAAAAATGAGTTAGAAGTAAGTATAGTTGTGAACACTTTTCAGAGTCAGGGCTGGGCACCAAGATCCAGCACTGGGAGCTCACCTAGGAGCAGGTGAGTAAATTCGTTTTTGTCACTTGGCTGATTTTTGGTGAATTTTTGCAGTTTTGAAAAGTTCACACTTAGAAGATTTCTGAAGAAAAAGCCAGTCAATGTTACCCTATGAGGAAAATGAAGTTAGCGGTTTAAGGGTAAGTACTCGACTGGTAGTGTTGAAATTCCGGGCATGGACTCAGGGGTCCCCCAGTGTCAGGTAGGTACAGTTGATTCACCCTCAGCGGTTTCAGGACGGCCGGGTGCAGAGAGAGTTGGGCCCAATGTTATCCTATGAGGGATAGGGGGGCCTTGGTTGGTGGCTGCTGTCTGGCAAGCCACGCGGCTGTGGGAGCTGGGCTCCTGGTCACTTACTCAGGGCAAGTGGGGAAGTAGGTTAGAGTAGAGAGGGCACTGCCAGGGCCACTCGGGCGGCTGGGTGCAGGGTGCTTTTGAGCCTTAGGGCGCTCAATGGAAATCAATGGGAATGTTCCGGTTTGGAAAGAGGCTGCAGGCTCGGGGACGAGGATGTTTCAGGTGCCACCACCACTTCGAGAGGTAAGTTGGGTAGTTGTAGGTTAGGTGGGTACCCCAGGATTGGGCACAGGGGGTCGCAGGGCGCCGGGTGCAGGGGTGCCTTTTGACGTCGGGAATCTTACCCTCTGGTTGATCGCGGCTGGGGTGGCACTTGGTTCTGAGGCTGCAGGCTTCTTCCGGGATGTCGAGGGGGGTCCTTGGGTGCCGGACTCTGGGTCACAGTCGCCGTGGGGTCGTCCTCTGGGTCTTTGTCCACTCCGGCACTGGCCAGGCTTGGCTGGTGCAGAGTGTGTTGGGTCCGCGGTCCCGGGCTGGTGCCAGGGATAGCAAGTAGGTTTCTTGAGTAGAGCCTCTACTCGTGGGAGTCCCAGGGGCTTAGAGCTAAAAGGTAGCCAGGTCCTCCGGGGTTGGTGAGGTTGCTGGCCACGTGGGATGCCGCGCTGGTGCAGGTTCGAGAGTCGACAGGCCGGTAGGGCTGGGGCCAAAGCAGTTGGTGTCTTCTTCTCTTTTTAGCAGCTGCAGGGCAGGTCTTTGTTCTTCTTGCTCTTCTTGTCGTTTTTCTATCTGGAATCTGAGGAAGGAAGGTTCAGGGGGCCCCTAAATACTAGATTTAGGGGCGTTACAGGTAGGTGAAGGCCAGGGACCAATGGGTCCTTGTCCTGGGGTGGGTACACCCCCTATCCTGCCTCTCTCCTGTGGGAGGGGGGCAGTAGCCTAATCCTGATTGGGTAGGGCCCCCCATCTTCAAGATGGCGAGGGCCCGGAGATGTGCTTCACCTCGCCTCCCCCACCTGAGGGGTGGGGTGGGCAGGCTGGCACATCCCCTGTCCTTGTATGGGGTTTCCGGCCAAGCTTCCCGCCAGAGTGGGGGGTTGCAGTGGCCTGGGGAAACTCCAACTGGCGGCATGCCTTTGAAGCTTCCCTTTGCTCATCCTGGGGGAGGAGATTTCTCACCTCACCCAGGATGTGCATTGTTGCAGGCCCGGGAGAGCAGGGGCTCTCCCACCCAGGGGTCCAGCAACGTGTCTGCTGTGTGGCAGCCTGGGCAGCCTCAGAGCAGACGTGGATTGCAAGTTAGCTGTAAGGGGGCATCTTCTAAGATGCCCTCTGGGGTGCTTAGTACATTAAATCCTACACTGGCATCAGTGTGGGTTCAATGTGCTGAGAAGTTTGATACCAAACTTCCCAGGCTTCAGTGTTGCCAATATGGTGCTGTGGAGCTCGTGTTTGACAAGCTCTCAGCACCATGTATTCTTAAATGACAGCACTGCACTTACAGTGCCCAGGAATGGACCCGGGTACTGTAGGGGCACAGGGCTCCTGCTCCTGTGCCCACACCATAGGCGTAATGCACCCAGCTAGAGGGGTGGCTGACATATGCCTTGGCAGTGTAGGTGATGGGCATGGTACACAGTGATGTGTGCCATGTCGACTCTTTGTTTTGTCCTGCACCCAGACACTCAGCCTGCAAGGGCAGTGTGTGTGTGTAAGGGTACAGGGCCTCTGAGGGTGGCACAATGAGTGCTGCAGCCCTTAGAGGCCTTCCCTGGTCACAAGGCCCTGGGTACCTAGGGTACCATTTACTAGGGGCTGACATGTGGCTAGGGTTTGCCAATTTGGAGTTTGTGTGGTTTAAGGAAGGAACATAGGCCCTGGGCACCTGATTGGCAGGAACCCAGGGTACACTCAATCGAAGTACATTCAGCAATTTAGCAAAAAGTGGGGGCATACCATGCAAGAAAGATGGCACTTTCTCACACAACCCCCCCCCAAACGAAAGGTGATGAGACTAACCTTGTCCTATGGAGTCTTCATTGTCTAAGTGGAAGAACCTGGAAAGTCCATCTGCATTGGCATGGGCAGTCCCTGGTCTGTGTTCCACTTCAAAGTCCATTCCCTGTAGGGAGATGGACCACCTCAGTAGTTTTGGATTTTCCCCTTTCATCTGCATTAGCCATCTGAGAGGTCTGTGGTCAGTTTGAACTAGGAAGTGAGTGCCAAACAAGTATGGCCTCAGCTTCTTCAGGGACCAAACCACAGCAAAGGCCTCTCTCTCAATGGCACTCCAACGCTGCTCTCTAGGGAGTAGTCTTCTGCTTATAAAAGCAACAGGTTGGTCTTGGCCTTCATCATTGGTCTGGGATAGGACCGCTCCTATCCCTAGCTCAGAGGCATCAGTCTGCACTATGAACTGCTTGGCATAATCTGGAGCTTTTAGAATTGGTGCTGAGCACATTGCTTCTTTTAGGGTGTCAAAAGCCTTTTGACAACTAACTGTCCAGTTAACTTTCTTGGGCATTTTCTTGGAGGTGAGTTCTGTGAGGGGGGTCACAATGGACCCATACCCCTTCACAAACCTCCTGTAGTACCCAGTCAAGCCAAGGAATGCCCTGACTTGGGTCTGGGTTGTTGGAGCTATCCAGTCCATGATGGCCTGGATTTTGGGTTGTAGGGGCTGTACCTGGCCTCCACCTACAAGGTGGCCCAAGTACACCACAGTGCCCTGCCCTATCTGGCATTTGGATGCTTTGATAGTGAGACCTGCACTCTGCAGAGCCTCTAAAACCTTCCCAAGGTGGATCAGGTGATCCTGCCAGGTGGAGCTAAAGACAGCAATATCATCAAGATAAGCTGCACTAAAGGACTCCAACCCAGCCAGGACATGGTTCACCAACCTCTGGAAGGTGGCAGGGGCATTCTTTAACCCAAAGGGCATCACAGTAAACTGATAATGCCCATCAGGGGTGGAGAATGCTGTCTTTTCTTTTGCTCCTGGGGCCATGCCAATCTGCCAGTACCCTGCAGTTAAGTCAAAGGTACTGAGAAATTTGGCAGCCCCCAATTTGTCTATCAGTTCATCTGCTCTTGGGATAGGGTGAGCATCTGTCTTGGTGACAGAGTTGAGCCCTCTATAGTCCACACAGAACCTCATCTCTCTCTTTTCACCCTGTTGATGAGGTTTGGGGACCAGAACCACTGGGCTAGCCCAGGGGCTCTCTGAAGGCTCAATGACCCCTAACTCCAGCATCTTGCTGACCTCAGCTTTGATGCTTTCCTTGACTTGATCTGACTGTCGATAGATTTTGTTCTTGACAGGTGCACTGTCACCAGTGTCCACATCATGGGTACACCAGCTTGTCAGACCAGGGGTCAGGGAAAAGAGGCTAGCATATTGTTGCAAGACTTGCTTGCAGTCAGTCTGCTGTTGGGCAGAGAGGGTGTCTGAGAAAATCACACCATCTACTGACCCATCTTTTGGGCTGTAGGATAGGAGGTCAGGGAGTGGCTCACTCTCTGCTTCCTGTTCTTCATCAGTCACCATCAGCATGGTGATGTCAGCCCTATCATTGTAGAGTTTAAGGCGGTTCACATGGATGACCCTTTTGGGTGTCCTGCTAGTGCCCAGGTCAACTAGATAGGTGACCTCACTCTTTCTCTCTAGGATAGGGTAAGGGCCACTCCATTTGTCTTGGAGAGCCCTTGGTGCCACTGGCTCCAAAACCCACACCTGTTGCCCTGGTTGAAATTCAACCAGTGCAGCTTTTTGGTCATACCAGTGCTTCTGGAGCTCCTGGCTGGCCTCAAGGTTCTTGGATGCTTTTTCCATATACTCAGCCATTCTGGACCTTAGGCCAAGCACATAGTCCACTATGTCCTGTTTGGGTTCTTGAAGAGGCCTCTCCCAGCCCTCCTTTACAAGACACAGTGGTCCCCTTACAGGATGACCAAACAGAAGTTCAAAGGGTGAGAAACCTACTCCCTTCTGTGGCACTTCCCTGTAGGCGAAAAGCAAGCATGGTAATAGGACATCCCACCTCCTTTTGAGTTTCTCAGGGAGTCCCATGATCATACCTTTCAATGTCTTGTTGAACCTCTCAACAAGGCCATTGGTTTGTGGGTGGTAGGGTGTAGTAAACTTGTACTGCACTCCACACTCTTTCCACATGTGTGTTAGGTAAGCAGACATGAAGTTGGAACCTCTGTCTGAAACCACCTCCTTAGGAAAACCCACCCTGGTGAAGACACCCAGGAGGGCCTTGGCTACTGCAGGAGCTGTAGTAGTCCTAAGTGGAATTGCTTCAGGGTACCTAGTAGCATGATCCACTACTACTAGAATGAATTTGTTCCCTGAGGCTGTGGGAGGTTCGAGTGGACCCACAATGTCCACACCTACCCTTTCAAAGGGGACCCCCACCACTGGTAGTGGAATGAGGGGGGCCTTTGGGTGGCCACCTGTCTTGCCACTGGCCTGACAGGTAACACAGGAGCTGACAAACTCCTTCACCTTTTGGTGCATCTGGGGCCAGTAAAAGTGACTCACTAACCTTTCCCAAGTTTTGGATTGCCCCAGATGTCCAGCTAGGGGGATGTCATGAGCCAAAGTTAGGAGGAACTCCCTGTACTTCTGTGGCACTACCACCCTCCTGGTGGCTCCAGGAGTGGGGTCTCTTGCCTCAGCATACAGTAATCCCTCTTCCCAATAAGCTCTGTGGGTACCACTGACATCTCCCCTGGCTTCTGAAGCAGCTTGTTGTCTCAGGCTTTCAAGAGTGGGACAGTCTCGCTGACCCTGGCACAGCTCTTCCCTAGAGGGTCCCCCTGGGCCCAAGAGTTCAACCTGGTAAGGGTCAAGCTCCATGGACTCAGTTCCCTCAGAGGTATCTACATCCTCTCCAGGGGGAGAGGGGTTCTGAGTGTTTGGCTGTACAGAAGCTGGTCCCCCAGTCTTCTTGCCCTTCCTCTTGGTTGGTTGGGCCATTATTCCAGGCTCCAAACCTACTTTTTCACCCTTCCTCTTGCTCTGTGCTCTGGTTTGCACACACACCAATTCAGGGATGCCCAGCATGGCTGCATGGGCCTTTAACTCAACCTCAGCCCAGGCTGAGGTTTCCAGATCATTTCCAAGCAGACATGCAGCTGGCAACTTTGGAGAGACCACTA
Source organism: Triturus cristatus (assembly GCF_964204655.1). Classification (NCBI taxonomy): domain Eukaryota; kingdom Metazoa; phylum Chordata; class Amphibia; order Caudata; family Salamandridae; genus Triturus; species Triturus cristatus. The sequence goes on along the minus strand of NC_140590.1, from coordinate 1,301,145,129 downwards.
CCTGTTTCAGGCCAGTAACCCCCCCCCAGCCTAATGTTACCATGGCCATGGGATGACTAGTGGTGACACTGTCAGCGTTGGTGACTGGGTAAGACTTCCCAATCAAGTATTGCTTAGGGGAAACCAGTGTGTCTTTCACCATAGTGACACTGGCACCTGTATCCCTCAGAGCTTCTACCCTAGTTCCATTCACCCAGGGGTACTGTAAGTATTTCTTCAAGTTGGGGGGCCACACAGCCACAGTGGCAAACTCCACTTCTCCCAAGGAGACTAAACTTGCTTCAGTGTGTTCCCAGATTTGCTCAGGGTACACCTCTGATCCCATTTGTATACTTGCTGCCCCAGGAGTGGCTGTACTGGGTGCCTTAGGGGCTTTGTTTTGGGGGCAAGATACAGTTAGGTGTCCCTGCTTCTTACAGGTATTACAAAAGGCCTTTAAGGGATCAAAGTTCTTCCCCCTATATGGTTGGGGCACATAGGGAGTAGTTTGGGTCCCACCCACCTGAACAGGTTTTTGGGGCCCTTTGGAAGACTCAGACTTTTTATCTTGGGGATTCTCACCACCTTTCCCCTGGGGAGGTTTTGTGACCACCTTCTTTTGGTCACCCCCAGTGGTTGTCTTGGTCACCCTAGTCTTGACCCAGTGGTCCGCCTTCTTTCCCAATTCTTGGGGAGAAATTAGACCTAGGTCTACCAAATGCTGATGCAACTTTTCATTTGTGCAGTTACTCAAAATATGTTCCTTCATGAATAAATTGTACAATCCAGTAAAATCCTGCACACCATGTCCAGCTAACCAACCATCCAGTGTCTTCACTGAGAAATCTACAAAATCAATCCAGGACTGGGTCTGGGTTTTGTGAGCCCCCCTGAACCTAATTCTATACTCCTCAGTGGTGAATCCAAATCCCTCAATCAGAGCTTTCTTCATGAGGTCATAGGATCCTGCTTCTGGCCCAGAGAGAGTCAGAAGCCTGTCCCTGCAGTTACCAGAGAACAGTTCCCACAGGAGTGCCCCCCAGAGAGGTTTCTTTACTTTCCTGATATCACAAGCCCTCTCAAAGGCTGTGAACCATTTGGTGATATCATCACCTTCCTCAAATTTAGGGACAATCCCTTTGGGGATTTTAAGGTCAGAAGTTTCCTCCCTATCCTTGTTTTTATTATTGCTGCCACCATTGATGGGTGCTAAACCCATCTCTCTCCTTTCCTTTTCTAGAGCCAGCAGCCTGGACTCTAGATCTATTCTTTTGGCCAGCCTCACAAGGCTGTCCTCTTCACTGGGGGGTCCCCCAGTGTTGTCTCTGGGACCAGAGCCACCTGTGTGGTCTCTAGGTGCCCAGATGCTATGTCTTGAGTTGGAGGGTATGGGTGCCATCTCCTCCCTAGGGAATAGTATGGGGAGGTTGCTGTCCTCCTCCCCTGTTTCCCTTTCCTCATCTGACTGGCCATCACCATGTTCAGATGGGTGGTCTTTAGCATACTCAGCCAGGAGCTCCTGGAGCCCTTGTTTGGATGGATGCTGACCCATTTGTAAATTTTTGAGTTTACATAAGGACCTCAATTCCTTGAAAGACAAGTGTAAGTAAGGTGTGAGGTCGAGCTCCTCCACCAGGTCCATGTTATTATTATCACTAATAGCTGGGTTTGTTTGAGACATTCTAACCTGACAGTTCTAACCCTCTACCCTGACTATAGTGACTTTTATTTTTCTAAAATTCTAATGGGACTTAAGCAAGGCCCTAGCAAGACTTTTAGGAATTTTGGAAAAACCAATCAGAATTCTAAAGGCAATTTTTAAGAGTTCTGTCGTGTGATCAGATGGTAACCAAGTAGTCCAACAAATGCAAGTTTGTATCCCACCGCTGATCCACCAATGTGAGAAAGTGGCTCTGTATATACTGTTCCCTAATAGGTACAGGGTGTACAGAGTCCACAGTCCCCCAGAGGCTGATAGAGGTCAAAGTTAGGTATGACCTTACTCTCAAAAGTGGTAGCTTGGTCGAGCAGTAAGGCAGTACCAGAGGACAGTGTAAAGCATTTATTGTACACACTCAGTCAGCAAATGGTTTCACACACTCAATAACTGAACTCTAGGCCAATGATTTGTATATATAAAATATATGCTTGTTTTATTTTTAGAACCACAAGGGGGTAAAAATATACTTTCTCAGAATGAGAGGTTGAATATAAATACTTTTGTTTCAAGCAATAAATTTGTGTAAACAGTCACAGTTGGTTGCAATAAACAATCCTATTTCCTAAACATAACAATGCATTGAGCTCAATGGTAAATTCAGGTTATTTGTAATAAATTACTTTTCAGATTACTTTTGGAATTCCAGGTCTGGATCCTAGAACCAGCCTGGGGTCAGTATTCAGAATCAAGTGATGAAGGTCGACTTAATAACTGTAATGATTTTTAGATAATATTTAGCTATTTCAAAAGTTAGCACTTAGAAAATATTTCACAGAAAACATTCAATGGATCTCTATGGCAAGAAATTCAAATTGCAGGTAGAGTACTTTATCGTTACTTTAGTAATCCAGGACTGGGTGCCTAGACCCAGGACTGGGGTCCTTATCAAAAGCAGGTAAGTAATTTCGTTTGCAGAAATGGTACGATTTTAAAAGAATATTTCAAATTTGCAAAAGTAGACACTTAGAAGAAATTTCACAGAAAAGCAGACAATGGTTTCCTATGGGAGAAAAATGAGTTAGAAGTAAGTATAGTTGTGAACACTTTTCAGAGTCAGGGCTGGGCACCAAGATCCAGCACTGGGAGCTCACCTAGGAGCAGGTGAGTAAATTCGTTTTTGTCACTTGGCTGATTTTTGGTGAATTTTTGCAGTTTTGAAAAGTTCACACTTAGAAGATTTCTGAAGAAAAAGCCAGTCAATGTTACCCTATGAGGAAAATGAAGTTAGCGGTTTAAGGGTAAGTACTCGACTGGTAGTGTTGAAATTCCGGGCATGGACTCAGGGGTCCCCCAGTGTCAGGTAGGTACAGTTGATTCACCCTCAGCGGTTTCAGGACGGCCGGGTGCAGAGAGAGTTGGGCCCAATGTTATCCTATGAGGGATAGGGGGGCCTTGGTTGGTGGCTGCTGTCTGGCAAGCCACGCGGCTGTGGGAGCTGGGCTCCTGGTCACTTACTCAGGGCAAGTGGGGAAGTAGGTTAGAGTAGAGAGGGCACTGCCAGGGCCACTCGGGCGGCTGGGTGCAGGGTGCTTTTGAGCCTTAGGGCGCTCAATGGAAATCAATGGGAATGTTCCGGTTTGGAAAGAGGCTGCAGGCTCGGGGACGAGGATGTTTCAGGTGCCACCACCACTTCGAGAGGTAAGTTGGGTAGTTGTAGGTTAGGTGGGTACCCCAGGATTGGGCACAGGGGGTCGCAGGGCGCCGGGTGCAGGGGTGCCTTTTGACGTCGGGAATCTTACCCTCTGGTTGATCGCGGCTGGGGTGGCACTTGGTTCTGAGGCTGCAGGCTTCTTCCGGGATGTCGAGGGGGGTCCTTGGGTGCCGGACTCTGGGTCACAGTCGCCGTGGGGTCGTCCTCTGGGTCTTTGTCCACTCCGGCACTGGCCAGGCTTGGCTGGTGCAGAGTGTGTTGGGTCCGCGGTCCCGGGCTGGTGCCAGGGATAGCAAGTAGGTTTCTTGAGTAGAGCCTCTACTCGTGGGAGTCCCAGGGGCTTAGAGCTAAAAGGTAGCCAGGTCCTCCGGGGTTGGTGAGGTTGCTGGCCACGTGGGATGCCGCGCTGGTGCAGGTTCGAGAGTCGACAGGCCGGTAGGGCTGGGGCCAAAGCAGTTGGTGTCTTCTTCTCTTTTTAGCAGCTGCAGGGCAGGTCTTTGTTCTTCTTGCTCTTCTTGTCGTTTTTCTATCTGGAATCTGAGGAAGGAAGGTTCAGGGGGCCCCTAAATACTAGATTTAGGGGCGTTACAGGTAGGTGAAGGCCAGGGACCAATGGGTCCTTGTCCTGGGGTGGGTACACCCCCTATCCTGCCTCTCTCCTGTGGGAGGGGGGCAGTAGCCTAATCCTGATTGGGTAGGGCCCCCCATCTTCAAGATGGCGAGGGCCCGGAGATGTGCTTCACCTCGCCTCCCCCACCTGAGGGGTGGGGTGGGCAGGCTGGCACATCCCCTGTCCTTGTATGGGGTTTCCGGCCAAGCTTCCCGCCAGAGTGGGGGGTTGCAGTGGCCTGGGGAAACTCCAACTGGCGGCATGCCTTTGAAGCTTCCCTTTGCTCATCCTGGGGGAGGAGATTTCTCACCTCACCCAGGATGTGCATTGTTGCAGGCCCGGGAGAGCAGGGGCTCTCCCACCCAGGGGTCCAGCAACGTGTCTGCTGTGTGGCAGCCTGGGCAGCCTCAGAGCAGACGTGGATTGCAAGTTAGCTGTAAGGGGGCATCTTCTAAGATGCCCTCTGGGGTGCTTAGTACATTAAATCCTACACTGGCATCAGTGTGGGTTCAATGTGCTGAGAAGTTTGATACCAAACTTCCCAGGCTTCAGTGTTGCCAATATGGTGCTGTGGAGCTCGTGTTTGACAAGCTCTCAGCACCATGTATTCTTAAATGACAGCACTGCACTTACAGTGCCCAGGAATGGACCCGGGTACTGTAGGGGCACAGGGCTCCTGCTCCTGTGCCCACACCATAGGCGTAATGCACCCAGCTAGAGGGGTGGCTGACATATGCCTTGGCAGTGTAGGTGATGGGCATGGTACACAGTGATGTGTGCCATGTCGACTCTTTGTTTTGTCCTGCACCCAGACACTCAGCCTGCAAGGGCAGTGTGTGTGTGTAAGGGTACAGGGCCTCTGAGGGTGGCACAATGAGTGCTGCAGCCCTTAGAGGCCTTCCCTGGTCACAAGGCCCTGGGTACCTAGGGTACCATTTACTAGGGGCTGACATGTGGCTAGGGTTTGCCAATTTGGAGTTTGTGTGGTTTAAGGAAGGAACATAGGCCCTGGGCACCTGATTGGCAGGAACCCAGGGTACACTCAATCGAAGTACATTCAGCAATTTAGCAAAAAGTGGGGGCATACCATGCAAGAAAGATGGCACTTTCTCACAGGTGCTCGTCGCGGTGCTGGCAGGTCGCGGTGCAAGCAGCGGCATCGTTGTGGCTGAAGCACTGTCGTCTGCTGACGAACTGGAGTCGATGGTGCTACGTCGGTAGGCCAAGGATTTGGTGCGGGATGAGGGCGGTGCGTCATGTAACTTTATGAGCGGTGCCCTCAAACCAATGTGCAAGCAGCGGTGTAGATTTCGGCATGGAGCGGCATCGTCAGGGGATACCAAGGCGTCATCGTGAAGTAAGGCCGTGCGGAGTGTTGTGCCCACAGGTCGCGGTGCGAGCAGGGGCTCGGTGGCGGCTTCAGCAGGCGTCGTCGGTGTGACCAGGGTCGCGGTGCAGCGTTGTGGCGGTGCCCTCTGCGGTGCCTTCAGGAGACGAAGTCTGCCTCGGCGTCATAGACGGAGGCTAATTGCTTTTTCCTCTATTGCAGCACAAAACACACAGTCCCCAGTGCTGAGGGCAGAAGAGCTTGAAGTCTTTGCTGTTGCTGAGACTTCTTGAACAGGGGGAAGCTCTATCTCAAGCCCTTGGAGAAACTCACAAAAGAAGATTGCAGAAAGTTCAGACCAGTCCTTTCACTGCCCAAGACAGAAGCAGCCAATGCAGGCCAACACAGCAAAGCACACAGCAAAGTGGTAATTCCTCCTCACAGCTTCTCCAGCTCTTCATGGCAGTCTTCTTGATCCAAAAGAATTCTAAAAGTCAGGGGTCTGGGCCCCAATATTTATATCCCAAAATCCTTTGATCTCTTAGGCAGAGTGTCTGTGCCCAGCCAGAACCAGTTCTGCCTTCTCTGGTGGGACTTCCTGGCAGGAAGTGGAGACGGCATGGTCAGAGGCAGACCAGGCCCTTTGAGGTGCAAGGAAATCTCCTCCCCCTTCCCCAATTGCAGCCCAGGTCTATTCTGCCCTTTCCTGACTCACCTAGACTATCTGGAGCCACTCCTGCTCCCTAGCCTTTTGTCATCCAAAACCCAGACAAGCAATGCACATTCCAGCAGAGGCAAACAGGATGACTGAGCAAGAAAATACCTACTTTCTAAAAATGGTATTTTCAAACACAGAATGTAAAAATCACCATCACTAAAAGATGCAGCTTTAGATTCTGAGTTCAGGCATACTAAACTTTATTTTCCCACCTAATTCCCCGGACCAGTTATGTTTATAAGATGCTATAAAAAATCTCCCCATTCTATCCTATGGGGAACAGGTAGCCTTGCAATAGCGAAAAACGAAATTGGCCGTTGTGCACTATCAGGACATGCCACACACACCAGGGCATGTCCTGCCTTTCCCATAAACACTGCACCCGGCTCACAGGGATACCTTGGGCCTACCTTAGGGGTGGCTGACATGTAAGAAAAGGGTTGAGGAACTGGCAAGTGTGTGCACTGGCCAAGTCGACATGGCAGTTACAAACTGCGCGCAGACTCCGCAATGGCGGGTCTGAGTTACCTTTTACAGGCCTTTCGTGTGGGTGGCACAATCCCGTGCTGCAGCCCACCAACGGCATTTGATGCACAGGCCCTGGCACACGCAGTGCACTTTACTCGGGACTGACACATAAATCAAACAGGCCAATCATGGAAACACCTATCCATAATAAATTTTACCACAGGAGCAATTGCACTTTACCACTGATTAGCAGTGAGAAAAGTGCGCAGAAACACTAAGCCAGCACAAACAGAGTCAGGACCGTGAGGTCAGAAAGCAAAAAACTCAGTTAAAACACGCCAAAAGATGCCACATCTAGCACTGTCCACTAATTAAAGTGGGCACCTTGCACCAGTCCAAACAACCCTTATGGTGATCTAAGAGGTCAAAGGTAACCTTAGAAATCTATCCAAGTGGTAGCTGTGGAGAGCAGCCTTTAGGCTCAGTCTTGAAGGAATGTTAACCAGCTTGTTTTACCAGAATGCAACATTATAATATTGGTTAAATGAAAGGAGAACCACACAGTAGTTATAAAAAGATGTATTTATTAATATAACACTATCTAGTACGACCCAGTATCTCCTACACAGAGATAATCACAAAGCACACAATACTGTAGCACAGGAATGAAAGTAAATAGCACAAATACACAGTAGGCCCAAGGGGGGGGGCCAAACCACATACTAAAATAGTGGTATAAGAACCACGACTCGAGTGACAGTTGTAGATAGTTGTAGATAGTTTAAAACCGCTTTTTGGTCCTGATGAATCGCCCGCACTTTAGTCATATGGCGAGAAACATGTTGACCTTTCACCTATAGGAGCGCCATAACTAGAGACATAATCCTCAGCTGAGCGCCTTATATCACTTCTTTTACTTAGGGTAGGAGGCCTCTTGATTAAAGTTACCGTCGCTGGTACTCCCAACCCTATTTTAGATTCACTACAAACACACATTCATCTACACACAATAGATCCCTCACCCCCACATCACCTTACGGCTGTTGGTAAAAGATCTCCGTTAAAGTGCCCCTACTATAGGGAGCCCGTCGGGTATTGCACCGCCGACCTGACGAGGAGCAGCCCGATGATGAAGCATGACACCCTACCAGGTGTGTGAGGGCATTATAATCCAACAAAATGGATTCCCAACTTTGAACCATTCTGGTCAGGTTGGTTTATATTCCCGTTTATCAGACTCTCTCTTCAAAGGAACAGCATTAATCTTTTTTCTAGGCTTCTGTTTGGACATTTATGCAGGACCTTCCCGAAAGCCCTGTTGTCCCTTCTTTGATTACTTGGACTTCTAGAAAGTGTCACTGCTGGAAGGAAGAAAGGTGTCCGTTGGAATTCAAAGGTGGATTCTTGTCGAAGAGTACCTGAAAGCAGAGGGGACAGAGTCTTAGGAGTGACCAGAGACTCGGTAGTCGGATGCCCACCAATGTTGGGTGCTTCAGGAGTGTTGATGGAGTTCTTGACTCTGCAGCTACGGGGACCAGGAGATGTCGAGGACAACCAGGAGTCGGATATGAGCTGTCCCATGAAGCATGTCGAGGGCTGATAGGTCGGTGTCCGGCGGGAGCACCATCAAGCCTTGGCAACGGCAACCCACGCAGAAGTTCAAAGATGGTTACGGTTTGGACCAGCAAGGTCCAGGAGACTCACCACAGCAAGGGGAGTCAGGGCAACCCTGGAGCAACCAGGGGAGCCCAAGAAGCAAAGTTGCCCCTCAAGTGGACTCACAGGCCGGAGGCACAGGAGTTTCGAGAGGACCTCGAGCGGTTTTGCAAAGCAGCAGCCCACAGAGCACTCGGTGTGAGGAGGCCAGACTTCTTTGTAGGAAATGGTGCAAGAGGTTGGGGCTACTCGGAGCCCGGTGTATTTGTTCGGGAAACGCCAACAAGCACATGCACTTGCAAATGTACGTGGTGCACAGGGGTTTGGGTATTGCAGCCCCAATGAGAGATTCTGATCTCAAACTCAGACCTTGAGGGACGTACAAACCCAACTCCTGTATTGCTGGAGCCTTCAGAGTCCGTAGGAGCTCAGGATCAGCTGACCAGACAGTTGTGTCGCGGTGCCTGCGAATGCAGGGGAGTGACTTCTTCACTCCAAGGGAGATATCTTCAGTTGTCCTTGATGGTGCACAGACGATGCTTTAGACTGAGAGGGAAATGAAGTCAGGCCCAAACAAAGTCCAGCGAAGTCTAGAGTGTCCAGACAGTCGAAGTTCAGTGGTTTCTGGTTCAGAATCTTGTCCACATCGAATTTCGGATCCTACAGCCAGGTAAGCCCTAAGTACCCATGAGGGTTTGGACAGTGGGGAGGTTACTCCCATTTCCTTTGTCCAGTTTTGCGCCAGAGCGGGAGCCAACAGCTCCTAGGACTGGTTTGAACTGGACTATGCACAGGGACACCAAATGTGCCCCTCATGCAGACTTTCATTTGCTTGCAAGTGCAGCCACCCAGCCCTAATACACTAAATCCTGTCTGGGAGGTGGTCATACCTCCCTGTGACAGGATGCCTATTGTTCTGCCTTCCCCTGCTCGAGCTTGGCTCAGCAGCAGGAGGGCAGAAGTATGTCTCTGGTCGGCAGCAACTATTTTGTGCTGTCCGGGACTAGAAGGCTGGTACCAGGAATATCAGGGACCTCATGAAGCTCTCTTCTGAGGGGTGGAATCATACTGATTCCACAATGTTTGACACCAAACACAATAGGGTTAGTTTCAGCCATTTTAGAGTTGGTCATTACGCAGTCGCATAATCCCACTCTTTATGTCGTAAATGGCTGCCTCACTGACAACCCGGGAGAATGGACTCCGTAGGCTGCAGGTGTGTCCTGCTCATGCAGGTGCACCCTCTCACTTAGAACCAAGCACCCTGCCTTCAGGATTGTTAAGGCCTGCTGTAGGGGTGACTTATAGGTTTTAAGTGCAGTGCCATTTAGATATAGTAAACCTATATCTTAAGTAAGTGGTGCATGTAGGCCAGCAGGTTCCATTTTGCATGGCCTCTCATGGGTGGCATAATACATGCTTCAGCCCATGGGAGGCCTCTGGGGTACCTATGCCCTGGGTACATGGGTACCATATATTAGGGACTGACAAGGGTACCCGAGTATCCAATCTGGAGTGTACCAAAGTACATGTTGTAACAGTTTAGGGAGAAAGCACAAAGAATGGGGTCCTGATTAGAAGGATCCTAGTCAGACTAGTCAAAAACCATCACAGTACCAGGCAAAAAGTGGGGGTAACTATGCAGAAAGATCCTACCTTCCTACACTCACCTTTTAAATTGAATCCCCAATCAGTCCCGCTTCCGGTGGAGGGTGCCTGCCTGCCTATACTAAAAAAATCCTGCAGCACAGAATGAACAAAATGGCCGTCTCTCCTCACTTCCGAATCCAAACAATAGTGCTTTGCTAAAGTGTGGAGGGAGGCCCAAGTTGCCGCTTTGCAGATGTCTACCACAGGGACACCTCTAGCCATAGAAGAAGACTTAGCTTTGGTAGAATGAGCATGGATACCTTTAGGAGGCTCCTTCTTGGCCAAGGCATAGCAGATCTTGATGCACAGGATAATCCACCTGGACAGCGTTCTCTTGTGCACGGCTTTGTCCTTTGTCTTGCCCACATAAACATTGAAGAGTTGATTGTCCAATCTGAAGTCCTTGGTTATGTTCAAGTAAAAGCTGACTGCCCTCTTGGGGTCCAGGCGATGAAGTCTCTCCTCCTCCCTAGAAGGGTGAGGTGGAGGACAAAAAGTGGGTAAGGGGATGTACTGCCCTAAGTGGAAAGGAGTGACCACCTTAGGCAGGAATTCAGCTCTGGTCCTAAGAACCATCTTATCTGCATGGAATGATGTAAAAGGAGGCTTAGAACTAAGAGCCTGCCATTCACTCACACTCCTGGCGAAAGTGATTGCCACTAAAAATATAGTTTCAAACTTAAGAACCCTTAAAGGACAACTATGCAAAGGTTCAAATGGTGAACCCATAAAAAATGTGAGAAACAAGGGAGCGTGGCTTGGTGAGCCATCATGGCAGACGCTTCCTAAATGCGCTCCGACTCACCAAGCCTTTAAATCTGTCATCATACAGCTGTTCCCTCATGTGAGCGAGACAGGCAATACCCACACAGGTAAAGGCTTACCTAGAGGGAGTCCCGGCAGTGAAAGAGCGGTGTGGACTGACGGATGGGCGCCCGGCCCGGGAGAGAGGTCGTCTCGGTCTGGGCTTCATGGCCTATGGAGCCCCGGCGCACCGACTACCTCGCATCTTGGCCTGCGGCAAGGGCCCTGGTGGCAAATCTGATCTATGTGGGTCAGTGGGGGCTGCATCACAGTGGCTGGCCTTGGACCTCCCCGAGAATCCAGCTTAACCCATGAAAATATTGTGACATTGATCAATTAGACCTAGTTTCATAAGGTTAGTGTACAACCTCGGTTACATGATATAGTATACAATCTTTCATGAGGAGGTGAGTCGTGCTCTCATAGGTTGTTCATATATTTATCAGACACTCCAGATAATCCTCATTTGATGTCTCCCAGAACATTTGGACTCAGAGCATCTATCTCAAAAGAAGAGCTAGTATATCTGAGGAAAGATACATTTTTGCTGAACAAGGCGCTTACTGATCTTTAACTAGCAATATTGGTTGAGGTACATTTTTCTAGTTCTGTCTTTTGAGAACAGGATAAATATTTATTTACATATATTTTATTATTTGCATTATAATCCAGGTAGTAAAGCTCCTCCCATATTTACCTTACAGTGGAATCCTCAATAACGATTCAAGATACTGGCCGGCACAATCAATTTTAATACAAGGTACTTATCAATAAACAAGGTAGACTTAGTAAGAACCTATAGCGGTATCTAGAGCCTGTAAGGATAAGGGTAGGTCATAGTATTGTCCTCTTTCGTTTTGCTTTATCCGCTTAGTCAATACATACCTCGGATAGAATCACTGTGCATCACTGTTGTTTTCAAGCCATTGCCATCTAGTTATCTGTAAGGTAGGTGGGAGCAATATAACAGTCTACCTATCTATATACATGTAATAAATATATCAGGTCATGGGCAGAATACTGGGAGAATTTGATCTTATCTCATCTGCCCGACATGTGGAAGTTGGCATATTTGGTTGTAAATATGCATGATGTCAGCTATTGACACTTTTATAATTTTTCGGGCTGTTGGTTTCTTGGGACTGTTCTTTATTTCTTCACTGTTAATATGTACATTGAACTATGTTTCATACAGCATATTTTTTGTCTAATTACATGTAGTCGTCATATGTTATTTATGTTTTAACCTAACTCGATAACAGAAACCTAGGACTACATCTCTTTTTATCAATTGGGTATCTTTAGTTCTGATATTTTAATATTTCTTTATTGAATGAGGCATGTAAACTCTAGATCAAATTCATGAATACATAAACATATTTCTTTTTAGTTAAACCACTGACGGAGTCTTGACGAAGGCCTAGCCGAAACGCGTTGTCTTCTAATAAGCCGCCAGTCTCTGTACTTTTTGTGATCTATTGGTTTTTATCATTGATCTCCTCTGACCGAATTGATAAATGAAAAAAGAGAAAATTCTGGATGTACAAATGAATTGATATTATGATGATGATGTTATTTGAAATGTAAAATCATAGAATCATCTGATATGCAATTTGTGTCTAAAGAAGAGAATATTTGTGGTTTACAAAAGATCATAAAGAAAGCAAATTTATTTTTATTTTGTACATTTTCTATTTATATATATATTAAAAAAGAATTTTACCTCCCAAAAAAATATAAGAATATTAAAATGAAACTGATATATAATTGGTATTGTGTATCAGTATTGTTGTTTCCATTATAGACATTTCAGTTGAATCTAGAGTTGAGATGCCATACACACTGTGCCCGGCGCTTTTTCCAATAAGTTATTTCCTTGCTTGGGTTTAGTATCCGGTTGGCAGGGGCCCCCGTTCCTTTTCCAATTATCTTGGACCCCCCCGTGACAGGAATGTTCCGGGGCTGCAGCGGGGGTGGGTCCTGGGCGATCCGGCCTGCAGCTGTGGCGCTGCCGCGAGGCTGCTCATTCCACAAGGGCCCAGGAGGGCCTTGAAAGAGCTTGCCGACTCGCCGGCACCCGCTGCCTGGCTGCTGCTGTGTGGTGGCGGACCCTGACAACCCACGGGTGGTCCTGTGTAGTGAAGCGCCAGTCGAGGCCTCCCACCTGCAAGGAGAGTGACCGGATGAGCCCAGGCGAGGTAGGCTCCCCGTGCGTGACCAGAGCATGGAGGTGCTTGGGGTGTGGGTGGGCCCCCTCATCGCCTCTCCCCTTGAACACTGATTGGAGCCCCTGCGGCATGGGGTTGGAGCCTGGGCACGAGACCCTAGACCGAGTTGAAGAGGTGCCACAGTCCTGGGTAGCTCGGGCCCCATATATACACTGAGTGGGGCCTGGGTGGCGAGACGGTGTGGCCGTGACTGAGGCAGGGCACTGTGGGCTGGGGGTCCGGCAGCTGCGATCCCCTTAGGGGGTCCGCTCTGTGGTTATTCCCTGGGTGGCAGAGGCGGCCGAGCTACACCCGTTGCGGCGGGTTGCGGCCCAGGGCTGACCGATTCTGTGAGGCCCGGATCACAGTGTCTCACCCTGACCCTCGCTGAGGGGCATGCGGAGAGGCCAGAAACTACAGAAAGAATGCCACATTTACAGTGCGATACTGGGCAGAAGCTCTACCTAGCCGTTGGGGCCCTTCGCATCAAGATGACCAAAGACAAATCCTCCCCCACCAAGCAAAGCACCCTGGACCAGTACGCCACTGCCATCACTGGGTCCGCGAGTGGAGCCGACGATGAGGGCATTCTCCCGGACAATGCAACCCTACTGGCTGCAATCCCACTGAATGCTAGATGGCAAAATCGGAGAGGTCGGCTCGGAGGTCTCATTCCTAAGACAAGATCTTAGAAAGGCGGTGGACCGCATCGCGGGGCTGAGACCAGGGTATAATCTGTGTAGGACACAGTAACGTCACTCAAACAAAAAGTCAACAAACTTACAGTAGTGATGCAGGAACTAGCCGCATGGGTGGAAGACGCAGAAGGCTGCGCGAGGCGAAATAATCTGCACCTCGTGGAATTCCAGGAGGGATGCAAAGGTGCCTCGACAGAGGGGTTCCTGACATAGAAGCTGCGATCACTCCTACCGGAGGACTCGCTCTACCCTTGTTTTGTTGTGGAACGAGCCCATAGGGCCCTTACAGGAAAACCCCCTCCTGGGTCAAGGCCCCGGCCCATCTTTGCCAAATTGTTAAACTACATGGACAGAGACGCCATCCTCCAATTTGCCAGGGGCCACAGAGACAAGCTCATTTACAATTCCCAAACCATCATGATTTTCCCTGGTTATACCTGGCTCATTCAGCAATAGCGCCAATCATTTTTGATGGCCAAGCACGGTCTCCAGGAACGCAACATTCAATCTATACTGCTCTGTCCAGCACGGATGAGAGTTATTTACCAGTCACGCTCCCTGTTTTTTGAAACCCCGGAGGCGATCTTCGCCTAGGTTGATGAGACCGCTCACCTTTGGCCGCATACGCCACCTTCGCTGCAGTCTAATTCCTTTCATGGTAACAGGTGGAACCGTTCAAAAGAAATCCACTTCCAAACAGCGATACAGATCTCGCTCCAACAGGCGATCCTAGATGCAGGGTGAAGACTCATAATGAGCAAGGCAGAACCGCCCCGGAACTGGCCACAGGACTCTAGCATAATTACTTTTGGATGTTTTCCGCCTGACCCGCCCTTGGAGGTCCACCAGGCTTGGTGGATCCCAACGAGTTTCAACTGCATGCCCTAAAGAACTATGGTTGAGGGTATTGGGATGTTAGGGAATCATTGGCGGGGGGCCCTTCCGGACTCCCGTTGGAGTCTGGGGGGCACCTCAACAACAACAGATACTTCATGTTTGCTGAGGTATTGGGGTGGGGAGGGGCATTGCTTTCAGTTTTTAAATGTTCATTACAGTTCAGGCACAGAGACACCACAGTCCTCTCATGCCTGATCCACACATGGAAATCCTCCTGAATATAGATGGCCAAAGATGTATCTAGTGACCGACTCGGGGGGATTCATATCATGACATGGTACGTTTGGGGGGTCCTCGACAAAATCAAGCGTGGGCGATCTTAAAGCAAGCCAAAAGGCTCTAAGTAGACATACTCTTAATGCAAGAACCCCACATGGTGGGAACCAAGGCACCATTCCCAGCATGTTATGGGTTTGATCAGGTCTTTCACTCAGGGTTTACCCGCGGGTCACTGGGCACAGCAAACTTGATCCATCGTAGGGTCCCTAATAGATCCTCCAAAGTATAGACAGACCCGGGTGGGAGGTACATCCTTACGGTGGGTACACTACACGGAGAACCGCTGACGCTGGGTGGCTTTTACGCACCCTTCTTCCCTGGGGCAAACCTTTGCAGACAATGTCTTGTGGCTTTGGGAGGAACTTCCAGATGGCTTGTCGGTGATGGTGGGGGGGGGTGACTGGAACAACATAATCGCACCTGCTGACAGGTGGCACACAGAGGGCCCTGGCTACCCCACAGGAGAATCTAAATCACATTTCCTGGTATCCGCCTTGGGGTGGTTGGACGCCTGACAAGCCTACCACCCAGCGGAACCTGGATATACCTTCTTCTCGGTGGTTCATGGGTCCCTCTTTAGGTTGGATCACCTATTCATCCCGCTCTACCAGATTCATAGGGTCACAGCGGTTTCCATCCTGCCCGGGGGACTGTTGAATCACTCCCCAAATGACGATGAGTCTACAGATAGGTCCCCGAGGGTCTCCATTTCGGTGGCGTATGTCGCCTTGGCTACTGAAAAATCCAGCCTACCAGACCACACTTCATCAGGCCGTCACGGGATACGTAGCACTTAATGTTGATACTGCCCCATCGGGCACAATATTATAGGAAGCCCTGAAGCCCACTTTGCGTGGGGTCGACATAAGATACTGTGCCTAGGAGAAACGCCGCCGCCTTACACAAGTTGTGGATTTTGAGACCCATCAATGTGCCCTTGAGGCTGAATTAAGAGAAGGTGTGGGCGTCCGGGCCAAACGTCATCTTCTCCTCATCCAACAGTGTTGTAAAGTCAACCTGTGCCCTGGGCACCCTCCCAACTTTTGCTGACTGGTACTGGTGGTAACTGACTTTGACTGACCCTGGGCTCTGCCTAACCAGGCCCAGGGCCAGTGCTATGCTGAGGACACACGTAGAATACAGTGAAAACACTAGGGTACACTGTGGGTTAGGGTACCCCTGTGATTGGTATGGCCTCCCCTATAAGGCCCTAGTACACATAGGGCCGGTGGATTGAAACTACCTTTAAGCCCCTAGTATTGAATAGCGCATGGCAGTTTAGAGGCCAGCAGCCTTTTCGGCACTTGCATATGTGCACTGCTGGAGCCTGAGGTCGGTTTAAAATCAACCCTGTGTTGCTGGACTGCTTTGAAAATGCAAATTGGGCCCAAACTCGACATTTGTGTTTGTGGTACTTAAAAATGAATAAACTACAATGTTTGGGCAAGGTAGGTACCCCCAGGGTCTCCCCTAGGTGTTCCAGGGGT
Source organism: Triturus cristatus (assembly GCF_964204655.1). Classification (NCBI taxonomy): domain Eukaryota; kingdom Metazoa; phylum Chordata; class Amphibia; order Caudata; family Salamandridae; genus Triturus; species Triturus cristatus. Next base: position 1,301,128,978 of record NC_140590.1, on the reverse strand, counting down.
GAGAGGTCAGGGACTTATAAGGAGAATCCTTATAAAAAGGTTTTTAAATGCCCTGGGGTTAGTGAAATTGCACATTTCACTTCCCACATTGTAGTAAAGTGCTTCCCAAAATCAACTTTTGTGCTAGGAGCACTGTGAAATGAGGATCTGCAATATTTTGTCAGCCGTCCCTCCCATCCCATCTTCCTGTGTGTCACCGTACCTGAATAACCACAAGATCAGGCAAATTTACCAAACGCTAGTCACACATGGCTGAACCACATTGGGCGCGCTGCAGGTGGCGTGGGAAGGTGATATTGTGGATATCACAGACGATGATTGGACGGAGGCCCTGGCGAGCCCCTGTGGTGCTACCATTGCAACACGGTTTGGCTTAATCTAATTTAAATACCTTCACCGGGCATATTACATGAGGTCTCGCCTCTGGCGCATGGGCGTGATAGCGTTCCTTACATGTCTCAGATTCAACGCTGAGGAAGGGACCTTCCTCCATACAGTATGGAGCTGTAGGGCACTCCAGCCCTTCTGGCGCATGGTAATCTCTTGTCTAAAACAAATACTGTCCTGGCGGCTCCCCTTTGAACCCAAGCTATTCTTCTTGCACAGCACAAATGGGATTGGGGGAAACAGATACAAACAAAACTTCTTGTTCTTGGGGCTCTGTGGGGGGGGGGGAGAAAAGGAAGGAGGAGGTAGGACAGAGGTATCACAAGGCACGCCTGGTAGGTTCGAAAAGGGTGTTTATTGCCACTTTGTCTCTTTCTTAATGGGGGAATTTCGGACAGGTGCTTTGCGACCAAGGGTATACAACAAAGGGAAAATGTTACTAAGGGTACAGATTATGTCCACAGTCTCTCCAGGTCCTCCTACTCGGGCTCTTAGACCACGGAACTTCCGGTTGCACTTGGCCTCTTCCACAGGTCTGCATTGGTCAGTCAGCATGAAGGGAAAAAGAAATGAACAAACCAGGAGGTTACCGATTACGTTGCTGTCTCTTTCTTTTCCTGTGCTACTGTCACCAAAAAAAAAAGGAAAGTCAATAGGCGGTGAGGGAAGCGTGTGAGGAGAAATAATTGACGTGGTGCAGGCTCACACAGAAACAAAAAAATAGTGATGACACACACATGGCTTACTTCCCCGTACCTCCCCACCACCCCCACCAGAAAGCCCCTCCTAACGGTACTCGCCTTAAACCCCGGTCCGAGTCCAGGACCGTGGTAAAGGGACCCAGGGCGCCTTCTCTCCTTGTTGAGCCGCCGGGCTGGGTCACGATATATGCGGTTCTCTCCTCGGACGTCTCTCTCTTTCCAACATTCTCCTCCTCTCGATCACCTGCCCTCTCTCTCAGTTCTCCGCTCACCTTCTCCGGGTCAGCTTTCGACGACCCCGCATCTGTTGCGGCATCTTTTCTTCCGTCCTCTGTTGCTGACGTCAGGTGGTGTTCTGGGTTCCTCCCTGCCGACGCTAGACCGCGTACTTCTTCCGGTCTATGCAGCGAGCCGGCACCTTCTGTACTGCAGGTCCGGCATACCTCCTCCTCACACACCTCCGCCTTAGGAATGGACGTTGGGGCCATTCAGCGAGAGGGTGTCGTGACAGGTAGTCAGCACATGTTTGCTTCGCTCCTGACAGGTGTATGGTCTGGAATGAGAACGGTTGGAGGGCTACGAACCAGCGGAGGATACGGGTATTGGTATCTTTGTTGTTAGCTAACCTGGTGAGAGGGGCGTGGTCAGTGAGAACAAGAAAGGTGCGTCCCAATAAGTAATACTGTAGGGCTTCTATGGCCCATTTAATTGCCAGGCACTCCTTTTCTACGGTTGAATAGCGTGTCTCCTGTGCAAAGAGTTTCCTACTGATGAAGAGGAGAGGCTTGAGATCATTGTTCACATCTGGTTGGGATAAGACAGCGCTCAGGCCCACCCCTGAGGCATCGGTCTGTAGAACGAACGTTTTGTGGAAGTCTGGACAGTGCAATACAGGAGCAGTGCTGATGGCGTCTTTTAAGGCATGGAAACTGTTATCATGGTCAGGGGTCCAGGTGGGTATGTGAGAGGGGTATTTTTTTGTTAGGAGATCCATGAGAGGGCTGACTATGGAGGAAAAATTCGGGAGAAACCTTCGATAGTACCCGATGAAACCCAGAAAGGAACGGACCTCCCGTTTGGTCTTAGGGACAGGGATTGCCTTGATCGCCTCAATCTTGTCAATCTGGGGTTTTATAAGGCCATCCTGTATGGTGTACCCTAGATATTGGATGGTGTTTGTGCCGAGTAGGGATTACTTTGGATTTATAGTAAGACCCGCAGATTGAATGGTGGTGAAAACAGAGCTAAGGTGTTGCAAATGATCTTCCCAGGTTGGGCTAAAAACGACGATGTCGTCGAGGTACGCAGCGGCGTATTTGCTGTGGGGTTTCAGGATTTTGTCCATTAGGCGTTGGAAAGTGGCGGGTGCTCCATGCAAACCAAAAGGAAGCACTTTGAATTGATAGAGGCCAGAGAGAGTTGAGAAGGCGGTCTTTTCTCTGGCTTGAGGGGTTAAGGGTATCTGCCAGTAACCCTTGGTTAGGTCAAGGGTTGACATATATCGGGCCTTCCCTAGCCGTTCAATTAGTTCATCTATGCGGGGCATGGGGTAGGTGTCGAACTTGGTTATCACGTTAACCTGTCTATACAATAATCTATACAAAAACGAATGCTACCGTCAGGTTTCGGCACGATGACTACAGGGGAACACCAGTTGCTCTGGGATGGTTCGATAATGTGTGCTTGCAACATGGCTGTTACCTCATTCTCGACTGCCTCTCTTCGTGCAGCTGGGATTCAATAGGGTTTCTGTCTTATTATCTTCTTGTCGAGTGATACTATGTCATGTTGGACTAGTGTGGTCAAACTGGGGACGGAGGAAAAAAGACCTGGGAAGGAGGCTATTACTACTTGCACTTGGGTTTTGTGTGTGGGGGACAGGCTCTCTCCAGTGGGTACTATTTCTGTTCTGGTTTTCTGAGTGGTTAAGGGTGGGATTTCTATGGGCTTGTTGACGCTCACTAGGCGCACGGGTGTCCCTGTTACACCTGTCTCATTGGGGTTCCTGCCATTTTTTTAGGAGATTGAAGTGGTATATTTGTTTGCCCCCAGCCCGTAGGGGCAACAGGAAACTATACGTCACTGGGGTGACCCTTTTTTCGATAACAAAGGGTCCCTGCCACTGGGTCAGCAACCTGTTCTCGGTGAAGGGTAATAAGAGCAATACCTTGTCCCCAGGGCTGAACTTCCTTAAACTGCTATTCCTGTCGTAGTATGTCTTTTGTTTTTGTTGTGCTTCCTCCATATGTGTGTGTACCAGTCCCCATTTCTTGGTTAATGTATCCTTAAGATCAGCAGCATACTTTAGTAATGGCTTTCCCTCTTTGTCTTCCCCTTCCCATTGCTCTGCAGCCATATCAAGCAAGGATCGGGGTTTTCGCCCAAAAAGTAACTCAAAGGGCAAAAAGCCGGTGCATCTCTGTTCATGTGACCTTATAGCAAAGAGAACCAGGGGTAGTTTGTGGTCCCAGTCCCTTCCTGACTTGGAGATGACTTTGCGGAGCATGGTCTTAATAGTTTTGTTATTCCGCTCCACCAAGCCATCTGTTTGAGGGTGGTATACTGATGTGCGGATTTTATCACCTCCCAGTACCATACATATCTGTGTCATAAGGCGAGACAAACGGGGTTCCCTGATCAGTCAGGATTTCGGACGGGAACCCCACCCTAGAAAAAAGGGATATCATGGCTTGGGCTATAGCGGAAGTGGTCATGCTTTTCAGGGGGAATGCCTCGGGATACCGGCTTGCGTAGTCCACTATAACCAGGATACATCTATGTCCCCTTGCCGAGGGGGCCAAGGGTCCCACCAAGTCCATGCCCACCCTTTTAAACGGGATATCGATTATTGGCAGAGATTATGGGCAGAGGGTATAACTGAGCCTTCTTTACGCCCCCTGGGTTCACATACTGACACCTCACACACGCAGCACAATGCCTTGCCACATCTCGATAAACTCCTGGCCAGTAAAACATTTCCACTAGGTACTTTAGGGTGCTCTCCTTGCCATAATGACCTCCCCCTGCTTGGTTGTGTGCTAGGTGTAAAACATGCTCATGAAAGGGTACAGGGACGAGCAGTTGTGTAGTGGTGTGGCTATCCCCCTTTACAACCCTATATAGCAGTCCCCTCTTTATCACGAAATAGGGACCTACCTGCTCTGGCTCCTGGTCCTGAACTTGCTCCCAGGCATGAGAAAGCGTGTTGTCCTCTTGCTGTGCCGTACGAAAGCTAAGTGGGGTCACCTCATCCGCATCTGTAAGTGAAAGGGGAAATGCAGGAAAGAAATAACTTGAGTGGGTGTAGTTATGCTTTTCCCTCCATCTCTCTTGTCTACTTTTCTTTCCTCTGACCAGTGAGACATCTATGTCACTGTTACTAAAGGGGGCGTCTTGTAACCAAGTGGTAGGAGTCTCTTTAGTACCGTCCAAATAGTGTCTGAACTTCGGATGATCTGTTCCAATAATGACTGCTTCGGGGAGAGATGGGATAACACCCACTTTGCGTAGGTGGGGATCGTTGTCGATGTCTAATAGAACCTCAGCTACTGGGTATGTCTTCGTATCCCTGTGCACACACGTGTTCTCTTTCTCTCATTTGTGGATGGGGTATTAGTGAACTGTCTACTATAGTAACATGACACCCGGTGTCTAGGAGAGATTCTTGTTTTCTCCCATTTAGGAGGATCTCCTTCCTAAACTGTTGGTGCCCTTTTCCTGTCACATATATTCGGCCTCTTGAATATCCTATTTCCATCGGTTCACTAGAAGAGGCCCGATGGGGACACTGCCGAGCAATGTGTCCCCATTTGGCGCAATTATAGCATTGGGGGCCTTGTCCGCTGGGTGTGGGGGTAGGCATGATGAGTTTAGGGGACGGTCGGGGATTTACTTGGGGTTTGGGTTTGGGTCGATTCATGCTACGTGTGGGAGGCAGAGGGGGTTTGGATACGTTAGCCCTAAAGTCCGGGGACCTATGAAAAGCACAAGCAAGTTCAACCGCGGTGGTGGAGGTAAGATTGGGGTGTTGTTTAACCCAGGCCCTGGAGTTAGGAGGTAAAGCGTCTAGGAACTGCTCCAGGTACACTTTTTCCAGTGAGTTCCTCCATGCTGGATACATGGGGTGTCAACCACCTATTGCCCATATCCCGTATCCTATAATAGAGGGCACGTGGATTGTGCCCTGGGGTCCAGCGTTCTTTCCTAAACCTTGTTCTATAGTATTCTTGGTCGCAGCCCAGGCGTTCTAAGATAGCTTTTTTTTACATCTTCGTATGCTGCAGTACCAGCTGGGTTGGCCGCCTGATACGCAGCCTGTAGTTCTCCCGATAAGAGGGGGCTATATACTGGCCCCACCTCTCTTGAGGCCAAGCCGCAGTCGTTGCCACCCTTTCGAAGTTGATGAAAAAATAGTCCGGATCGTTCCCATCCTGATATTTCTGAAGTACGGACCCCGGGACATTTGGTCTTACTCGTGTACTTACTATGGCGTCAGTAAGCCACAGAATCGCCGTATCTTGGACCTGCTGATTATTTGTAAGGAGTGTGGCTTGCTCCTTTAATGCCTCCTGCAAGGCTTCCTGGTCTCTTTGGTCTGTCTGTGCCTGCTGTTCTAGCGCTAACTGCAGATGTCGTTGTCCCTCGGATAGTTGGGCTATTATGCCCTCTACTGGCACGGGTTGTGTCATGTTTCGACACTCTAGGCAGAGATCCCACTTCTGACACCAAAACTGTGGGGGGGGGAATGAAAAGGAAGGAGGAGGTAGGACAGAGGTATCATGAGGCACGCCTGGTAGGTTCGAAAAGGGTGTTTATTGCCACTTTGTCTCTTTCTTAATGGGGGAATTTCGGACAGGTGCTTGGCGACCAAGGGTATACAACAAAGGGAAAACGTTACTAAGGGTACAGATTATGTCCACAGTCTCTCCAGGTCGTCCTACTCGGGCTCTTAGACCACGGAACTTCCGGTTGCACTTGGCCTCTTCCACAGGTCCGGATTGGTCAGTCAGCAGAAAGGGAAAAAGAAATGAACAAACCAGGAGGTTACCGATTACGTTGCGGTCTCTTTCTTTTCCTGTGCTACCGTCACCAAAAAAATAGGGAAAGTCAATAAGCGGTGAGGGAAGGGTGTGAGGAGAAATAATTGACGTGGTGCAGGCTCACACAGAAACAAAACAAGCATTTGCAATGCAATAGGTCTCGCAGTTGTTAAGAGTTTGAGCTATTGGCACTGTAAATGGCAATGCCTTTTATTTATGTGTGGGTTTTTAAAACATAAATAAAAGGCATTGTCATTTACAATGCCAATAGCTCAAACTCGTATAAATGCGAGACCTATTGCATTGCAAATGCTTTTTTTTAAATTAGCGCCTCAGAACCTCGGCAGAGGTAGGCAGCGCTACATGAATATCACTACACTGCAATCCTACGGTGTGCAGAGAATGTTCGTTGGTTTATACCACAATTAAAGTAGTATTTTTGGCACAGGCACATATATAAATGCGAATATGTTACTGAATATACAGGTCTCGTCCAATTATGGGGAGCGTTTTAAAGTCGTCGTCATAATGTATACGATCACCAACTATTGTCCAATATTAAGCAAACCTTGAGCATAAATATTTAAGCCAATTATCCATGAGGGTGAACCCGGCTGTGGAGGAATGATGCATCTCTCATCTGTCACTCGTGGCTGCGTGCTCAGGAGTTGTGTATCGTATTTATTTCTGTACCAGGAGCGTTCTTTTCTAGCCCTTAAAAGACCAAAAATCCCACCCAACAAACAGAATGCGCCACAAAGTGAGTCGGGGTGCCACAGTGGGGCTCGGGTGCACACAGGGCTCGCGCCTGCCGGTGCAGTGCTTCCGCTGCCCGCCTCCAGCGCGTGCATGCAACGGAGATTTCACCTGCACGTTATGTGAGGTTTATGTTAATCTGTTAATCGTGAAAAACAAATTTCACCGGGTGCAATTAAAAGCGATTAAAAGCATACTGAGGTTTTGACTGTAGATAATCTGTGGTTAAATTAACTCAAACACATGTGAGTTAGAGCACGCACCCGCCTGAAATTATGGGCCATTGAGGCAGGTACAGGCCAAATCATGGAAAAAGATGGAGTGAGGCAAAGAGGCATTCATTCTGGGTGCAGACAGCAGGGACTGTTCCTCTCATCAAACTTACTCACATAAATTACCAATTTTTACATAAATAATAAATCGTTTTAGAGCGCCAACCATCACTTTTTCCTCGAAGTACTTTACATTTATTGTAAAGATATGTAAAGATACAATATTACTCAGATATTGCCCCAAAAAGCATGAAAGGCTGAAATGTCTTTGCCGGGCGGCTAACTCGTGTTCTCCACCTACGCAGGCTCAAGGCGCAGTCATCGTTTTTCTTCAATAAGGTCCAAGTCAGATAAAATGTGTGTATTTATTTATTTATTTTTTGCTCGAGAGGTCATTCGTTTTCATTATACTTTCCATATCTCTGGTACTAAAAAAGGGTTATGCCGTTTTGCGGGTATGAGGTTTGCGCATTCTTATATTTAAAAGATTACTTTATTTTCTCTTTGTAACGAAGGAGTTAGTTTTAAAATGCACACACTTTTTTGTGTAATAAAAATATGTTATTTAATTGTTGGCGCTTGGTAATTCTTTAGGAAAGGGTGTTTTTATTTTTGTTGCGGGGTTTTGAGGAAATCATTATTTATTTTTTTAAATAACATTAACGGGCATTATTATGTTGATGCTCCTTGCGTGTTTCATGGCAAGATCCAAAGCATTTGTTTAAGTTGTCCATGACCGGCCCAAACTATGCAGTTATGTATATATTTTTAACAAATATTACATTATACAGGAATTTAGCATGACGAGGTAGCGCCTCTTTGTAAGATGCTTAGCTTTAGTTATGTACAAAGTGTACAGTGAGTGAGGGCCTGCAATTAGGCGCCGCGCTCGCTTGGCAGAAGACAGAGCTATTTAATCTCAAACACACAGTGGAGCCCGTGTTTTCCAGCGATGTCAATGAAAACACGCTCCTGCAATGGAGTGCTTGCTATGGTCTAAACATGGGACCATCTAACCCTGCGGCATCTCCCGGAGCGTGGTGAAGTGTCACCTCCAGGTCAATGCACCATGGACAAATGTAGCCTCCTCAGAGTGGGGTCAGCCAACCATAAACCCTGGTGAGGGTCTGATCACAGCACATGCATGAAGAAAGAAGGGACAAGTCACCTAAAACAACAAGCGCGAAAGTGATCGCGATCAAACATCAAAGCGGCCCTGTATTCAAATGTATTCAAAGCGCCCGCGAAATGTAAGTGATAGCGATCGCGATCACACTTCAAAGCGACCGTGTGGCCCGCGAAAGTGAAAGCAAACGAGTGCTTTGAGGCCTCCAAATGGTGCGCGCGCCCGGACGGCGCACATGCACTGTATTTGGAGGCCTGAAAAGCCACTGTTTGCACTTCCAAAACTCGCTTACTATAAGTCTCGCCAGAGCAGCGCTAAAGCGCTGTCTCAGGCGAGACCTAAAAATAGTGATGACACACACGTGGCTTACTTCTCCGTACCTCCCCACCACCCCCACCCCCACCAGAAAGCCCCTCCTAACGGTACTCGCCTTAAACCACGGTCCGAATCCAGGACCGTGGTAAAGGGACCGGGGCGCCTTCTCTCCTTGTTGAGCCGCCGGGCTGGGTCGCGATATATGCGGTTCTCTCCTCGGACTTCTCTCTTTCCAACATTCTCCTCCTTGTCCTCTCGATCGCCTGCCCTCTCTCTCGGTTCTCCGCTCGCCTTCTCCGGGTCAGCTCTCGATGACCCCACCTCCGTTGCGGCGTCTCTTCCTCCGTCCTCTGTTGCTGACATCAGGTGGTGTTCCGGGTTCATCCCTGCCGATGCTAGACCGCGTACTTCTGCCGGTCTATGCAGCGAGCCGGCACCTTCCGTACTGCAGGTCCGGCATAACTCCTCCTCACAGGCTCACATTGACTAAGAAAGACATAGCCCAGCACTGAAAGGGGACCTCTCCACCCTCGGTAGGAGGGTGGAAACATGCCATGGACAAATGCAAAGGAATGAAGTAGCTGTATTCCAGGCGCAGGCTGCCCACAGAAACATAATAAAATTTGGAAGAGATGGGCTGACTACAGGGGCATAGACCTGCCTTCCATACGTCCCCCAGAATCCCTCATTGAGCAGGAAATACGTTCATATGGTCATAGACATACTCTTACTTTGTAGATCCCCTTATTTCAGTGCTGGAGATAGACACTCCTCGCGGGGATGGGGGTGGTACCTGGTTTGTGGCCAGGTTTTTCTTTGTTTTATTTACTTCTTTGTTGACGTTCTGAAACATGGGTACTGTTTGGAAATGTTCTATACCTTGATGTTTGTGCATGGGTCTTTCAGGCTGTGCTGTCCTGCCAAAATCTCAATATAATCTGTAAAAAAAAATGGGAGAAACAAATTCAAATCCCACTGAGGCATGATAGGAGTGGGAGGAAACTTATTTGTGAGACCATTAATGAATCTCATAACTATGGAAGATTTAAAGTATGAAGGTTTGTTAGAATCCGTGTTCTCTGGTTGGCACAGGTAGGTACTTGTGACAAGCAGGGAACCTTTCCTCTAGTCAGGATAAGGGGGTACACTCCTCAAATAACCCCTGCTCACCCTCTAGGTAGCTTGGCGCGAGCAGACAAGGCTTATCTCAGTGCGTTATAGGTTAAGCATTTGTGAACACATACAGTAACCAAGTAACAACACTACAAATGGACACCACACAGGTTTTATATCAAAAATAAGGATTCTTTATATAGAGTTATCACAAGACCATTAAACGACAAAAATACACAATACTGTTACTTAGATGGTAGAATTTTGCTTGGTTCTCTTCAGTTCTTAAATGCGACACTTTAAGTCAATGTACCTTTTAGATGCGACACGCAGGGCAACGAAAGTGTTGCAACGATGTAGATGCGTTGAAGTTTTTGGTGCAAAGAAATAAAGACGTGAAGATCTTCCAGATGCGTTACGCTTTTCCGATGTTGCGAGAAGATTCGACTCGATGCGTCAGCTACAGCGGCGTTACCCTTTACGAGATGCGACGACAGCGGCCTTGGCAGCGACACTCTTCTCCGACGTTTGCGAGATGCTTCCGCTCGATGCGATGCTGCAGCAGCGACACCCCTTTACGCGATGCGACGACAGCGGCTCCGACGGCGGCACGCTTCATGGATGCGAGGCGCTTTTCTCGATGCGGTGCAATGCGACAGCTACGATGGCTGCGATGGCGACACGCTTCTTCCTCGATGCGAGACTCTTCTCTTGATGCGGTGCAATGCGTCAGCTACGATGGCTGCGATGGCAACACGCTTCTTCGGCGTTGCGAGACACTTCCGGAATGATGAGAGACGCTTCCGCTCGATGCGATGCTGCAGCGGTGACACTCTCTGCGAGATGCGACGACAGCAGCTCCGACGGCGGCACGCTTCTCCTCCTTGAGTCACGCTTCCAGCTCCTTGCGACACGCAGTCCCTCAGAAGGCCCAACAACAGCAGCAGGCACTTCCAAAGAACTCTGGGGAGCTGGGGGGTGAAGTCCACTGTTCCCTGGACTTCGTTCAGGGGCAAACTCAGCACAAGCCCTTCGAGATCTTTTGAGCATAAGTTGAAATAAAGTTTTTTGTAGTCTTTCTCCTCTCCTTCAGCAGCAAGGCAACCACTGCAGGCCAATCCCCCAGGTCAGGGACAGTACTCCTCCTTACAGCTTTTCCAGTTCCTTCTCCTCCGGCAGAGGTTCTTCTTGTCAAGCAGGATCTAATTTCTTGGGAGCAGGGTCCCAATACTTATACCCCTAATTCCTTTGTTCCTCTGGGGTAGAGGGGCCTTTGCCCAGTCCAAACCAGTTCTTGAGCACTCTGCTGACATGACTCTGACTATTCAGGGTGCAGGGCAGAGACATCAGTCGCTCCACAGGAGGTGGAGCCAGCTTTGTGGTGGCAGAGCACAGCCCTATTCAGAGTCCAGGTGTACTCCTCCCACCCATCTGGATGTCAATCTCTCTATTCACCACCAGGCTACCTAGCCCTGCCCGTCTGGGTTTCCCCAGCCCTGTCACTCACACAAACCAGACAGGCAGATACACATCATAGCAGAGGTGCGCTGAAATGGTTAGGCAAGCAAATATGCAACTTTCTAAAAGTGGTATTTGCAAACACAGAATATTAAAATAAACGTTACTAAAAGATGTATTTTATTATTCTGAGTTCAGGCATACTAATCTCGAATTTCTACCATGTTCCCTGGGTCTGTTAGATCATAGAAAGTAACAATTCTAACAGCCCATTCTGGCCTATGGAGAACAGGTAGCCTTACAATAGTGAAAAACGAAAATGGCTGTAATTCACTATTAGGACATGCCACACACATCAGGGCTTGTCCTACCTTATGCTTACAATGCACCCTGCCCTTGGGCCTACCATAGGGGTGACTAATATGAAGTTAAGGGAAGGTTTAGGGACTGGCAAGTGAGTGCACTTGCCCAGTCAGCATGACAGTACCAGACTGCACGCAGGTTCTGCAATGGCAGACCTTAGGTACATTTTACCAGGCCGCTTCTGTGGGTGGCACAGCCAGTGCTGCAAGCCCACCAGCAGCATTCGTATTTACAAGCCCTGGGCACTCCTGGTGCACTTTACTGGGGTCTGACAGTAAACCAAATAAGCCAATCATGGAATCCAACCAACATACACATTTTAAATAGGGAGCACTTGCACTGTGGCACTGGTTGGCAGTGGCACGGTGCTCTGAGCGGCTAACACCAGCAAAACACATGAGGCACAGCGACAAAAAGTGGAAGGGAGACTCACGCCAAGGTGCCAGGTCTAACACGTGTCCCCTCCAGCTGAAAAGTGGGGAGAACTACCCTACCCCAGGGAGTTCCTCATCACTAAGGCGGAAAAATCTGGACAGACCGTCCGCATTGGCGTGATCTGTACCAGGGCGATGTTCCACCGTGAAATCCATACCCTGTAGGGAAATGGACCACCTCAACAGCTTTGGATTCTCACCCCTCATATGCATCAACCATCTGAGGGGCCTGGGGTCTGTCTGAACGCGGAAGTGAGACCCAAACAGGTATGGTCTTAGCTTCTTCAGTGCCCAGACCACAGCAAATGCCTCACGCTCAATAGCACTCCATCTCTGTTCCCGTGGAAGTAACCTCCTGCTAAGAAAGGCTACGGGTTGATCTAGGCCCTCCTCATTAATCTGTGAAAGAACAGCCCCCACACCATGCTCTGAAGCGTCTGTCTGAACAATAAACTCTTTGGAGAAGTTGGGAGCCAAGAGCACGGGCGCCGTGCACATAGCAGTTTTCAGGGCCTCAAAAGCTTTCTGACAGGTGTCAGTCCAAATCACTTTCCTGGGCTGCTTCCTAGAAGTCAGCGCTGTCAAGGGGGCAACGATGTTGCCATACCCCTTGAGAAACCTCCTGTAGTACCCGGTGAGACCTAGGAAGGCTATCACCTCTGTCTGGGTTTTGGGCGACTCCCAATTCAGGATGGTTTCTATCTTGGGTTGAAGGGGCGCCACCTGGCCGCTCCCAACCTGGTGCCCCAAGTACACCACGGAACCCTGCCCGATCTGGCACTTACTCGCCTTGATCGTGAGGCCTGCCTTGCGCAGCGCCATCAACACTTCCCAGAGGTGGCGCAGGTGTTCTTCCCAAGTGGAGCTGAACACTGCGATGTCATCCAGGTAGGCAGCACTGAACGAATTCAGCCCAACCAACACCTGGTTGACCAACCTCTGGAAGGTGGCAGGGGCATTCTTCATCCCAAAGGGCATAACCCGGAACTGGTAGTGCCCGTCTGGGGTGGAAAATGCTGACCTCTTTTTGGCCCCATCGGTCAAGACGATCTGCCAGTACCCAGACGTTGAATCAAACGTGCTGAGGTAGTTGGCAGCCCCTAGCCGATCTATGAGTTCATCAGCTCTGGGGATGGGGTGTGCATCAGTCCTGGTGACTGAATTGAGTCCTCTGTAGTCCACACAGAACCGGAGTTCGGGTGTGGCTCCCGGCGCTGCAGCCTTTGGGACCAAGACCACTGGGCTGGCCCAAGGACATCTTGGAGACCTCCTCCTTGATGCAGGCCCTCACCCTGTCAGTCACCCTGTAGGCCTTGTGCCTCACAGGTGTACTATCCCCAGTGTCCACATCATGGACGCACCAATCAGTGACACCGGGAACCAGGGAAAACAGATCAGAAAATTGCCCCAGCAATTGGCGACAATCATTCTGTTGCTCAGTGGTCAGGGCGGAAGAGAGGATGACACCATCCACTGACCCATCTTGCTCCTGGACTGACAGGAGGTCAGGAAGAGGCTCGGTCTCCTCTTCCATCCCAGCATCTGTTGCCAAGAGCATGCCCACTTGGGACCTCTCCAAGTGGGGCTTGAGGCGGTTGACATGTAGGACCCTTAAGGGGTTCCTAGGAGACTTCAGGTCCACCACGTAGGTAACAGTACTCTTGCGCTCCACAACCTCAAAGGGACCGGTCCACTTATCCTGGAGCGCACACGGCTCCACGGGGGCCAAGACCCATACCTTCTGTCCAGGCTGAAGCTCTACCAGAGTGGCATTCTGGTCATACCACCGCTTCATCTCCTCCTGGCTGGCTTCCAGATTTGCCTCAGCAAGTTGCCTGAATCGCCTAGTCTGATTCCTGAAGGCCAGCATGTAACTATATACATTCTGGGGAGGTTTCCTGGGAGATTGCTCCCAGCCTTCCTTGACCAGACTTAGAGGTCCTCTCACTGGGTGGCTGTACAGGAGCTCAAAGGGGCTGAACCCTAGAGACTTCTGTGGCACCTCACGGTAAGCAAAGAGAAGGCATGGTAAGAGGACGTCCCACTTACGCCTCATGGGTCCTTCTAGGCCCATTATCATGCCCTTGAGGGTACGGTTGAATCTCTCAACCAACCCGTTTCCTTGGGGGTGGTAAGGTGTGGTGAACTTGTAGGTTACTGATCAATGAGGTGTAAGTTAGCGCACACGAAGGGTGAAAAAACTTGTAGGTTACACCACACTCTTGCCAAAGGGATTTCATGTATTTGGACATGAAATTGGTACCCCGGTCAGACACCACCTCTAGAGGGAATCCCACTCTGGAGAAAATTCCCATCAGTGCACGTCCCACCACGGGGGCCGTCACTGTCCTCAGAGGGATGGCTTCCGGGTACCGGGTGGCATGGTCCACCAGGACCAGGATGAACCTATTGCCCATAGCTGTCCTGGGGTCCAGTGGCCCTACAATGTCAATCCCCACTCGCTGGAATGGGGTACCGACCACAGGGAATGGCTGGAGTGGAGCCTTCTGCTTCCTCCCACTCTTTCCACTTGCCTGGCAAGTCTGGCATGTCCTGCAGTGAGTGTCTGAACTCCTGCACATTTGAGGCCAATAAAAGTGGGTGACAAGCCTTTCAAAGGTCTTGTCCTGCCCCAAATGCCCTGCCAATGGCACGTCGTGAGCCAGCCCCAGTAGGAAGGCTCTGAAGTCCTGGGGTACCACCAGCGCACGGGCTGACCCAGGCTCAGCATCCTTAGGCTCTGTATACAGGAGGTCGTTCTCCCAGTAAATGAAATGTGACCCAGACTGATCACCTGCGGCCTGGTCTGCAGCCTGCTGCCGCACACCCACGAGAGAAGGGCATTCTTTCTGCGTCTTACAAAAGTCCTCCCTGGTGGGACCTCCTTCCTGCTGCCAATGGGTCAGCTCAGGCAGGTCTCCCAGTTCAGCTATCTGTTCCCCGGTAGGCTCCAGGGCATCCCCCTCAAGGTCTGCTTCCTCCTGGGCCGTGGGAACTTCAGGAGGCGGTTTCCCGCGCCCCCTGCTCCTTCTCTCTAAGGCCGGTCCCTGGGCCCCCCTCTCAGGCTCCAGGACCTCTTGAGCACCTCTACTTGCTGCCATGGACCGTGTGGTGACACACGCCCAATCCGGCATACCCAACATCTCCAGGTGAGCACTCCGCTCCACCTTAGCCCAAGGTGAGCTCTCCAAGTCGTTCCCTAACAGACAGTTTACAGGCATGGCGGGCCTCACAGCTACCTGAAGAGTACTAGAGACCCCCCCCCACTCAAAGGGAACCTGAGCCACCTTGCAGTGACTCTCTGTGTTGTCAGCGGCAACAACTGGATAGAATGCTCCTGGGACAACCTGCTCTTGAGACACCAGGTGACACTTGACAGCTGTCACACTGGCTCCTGTATCTCTCAGAGCTTCCACTCTACGGCCATTTATGGTCACCCACTGCCTGTATTTCTTAGTGTTCTCAGGCAGTTGGGTTTGGGGGACCACTTCATAGTCTCCTAATGAGACAAGGGACATCTCTGTGGGACCCCACCCACCTTGGACACCCATCTCCTCCCCCAAGGCTACACTAGTCACATGCCGGTGTGGAGCACCAGTGGGTGCTGGTTTACCAAACAAAGGACACTTAACATCAGAGGCAAAATGCCCCATGTTACCAAACTTGTAACATTTGATGGGCCCCTTCTGAACAGGAGGACCTGTCGGGGCCCCGGTCGGTTTTTGGGGTGGGGGAGGCTGAGAACCTTTCCCTTGGTTCCCTTGGGGATTACTTTGGGGCCTTGTTGGGAACTCCCTCTGTTTACCCTTGTCCCCCCCACTCTTCTGCTGGGGACCCTGCCCACCTTTGGCGGAATCTCCCACGTGACCCTTGTGGACCCTGGTACTGACCCAGCGGTCCGCCTCCTCAGCAAGCTTCCTAGGGTTAGTCAGCCTACTATCAATCAGGTGTTGGCGTAGCTCAGGAAAACCATTACTGAACAAGTGCTCCCATGCCATTAAATCAAGAACCCCTTGAAAATCATCAACCTTGCTTCCCTTCACCCAACCATCCAGTGCTCTGCAAAAAAAGTTACATACTCCACGTACGTACTGTTAGGAATCTTTGTGCAACCCCTGAACCTTTGTCTATACAACTCAAGGGGTCAACCCATACCTAGTCATCAATGCTGCCTTGATATGGGGATAAGAATTGTAAACATCTGAAGGTAAGTCTAGCAGTGTGTCCCACCCCTCACTAAGGAACCGTCCCCACAACCCCGCTCCCCAATCTTTCTCAGGGACCCGGTGGGAAGACATGGCTACTTCATAGGCCTTGAACCACTGCCCTATGTCATCATTCTTAAAAAGTTCCTTAACCACATCCTTGGGTATGTACACCCTTGATTCTGCCTGCACTGACGGTGTGCTGTCACCAGAGGGAGTAGAGTCTAAACTTTTAGCTTTCAGATCTAATTCCCTCAACTTCATTTCATGCTCCATTTGAATTCTTCTCTCTTCCAGAGCCAGCTTTTTGCTTTCTAGCTCCAGTTGCCCGTTTAATTTGAGCTTTGCCATCTCCATTTCGTGCATCCTACCCTCTCTTCTATCTGCCAGCTCCTCTGGAGATATACTTTTACTAGAAACACTGCTACCGGCAGGGGAAGGGGTTCGCCTTCCTCTTGGACCCACTGGCCCATCCAGCTGCTCCTCTGCATTATCATCATCAGTGGCATTCCTTGCTTCTACCCAGGCCCTCAGCGCCTTGTAGAACTCTGGCTTGGCTTTACATCCAGTGGTAGAAACCTTGAATTTCTTGCAGAAGAACTTTAGCTGCTTTGCAGTCTAACTGTCCATTTTCTCTTCTTCCCATTCAAATTCGGTATTAACAGAGACTATGGATGCTGCTTTCTCCTCCATGGTTAAGCTTGGCAGTGCTGAAAAATAGACAGTCCCAAAAAGAAATCTACCAACAAGTATCGGCTGCGTTAAGGTCTGCGCTCACTAAGTAGTGTTCACCAATCACTGTACATGAGTCACAAATGCAAGCCCAGAATCCTCACCGCTGACCACCAATGTTAGAATCCGGGTTCTCTGGTTGGCACAGGTAGGTACTTGTGACAAGCAGGGAACCTTTCCTCTCATCAAGGAAAGGGGGTACACTCCTAAAATAACCCCTGCTCACCCTCTACGTCGCTTGGCGCGAGCAGACAAGGCTTATCTCAGTGCGTTATAGGTAAAGCATTTGTGAACACATACAGTAACAAAGTGACAACACTACAAATGGACACCACACAGGTTTTATATCAAAAATAAGGATTCTTTATATAGAGTTATCACAAGACCATTAAACGACAAAAATACACAATACTGTTACTTAGATGGTAGAATTTTGCTTAGTTCTCTTAAGTTCTTAAATGCGACACTTTAAGTCAATGTACCTTTTAGATGCGACACGCAGGGCAACGAAAGTGTTGCAACGATGTAGATGCGTTGAAGTTTTTGGTGCAAAGAAATAAAGACGTGAAGATCTTCCAGATGCGTTACGCTTCTCCGATGTTGCGAGAAGACTCGACTCGATGCGTCAGCTACAGCGGCGTCACCCTTTACGAGATGAGACGACAGCGGCCTTGGCAGCGGCACTCTTCTCCGATGTTTGCGAGACGCTTCCGCTCGATGCGATGCTGCTGCGGCGACACCCCTTTATGCGATGCGACGACAGCGGCTCCGACGGCGGCACGCTTCTCCGTGGATGCGAGGCGCTTTTCTCGATGCGGTGCAATGCGACAGCTACAATGGCTGCGATGGCGACACGCTTCTTCCTCGATGCGAGACTCTTCTCTTGATGTGGTGCAATGCGTCAACTGCGATGGCTGCGATGGCGACACGCTTCTTCGGCGTTGCGAGACACTTCCGGAATGATGCGAGACGCTTCCGCTCGATGCGATTTTGCAGCGGCGACACATTCTGCGAGATGCGACGACAGCAGCTCCGACGGCGGCACGCTTCTCCTCCTTGAGTCGCGCTTCCAGCTCCTTGCGACACGCAGTCCCTCAGAAGGCCCAACAACAGCAGCAGGCACTTCCAAAGAACTCTGGGGAGCTGGTGGGTGAAGTCCACTGGTCCTGGGACTTCGTTCGGGGCAAGCTCAGCACAAGCCCTTGGAGATCTTTTGAGCACAAGTTGAAATAAAGTCTTTTGTAGTCTTTCTCCTCTCCTTCAGCAGCAAGGCAACCACTGCAGGCCAATCCCCCAGGTCAGGGACAGTACTCCTCCTTACAGCTTTTCCAGTTCCTTCTCCTCCGGCAGAGGCTCTTCTTGTCAAGCAGGATCTAATTTCTTGGGAGCAGGGTCCCAATACTTATACCCCTAATTCCTTTGTTCCTCTGGGGTAGAGGGGCCTTTGCCCAGTCCAAACCAGTTCTTGAGCACTCTGCTGACATGACTCTGACTATTCAGGGTGCAGGGCAGAGACATCAGTCGCTCCACAGGAGGTGGAGCCAGCTTTGTGGTGGCAGAGCACAGCCCTATTCAGAGTCCAGGTGTACTCCTCCCACCCATCTGGATGTCAATCTCTCTATTCACCACCAGGCTACCTAGCCCTGCCCCTCTGGGTTTCCCCAGCCCTGTCACTCACACAAACCAGACAGGCAGATACACATCATAGCAGAGGCGGGCTGAAATGGTTAGGCAAGCAAATACCAACTTTATAAAAGTGGTATTTGCAAACACAGAATATTAAAATAAACTTTACTAAAAGATGTATTTTATTATTCTGAGTTCAGGCATACTAAACTCGAATTTCTACCATGTTCCCTGGGTCTGTTAGGATGATAGAATGTAAAATTCTAACAGCCCATTCTGGCCTATGGAGAACAGGTAGCCTTACAATAGTGAAAAACGAAAATGGCTGTAATTCACTATTAGGACATGCCACACACATCAGGGCTTTTCCTACCTTATGCTTACAATGCACCCTGCCCTTGGGCCTACCACAGGGGTGACTAATATGAAGTTAAGGGAAGGTTTAGGGACTGGCAAGTGAGTGCACTTGCCCAGTCAGCATGACATACCAGACTGCACGCAGGTTCTGCAATGGCAGACCTTAGGTACATTTTACCAGGCCGCTTCTGTGGGTGGCACAACCAGTGCTCCAAGCCCACCAGCAGCATTTGTATTTACAAGCCCTGGGCACTCCTGGTGCACTTTACTGGGGTCTGACAGTAAACCAAATAAGCCAATCATGGAATCCAACCAACATACACATTTTAAATAGGGAGCACTTGCACTGTGGCACTGGTTGGCAGTGGCACAGTGCTCTAAGCAGCTAACACCAGCAAAACACATGAGGCACAGCGACAAAAAGTGGAAGGGAGACTCACGCCAAGGTGCCAGGTCTAACAGGGTTGATCTGGTAAACAAAGAAAAGCCGACAAGGCAGATAAGTAGCCCTTAACAGTACTGCCCAACCCTGTTGCGTCAGTGAAAGAGAGAAACTCAGAACATCAGATAAATCGGCCTGTGAGGGATCAATTGATCTCTCGCCACACCATTTAACAGAATAGACAGATTTGAAAAGTGCCTTCTGGCAGATAAAATAACATCCACCACATCCGGTGGGAGAGAGAAAGAACTCAGGTTGCCCTATTTAATCTCCAGGCATGAAGGTGCAGGCTCAGGAGGTGGGGGTGTAGAACCTGCCCCTGCGACTGCGATAGGTTGTCTGCCCTGAGAGGGAGACTGAGCGGAGGGTGCAATGAGAGGTAAAGGAAGTCTGTATACCACACTCTTTGCGGCCAATCCGGGTGATTATTATGACTTCGGCCCGGTCTTGGCGAATCTTCCTCAGATAATGGAGACTGCAGAACGATGGGCAGTGCGCGTCCTCGTGAGAGGCAAACAGGTCCAACTGAGGAAACCCTCACACAATGAAAATGTGAAAATGTGAAGAACCTCCTCTGGATGGAGACGTCATTCGTGATCTGCCGAACACTGCTGAGAGAGACTGTCAGCACGCACATTCATCAATCCATCCGGATGATTTGTGATCACGCAAATCTGATGGCCCTGAGCCCAGCACCAGAGTCTGAGAGCCTCTCTGCAGAGAAGATACAACCCTGCTCCTCCCTGTTTGTTGATGTACCATATCGCCGTAGTGTTGTCCTTTAAGACCTGAACCGACCTTGAGAACTAAACGTATCACCCGCAATTCTAGAAGATTGATGTGAAACAATCTTTCCTCTGGAGACCAAAGACCTTTGACTTCCAGATCCCCCAAATGAGCTTCCCACCCTAGAGTGGAGGTATCCGTTATTACTGAGGCCACCAGAGGAGGGGGAAACGGCTTCCTTTGAGACAGGTTGCCTGGAACACTCCACCATTGCAGATCCGCTACAGTGTCTATGGAGATTCTGACCACCTCCTTGCGATCTCCAATATGTTGAAACCACTGCCTGTGGAGGCACCAGTAGAGGGCCCTCATATGCCAGTGTGTAGGGTTGACCAACACTTTGCAGGATGGAAACAGACCGAGCAGGCGCAAGACCTTCAGGACTGGAACAGCCGCTCCATTCTGAAAAAGTGGAATCATAGCCTGGATGTCTTAAATCCTCTGTGAAGGCGGAAAGGCACGACTCACAGTAGTGTCCATTACTGCCTCTATAAATAGGTTGTGCTGAGAGGGCCCCAGGTGAAATTTGGGTACATTTATCAAAAAACCTAACCTGAACAACAGCTGCGTTGTTACAGCACCATCTCTGGTGACTTTGCTTTGAGCAGCCAGTCATCCAGATAGGGAAAAACAAGAATCCCCGACCTTCTGAGATGTGCTGCTACTACCGCCAACACCTTTGTGAAGACCCAAGGTGCGGAAGAAAGGCAGAACAGCAGGACCGCAAACTGGTACTGTTGGGACCCCACCGTAAAACAGAGATACTTCCGATGCTACTTCAGGATGGGAATGTGATAACACGCATCCTGTAAATCGATTGACACCATACAGTCTTCCTTTTCCAGTGCAAGAAGAACCTGTGCCAGGGTCAACATTTTGAACTTCTCCTGTTAGAGGTAAACATTTTAAACGCTGAGGTCGAGGATCACACGTAAACAACCGTCCTTTTTAGGTATCAGGAAGTACTGAGAGTAACACCTCTGACCCATCTCCTGCTCTGGAACCACCTCGATTGCACCCTTTTTTCTGCAATGACAGAACCTCCTGCTGGAGAAGCAGAAGATGCTCTTCCGAGCAAAAGCCCTGACGAGGAGGGGAAGGAGGGGGAAACTTCCAGAAGGGTTGGGCATACCCATTCTCTACAATGTTCAAAACACAGAGGTCTGTAGTAACAGACCTCCAATGTTGTAGAAAATGGGACACAGGTCCTCCCACTGGACAAACATGCTCTAGGATGGCTGAGCTAGAGCTGCTTCTCTGCAAAAAGGGCTGGAGAGGCAGAAGAGGAGGAGGAGGAGACTTGCTATCACGCAGCACCATACTCAGATGACATCTGCCCTTTCCCCTGTAGGACCTGTACAAGGGATTTGCCTGCTGCTGCGGTTGTTGCCTAGCATGAAAGGACAAGATTCTTGGAAAGCCACGAAACGTGCAGAACTGCCCACAGCTCCTGGGTTGGTTCTGAAGTCCCAAAGAACTCGCTGTAGCCTTGCTGTCCTTACAGAACTGCAGCGTCGAATCTGATTTAGCCCCGAACAGGCGAGACCCGTCAAAGGACAAATCCAGTAATGTAGCCTGGACATCAGGAAAGAATCCTGAACCAGGCGTGCCTCCTTGTTGCCACAGATAATCCCATTGCTCAGGCTACAGAGTCGGCTGTGTCCAGTCCAGATTAGATCACTTGGCGGGCAGCAGCCTGGGCATCTGAAAACACCTCTGGAAAATGCCCTTGTACCACCTCAGGCAACTTCTGAACAACCTCCTTGGCTGAGTCCATGAGGGCATGGATGTAACGACCCAAACAACATGTGGCATTTGTGGACGTAAGGGCCATACTTCCTGACAAGAAAACGTTCTTCGCCGACTGCTTCATGTGCTTTGACTCCCTATCAGCAAGTGTATATGGCGTAGATGGTTGATAGATGTTGACAGCCTTGAAGAGCACGAAGCCTGAACCACCAAGCTTTCCGGCGAAGGATGGGAGGACAATCAATCAATCAATCAATCAAGATATTTGTAAAGCGCGCTACTCACCCGGAGGGTTTCAAGGCGCTAGGGGAAGGGGGGTCCGCTACTGCTCGAACAGCCAGGTCTTGAGATGCTTCCTGAAGGAGAGGTGGTCTTGGGTAAGACGGAGGTGGATGGGGAGGGAGTTCCATGTCTTGGCTGCCAGGTAGGAGAAGGATCTTCCTCCCATGGTGGCTCTTCGAATGCATGGAACGGCGGCGAGGGCGTGGCTGGACGATCGTAGCTGGCGGGTGGGAGTGTAGAAGGTCAGGCGGTTGTTGAGGTACCTGGGGCCCAGGTCGTGGAGGGCTTTGTGTGCGTGGGTGAGGAGTCGGAACGTGATTCTCTTGCTGACGGGGAGCCAGTGCAGGTCTTTCAGGTGTCCGGAGATGTGGCTGTGACGGGGGATGTCCAGGATGAGTCGTGCGGAGGCGTTCTGGATGCGTTGGAGTCTTTTCTGTAGTTTGGCTGTGGTTCCGGTGTAGAGGGCGTTACCGTAGTCCAAGCGGCTGGTGACGAGTGCCTGGGTGACCGTCTTCCTGGTTCCGGTGGGGATCCATCGGAAGATCTTTCGGAGCATGCGAAGGATGTTGAAGCATGATGATGAGACGGCGTTGACTTGTCTGGTCATCGAGAGGGAGGAGTCCAGGATGAAGCCCAGGTTGCGTGCGTGGTCCGTTGGTTTGGGTGCGCTGCCCAGGGCAGGGGGCCACCAGGAGTCGTCCCAGGCAGAGGGTGATGGTCCAAGGATGAGGACTTCCATCTTGTCTGAGTTCAGTTTCAGGCGGCTGTTCATCATCCACTCGGCTACGTCTTTCATCCCTTCGTGTAGGTTGGTTCTGGCGGTGGCTGGGTCGTTGGTGAGGGAGAGGATCAGCTGGGTGTCGTCGGCGTAGAAGATGATATTGAGGTTGTGTTGGCATGCGATAGCTGCGAGGGGGCTCATGTAGACGTTGAAGAGGGTGGGGCTGAGTGATGATCCTTGTGGTACGCCGCAGATGACTTCGGTGGCCTCGGATTTGAACGGGGGGAGGCGGACTCTCTGGGTTCTTCCGGCGAGGAATTAGATGATCCACTCTAGAGCCTTCTCTTGGATTCCGATGTTGCTGAGGTGCTGCACTAGGGTGCGGTGGCAGACAGTGTCGAACGCTGCGGAGAGGTCTAGGAGGATGAGGGCCGCTGTTTCCCCGTTGTCGAGCAGGGCTCGGATGTCGTCAGTGGATGCGATGAGGGCGGTCTCGGTGCTGTGGTTGGCTCGGAAGCCGGACTGCGAGTGGTCGAGGGCTCCGTTCGTCTCGAGGAAGGCGGCGAGCTGTCTGTTGACGGTTTTCTCGATGACTTTGGCAGGAAACGGGAGGAGCGACATGGGGCGGTAGTTCTTGAGGTCGGTGGGGTCTGCTGATGGTTTCTTCAGGAGGGCACTGAGTTCGGCATGCTTCCAGCTCTCCGGGAAGGTGGCGGTGTTGAAGGAGCAGTTGATGATGTCTCGGAGTTGGGGTGCGATGACGGAGTCGGCCTTGTTGAAGACGTGGTGGGGGCATGGGTCGGTTAGTGATCCGGAGTGGATGGTGTTCATCGTGTGGATGGTGTCTGCGGTGCTGACCGGGGTCCAGGCGCGGAGGGTGGTGGTGGGGGGCATCGGTTCGGTGGTTGGGTGCGTGGTCTGTGCGCCGAAGCTGTTGTGTATGTCGGCGATCTTGCGGTGAAAGAACGAGGCGAGTGAGTCGCAGAGGTCTTGTGAGGGAGTGATGTCGTTGTTTCCGGCGCTGGGGTTGGAGAGCTCTTTGACGATGCTGAAGAGTTCCTTGCTGTTGTGTGCGTTGTTGTCTAGTCGTTCCTTGAATGCTGTCCTCTTGGTGGTGTGGATGAGCTGGTGGTGTTTGCGGGAGGCGTGCTTGAGGACGTTCATGTTGTCTGTAGTCGGGTTTTTTCGCCAGGCTTTCTCGAGGGTGCGGCAGTTCTTCTTGGCGTTCTTGAGGTCATTGTTGAACCAGGGGGCTGTCTTGCCTTTGAGCCTGTTGGGATGGTTTTTCAGAGGTGCGAGGTCGTTAGCGCAGTTGGTGATCCACTGTGTGAGGTTGTTGGCTGCTTGGTTGGGGTCCGTTGAGCTGGCGGGAGGGTTCTGGCTCAGTGCTGTGGAGAGCTGGTCGGTGGTGATCTTGTTCCAGCTCCTGCGGGGAACCTGTTGCTGGTGGTGGTGAGTTGTGGTTCTTCTGAAGCTGAAGTGGACGCAGCTGTGGTCTGTCCAGTGGAGTCCGGTGGAGTGGCTGAAGGATATGTGCTCGCTGGAGGAGAAGACTGGGTCAAGCGTGTGTCCGGCGTAGTGGGTGGGGGTGTTCACCAGTTGCTTGAGTCCGAGGTTGGCGAGGTTGTCCAGCAGGGTGGTGGTGGTGTTGTCTCTGTTGTTCTCCAGGTGGAAGTTGAGGTCCCCTAGGAGGATGTAGTCAGCGGAGGGGAGGGCGTGTGGGCTGATGAAGTCTGCGATGTCTTCGCTGAATTGTGTGCGGGGTCCTGGGGGTCTGTAGATATGGGTGCCACCACCAAAGCATCGCAAATCATGAAAAACATGTCAAAGCCACAGTGGCTGAATGGGGCTGACTAAAACCCACTCTTTGTCTGCTTCCGACTAGTTAGTCTTTATTGAAGATTTGAGGACATGGGGTCGTCCAACAACCTGAAGAATTGATGACATGAGGTCATCCAAGAACCTAAGCTGGTTGTAACCAGACTTAAAAATAGGAAGAGAAATAATATAGAAACAAACCTGTCACAGAAAGGCTTTGTTGGTGTACATGTATTTGTTTCACTGCTACGTGGGAAAAATGTCAGACAAGACAGATTTGTCTAGAGTAGAAATAGGAGATTGTAGCCACTGCAAATTAATGACAGAAAATGGCAATGTGAGAAGTTTATTTTGATTTAGAAAAAGCCAGAAAATCTGCCACAGAATCCTCAATATACAAGGTCGCTGTAGAGTCTAACTTAATAAGTGATGTAGCGAAGGTGAAGAATGATTATGCTGGAGCAGGGTTTTCTATATAAACCCAAATATTTAGTTCATTTTCGTGTATTATTATTAAAAATACTAAAGAATTAATTATTAACTATTAACGTTGTTGAAATCTGGTCTAACCAACCTTATTAACAAAAGAATTACACGTGGGAATGCTATTGCATGGCTTAAATAATAAGTGAACTAAGTTGGTGAAGCAAATAAACTAAATAGATGGTGCTTATGTGGTGTTATTGTGTTTTGCGCTTATAATTAATATGCATTAATGGCTTTTGATGTCGCAAATAGCTAGATAAATACATACACATAAGGGTATTAGCAGGGGAATAACACTGTATAATCATTTCCATGCAGTAATTATGTTTTATTATCTTTTCTGCTTAAGTTAACCATTGTGGCCTACTAGAAAACGCCTACCACCCGCAGCCTGCATTTGAGTAGATGAAGCTCTACCAGGAGGCTTCGCGCTGACTATGACCTTGCCCTCCTGTCGAACTGAAAAGCCATGATCGCGATGACGAAATAAGAAACGATGCCAAAAAGCCCCTTCTCGTGAAGAAATTGTTGCAAATCAAATCCAAGTTGATGAAGTTTTTCGTAGTCCCACAGAAAGATACTTTTATCCTAAAAGACATCCGTTAAAGTTTCAAATCAGTTAGGAACTCTATATTTCTATTCATTATATGAGGACAACTAGACGAATGTGAAATTTTCCCAATGTAGCCCAAGCCCCAAAATGACATTATTTCCGCTATTCATCCGTGCTGACAAATGGATTTGCAACAGTTTGGAATGTAAATTTCGTATAAATATTAGTAGACTAGAGAGGTCTAGCGCCACTTCTTCCCGAATCCATGATCAGAGGTCCCGACGCTGACGGAGAGGACGGTGACTCTACATGACGGCTAGAAAACTTTGCTATTTTTTTTTGCTGAGAGGACCGGTTCTGACTTAGAAAACGACTTTTAGCCAGAATAGGTAAATATGAAAGAAATGATCATGCAATTTATTGGCTTTTCTGACAATTTTAGATAAACAAATATTCTGTTTGAATTACTGTGTCGGGTGGTTATTTTATTGTCATGCTCATTGAATTTATGTGTGAATATCAGAAAATGTTCTACCAGATCCATAGCAACAAACAGATGCCATTGACCTTAGGGTGCATGCAGATTGGATAGGTTATATGGTAAAGGTGTTTCTCCTTATAGATAGACGGATAGAGTGGTACAATTGAATGTTGGTGTTATGGGCCCCACCAGCGTGTGATGTGTGAGTGTGCGTGTGACTGAGAAATCATTCTGTCCGCGGAAGTAGAGGGGATTCGAAAGCTCTGATCTGCACCAGTTTCTTGGTAGCAGTATGATGGTTTGTTATTGTCTTGATCTGGCAGATTTTGCGTGTATATAGGCTTATTGATTATTGATTGATATTGATATATGGACTAACATTGTATGTTAAAGTTGTATGTGAGTGTATACGGCTTCTGGGACGTAGGAAGTCGGTGACAGTTCCGTAGTAGGGCAGAGGAAAGCGCTGCTCTCGGAAGAAGCGGGATTGTTTGCCCTGTAGGTAGACAGGGGAAAACGTGTGACGATTGAAGTTGCGCGTCGCATTGTCTGTGTTCGAGGAGGTAGCATCGCCGAGTGTTGCCATTAGAAACGTATTTTCTGTATAAGAGAAGTGTATATGATAGCAAAGGATGTCTGTGAAGTTCTGGTTTTAGGTATCAGGGATCCTTATGGCTTTCCGATAACGCTTATCACTAGAAAGGTAATAGGTACTCTCTGAGCTTGGTAGAAGGACAGAACAGAGGTAAGCGCTGTTTTGTTAACGTGTGTTATAATTCTGTAGAAGAACAGACTGTTCGCTGTTCTCGGGAAAGACAGGATTCTGTATGAGTGTACTGCATTTTTCCTGGTATAAAAGTGTGTGAATGAGAAGGCATTCGGGTTAATTGTGAAACTCTTAGGAGCATTCCGGAGAAAACAGTTAATTGGTGCTTGATAGAAGGGTAGAGTAAAGGGATGTGCTACTCTATCAACGGAAGTAACGATTCTGTAGTAGGGCAGAGGTAAGCACTGCTCTTGGGAAAGACAGAATTCTCGTGGGAAAGGTCTTTTGCTGTTCTGTGACTAGCGAAGCAGACAATGGAGATGTTTGTACGTTGTAACTAACAGACTCATAGAAGTTGAAACAAAGTCTACCGTGTAGTCTTGTAAAGGAGGGGTAGAAGAGTGACAGGAGACAGGAGCAGGAGCTGCTGCAGCGACTGCTGACGTCAGGAGGCCGCGCTGTGATTGGACAGCAGGTTAGACCAGTGGAAGCACTGTGATTGGTGTGCGGGTGTACGCCGCGCAAGGATTGGGAGATATACAGGGTGACGTAGGCGCTCCAGGATTGGTGCGTTAGTGTGAGTCGCGCTGGGATTCGTGGACTGAGTCAGTGACGTAAACGCTCCGGATTGGTGCGTTAGTGTGAGTCGCGCTGCAATTGGACAAAAGATCGTACAGTTGTAGAAAGGACTAAAGGGTTGCGGAAAACAAGAAAATGTATTACCACGCAGAGGAAAAGAAAAAGAAATCCTTGTTTAATAAGGTTAAGACCTGGTTCGATAAGGATAAGGAGATTGTAACTAGAGAAGGACACTTAATTCCTCCAGCCAGAACCCCCGCATCCTTTATGGTTGCAAAATATGGGTATCATACCTGTATTTGGTTAGACAATTGGGTAAAATATACCAGAGAGGATGGAGTTCTTGCTTTCCCGGAGCATGGCTCATTTAATTTGGCTACATTAAGAAATTTGCGTGAAAGAATGATGGAGTTACAGCCTCGGCCTAGGCCGACGCAATTTGAGGCATTGACCGAATGGGAGGATGAAATGCATGAGCGAGAAAAGCAGAGGGGTGGAGGGAGTTATAGGTCAATATTTGGGCGAAAATATGATCGTGAAACCCATTACGACCGAATTAGACGATGGCGAGATGCCAGTATGACTGATGGATTACATCCTGTAATAACTACCGAGGAAATCGGAGGGAAAAAGTGTACAGAAAAAGAACATAATGTAGAAACAAGGAGATATGGGGCGAATGAGTCTGATGATGATATCCTAGAGGACATGCTCTACAAAAGACCACCCCCATATAGACGAGAACCAGTGGCAGGACCAGCAGATACCCCAATGAGAAGTACCCTGCGGAGTATTAAAACAGAGGTCACAACCCCTGAGTTAAAAAGCAGTTATTCTCGAGCAGAAAGAGAGAGAGAAAGGGAGAATGAAGTCGAGGATGAAAAGACCAGGGAATTAGCAAGAACAACATTTGAACTGACAGAGAAAATCAGAGAACTGACTAAAAATCTTGAGGCAGTTACAGTGCCTGTGACCATAGGTCCAGTTATGCCAATTTTCGAAAAGCAGAGGACTGGGGAAAGTGGTTTGACAGTTCCGTATGTAGGCAATAGATTGCTTATTCCTCCAGAGAAGGCAGAAATGAGAACAGGAGAAAATCAGTGGAGACATACCATATGTGGGGGAGAGTTGAGTGTGCAGACTAACTCAAGTTTGAACTCTGGATGTATGGAAGGGAACAGAGGATCAATCCTAGAACCACAAAGAGTGTCAGAAACCGGGTGTGCATAAAAATCCCTGGGAATAACTGCTGATGAGTTGAATGATTGGCTGAAAGCTTTGCAGAAGAAAGAGAAGGAATCACAGGGAATTGATGTAGCTAAGCTACGTATGGAAATGGAGGAGCTGATTGTAGGAACCATCCCTACAGACACGCTGAAAAATTACCAGGAAGGGGAGATACTATTTCTCTGTAAGAGTATCACTTGGAAGGCAAAGAACATACATGACAGGTTGAAAGGGATAGCCAGTGAAATGGGGATTGAAATGGACAAGGTAAAAGCTTTGCAAAAACCTTACCGGGTGGATTTTTCTGATAAGGACATTGAGAACTTGAACAATACAGGCCGAACAGGGCAGAGTAAAGAAATGATTGGTTTGCTGAGAAAATGGGGAGATGTAGAGAGATGGAGAGATAGATGGTATAAAAAACGAGAGGATACAGCAGACAAGACTTATACAGCATTCCCCATGAAAGAAAAGGAGAAAGCAGTGAAAACTTATCCTATGAGAGAGATCCCTGGAGGAGGGTATGTACATGTCCCATGGACCAGACAGGATATTTTGTCCTTTACAAATGATTTCCCTCGACTAAGAGAGAAGCCAGTCGAGTGGTATAGACAGGTCGACAGATTTGTGAAATTGTCAAAAGTACTGTGGATTGACCTGAATAGTCTGTTTGATATAATTGTACCAGCAGACTTGTGGGCTGAATGTAAAATTGTCATAGATTGGCCCACTAAAGAATACCCAAGAGATCAAAAGACAGGAGCTCCGGACCCGGAGGTCATGAAGAAGTACGAACAGGTCATGGCTTTCCTGAAAAATAAGGTACCCCCCAAGGAAACAGATTGGGTTAAAATAAACAGGACACATCAAGAAGTGAAGGAGTCCGTCCATGCATACTATGAAAGATTAATTCTGGCTTTCAAACAGTTCAGTGGGGATGAACACCTGGGTGACAAGGATCTGAGCCAATTCGTATATAGATTTGTGTATGGCTTGCGACCTGAAATCAGTGACATGATCAGGCAGCATACAGTAGACTGGTAGAGCAAAAAGATTGATGAAATCCTGAGACATGCAAAATACTTCAGTGATGAGATTGAAGCCAAAGAAAGAAAGCTGAAAGAAAAGGCGATGTGGGCTCAGGTGAAAGTTGCAGAGAGACAGGAAGCGCAATTGGTTGAACAAGCAAATAACCCAGGGAATAAACCAAGGCATGGCCCAGGAAAAGGGAAAGGCAATATTGAGGAAGCGAAGAAAAAATATCCCTGTCACAACTGCGGAAAATTAGGGCACTGGAAATCCGAGTGTAAGAATCCGCCATCTACTAATGATGACAATCCATCATTACATTCACAGGTGCAGAGTGAGGGGTGTGGTCAGCATCAGCAACAGCAGAAGGCTGTTAAGCCGCAGAATCAGGTGCCAAAACCGCCCTTGCGACAAAGAAGAGGATCTCAGAAGTACAGCCAAGAATCAGGATTCTACGACGAAGAGCAGGTAAACAAGGTGAAACGCTCAAACGCTGTATCACAGTATTGGCTGAAGAATGAGGGAAGTGATTCTGAGATAGACTTATGACGGTGCCAAAGAGAGGAGGAGGAGTGCGTACTTGGCGCAACTCTAGAAATAGATCAGGCAGGACCTTTTGTAGATGGGAAAATCAATGGTGAGGGTGTTACTTTCCTAGTTGACACAGGAGCTACGAGATCAACCGTCAGGTCAGCCGATATAAAGAATCTTCCTCTCTCGGATGAAGCAATCCAAGTAGTTGGTGTGGCAAACACAGATTAAAACCTACCTTACTGAACCAGTAAGGGTAAGAATAGGGAAATTTTCAGACATGCACCGATTTGTGGTGTGTGACACGAGTCCTGTGAACTTGCTAGGCAGGGATCTGCTGTGCAAAATGAATTGCACTATATTCTGTACTCCAGATGGAATAGCCTTTGAAACACCAGATGAGGATGTCCTATACAGAATGACCTTAGATAACAGAGACAGTAAAGCAGTGGGAGCATATGCTGTGTTTAATCCAGATGCATTACCCCCAGAATTGAAACAAACAGTGAAATCAGTAGTCTGGGATTTTACTGAAGAAGATGTTGGACTGATGAGAAATGTAGATCCAGTGAAAATTACCGTAAAAGACGGAGTGGTTTACCCAAACATCCCACAATACAGACTGACACCCGAAATAATTGAAGGAATAACACCCATAATTGAGAAAATGATACAGCAGGGGGTGTTAAGGGAAATATTGAGCAGCCCATGTAATTCGCCAATTATGGGGCTAAAGAAACCTAACGGAAATTTTAGAATAGTACAGGATTTGAGAAAAATTAACAAAATTGTTGTGTCATGCTGTCCTATTGTGCCAAATCCATCAGTAATTTTGTATCAGATTCCTCATGATGCAGAATGGTATACAGTAATTGATTTGTCCCATGCTTTCTTTTCAATCCCGTTGCATCATGACAGCCAGCCAATTTTTTCATTTAGATCTGGAGAGCGAATTTTGGCATGGTGCCGAATTCCACAGGGGTATACAGAGAGCCCTTCAATATTTAATCAATTGCTGAAGAAATCTCTGGAAAGTCTGACAATGCCCGAAAATTCAGTTCTGGTACAGTATATTGATGACCTGCTTGTGGCATCAAAAACACGTGAAGCCTGTGAAGTAGACACCATTACTTTACTGAATCACTTGGCAGATGGAGGATTAAAGGTATCCCCAGCTAAATTGCAATTCTGCAAGAAAGAAGTCCAGTATCTAGGACATAATATTGAGAAAGGTCTGAGGAAAGTGACCAATGACAGAATCAAAATCATCAGAGGAATGAGAGTCCCAATGACTCAAAGAGAAGTAAGAATGTTTCTGGGAATGGTTGGCTACTGTCGTCAGTGGATAAGTAATTTTTCCCTGATTGCCAAACCATTGATTAAACTGACAAAAAGTGAGGTGAAAGATCCATTCGAATTGAACCCAGAAGAGATGGCAGCATTTAAGGAGTTAAAGAACAGGCTATGTGAAGCCCCTGCCCTAGGAATGCCGGATTATGAAAAAGAGTTCGAGCTGTACTGCAGTGAGAGAAATGGATGTGCACTTTCAGTGTTAATCCAGAAACATGGACGACTGAGGAGACCAATAGCGTACTTCTCTTCAACACTTGACCCAGTAGCTGTGGGTTTACCAGGTTGCCTAAAAGCAGTGGCTGCTACATGCAAAAGTCTGGAGCAAAGTGAGGGAATCATAATGGGATATCCTGTAAGGGTATTCGTACCTCACAATGTGGCAATCCTTTTAACAAGGAGCCGGACACAATTCATGTCTCATAGTCGGCTGACTAAATATGAGAAAGTCATTCTTGGTGCAACAAATGTGAGCCTTGAGAGATGTGTGAATGTGAACCCAGCAACCCTGTTGCCTGATGCTGAATGTGTGGGAGTGAGAGATAAAGTTGATCATGACTGTCTGGATGTGCTTGATTTTTGTACAAAACCAAGATCTGCCACTACCTGAGAGTGATCATGTGTTGTTTGTGGATGGATCATGCTTGAGAACTGAGGAAGGCACATTGAGTGCTGCATATGCTGTGTGTACGGTTTCAGGAGTAGTGGAAGCATCACCTCTGAAAGGAGTTAAATCCGCTCAGGTGGCCGAATTGGTGGCACTAACAAAAGCCTGCAAAATTGGAAGAAATGTGAGAGTGACAGTAATGACTGACAGCCAGTATGGCTTCGGAATTGTCCACGATTTTGGCCAGCTTTGGCTACAAAGAGGTTTCCTGACCTCGAGTGGAACTCCTATAAAGAATGCTGAGGTGGTTGGAAAACTGCTAGAGGCGATACAGCTGCCTAAAGAACTAGCAGTTGTAAAATGTGCAGCTCATGGTCAAGGGGATGATTTTGTCACCATTGGCAATAAATTTGCCAACGACATAGCCCAATACTGTGCAAGAAATAATCATTCAATTAACAGAAGTAAAGAAAAGGAAATGTATTGTTGTTCCTTAATGTTTACTAATGCGGTAGGAACATGGGATGAAGTGAAGCAGGTACAGGATGAAGCAGGAGATGAGGAAATGAGAGATTGGGTGAAAGCAGGTTGTGCACCAAGGGAAAAAGACCATGTGTGGGTCTACAGGGATGGAAGACCAGTCATGCCAAACAGCATGCTATCAACAATGGCGAGAATGTATCATGGCCAAGGACACCTAGGGAGGGACGCTATGATAAGAGCCTTTAAGCAGACCTGGTATAGTCCAAAATTCAGGCTGATAGCAGAAAGTCTCTGTCAGAGATGTCTGATATGTCAGCAAATCAATACTGGAAAGAAAACAGTGGTGAGCCTAGGAACAATAGGCAGAGAGGGAGGACCCTTCACGAGAATGCAGATAGACTTTATTGAAATGCCCCAAGTCAATAGATTGAGGTATGTTCTAGTAGTGGTCTGTTTGTTCTCCAGGTGGGTGGAGGCATATCCAACAAGACGAAATGATGGGATAACAGTGGCCAAGCTACTGTTAAGAGAATTCATCCCAAGGTATGGGTTCCCAGTGACCATTGAATCAGACAGAGGAGGACATTTTTATAATGAAATCATGGGTCTGATCTGTGAAGCATTGAGTGTACAGCAGCAGCTACATTGTACATACCAACCAGAGGCTTCTGGAGTAGTTGAACAGATGAATGGTACCATCATAAACAGAATTGGCAAAATGTGCCTAGCCACAGGAATGAAATGGCCTGATGTCTTGCCTCTAGTCCTGATAACAATAAGGTCTACTCCAGACAGAACAACAGGTTTGAGTCCACATGAAATTATCATGGGACGGGCTATGAGACATGCATATGTACCAGTGAACAAGCTGATAACTATAACTGATGACATGATTTTGGATTACTGTAAAGGCCTGGCTGACGCAGTTCATTCTGTGTTTCACCAGGTTGGAGAAGACGCCAACACACTTGAAAAGAAACAAGCACATGATCTGAGCCCAGGGGACTGGGTAAGGATAAAGGTCCACAGAAGAAGGAATTGCCTGGTTCCAAGGTGGGGAAGACCAAGGCAGGTCATTCTGACCACGACAACAGCTGTGAAGTGTGCTGGAGTGAAAAATTGGGTACATGCAAGTCACACACTGAGAGTTCCAAATTCAAAAGACGGCACTGGAAAAGAATACTTTGAAGCATCAGATTCCAGTGATGATGAAGACAATGGGACAGTGAAAAGAAAAGAAAACCCTGAAAGGGGGGAACAACTGCCCAGTCAAGAGAGGGAGAGTGAGTCGAGAAAAATGTTCCTCCCACCAGAAGAAGTTCTGAAAGGAGCATTGCAAATAGAAGAAGCGAGTTCAGATTCTGAGGAAGTGGTCGGAGTTCCAACTAGCAGTAATCAACACAAAAAGAAAGGAAGAAAAGAAAAGAACCTTCCAACAGAAGTAACACCAGAATCAAATGAAGAAACTGGACAAATTCCACCTGAGATAGTTACTGGAGAAAAAGGGACAGAAGAAGACAGAGAGAGACAGATTGCGGAAAAACCCCGAGGAGGTGTAGGGAACATCGACAACAAGCTAGGTGAAGGGACAAGTAGACAGCAAGAAGATTGCGTGTCGGAGACCCGAGGAGGGACAGAAGTAGGGAAATCTCAATTGGTGGAAAAAGAGACTGGTGGAGAAAAAGAAGTTGTTGGAAAAGAGAAAACTGTTAATGAACAAGAAGCAACTGAGACAGAATCTGATGAAAGCGAAAATGAGATACCAGGAGAACGAGTTCTGAGAAAGAGAACTTGGATTGGAGAAAGAAGCAATAAAGAAGGAAAACAAAAGAGACATGCTAAAGGAGATCTTTGGCCAAACAAGATAAAGAGATTGAGATATAGACTGACACGAGTTAACTCTTCGAAAGCTGAACAAGTGAACAAAGTGTCAAGTCAGAATCCAACTGAAGCAGAAGAAACAAAAATAACCGAAAGACCTAAAAGAATAAGAAAACCAAACCAGAGGTATTAGTCACCAGAATGGACGTACGTGGCACTGCCTGAACAAGGAGAAGAGGCAGACAGTCAAGGAAGTCCAGAGGAGGCTTTACTGAAAGTGGTTAATGAAGAAGAAGCTGTGGGAATCCTGAGAGTTATCTTGTCCGACATCGGAGAAGAAGCGGATGTTCAGGACCTAATACAGTTTGATGATGATGAAGAAACAGTGAAAAGTGATGAAAATCCAAATTGAATAAAACCCTAGAAGATACTAGAAAAGAAATAGTAGTGAAATCTAAATAATAGATTTTAATAATCTGTTGGGTACTTACTGCCCTAAAGTTCTGTAGAGGAGTAAAAGAGGCTAAGTCAAAAGACACGGTCAAATTAACAAGATGGCTAACACTGATAAAAATCAAAGTAGATGTACCTTCATGAAAAGATGGTGTAAAATGTGCTGCTGCTGTACAGGATTATTAATGCTGCTCTGGAGCGTGCTTGCTCTACTGATTTCTTTTAGAGTAACTATAGACACTTTAGAAGGACAGACGAAGAACAGAACTAATATAGGAAAGAGTCCACTAAGAGTAGTTCCAACTAGAACTAGCAATATACATGTACATAAGGACAGATCAATTAATGATTTTTCTAGCAATGTTTTTTCAAAATTATTGTATGAATACGTAAAGACAATGGACGTAAGGGATTGCTACGTTTGCATGCAATTACCTGCCTCTGTTTCGGAAGGAGTAACTTATCATCATCTTCCGGCTACGTATGGAATTTCATGTAGTGTGTTGATTAGTATATTTTATCAATTAGGGAAATTAGATTACAATATGTCTAATATAGATAATATTCTGGGGCAACTGCCTATGAATAAAGAATTGAATCCTGCAAAAGAAGCTAACACTTTAGGTGAGATTTTTTTAGAAACCAGAGAATTAACCTTAGAATATGTTTTTAAAAATAATTTAACTTGCAGTTTAAAAGGAGAAGAGAAAGCTTTTCTAGACATGGTTGAGAAAAGAAGGTTGAACATGCACAAGAAAGCAGAAGGACATAAAATGAGTGAAACACTGTGGGATATTGAGAAAGAAAAAGAATTGAAAAATGGAGCCAGTCCAACTATGGCTATAGATGCACCACAGAAAGGCAAATTATGCATTACCAGGAAGAGATCCCAGTATGATTATTATTTCAAAGGGACAAGTGAGTGCCATGATACATACTTTATTGCAACCGGATGGGGATTTAGAGGAGGAGAAGATCCAGTTTTTCCGGGAGTGTATTATATTTGTGGGAATAAGGCTTATTACCGTTTGCCTGACCATTGGTTTGGTACATGTTATGTTGGCCTGGTCTTTCCAAAGATTTTCCACATGGATAGAGTAGAAAATACAGAACAAATTAACCCATTAACCCGTTATAGAAGAGAAACATGGACAGAAATTGTAGGAGATATTTTCGGAGCTTTGATTCCAGCAGTGGGAATCTCATTGAATGCATTTGGCATTCGAAAGCTGTCAACAGTGGTGGATCGCTTATCGACAAGCACCGCTGGAGGTTTCCTCGTGGTAAATACTGAAATGGTTGCTTTACGCGCTATGGCAATGCAAAATCAACTTGCCCTTGACATTCTTTTGGCAAAAGAGGGTGGAGTCTGCGGAATGCTGAAAGTTCAACATTGTTGCACTTACATTCCTGACGAAAGTCAAGATCTAAAAGGCTATATTAAAAATATTACTGATTTGCATGAAGAATTAGTACCACTGGAAGATGAAAGTATCTGGACTAAAATGGCTAATAAAATGATTGCTATCAAGAACTTTGTTGCAAAGATAGGTAGTACCATATTTGGTAAGATTTTGTTTCCTTTAACATGTGTGATTGTTGCATTATTAGTTCTTAGATTAGGGTGTATGTGTTGTAGATACAGAAGCAATAAAAAGAAAATTACAAGAGAACATATTAAAAAGAGACAAAAGAAACCAGAAAGAGATCAACAAGAAATAGAATTAGAAGAATTGAGGGAAAGTATGTATATAGAATCAAAAAGAGATGATGAGAAAGAAACAAGAGTTTAAAACATGAACAAAAATACATTTCAAATTTCTTTCAAAAGGGGAACAAAATTGATTTTGGGTTTTGATCTTGTTTGGTGATAAATATCACCAAAGGGGGGATTGCTGGAGCAGGGTTTTTGAATATAAACCCAAATATTTAGTTCATTTTCGTGTATTATTATTAAAAATACTAAAGAATTAATTATTAACTATTAACGTTGTTGAAATCTGGTCTAACCAACCTTATTAACAAAAGAATTACACGTGGGAATGCTATTGCATGGCTTAAATAATAAGTGAACTAAGTTGGTGAAGCAAATAAACTAAATAGATGGTGCTTATGTGGTGTTATTGTGTTTTGCGCTTATAATTATTATGCATTAATGGCTTTTGATGTCGCAAATAGCTAGATAAATACATACACATAAGGGTATTAGCAGGGGAATAACACTGTATAATCATTTCCATGCAGTAATTATGTTTTATTCTCTTTTCTGCTTAAGTTAACCATTGTGGCCTACTAGAAAATGGCTACCACCCGCAGCCTGCATTTGAGTAGATGAAGCTCTACCAGGAGGCTTCGCGCTGACTATGACCTTGCCCTCCTGTCGAACTGAAAAGCCATGATCGCGATGACGAAATAAGAAACGATGCCAAAAAGCCCCTTCTCGTGAAGAAATTGTTGCAAATCAAATCCAAGTTGATGAACTTTTTCGTAGTCCCACAGAAAGATACTTTTATCCTAAAAGACATCCGTTAAAGTTTCAAATCAGTTAGGAACTCTATATTTCTATTCATTATATGAGGACAACTAGACGAATGTGAAATTTTCCCAATGTAGCCCAAGTCCCAAAATGACATTATTTCCGCTATTCATCCGTGCTGACAAATGGATTTGCAACAGTTTGGAATGTAAATTTCGTATAAATATTAGTAGACTAGAGAGGTCTAGCGCCACTTCTTCCCGAATCCATGATCAGAGGTCCCGACGCTAACGGAGAGGACGGTGACTCTACATGACGGCCTGAAAACTTTGCTATTTTTTTTTGCTGAGAGGACCGGTTCTGACTTAGAAAACGACTTTTAGCCAGAATAGGTAAATATGAAAGAAATGATCAT
Organism: Triturus cristatus; assembly: GCF_964204655.1. NCBI lineage: Eukaryota > Metazoa > Chordata > Amphibia > Caudata > Salamandridae > Triturus > Triturus cristatus. Next base: position 1,301,091,039 of record NC_140590.1, on the reverse strand, counting down.
GCAATTTATTGGCTTTTCTGACAATTTTAGATAAACAAATATTTTGTTTGAATTACTGTGTCGGGTGGTTATTTTATTGTCATGCTTATTGAATTTATGTGTGAATATCAGAAAATGTTCTACCAGATCCATAGCAACAAACAGATGCCATTGACCTTAGGGTGCATGCAGATTGGATAGGTTATATGGTAAAGGTGTTTCTCCTCATAGATAGACGGATAGAGTGGTACAATTGAATGTTGGTGTTATGGGCCCCACCAGCGTGTGATGTGTGAGTGTGCGTGTGACTGAGAAATCCTTCTGTCCGCGGAAGTAGAGGGGATTCGAAAGCTCTGATCTGCACCAATTACACTGGGGCTTCCCTGACCTAGCGTAGCAGCCATTAAACAACCCTTCCAAAGCAGCATTACATCTACTTGCTATGTCATTGTCCTATGGTGTCTGTGCAAGTAATGTGCCTTCTCCCTCGGATAGTATGGCTACCCGACTTTCAGACGAGAGTATATTGTAGCAATATTGATTGCAATATGGATTACATACTGCTTGATGTCGGCCTGTGGAGCAAAATGCGACAAATGTTGATTGAAAGATACGAGAGTGATCACAATCCTCTGATGCGATCTTTATAGGCATGGAAAAAGAAATAGGAAAAAATGTCCTATTAGGTCTCAGGGCTTCTTATATACAAATATATATGTGTGTTTGTGTGTGTGTGTATGTATGTATGTATATGTATATGTATATATATATATATATATATATATATATTCACTGAAAAAACCATAGGTTTCACACACGTTATAGTTAGGAATTAGCATTTAAAAAACCTTGCAAATTCACTGAAAAAACCATAGGTTTCACACATGTTATAGTTAGCGGAAATTTTACTGATAAAAAACCAATGAAATTGCCCCGTTATAGTTAGTGCTGGCAACTATAACTCACGCGACCGCAATCCTCTGCTGATGCTAATACTGTATTTAGACACTTATTTGCCCATGTCTTCTTCCATACATTTTTAGCTATACATATATTACAAATATTTTTTTTTATAAAGACACATATGTCATCAGCAGAAGATTGCGGTCGCGTGAGTTATAGTTGCCAGCACTAACTATAACGGGGCAATTTCATTGGTTTTTTATCAGTAAAATTTCTGCTAACTATAACATGTGTGAAACCTATGGTTTTTTCAGTGAATTTGCAAGGTTTTTTAAATGCTAATTCCTAACTATAACGTGTGTGAAACCTATGGTTTTTTCAGTGAATTTGTACGGTTTTTTAAATGCTAAGTTACTTTACGCCATTCGAGGCGTGCGCGCCCACTTAACGCAGTTCGTTCCGTGCACGGTTTTTATTAACTTTAATAAGCCCTGTACATTTGGTGGCCTTCGGCCACCAAAAGCACAGGGGGTGGGGTCAATGTGGATAGTGTTTTTTTTATTTCGATTTTATAATTTCATGTTGCCAAAATTTCGTTTTTTTTCAGTATTAATATGCACTGCTCATTTGGTGGCCTGCGGCCACCAAAAGCACTGGGGGTGGGGTAAGTGTGGATAGTGTTTTTTTTTTTTTATTTATTTACCGTACGCTTACGGTAAGCGTACGGTAAGCGTACTCGGCGAAATTGACGAAAAAAAAATAAAACCGTTTTTGCTCTTGGGGGATGTTTGGGGACTCCCTCAACATCACTATGTGGGAGGGAGTTGTCAAAACAGCCCCGTAACATGTTTTTGGCCATCATGTTTGATAAATAACACTCAGTGCGAGAGACAAAATGGCGGACGCCGCTTCCTGGTTTCGGCCGATTCGAATGTTTACTAAGATCTAAGAGCCAATCAGAATCGCGCTCGCGCACGCCACCGTACACTTACGGTAAGCGTACGGTAAGCGTACCGTAAGCGGGCTCAGATATATATATTGATTTAAAGGCTATTTTCTCAGAATCTACTGAACAGATTTACACCAAACCTACAAAAGGCACTTCCTTGACCTAGGGACTACCTCTCTGCCAAATTTCTGGTAATTCTGTTCAGCCGTTCGGGCTGTAGCTCGTTCTAAAGGTCCTATGGAAAAATGCATGGGAAAAATGCGTTTTGGGACCCCCCTTTTATCTCAGCCCCCGCTTGACGAATCCCCCCGAGACTTTCAGGGTAGGAGCGGAGCGTAGCGCCCCACCTATTTTGAGAAATTCGCGAGGATTCATCGACCGGCGCCAAAGTTATTCAAAATAGAATGTTGCGGATTTCCTATGGATAAGGGGTCCTAACTATAACTACCTACTGGCGACCGCCAGTAGGTAATATATATATATATATATATATATTTGTGTTCTTTAAAAAAAAAATATTTTCACTTTACTTCATTACCGCCTGTTCTGGGAAGAGCTCCAGGGTCCTGCTGCTGGTGGGCCTGGCCTTGCCCTATGGCCTCTGCAGCCCCGATCCACACCTCATTAAATCCTGCTGTGCTGCTTAAATGAGGCGAAGCAGCATAGCAGAAGAGTTTAAAAAATTGACCTCTGTCCCCGTTTCTAAGAGAGCCGGTCGAAATGTGAGCCTGCACAACACTGTGATTAACGTGCTGGTTCACCCGACCCGCCCTTAAAAACTGGGACATAACCCAGGCACTACCCAAAAACCGGGACATTTGTACAATTTGGAGAAAAGTGTTGGGACACCAGGACACTTCTCCAAATCCGTGACGTCTGGTCACCCTGGATCACAGCTTTCCAAACTTTTCATGTTGGTGACACACCTTTTTCTGAAAAAAATTTCAGGGACATGATAACGCGAGCGAGCGCAATGAGTGAGCCCGAACCACCTCCCCAAGAAATTTTTGAAAAAGTAGTGGGCAAATGGTGCATTTCCAAGCAAATTTGAGAAAGCAGGAAGGTTAATAAAGCAATTGTTAATCTGGTCTAACAAAGCCAGTGACTGGCAAAACTGAGTGTAAGCAGGGTTAGGTTTGTGCATGAAACAAGAATATAATCATGCACACATTGACACATGCCCCAGTGATTTACGGCACAAAAAGGGCAGGTGCACAACCTGCCAACCCTTTCAACCACGCACAAAGTCCACCTGCTGCCTTGCTGAATATGAATTATATACAAAAATCCATTCACACACACACACACACACACACACGACCCACACACAACCCCACACCCAACCCCACACAAACCCACACACAACCCCACACACACCCCCACCCACAACACCCCACACACATACACAACCCCACACACCCACACACCCACCCACCCACCCACACACACCCCACACCCCCCCACACACACTCCCACATTCAGGGGAAAAAATCAATATAACTGAGAGACACTCAACAGCAGTCCACAAAACCTTTGGGACTGCCCACCTCGACAAGGAACAAGTCCTGTTGTGCACAGTTTGACCATCCTCAAGGTTAACAGCTGCTTACAAGGAAAGACAGAAACCTACTTTTAGCATTCAAACCTTCAGCCATCCAAACATGGGCTGGTGATGGCAAAACGCGCATCTTTACTCATTACCAGTGCTACAGGATTGTTGGGACTGTTTGAAATTGGATTAAAAAACCTGGGGGCAAATCGTTTGCTCCACATTTTTGAATCAGGACACAATAGGTCTGCTGTTTATCAGTTTCACTTGCCTTTTTTGGCCACTCCTAAATTCCAAGTGCAAATATGCTGATTGCCTGTTCGCCTCCCCGTTCACTAAACTCGATCAGCTTTCGTCCAATTTGCACACATGTAGATGTGAAAAGTGTAAGTTTGGAAAAGTGCACATTTTGGTCATGCCCGATTTGGGCATTTTTTATTATTTCAAATCCATTAGGGAACAAGCTAGAACTAGCTGTTGGTGTGATCTTGGGCGAACCATTTAGGTCTCAGTGCCTCCGTCGTCCTATTAGCCAAAGTTATCAGCGCTTAGAAACAAGCTAAGAATAGGCGCTACGTAAAACACAGGTCGTTACTTTTACATGCAACTCTTGGCCTTCAGGTGCCAAGGCGGCCCCACACACCCACTTTGTTTCCTGGCTGTAATATACTGAAATGAGAGCCAGGTGTCAAGTCGAAGGTACCCACTGGGGCTGTCTCTGCGAGGGGCAAGGCTTTCCTACATCCTCTGCTTCCAAGCTCCGTCTAAGGTACACAATGTTCCATATTTATTATATATTCAGGTGTAGGCCCCAGTGGGGATGATGGGTGGGAACGATTTGTATCACATGAGTTTCATCGGGAGGCAAGAGCAGAGCTGGAAATCTATACTGTTTGTATAGCAAATACAGCTTAAACTCAGCGGAGGGAGTTTAAAATACAGAGATTTAGCGGTTTAAAAGTTCCCCAAAATGGTCTAAGCCTCACTACTTACCAACCGAGTGCCTGGGATGGTGGGGTAGAGGCGGCTCCGATATCACTGTGTCCCAGCAAGGCAGCGTGCTCAGGGCCGTGAGTAGCGCCGTAGTACTCCCGGAGGGGGGTCAACATTGTGTACCTTAGACGGAGCTTGGAAGCAGAGGATGTAGGAAAGCCTTGCCCCTCGCAGAGACAGCCCCAGTGGGTACCTTCGACGTGACACCTGGCTCTCATTTCAGTATATTACAGCCAGGAAACAAAGTGGGTGTGTGGGGCTGCCTTGGCACCTGAAGGCCAAGAGTTGCATGTAAAAGTAACGACCTGTGTTTTACATAGCGCCTATTCTTAGCTTGTTTCTAAGCGCTGATAACTTCGGCTAATAGGACGACGGAGGCACTGAGACCTAAATGGTTCGCCCAAGATCACACCAACAGCTAGTTCTAGCTTGTTCCCTAATGGATTTGAAATAATAAAAAATGCCCAAATCGGGCATGACCAAAATGTGCACTTTTCCAAACTTACACTTTTCACATCTACATGTGTGCAAACTGGACGAAAGCTGATCGAGTTTAGTGAACGGGGGAGGCGAACAGGCAATCAGCATATTTGCACTTGGAATTTAGGAGTGGCCAAAAAAGGCAAGTGAAACTGATACGCCGGCTTTGAACTAAAATCATTGAATAGGCATATGCGATCCTGATGCCTGTATGCTGCCTGACGAATTTTGAAAAAAATATAACGGAACGAAAACGATATTGAATCTGCTTATACATTATGTACTGTGTTTTTAGTTGGGGAACACTGGGTATTCTTTACGGTGACTGGTGAGAGCGCTCAGGGGGAGTTGGGGGCACGAATTCGAAGGGTTAGCGGTCTAGCTGTTGACGCTAGCTCACGTCACTCGGCCACGTTAAATTGGGCCGTGATGCGGCCGCGCAGCGGACGCCGGCTTTGAACTAAAATCATTGAATTAGCATATGCGATCCTGATGCCTGTATACTGCCTGATGAATTTTTTAAAAATATAACGGAACGAAAACGATATTGAATCTGCTTTTACATTGTGTACTGTGTTTTCAGTTGGGGAACACTGGGTATTCTTTCCGGTGAGCGGTGAGAGCGCTCAGGGGGAGTTGGGGGCACGAATTCGAAGGGTTAGCGGTCTAGCTGTTGACGCTAGCTCACGTCACTCGGCCACGTTAAATTGGCCTGTGATGCGGCCGCGCGCAGCGGGCGCACCGCGGGCGTGCCGAAGGCGCGCCTAAGGCAAGCCCGTCTGCGCCCGTCCGCGTCCGGCAGGGTCCAGGGGCAGGAAACCCTCCAGAAGCTGACAAACAAAGAATCATCTTCGAGGCAGCACAGTTGCATGCCATGAGAAACGAGGTATCCAACAAATGTGCTCATGTTCTATGACCTGATGTTAGCTATCAATGCCCCCAGTGTAAATATTATTTGCAAAATATTCCTCCCATTCTACGGGATACACATAGGGATAAAATGATTGATATGCTGTTACTTAATTGCTGCTCCTTGCCCAAACATTCGACAGAAATCCATTTACTCCTCGAAGAGAGGAGTCCGGATGCTTTATTTTTGACTGAAACTTGGCTAAATGATGATTCGGATTTTGATATTGCCCAAGCCCTTCCCTCAAATTATGCCATTCAGAGGCTTGACCGCCGTTTAGGACGAGGTGGAGGCTTGGCCATAATATATAAATCTGACCTGGTTTGTAGAGTTATAGCCCACCCTCTCCCTGACTGCGAAAGCCTTTCTTTTATGATTGATTTAGCGCCCACTTTTACGTTCTCAGGGCTTCTTGTGTACCGGCCGCCTGGCCCGTTTGGAGGCTTTAAGCAAAGCTTACCAGAAATAGCAGCAAACCTGGCCGCTTCATCCTGTAAATTCACAATTTTGGGCGATTTTAATGCACATTTTGAAGATCAGTCCTCAGCCTGCACCCAAGATTTAGTTGAAGAATTAGCAATGTTTCAACTTCTATTGAAAGGAAATGGTCCAACTCATATTTAAGGTCATATGCTTGACCCTATATTCACCAACATAGACCAGATGTGGGTAGAGGACGTGGTCCCTATTCCGTGGTCGGACCATTTCCTACTTCCTTTTAGTTTTAGGCTAGCTATGGTAGACACACGAACTGTGCGAACGACAAAAACTATACGACAATGGAGAAAACTCCCATTAGATAACTCTATTAGTAAACTAATTGACACAATTCCCCTGCCTCATTCTAATCCCACTCTGGCAAATGAAAATTTCAACAAATGGATAGAACGGGCACTTAATGCTGTTCTTCCGAAAGTTAAAATGTCAGAAAAAGTGGGAGTCAAACAAAATCTATGGTACTCTCAAAAACTGCGTCAGCTTAAGCAAATCTGCAAAAAACAAGAGAGACTATGGAGGAAAGACTTCTCAGCAATAAGTAAACTCAAATATCGCGAAGCTATCAAAATATACAGAAAGGAAATTAAAACTGCCCAAACACTCTATTTTCAGGGAAAGATTCTCTCGGCCAATTCCTCTCGGGAGATATTTAAAATCGCAAATAATCTGCTCACGCCGCCCTCTGTTGTTATTAATACTGACAATGTGCAACAGCGATGCGATCAAATTGCGGACTTTTTCTCAGAAAAAATCCAGAGTATTTATGACTCCTTTCCATCGGTTGATAGCATACAAGTTGAGGGAGGAGGTAGTAGAGCTGAGTTCTTGCCCCCTGTTCCGCTACTGGAGGAATTTCCCTTATTGGACCTCCAGACTATGCAAAAACTGTTGAAGGAGCTTAAATCAGGTTCTCCCTGGGATGCTGCTCCTCCTAGGATTCTTCAAAAAGTAGCTGAAGTAGTGTCTCTGGTCCTATTGGACTGTATAAATTCCTCGCTTTCGACTGGGATGGTGCCTGCCCAATGGAAATCTGCGAGAGTCAAGGCCCTCCTAAAAAAAACTAATCTTGATCGAGGGAACTTGGGAAATTACCGCCCTATTTCCCTGTTGCCAGGGGTTAGTAAATTAGCGGAGAAATAAAATAACAATCGGCTGCATGTTACCCAGATGGGTTATAGGCCTAAACAGGGAACAGAAACGGCCATACTGGCAGCGACTGAGGAGATTAGGAAAACTCTTGACAGTGGAGGCTGCGCGGCGCTTATCCTTTTGGACCTTAGCGCAGCCTTCGATACTGTCAACCATCTTCTTATGGGTCATAGATTGAGGGCTGCAGGAGTGACAGGGTTGGCGCTTAAGTGGCTTCAGTCATTTCTGCAAGACAGAGTTTTGTCTGTATTTGAAGGAGACTGCTCATCAAAGGCTATTCCGGTGACCTGTGGGGTGCCTCAGGGGTCTTCCATGAGCCCCACTATGTTCAACGTCTATATGAGTTCGCTGGCGGAGGCCATCCTCCCTTTTGGGATACAAGTGGTCTCTTATGCCGACGATACTCAACTGATCGTTTCCCTTAATCAGCTAAGTAGCCCAGACCCCAATCTTGCAGCCTGTCTTCAGGTTGTTTTTGATTGGATGAGCAGCTCCTTCCTGAAGCTGAATGGCTCTAAAACTGAGCTAATGCTCTTCGGGAAAACGGCTCCCGCTGAGATTTCTCATCTCTGGCCTAGCTGCCTGGGCTCCCCCCCAGTCCCAAAGGACTGCGTTAAGAGCTTGGGGGTTTGGATGGATAATAACTTGGACTTCAAGCTACAATTGCGTAAAGTAGCAGCGAATTGCTACGGACTGCTTAGGAGATTCAGAAAGGTATTGCCACTGCTGCCTTTTCCGGCAAAACGTCTGCTTGTACAAGCTATTGTATTATCCCGGCTGGATTATTCTAACGCGATTTACCTTGGAGCTCCTTTGGCGGCAATAAAAAGACTCCAAATTGTACAGAATTGTGCAGCCCTGATGCTGTTGAATATCCCGAAACGGTCCTCGGCTAAGCCGGCACTTGATTCTCTTCACTGGCTTCCTCTCCAGCAAAGAGTACAATTCAAGGCACTCTGTACTATCCACAAATCCTTGGCAGGAAAGGGCCCCCCCCTGATCCGCGCCTGGAATCAGTGATATGCCCCTAATCGTAGTCTGAGGTCAGGGAGTAAAGGCCTAATTGTTATACCGAAGATCAAACGTGCTCGCACTGGTGGCCGAAGGTTGTCATACAATGGGGCCAAATTATGGAACAGTATTCCTCTGCATCTACGCTCTGAACCAGACCATCTTATGTTCAGAAAACTGGTGAAAACTTTTCTTTTTCAGTGATTCTTTTACTTTTCTGCCGAGTGTCTGCTAGCGCGGGGATGCCTCCGGGTAACCATGCGCTCTATAAATACTCTTTCATTTCATTTCATTTCATAAACAGCAGACCTATTGTGTCCTGATTCACAAATGTGGAGCAAACGATTTGCCCCCAGGTGTTTTAATCCAATTCCAAACAGTCCCAACAATCCTGTAGCACTGGTAATGAGCAAAGATGCGCGTTTTGCCATCACCAGCCCATGTTTGGATGGCTGAAGGTTTGAATGCTAAAAGTAGGGTTCTGTCTTTCCTTGTAAGCAGCTGTTAACCTTGAGGATGGTCAAACTGTGCACAACAGGCCGTGTTCCTTATCGAGGTGGGCAGTCCCAAAGGTTTTATGGACTGCTGTTGAGTGTCTCTCAGTTATATTGATTTTTTCCCCTGAATGTGGGAGTGTGTGTGTGGGGGGGGGGTGTGTGTGTGTGGGGGGGTGTGTGTCGGTGTGAAAAGTTGGCCTGGCATATGCTGTCCTCTAGTTATAGGGGACACCTTGTACCAGTCCAATTCGACTCTTATGGTGATAGGTTAAAGACAACCTTTAAAAAAAGCTATCCTAGTGGTAGCTGTGGAGAGCAGCCTTCAGGCTAAGTCTTGAAGGAGTGTTAAGCTTATTGTTTTACCATAGATAACCTCTTGAATGACCAAATGAAAGAGTAGTCCACACAGGTATATATATAAAATATATGTATTTATTCTAAACAGAATCCCACTCTTTATGAGGCTAGAGGTAAAGTTACAATTCAAACAAGCATTGATAAGTACAATAAATAGCACTGGAATCACAGGGACCCAGGGGGGGACCAAACCATATATTAAAAAAGTGGTATAAGAACCACGACAATTCTACAGACAATGCCTAGGGCATTTAGGATCGCTGGCCCCTTAAGTAACCACCCAAGGTAGTGAGGAAGGGGACCCACGGGAGACGCGTGCAGTGGTAATAGCTGCTATCGGGATCTCTATTAAAGCCTATGGAGAATGTCGCGGTTGAACTTTACAAGATTAAAAACACTTCTAGCAGGAGTTTAAGTTCAGGAGCTTAGAGTTAAGCTTTTGAAGGGCCCACACCCACGAGAGTACCGAGGTACCACTGTTACCTGCCCCAGGGAAGCCGGGTGCATAGGTCGTTTTCGATGTCGGGTCGCGGGCTGATTTTCAATGGGAAAATGTACAAAACTGCTGCTAGCCAAAAGCGTCGATGATGCCGTGAAGATTGAAGATGTAGATCTTGAAGAGAAGGACCTGAAAGCAGTGGGGACAGAGTCTGGGTCACGACACAGTGACCAGGGAGCTCAAGGAAAAGAGCCCTTCAATGTCGGGTGCTTCAAGTGGAAAAGGTGCAGCTTGGATCAGCAGCCACGGGCTCCAGGAGGCTTCAAGGAAGACCAGCTTCTGGAGGGCAACTGTCCCACAAAGGATGAGGGTCGCTGCGGTGTTAGTGTCTGGATTGAATCCACTAAGCCTTGGCAACCGCAACCCACGCAAGATTCACTAATCAGCTGCTGGTGCAGACCCACGAGGTCTGAGAGAGGTCTCCAGCAAGGAAACTGTAGAGCAGGCCTGGAGCAACCAGGGAAACTCTTTAAAGTAGAGATTGACCTCCGCTAGGGCCCGGCAGTTGAGAGACAAGGGACCGCAGGAGGCAGCAATTTGGCGTGCGTAAAAGTGTCCCACGGGCCACTGGAGTGGGCTAGGGCACTGATCTTTGGCACAGATGTTGCTGAGAGGTTGGCTCAATAATGGGCCAAAGCACAACTTCCCCACTTGTCGGGGTCGTGTGCTGTGCAAGAGGTGGCTGGTGTCCTGGGGTATTGGGGATCTCGGCACCCACGCAGTCCACGGTGCTCAGACTTGCTGTGCACACTCACTGGCCTCTGGGATGCTAGGAAACCCACCTCAAGGTAGAGAGGAGTCGTCGATGTCCGAAGGAGCAGCGAAGTTCCAACTGGGTCACTTGCAGAGTTTCAGGTGCCTGCCAAGCAGGGGGGGTAACTCCTTTACCCCAAGGGAGATTTCTACAGTCAGCTGGGCAGCAGCTCGTTGAAGGTCAAGTCTGTGAAGTCCAAGATTAATCTGAGGCTCTGGGGACCCTGCACCCACCTTTATCCAGAGGTAGAGGGGGGTGGCTAAATCAGAAGGTAGGCGCTGTAGCAGCCTACGTGCAACTTTGAAAGGCATCCTATGGTGCACCCACCCAGTTCCAATCCACATAGTCTGTCTGGGGAGGTGGGAGCACCTCCCTGCAACAGGATCCCTATTGTCCAGCTGCCGAGGCTGGGGTTTTGCCCAGCAACAGGCAGCCAGAGTCGTGTGGGTGGCGGGTAGCATCCATTTTGTAATACGTGTGCACTTTTAAATTGGTGTCTAAATTCTGCCGCTTTTCCGATATCGCCCCTCTAGCAGGGGGGAATCGTGCCCTCATGCCCATGGCTGGACTGGGGGTATGATTTCTACATGTTTGACACCAAACACGACATGGTTCTGTGCAGCCACTCTTAAGTTATCACGCTATTGCGATTACTTATAATGCAGTTAAGAGTATATGGTATGGCTGCACTACAAACAACCTCGCACTAGTTTTAATGAAGGTTGCAGAGGGGCCCTACTCAGGTAGGGGTCCCCCCTCACACATACCTCAGCACCCTGCCTTGTAGGATTACCAAGGCCTGCTATATGGGTGACCTATGAGAGTATATGTGTTGTAATTAGGTGGGATACAGGGTACCTGTATCCCTGTAAGGGGTGCAAGCACCACCTTGCCCAGACTACAGTAGTGGTCTGGTGGTGTCAGTTTGTATGGCTGTCCCAGGGTGGCACAATAAGTGCTGCAGCCCTGGTAGGCCTCTGAGGGACCCATGCCCTGGGTACCTAGAGTACCATCTACAAGGGGCTGACTGGGTATCCTCAGTATCCAATTGGTTTGTACCTAAGGTACTCACATCAGTTTAGGGAGAAAGCAGATAGGCTGGGGTCCTGGATAGCAGGATCCCAGCCAGACTAGTCAAAAACCATTCAAATACCAGGCAAAAAGTTGGGGGCAACCATCTAGTCAGATTCCACCTTCCTACATAACCCCCCCCCCCAACAAAAGGAGATAAGGCTAACCTTGTCCAGATACGCCTTTATTTCCTGAGTGGCCATATAAGGAAGAACCTGCACTAGCATGGTTGCTCCCTGTCTCATGGTCAACTTGGGAAATCCTACCCCAAGGGGTTTTAGAGTGTCTCCAAAGTCTAGGGGAATTATCTGTATTGGTTTTTGGTACAGAAGCAGGCTGGTGATATGTCTGAGTCTGGAAGTGAGGCCCTATTTGGGGTGATCTCAACCTCCTCAGAACACTGGTCACCTTGGAAGCCTTTCTGTCCATGACTGTGTCATATCTGGCCCTAAGGGTCAACCTCTGGCTGCCTACAGCTGGGGGTTGGGTCCCTCTTGTTGGTATAGTGGAGGGCATTGGAATGTTTGGGGCAACTATGCCCCAGGTTTCCCTGTGCCCACCAAAGTCCATCTGGGGGGTACCTGTACCTAGGGGTAAGGGGGATCCCTCAGTTTGTAGAGGAATATCCACCTGGCTAGAACTATTCTGCTGGGTGTCCCTAATCTGCTGATGAGGGGGTTCCTCTGGACAGGGGCCCATTAAGGGTCCACTGACCTCCCTGACCTCTGCAGCCCTGGGCTGACTGAGGCAGGGTAGAGAGGAGCAGGATACCTGCTCCAGACTGGATGCCACATTGGAAGGATCCCCTGCCATCAGAGAGGTGGCCAAGGCAGGCCTGTCCACTTCTGGGGCAGTTACTCCACAAGGGGCAGGATCAGTTCCCTGAGAAACTTGACCCTTACCTTTAGTCTGGTGGGGGGAGGACTGTTCCTCACCCCCTATGCTCCCTGTTTGGGTGGAGTGATCCATAGTTTCAGGCTTCACTCCTTTTACTTTCTCCTGGGGTGGAGGGGAGGCCTTCAAGGTCTCCTCCACTCTCTCAGGAATGCCTAACATTTTTAAATGGGCATTGTGGTCTACCTCAGCCCAGGCTGAGATTTCCAGATCATTCCCCAGTAGACAATCTACAGGCAAGGTTGGGGACACTGCCACTCTCTTTGGGCCAGTGACCCCTCCCCAGCTGAGATTTACCACTGCCATGGGATGGTCTGTCCTAATTCCATCAATATTGGTCACCTGGTATCTAAAATCAGGTAAAAGCGGTTCTAGGGGCACTAGTCTCCTGGTCACCATGGTGACACTAGCCCCTGTGTCCCTGTAGGCCACAGCCTTCTGACCATTGATCATGGGCTCTTGTCTGTACCTGCCCAAAATATTGGGACTCACGGTAAAGTTGGCAAACCCCATGCCACCATCACAAACTAGAGTTGCTTGTGTAGGGGACCTGGTTAGGCCAGAGTCCACCTGAGTTCCCCAAGAAAGCCCAACTAAGTTTTTGGGTGCACTCCCACCACCTGGGGGATTACTACTGGTAGTAACAGGAGGTGTTGGAGCTGCAATGAGAGGAACATTTTCTTTATTGCCATTCTTTGGACAGCTGGAGTCAGTTTTCCAGTGGCCAGGTTGCTTGCACACATGGCAATATGGTTTCTTATTGGAAGAGGAAGGATTTTGGGACCCACCCCCAGAACTGGGTTTTTGGGGCCCTTCAGAGGACTTTTCTGTTTTATTATCCCCACCTTTCTCTTTGGGCTTAGTGGAATCTTTCTTCTGGTCACCACCTTGGTTCTTGGGCCTAATCCTGGTTCTGACCCATTTGTCTGCCTTCGTTACCAATTCTTGGGGAAAGGTCAGATCAGAGTCCACCAGGTGCTGGTGTAAGAGTTGGTTCTGACAATTATTAAGGATCTGCTCCCTCATGATGAGATTGTATAATCCTTGGTAATCATTTACTTTACTGCCAGTTAACCAACCTTCCAGAGCCTTGGTAGCACAATCCACAAAGTCTACCCAATCTTGATCATGTGCTTTCTGGGTATCTCTGAACTTTAACCTGTGTTGATCAGTGGTTAGACCAAACCCATCTATTAAAGCATCTCTCAAGATATAATAATCATCTGCATCTTCTTCCCTAACAGAGAGAAGCTTGTCTCTTCCTTTGTCTGCAAAGGAGAGCCATAAGATTGCTGCCCACTGCTCTACTGGGACCCTTTGTACTTTACAGGCCCTCTCAAGTGCAGTGATCCATTTATGGATGTCATCCCCTGTATGATAGGGGGGCACAATCTTATGCAGGTTCATATTGTCAGGAGCTTTCTCTCTAACTCTAGGGGTTTCATTACTGCCACCAGGGGTCTCTAGACCCCACTTTCTTGAAGCTTTCTGAAGCTCCAGGGACTCCCTGTCTAATGCTAACTGTTCTCTCCTGAGCTGAAGTTTAGCCTGCTCATATTGAATCAGTCTGCATTTCCTCTCTTGGGAGGATTTTCTTCTCTGAGAAGAGGCAGAGGTCTTCTTGGATCTCTCAGAATCGTTGGACCCCTCTGAGGGAGATCTGTTCCTTTTGTTTGGATCCACCACTCTCCCTTTATGGATGGAGGGAGTGCCTCTTGGGCCATCACCTCCATGTTGTGAGTGGTCTGGTTCTTCCAGGTCAGGGTCATTGTCCTCTTCCTGGTCCTCATCAGAGTCCACTCTGGGAGTGTCCTCTTCTGAGGGATGCCCACCCAACCTGTCTACCCCTTCAGACACTAAAGTCTGCTTGAAGTCTGCTATGAGCAGGATTTCCCTGAGACGTTGAGTGTTGGCACTCTTGTTTGTCTTAAGTTGCCTAGTGGTGCACAACTCCCTAAGCTCAGCAAAGGAGAGAGTATCATACTTGTTGACTGGAACCCTTTGGGATCCTTCCAGAGCCTTATGGGCACCTGAACTTAAAGACATTTCTAGTGTAGTGGTACTGGTGTATCTACCTACACTAGGTGTGGCCTACTGAACCCTTTCTTGAGTTGTAGTCAAGGTGTGCTAAACCCTCTACACACAACTCCTAAGTTCAGTAGAACTTATTGTATTCTAAGCTTGAATTTATATGTACCTTTAGTGGGGTTGTGTGTGGGTGGGGGTGCGTGTGGGTGTGTGTGTGTGGGTGGGTGTGAGGTTGGGTGTGGGGTTGTGTGTGGTTTGTGTGTACGGGTTTTTGTATAAGTCATATTCAGCAAGGCAGCAGGTGGACTTTGTGCGTGGTTGAAAGGGTTGGCAGGTTGTGCACCTGCCCTTTTTGTGCCGTAAATCACTGGGGCATGTGTCAATGTGTGCATGATTATATTCTTGTTTCATGCACAAACCTAACCTTGCTTACACTCAGTTTTGCCAGTCACTGGCTTTGTTAGACCAGATTAACAATGGCTTTATTAACCTTCCTGCTTTCTCAAATTTGCTTGGAAATGCACCATTTGCCCACTACTTTTTCTAAAATTTCTCAGTTAGGTGGTTTGGGCTCGCTCGCGTTACTGTGTCCCTGAAATTTGTTTCACAAACAGGTGTATCACCAACATGAAAAGTTTGGAAAGCTGTGATGTAAGGAAAGCAGGTCCAAAAAGCCCCCCCCCCCCTTTCCTGGGTTACATCCAATCACCACAGAAACCTTTGATGGACGAATGTTACTAGCAACGCAATCACTATTAAATCCATTTATTACGTAATTGCTAGTGCATTGAAATCAATTATTTTTAACATAGGTAATCCCACTTTGCTGCTGCATGTTTATACTGGTATTTTTTTAGTGAGATACGGAAATTCTTTACGACAAACTAAAGGAAGGCTGGTTAAGGGGGAAAAGAATGGTACAACCAGGAAGATGGATCTCCAAGCCCAATTAAGAATGGCAACAGGGATTGAATAAAAGAAACAAGGGGTGCATATAAAAAGACTATTAACGCAATTTGTCTGGATTGGGAAAAGAAGTAATTAGAATGTCTGCTTCAGGCAGCAAAAGCAAATGATGCCAAGAGCTTTTAGTCGCACATAGGAGATGCACAAACTCTACAACGCTGGAAGTACACATCCAGGAGCAGCGAATGGGTTGATTATTTTAAATCTCTATATAGTGATCCAGTAGAAAATCCCTGTTATGTGCGGGAAATTGATAGTACCCTTGAAAGTGCCACATCAAGTCTGGATACTGTATTAAACGTTTTATTATTGGACCCTGAAAAAATGATACAGGCTCAAAAGCTTGGCAAGACTCCAGGCTTGAATAAAATTCCAGCTGATCTTTTTTCATCTGACATGGCTATTTGGGTTCATCACATAAATGCAACTACCAATGCTGTAATACCGGACACATGGTCACATGGAAAAGAGCGGAGATGGTGCTGATACACAAAAAGGCTCACGTAGCGACCCAAGCAACTATTGTCCAATTAGTTTCAAACATAGTATACATAACATTTTCTGCAGGCATATTTTAGATAGGATAACTGCTTGGTTTGCAGATAATGATATACTCCACCATCTTCAGTCGGGGTCCAGGGCAGGCACTAGCATAGTGGATCAAATCTTCTGTTTTTTATTGATAAAATGCAAGGTGGTGGATTTTGAGAGCGGAAGCGTCTACGTAGCCTTCGGTGATCTCCATGCCGCATTTGATATGGTGCCCAGGGATCAACAATCGTTGGTACTTTGTGATTTGAGAATTCGAAAGGAAAAAATCATGCTGATAAAGAGGCTACATTCAGATAATTTTGTGCAGGTTAGGTGGGGGCACAGTGGAGAATTGACTAGGAAAATCATGATACAGGAGGGCTTTTGCCAGGGCTATGTTCTAGCCCCCACTCAGTTCATCCTCTTCATCAATAGTTGTTTAGATTTTTTATTTAGTTGCACCAACGATGCCCCCAAGTTGGCCAGATAAAAATGTCAGCATTGTTTTTTGCAGATGATACCCTGTTAATGTGGAAGATTCTAATATGTAGATTTGCCCTATTTTGTTCTACCCAAGGGTTGGACATAAATGCCTGCAAGGCCAGGCTAAGGGTGTTTAAGTTGCACAAGAAATTCAGGGGAAACGTATCATTAGGAGGAAGATTCTTAGAAAGAGTGAGGGATATTGATTACATGGGGATAAGAATATCTGATTGACACGTGTGGCCAGGGCAATTTTTAAAAAGACAGCCAACACGTGTTTCATCTTAGACGACTTTTTAAAGGCTGTAAGTTCAATAAAAACATGTATCATTATATTATTTTTCAGCACAAAGTGCTACACCCATGCTTGCATGCTGTAAAGGTTATATCAAATCACTAATCTGGATCAAATAGCCAAGAAAAGAGTTGACCTGTCACACTATGGAGAGGTTCTCCATAATGGCGCTTGCATTTAGCCAGAACTTCTGTGGAGCTGGGCCCTCCTTTGTTGCTAGTACTCTCAGGTTTAAATAGACGCCGAGCTTAGACGTGCACCCACGCATCAGGATGAACATGATGGCGAATGGACGGATCACTGACAGAATATTGAGGAGAAGAATATCGACCTACAAAAATATCGAGGAAAAAATATAGAATGCCAAAATATTGAATCCCTATCTACAAACAGGTAAGTACAAAAATATCGATTCCAAAATATCGTTGTAAAAAATATAGTTGGTCAACATATCGAATTTTTTAAATGTCTTAAAAGTAATGTAAAATTAATGAAATAATAAATATAATTAACTAAATCATACTTACAAATACTTAAATAACTTTACAATTAATAAATAATTAATGTAAGTTTAATAAAAAAAAATTAATACCTATATATATTAACGTAATATTAATAAAAATTATTCTATATTTTTAGCGTAGGATAGCGGACGGGTCAAATTTACTATTACCACTCCAGTAAGTCCAACAGTAGGGAAAGCATTGGATAGCGGGATGGTAAAAATTACTATTCCCACTCCAGAGAGTGCAACAGTAGGGAAAGCGCTGGATAGCGGGAGGGTAAAAATTACTATTCCCAATCCAGAGAGTGCAACAGTAGGGAAAGCGTTGGATAGCGTATGGGTAAAAATTACTATTCCCACTCCAGAGAGTGCAACAGAAGGGAAAGCGTTGGATAGTGGGAGGGTAAAATTTACTATTCCCACTCCAGTGAGTGCAACAGTAGGGAAAGCGTTGGATAGCGTAGGGGTAAAAATTACTATTCCCACTCCAGAGAGTGCAACAGTAGGGAAAGCATTGGATAGTGGGAGGGTAAAATTTACTATTCCCACTCTAGTGAGTGCAACAGTAGGGAAAGCATTGGATAGAATAGGGGTACAAATTACTATTCCCACTCCAAAGAGTGCAACAGTAGGGAAAGCGTTGGATAGAGTAGGGGTAAAAATTACTATTCCCACTCCAGAGAGTGCAACAGTAGGGAAAGCATTGGATAGCGGGAGGGTAAAATTTACTATTCCCACTCCAGTGAGTGCAAAAGTAGGGAATACATCAGATGGCGTAGGGGTAAAAATTACTATTCCCACCCCAAAGAGTGCCACAGTAGGGAAAGCGTTGGACATCGTAGGGGTAAAAATTACTATTCCCACTACCGAGAGTGCAACAGTAGGGAAAGCATTGGATAGCGGGAGGGTAAAATTTACTATTCCCACTCCAGTGAGTGCAACAGTAGGGAAAGCATTGGATAGCATAGGGGTAAAAATTACTATTCCCACTCCAGTGAGTGCAATAGTAGGGAAAGCGTTGGATAGCGTAGGGGTAACAATTACTATTCCCACTCCAGTGAGTGCAATAGTAGGGAAAGCGTTGGATAGCGTAGGGGTAACAATTACTATTCCCACTCCAGTGAGTGCAATAGTAGGAACAATAATAATTTAATATTTTATTAAAATAAATTCATCATTAATAGTAATAAAAAAAGTATTAAAATTATTTGCCAATCACACAACCTTTAATAATTAATTATTTATTAATACCAATAAATATTTTTTTTAATTAATTACCTATTAATAATTATTTAACAACCAATTCATTTTCAATACAAAAAAATTGATAAATACAAATACAAATTAAAAATTAATTAATAATAAATTAATTATCAATATACAAAAATAATTTCAAAACTTAATTTACAATTAAATTACTTCCCACCATATTCCCCTATAAACCCACAACCCGCTACAAATAGTAAATTAATACAATTAACATAATTATCAATTAAACAATTAATATAAATTAATTACCAATTCATACACATTAATTACCAATTAATAATTAATCAACAACCAATTAATTTTCAATACCAAAAATTTATAAATAATAAAAAATACCAAGTAATAATTAACAGTAAATTAATTATCAATACACAAAAATATTTTCAATAATTACTTAATTATAATTAAATTACTTCCCACCCTATTACCCTATAAACCCACAACCCGCTCCAAATAATAAATTAGTACAATTAACATAATTATCAATTAACCAATTAATACAAATTAATTACCAATTAATATAAAATAATTACCAATTATTACAAATTAATTACCAATGAATAATTAATTACAATAAATTAGTTACTACCAATTAATAATTACTTAATAACAATTAAATTACTTCCCACCCTATTCCCCTATAAACCCACAACCCGCTACAGAAGTAAAATGCAAAATTAAATTACAAATAATTAATAATTCCTAAAAATTATTATTTATTGTACTATAATTAAATTACTTCCCACCCTAATCCCCTATAAACCCACAACCCGCTACGGAATCAAATTACAAAAAAATTAAATAACATAAAATTCATTACTTTAAAAATATTCAAACATACATTCCAAAATTAATACATACTTTTAACACATATACTAACACTTAAAACACTATAAAAAAAATCGATATTTTTAACAACTATATTATGACTGTCGATATTACTTACTTCGATATTATGTAAATCGATATTTCTTACCTGATTTTCGATATTCTTCACCACTATATTTTGGCAATTCGATATTCTGTCCATTCTATATTAATAACTCGATATTCTGTCCACTCGATATTTTTTTTTCGATATACAGGTGCCGATTACGATCCGGTAAAAAAATTCCCCGTACGACTCGTATGCGGTCTTTTTACTGTACGAATCGTACAAGTGCCGTACAAACTGCCAATTACGATTCGCATGGGAAAAAGACCATACGAATCGCATTGGGAATAATTCCCCACACGTCCTCGGGTCGGAAAATGTGTCCGACACGTCCCAGGACGATTTACCGTACAAATGTGAAAAGTGAAGTCCGACCGCGGAATCACGATCCATCCCGTGCGTCCGATGTTACAACCATATGGAAAAAACACCGTCCGCACCGAACACCCATAGCAACCATGGAGACATGTGCCCGCATACGCGCCGACCCCCCCAGCCCCTGTACGTTCGAGTCGTACCCCCCGTGTATGTACACCCCCACCTGTGTATGTACACCCGTGTACGTACGAGTCGAACCCCCCGTGTATGTACACCCCCACCCGTGTATGTACACCCGTGTACGTTCGAGTCATACCCCCACCCGTGTATGTACACCCGTGTACGTGTCGTACCCCCCCGGGTATGTACACCCGTGTACGTTCGAGTCGTACCCCCACCCGTGTATGTACACCCATGTACGTGTCGTACCCCCGTGTATGTACACCCGTGTTCCTTCGAGTCGTACCCCCACCCGTGTATGTACACCCGTGTACGTTCGAGTCATACCCCCACCCGTGTACGTACACCCGTGTACGTTCGAGTCATACCCCCACCCATGTATGTACACCCGTGTACGTTCGAGTCGTACCCCCACCCGTGTATGTACACCCATGTACGTGTCGTACCCCGCCATGTATGTACACCCGTGTACGTACGAATCGAACCCCCCGTGTATTTACACCCCCACCCGTGTATGTATACCCGTGTACGTACGAGTCGAACCCCCCTTGTATGTACACCCCCACCCGTGTATGTACACCCGTGTACGTACGAGTCGAACCCCCCGTGTATGTACACCCCCACCCGTGTATGTACACCCGTGTACGTATGAGTCGAACCCCCGTGTATGTACACCCCCACCCGTGTATGTACACCCATGTACGTTCGAGTCGTACCCCCACCCGTGTACGTGTCATACCCCCCGTGTATGTACACCCGTGAACGTTCGAGTCGTACCCCCACCCGTGTATGTACGACCCGTACCCTCACCCGCGTACGTATGGAGCGTACCCCCCACCCCAACAGTGTATGTACGACCCGTACCCTCACCCGCGTATGTATGGAGCGTACCCCCACCCCAACAGTGTCAGTATGACCCGTACCCTCACCCGCGTACGTATGGAGCGTACCCCCCACCCCAACAGTGTATGTACGACCCGTACCCTCACCCGCGTATGTATGGAGCGTACCCCCACCCCAACCGTGTATGTACGGACCGTACCCCCACCCCAACCTTGTATGTACGACGCGTACCCCCACCCGCGTATGCATGGAGCGTACCCCCACCCCAACAACCTAAGTACGGAGCGCACCCCAGGCCCCAACATCACCACCTTCACACAACATCGCGCATGTACGAGTCGTACCAAGCCAGACACAAGGACAGCACTGTACAACAAAATGGCCCATGTACACACCGTACACACGCGAAAAACGCACGTACACAACCAGGACAAAGCAAAACAACACAAGAATACACCATTCGAATGGCACAAAGCCACAAAACATGTCCAACAACCACAAAAACAACACATTCACTGACCTGCAACTGCCAAAATCCAAAACAGAGGCCCAAAACACAACCACTCCTTATAACACACCCACCCAAAGTTCAAACACAGCCACACCCACCAATGGACCAATAAAAAGGGCCCACACACACAAACCATGAGCCTTTGCAACAGACTCACTGCTGCCAGACCCCACAGACAACCTACAGCACCATACTAGAACCTTTACTACACCTTACACTTGCACACCTTCACACACACACCTTCACAAACACCCCCTCATCACATTCACACACACACCTGCACAACCACACCCACACACCCACAACCATCCACACACCCCCCCACCATCCACACCCACACCCCTCACCATGCCCACTAACAAGAATCCAAAGTTCACTAGCCGAGAGTTGGAGGTCCTTGTCGATGAAATCCTCAGAGTTGAGCCACACCTCTTTGGAACATTGGGCAGACAGACCACCATTTCCGAAAAAACAGCCATGTGGCAGACGATCGTCGATGCTGTGAATGCTGTTGCGGACACCAGAAGGACCAGGCATGAATGCCAAGCCATGTGGTACGATCTGCGGAGGAGGGTCCGAGCCAAAATGACCGACGACCACAACCAGGCCAACGTCATTGGAGGAGGGCCGCCCCGCAGACCCGTACAATACCATCCCTGGGAGGAGAGGGTGATGGCCATACTGCCGGTGGTGGCAGTGGACGGATTAGAAGGACTCCGAGACCCGGGTGAGTACACAAACAACTCACCTCACATGGGGGGAACATCATCCACAACCAAACTCACAAACAGGCACGCAACCACCCCAAGCTATCGCATGACTCAACCACACTCCATGAACACGCACATGCCACTGGCGCCACCATGCCCCATGCACCCAGCTGGACAATGTCAAGTCACAGGCCACAGAAAACACCAACACATGACACGGTAAGCCGGATGGCGGGAGGGTGGGCCCCAAAAATCACATAGTGCAAATCAGAAGCAGACAACAATGCCCCCTGCCCATATGGCCTAGGTCACAGCCAGACAAACAGTGTGTCCCAACACAGGAATGACTTGCCAGCAAATGGCGGACGCCTTGCATCAACACATGGGGGTGACGGCACGTTCTTGCACATGACAGCAGCTAATGAACAGCCAACACTGTGAAAGAGTGGCAGCACACACCACCACAGCAGCAGTGCAGACACAGACACTACACCTAATGGGTGCCTGGAGATCAGAAACAAACTCACATCAACAATCCAAGGGCCATTCAAAGATCTGCTAACAGTATGTGCCCAGGAAGCTGGGCTGAGGTGACAGAGGGTGACACACAGAGGGAGGGAGAGGGGGACAGAGAGGGAGGGAGACACAGGGAGACGGACAGAGGGAGGAGGCGGACACACAGAGGGAGGGAGAGGGGGACAGAGAGGGAGGGAGACACAGGGAGACGGACAGAGGGAGGAGGCTGACACACAGAGGGAGGGAGAGGGGGACAGAGAGGGAGGGAGACACAGGGAGACGGACAGAGGGAGGAGGCTGACACACAGAGGGAGGGAGAGGGGGACAGAGAGGGAGCGAGAAAGGGACACACAGGGAGAGCAAATCAGCCTTGTGGTGTGTGGGAATGTCTGCTCGTCAGCAGGTGGACTGCGTGCATGTAGACAAGGGTGGCCAGTGCCAGAACCCCCCCTCTTCTCCATGGCAAAACACAGGGCCATGTCACAACCTGTGCACGAGCACAACGACAGCTACCTGCATCATATAAGTGTGTGGAACAACTCCATGTGCCCACGTACAGTGCTACACGGAAGGCGCCAATGCATGGCTCGCCACAGCTGCCCACTCCACTGCTGACTGCAGTCACAATTGACGCAGCAAGTAAGACTGTGCCACACATAGGTAAAGTCGCAAAAGCTGTGCCCAAAGGACATACCCATGCACAAGTGCACTGTGAGTGGAAGGCAAGACATATCCAAATTCCCAGAGGAAATGTGCCAACTTTGAAACCAATGAAACATGGATGTTGCATGGAACAAAATTAACATTGTCTCTCTCACACACAGGTCAACGTCGTGGATCACCCCCCAACACTGGGGGGGAAGACTCACAGGACCCGGCACGGCGGGATGACGGAGCCACCGGCAGCGACGACTCTCACCACTCTGTGGACGAACCCGACCCCGACCAACCTGGCCCCTCTGGTGTCCAACGACCTGCAGCACCTGCGTCAGGTACAACTGGGCCAACCACCACCCCCACTCCTGCCACATCCCAGGAGACACCCAGGATCCCTGCCCCACCACCACAATGCAGCCAGACTGGCCAGGAGGGACACGGTGTCCCGGGCACCCAGGATGAGGCAGGCGACAACGCCAATGCCACCCCTCAGGGGTCCCGGAGACCCGATGTGCCCACAAGGGCAGGCCAGGTGCAAGTGGGCAGGGGTGGTGGGAGTGGAGGACGGGGAGGCGCGAGCCTGACCGGTTGGCTGGGGAACCGGTATATTCCCCTGTCCGAAACATCCTGGACACATACCGGCAGGACACCACGGGCATGGCCCAGGTTGTGTCCACCCTCAATGAGATGAAGGGGACCCTCGATGAGATCAAGACCCAGCAGGCCCAGCAACATGCGGAGCAACATGCCTGTCTACTGCGACACCAACGGCGGATGGAGGACAGACAGGCTGAGCTCGTGACGGTGTTCACGGGAATTCACAGTACACTCCGTCGGATGGCCGACAACATGGGCAACCCTCCCTGTGCCATCAGGCGTAGAACATCACCACCCACAGGGAGGGATCAGGAGGAGGAGGAGGAGACATCCGATGGAGCATCCCACACATCGTCACGGCCTGCTTCTGAGGGTCCCCGCAGGAGGGCGGGTCGTCCACGGAAAAGACCGCGAGGGTCGGCGCAACAGCACCATCTCCCAGGACACCTGGCCTGGCACCTGGCCCACTGGAGCAACAGCAGCAC
This sequence comes from Triturus cristatus, assembly GCF_964204655.1. Lineage (NCBI taxonomy): Eukaryota > Metazoa > Chordata > Amphibia > Caudata > Salamandridae > Triturus > Triturus cristatus. The sequence continues at coordinate 1,301,066,718 of NC_140590.1, read as the reverse complement.
AGCAGCAAAAGACATTCTCTGCCACATGGACTTGCTGGTCACTGTCTGACCAATGTTGACAAAGACTGTGGCATGGACTCTGAGGATTTCAAATGGCAAGGACACCAACTCCCCTAGTGAACTTTGGATTCCACACACCCGGAAAGCCCCTCATGTCAAACCCACCCCCCCTACCCCAACCAAAATAAAAAGTCACACCATAAAGAGAAGAGGCCTACTGATTGCATTATTACCTTACATGTGTCTTGTAAAGTCTAACCATGCCAGAGTTCTCATTTGACTTCAACCATCCACACCCTGGGGCCTGAGTCTGGCACCGGACACACATGGGTCACATTGTATTAGGCAAGACAGACATGGAGCACCATACACACCCGTGATGGGCCCAACCAGCTGAGGGGGTGGCCGCACAACCGTGCCGACAGACATATTGAGTACAGCGACAGCCATGCGCACAATACCCACACAGTCATGGACATCATGCACAATACACAGTCTAATCCCACACAAACAGCTTGCATCTTGCTACTCGACACATAGACACATAGCCACTATCACGGAAAACCATGCCAGACATGCCGGATGCACCGTGGCAACACACCAGCATTGACTGAGAAGAGGCACCTTGGAGGCATAGGGACACCTTTATTAGTCATGTATTCGGGATTGCAGAGGCAACTCGGAGTACACATGAACGGGTCATGTGGAGTAACATGTGGGTCCAACACTGGCACCCCCCTTCTGCAGCACAAATGCGTGATAGCCATGGAATTGGCACACAAGTGTCGGCTAACAGCTAAACACCCCCTGCTGCTCACGGAGAGACTGCCATACACCATTGATCCGCTGATGTGGAAGTCCCACACCATGTCAAGCCAATGCAAACCGTATGTGTCCGAGGGCAGTGTAACACACATTGATGCCATCATCACATTCCACAATCCCATCACTGATGACTGTCAACAAGTCTGACCATCTATTCAGGTGTACCCAGCTGCATGTCATGTGTACCATGGTGATGCGACATGTCTGCAGAGGAACCAAACATCGACAGGGGCAGTGTGCATACATCGTAAACAACTGCCACACCCAATACACCCCTGATGCATCCCTTACCCTAAGGAGACTTCCAAACTTGTCCGTGCGTGTAACGCTGAGTCAGCACACGATGACGTGTCCATGAGGAATAGCAGTGCCACAACAATGCAACCAGCAGACGGCATGCGCAAGTACCTGGGGATGAGAGACACACAAGAAGTCAGCCACAAAAAGCACAGCCACTTGCATGTGCATGTACTCCACACATGTAAGGATGACAACATGCCAGGTCACAATTATGACTGGGGAAATACACTCATCACTGGCACCATCACTCCAGTGACACATCCACACACACCTCTGACTCACGTGGCATACATGCAGATGGACACACACATCGCAACACATGCCACACGGGGACCAATGCGTGCACACACAGACACTGGTACTCACCACTAAGCAAAGAAGTCGCGTATGAGCCGCGTCCGGATGTCCTCTTGCGGAACCACATCCTCCAATCACTAGCCCCATTGCCAAGACCTTCGTCCTCCACGGGTGGATGGTCCTGATCTTCTTGATCCAGGATGAGTGGCACAGCTTTCTCAACTGCCATGTTGTGCAGCATGCAGCAGACCATGAAGATTTTGCAGACCTTTGCCGGGGCATATGGGAGGGCGCCGCCGGTCTTGTGGAGGCTTCGGAATCGGCTCTTCAGGAGGCCAAATGTCCTCTCTATCACTCGCCTTGTCCGGCCATGGGCGGTGTTGTAGCGGAGCTGGGCCGGCGTGATGGGGTTGCGGAGAGGTGTGATCAGCCATGGCATGTTGGGATAGCCAGCGTCCCCTACATGGAAAGCACATGGACATAAGTAGGACAGGAGAAGCGGTCGTGCTGGAAGTCTACGCAAAATACAGGACAGACAGAGTGTACCCACCAACAACACATGCTCGTTCGTTGCGCAGCTGCGTCATCATTTCAGGCACCCTGCTACGCCTCATGATGTAGGCATCGTGTGCTGATCCTGGAAAACGAACACAGACATGTGAAATCACCATGTTGGACAGACACACCACAAGGGCATTGATGGAGTGGTAGTGCTTGCGATTCCTGTACGCTACCTCCTGTGCCTGTGGTGGTACCAAAGCCACATGTGTCCCATCTATGGACCCAATGACATGGGGCATCCCTCCCAGGGCATAGAATCCACGCTTGACACCAGTCAACATTTCAGGGGTTGGGAAATGGATGAACTCATCCAGGTGAAGCAACATGGCCTCTAAGAAATCATGCAGCACACGGCAGAACATGCTCTGGGACATGCCACCAACATGAGCTATGGTATTTTGAAAGGTACCCGTGGCAAGAAAATGTAGGGCTGCCATTACCTTCAGCTTGGGTGTCAGTGCCGTAGGATACCTGTGCAGCGGTTGCAGGTGTGGTGCCAGCCTCGCCGTCAACTCCAGAATCAACGGTTGGGGGAAGCGGTGGCACCGGATACAGTCATTCTCCCGCATGTCAGCCAAGTCCGGAATTGCTCGGGGAAGAGGCAGCGCTCTGCAGTAATTTGGAAGTGACAAGGAAGAGTGAGTGCACTACAACAACAATTTTCTGGTGCTGAGCACATGTTAATCTGTCAATACACATATGCGACATACGGAGTCAGGTATGTGCCACATGCCCTGGACACGTATGGCTGGCAGGTGACACTCCCACCAAGACCCAGCTACACACGGAGATTGTGAACCTCCACATGCCATGGCATGGGATTAGCTGTGTCCCAGTGTAAGTGAACAGCCAGACGCAACACAGGAGTGACATACATCCACACATCAGCAGAAGTAGGATGTCGATTGCAGAGACTGGTAGCGGAACACTAGAGCCACAGGTCACATGACATTACACTAGGACAGCCCACACACCTTGCCATGAAGGTGTACATGTGATGACTCACCACACATTCATAGAGAGGATGCAGACATGTCCTTGTTACGCTACTCCGTGTCCCATGCATACATACGCACCTCACATCCGATACCACATGTGGCCTGGTGTGCGGAACAGTGTGCCATGTCCATCTACACACAGACACATGTTGGTTGCTGCAACAGCTGATGCTTTTGAGGGAGCTCCAACATCAACCTAATGGGAACCCCCCACACATACATGACATAGTCACATCGTGCACCGTGGGTAGTGACATGTCTGGTGTGGTAACCCCTGTAGCGGGCATCAGGGGACACTTGCGTGTGTTGTTGACCGTGCCATGCCAGTGACGCTCATCCCAAGTGTGCAGTACGACATGCACACATGTCAAAGGAGTTAAGGGCATGCCTGGCACACATTGCACCGTCACACATAACATCTGTACACATCTCATCATACATCTGGTGCCTTCTCCACTCAGGAGTAATGTGCCACATCACAGCCTTTCACACCTGTGCCCCACACATGTAGTACTGCCCAGACAATGCCTTGATGTCCATCCATGGACAAGTATGTCAGCCCTATTCCTTCCTGTGTGCTGCCTGTCACCACTGTGATGTGTGAAAGGCACCGTACTTTCGCTAAGAGGGCCTGTGTATGTTCCTTATCACTATGGGAGTGCTGCCGTATGTGTACCCATAGTGATAGTGAGCGTACAGGCGTGTGTACGGTCCGTCTCACTATGGGTGTTCTCACGTATGCGTACTCATAGTGATAGTGAGCGTACAGGCATGTGTACGGTCCGTACCACTATGAGTATGCATACGCGAGAACACTCATAGTGATAGTGAGCGTACAGGCGTGTGTACGGTCCGTACCACTATGAGTACGCATACGCGAGAACACCCATAGTGATAGTGAGCGTACAGGCGTGTGTACGGTCCGTCTCACTATGGGTGTTCTCGCGTATGCGTACTCATAGTGATAGTGAGCGTACAGGCGTGTGTACGGTCCGTACCACTATGAGTACGCATACGCGAGAACACCCATAGTGATAGTGAGCGTACAGGCGTGTGTACGGTCCGTCTCACTATGGGTGTTCTCGCGTATGCGTACTCATAGTGATAGTGAGCGTACAGGCGTGTGTACGGTCCGTACCACTATGAGTACGCATACGCGCCTGTACGCTCACTATCACTATGGGTGTTCTCGCGTATGCGTACTCATAGTGGTACGGACCGTACACACGCCTGTACGCTCACTATCACTATGAGTACGCATATGCGAGAACACCCATAGTGAGACAGACCGTACACATGCCTGTACGGGCCGTTGATATGCATTTGGGGTGCCCTAGGGCCCCGGGACGCACCGTACCTGTGTGTGAAGCTCCAAATTACATAGGGGACACATGAGGGACAAGTATAAAGGCCTACATGCATGCTGGTTGTCATGGAGACCCAGTTTAAAGTTTGAATTTTTTTAAGCAGGTGCACAGCAGTAGTCAGTTTGAATGAATCTACTTTGTTGCAATGTGCTTCTGGAGTTGACATCATGCTGAAGAAAAAAACACAATAAGAACCCACTGACTGTGCTAGGTTTGAAGGGATTGGAGGAAACATAGGATGCAAATGTGAGTGACCAATCACTCTGTACTCCTGTGCATGAAACAGGCCAGCAAGGCAGATATAAGGCAGCCAGGTCCCATGAGGGAGCACTTGCCTGCACATCTTTGTATTCGACGACCCAGCTGCTGCTACTGATTCCCTGGAACCATGTCAAGGTCTGTGGAGAGGTCACAGCCTTTCACCCTGGAGGAGAACCTGGCTTTGCTGGATGTGATCCTCCCACAGTACCCCCTGCTGTATGGGCGACCAGGGTATCAGGTGAGTGCAGAGTCCACTAGCACAGACTGTGTCCCTTTTTTGTGAGTGTGACTTCTGGCATTGTGTCCAGGTGTGACACACATGCTATGTACTGTAGGGGGGGTCCCAGGGGGGGGAATGCCTGATGTCTCCCAGCCAGAGCATGCTGTGGTGCATGTCTGCCGTCCTCACTAGCATTGTGTTTACTGTGACAATCACTGCATGGTGCATGCCACATTCTGCCTGTCTTGTTCTCCTGGGAATGTAGCCTCTACAGTCCTCGTGTGATTATGTGGTCAGCCCAGTGTGACAGGTGACTGTACCCACAGATGTGTGTTAGTTCTGTGTACCTGTGCTGAGAGTGTCCACATGATGTGTTCGTACCCTGGACATCGGTGTGTGTGTAAGTCCCCTGTCATGTGGGTGGGTGCATATGTGGAGTGTAGCACCTGGGCTGCATTAGGGATGGATATACCCTGCCCATCTGATGTGAGCAGGGAGCAGTGCTGTGTGTCTGACGTGCAGAGCCAGCCCCACACCTGTGAGCCCCCCCTCGTCTAGTGGCACATGTGCAGAGTGAGGTTTGTCGCTGCATTTGGCAATGGCAGGTGAATGTCCTGTGCCTGTGTGTGTCCGTGTACTCTGCTGCGGTAGCGTCAGTGGCCTGTGGCATGTGACTGCCTAGAGGTGCTGCACATTATCCTGGTGTAGCTTGTGATGCACAGTGTGAGCCTGTATCATTGATTGTGTAGTTGCCTTCATTCCACCTGTGTACTTTCAATGGCACGTACTGCTTTTGCCCTTCCCCAGAGGATCATGTCCCTATGACAAAGGTGCAATGCGTTGGATGCATACTATGCCTTGTTGTAAACAGCAAATTTGTTCTAATATGTCTCTCTGTGACATGTGCCTGGTGTATTGATGTAGTGTCACTTGTTCATCCTCACAGGTAGGCGCCTCTGCCAAGAAGCAGATATGGCTGACCGCCGTCAGTGCCGTGAGGAGTGCGGATGGTCGCAAGCGGCGCCTGGCCCAGGTGAGGAAACGCTGTCAGGATATCCGGTGCTGGACGCGGAGGATCGCACAGGTCCTGCTGGGGGACTCACCTGAGACCCATAAGAACCCCGGGCGCCGCCGTCTGACCCACATCCACAAGCGTGTGCTGGCGGTGGTATTTCCAGACTTGGAGAGGCGCTTACAGGAGAAGCAGCAGCAGGAAGGGGGTAGGTACATGTGTGTTTGTTGTGTGTCCAAGGTGAGATGGAGACGAGTAGGTTCTAAGACGAGCCCACGTCTTTTTCAGGTACACCCGCTCAATTGGTCGGGTCGTCTTCCCTCATCTCTGAGGCTCTACATCCTACCTTGAGGAGGAAGAATGCCTTAATGAGAACCCCAAATTGAGGATTCTATCTCTCAGAAAGGGAGCTCACCTCCCGTGACTGTTAACTAAGCGGTCATATCATTCTGGTCCTGAAGAAGTGTCGCTTTACTTTGGAGCACCTGACACGAAACATGTTGACCTGACTTAGTCCACCAATGGCTACTTGAATACCTTTAATTATCACACGTAGCCTCACTGTTTTTAACAAAGTCCCATCCTTGAACATTTAATAAAGTGAACCAAAAAGGTTAGGGGCCTTTTTTAATAATCACAATCTACACCTTCCCCAAACAATGTTTCTCCTATAGCCCCACACACCTCACTCACCATACGGCGTTCCCAGATCAAAAGATCTCCGATAAAGATGCCACCAGGCCCGTCGGACATTGCAGCGCCGGTCCGACGAGGAGCGCCCAATGATGAAGCATGACACCCTAACAGGTGTGTGAGGGCATTACGATCTGGATTTGCAGATCCCCCCAGATACCATCTTTAATAGTGTAGTAAGTCATTGTAACTCTCTACCTAGGCCCATAGAGAGGAACTGTTTCCCCTTTTTGATATTAATATACTTGCCTTGGAGCATGGAAACAGGACCTCGATAAATAACCAGCTCTGATGTCCCCCCTTTGATTATACGTTTGTTGTGTGTCACCAGCATTTGTAAGTGCACAGTTGCATGGATACACTGCCATGGTTTAAAGGTGCTGTGCAGATCCAGTTACCCACAGTATAGCTGTGCTCTCCTGCCTCCCTTCCCCTCCTTGCAATGTGTTCCCTGGTCTGTGTGTAGTCACTCCTTCACAAGGTAATGTAGGCTGGCGCTTTCTCCACGTGAACTATGCCTGTAGCATCATGTGTGGGGGTGGTGTGTAACAGGTTTGGGGACCTTGCCTGTGCCCTGTCCAGTTCAGTACATGTGGGTTTCATGTCAGTTGGCACTGATGCTGAGTCCAGACATGGGAGTTAGTCTCTCAAGTGTCATGCCTTACAGTGCGCATGTCCTATGTTGTGGCCTGTGACATGATGTGCATGAGTGTGCGATACGCATAGTGCAGGGATGGTGGCGTGTGTTGCAGTCATTCCCATTCAGGACCATGGAGTTGTGTGGCCACTACTGTCCCCTGGGGCATATTTTCATAGGTGTCATGTGTGTCATCACAAAACGTGGACACTCTCAGTGTCTACAGCATAGGTTGTGCTCTGTGCCATTGTCCCCTGGCACCATGTATATTGACGTGAAATGTAGTACAAGTGTCCACTGTACAGCCCAACCTGATTTTCCTTGTTCATAGTCACAGTGGCCAGCGCCTGTGTGTCTTGTTACAATCATCTGATGATGGCCATTTGTACATGATTATTTGGACTGGCGCACCTTGGGTATTTGGCGTCCAATCTTGCATTTATGCAGCCCCTGTGTATTTCACCCAGACTAAGAGATGCAAGTGCCACCTGTGTCTCAACAAATTGTCTCATGTAGGGGGTGGTTGGTGCGGGCCAAGACTACATGTCAAAATCAGAATTCTCCTTGCTAGGTCTGGCCAGTGTGTGATGTTTGTCTGGACATACACTCAAGGTGCAGTGAGCCAGTCATGGTGGGCATGTTTTCAATATTACCTATGCAGCATGTGCCTCAAGTTCATGGATATGGTCCCTCCTCATCCCTATTTTCGGCAACGCTGTGTGGTGCAGATGCAGTGCTGGATTGTCCCCAGGGCCTGGCTCCTATGTCAAACTCCATTTCATGTCATTTGCTATTGTGTCATGCTCTCCATGGATTTTCATTGGCATGGTGGGTCAACCAACTGTGTGTGGCATGCCCTACATCTGTACCTTGTTTTGTAGATGTTACTGATCTTTCTTTGCAGGCTATGCACTGTAACCTATGTAGATTGGACTCATGTGACATATGTATACAGGTGTGTGATTAATTGCTGTCTCTTCACCTTGCCCACAGCATCGTCGGGGGACACGGAGGGAGACATGAGCACAGACGGAGCGGAGGGACCGAGCACCAGTGCCAGCGTTGACATCGTGGCTGGCACATTGAGTGATACTGAGGCGGAGGAGAGTGAGGCCGAGGACCTGTCCACTGGCACGACAGAATATGAAGCTGACGGGTCCGAGGATGATCTCTCCGAGTGGGCAGAGGCTGCACCAGCAGCTGACAGCGGCACAACATCGCACCCCGCCCCCTCCATTGCCATCAGCCGCCTCCCACTTGCTCGTGTCCCTTCCCAGCGTGCCCGGTCACCACATGTCTCCTTCCTGCCAGGCACCGCACCCCCTGCCCCTGTCTCCACTGCTGCCGCCAATGCCGAGTCTGTGGACATCCAGCGGCAGTTGCAGGTTGGTCAGGCTGCGATCCTTAATGTCCTCCATGGCCACAGCCAAGTGCTGCACAACATGGAGGCATACTTGGAGGGCATTTTTTCATCGCAGGCTGACCAACGCCAGTTGCTGAGGTCCATAGACTCGACACTGACTGCAGCAGTGGGTCTCCTGCAGCGCTACGTCCCACCCCCTACCCCTGCCCCATCCACACTTCCCACTCCCATGCCTGTCCCACGTACACCCAGACGTCAGCATGCACCCACCACAACAGACACAGGCACCACACCAGCAGGGAAGGTCATACGTACACCTCCTGGCACGCACACACAGGGTGAAGTAGGCACACCCACTGGGTCGGGGGGCAAACGTAAGTCATGCAGCCAGAGTGGGAGTCCGCATTCCACCCAATCCACTCCCTCCAAATCCCCTCCCCTCAGCTCTCCTGGCCACATATCCGGCAAGGACTCCTTCATGGCCGCTCTGTCCCTGAGCCCCACTGTGACACCACCCCGCAAGCGGTCAAGGGAGTCCCCGGTCAGGGTGGTTGAGTCCCCCCCCTGTCCACACCCTCCCCCAGTGGCGCTGCGACCCATCCCTCCGCCCCCCCCCTCCTTGGGGCCTGTGGTTCCTTTGGGTGCAGAGGAGACGCTGGAGGACCTTGCTAAGGTGTGCAGCGACATCCTGGCCTCCGCTTTTGGCCCTGCCCCACCCCCTGTGGTGGAGTCCTCCATCCCTGCACCCACGACGCCTACCCTTCGCCCTCATGTCCCTGCGGTGCCTGGTCCTTGACCCCCCACATGATGCCCTCCCCGCTGTGGAAGACGAAGGAGTCTGACTGTGCAGGCAAGCTAGGGGACACGCGTCCCACTGGGTCCCCCATCCAGCTGTGACTCATGGACTGCCCTATGGGCTTTGTAAATATTGAACTTGATCCACACACACATTATTTGGAAATGCTGACTAAAGCCTTTTATTTTTCCTTAGAACACTACTGCTTTTGTGGTGTTGCTGTTGGTGGGGCTGCTACATGATTTTGGGTGGTGATCATGTGTTGGGTGTGTGGGAAATGTAGTAGTGTGCTGGTCATAGGGGGGACCCTGGTATCTGTGTGCCATCACAAGGTGTTAGCTAGGCTTCTCTGTTCATGTCAGCAGTTACTGCATGGTGAAATTGTCCCAAGGTGTATTCCTTCCTCTGTGTACCCTGACATCTTCCCTGCAGGGTGTTCCCAATATTTAGCGCTGAGCTGTGTGTACATTAGCTGGGTGTGTGACGGACCCCTTCAACTTTGGCCATGCATGCAGAGCGATGTCTCCACCTGCATCATTCGTGGCATCCTTGGTGATCACTGTACTTGTGTATGTAGTCTGTTGACATGACTTCATGTGGACATGTTCCCTTTTAGGCTGTATGCATGTGTGTACTCCCAGCCTCGCACACATGTGTTACATGTACTGCAGGGTCTTTGTGCACCTGACTGACAATTGTGGCAATTTGATCTGTGGGTACTCCACCCTTATTTTTTTCCATGGGCAATGCTGGGGGCCTCTGCACCCACCCCTCCTGTCTCTGGGCACTGCTGGGAGTGATAGGCACACACCCCTCCTGTGTCTGGGCACTGCTGGGAGGACTCTGCACCCACCCCTCCTGTCTCTGGGCACTGCTGGGAGGACTCTGCACACACCCCTCCTGTCACTGGGCACTGCTGGGAGGACTCTGCACACACCCCTCCTGTGTCTGGGCACTTCTGGGAGGACTCTGCACCCACCCCTCCTGTCTCTGGGCACTGCTGGGAGGACTCTGCACACACCCCTCCTGTCTCTGGGCACTGCTGGGAGGACTCTGCACACCCCCCTCCTGTGTCTGGGCACTGCTGGGAGGACTCTGCACCCACCCCTCCTGTCTCTGGGCACTGCTGGGAGTGATAGGCACCCACCCCTCCTGTGTCTGGGCACTGCTGGGAGGACTCTGCATACACCCCTCCTGTCTCTGGGCACTGCTGGGAGTGATAGGCACCCACCCCTCCTGTGTCTGGGCACTGCTGGGAGGACTCTGCACCCACCCCTCCTGTCTCTGGGCACTGCTGGGAGGACTCTGCACACACCCCTCCTGTCTCTGGGCACTGCTGGGAGGACTCTGCACCCACCCCTCCTGTCTCTGGGCACTGCTGGGAGGACTCTGCACACACCCCTCCTATTTCACGATATGTACGCTTAGAACATACACGGGTGTGGGTTCGCTCCATGCATACGAGGTGGGGGTACGTGTCGTACATACACGGTTGGGGTGGGGGTACGCTCCATACGTCCGCGGGTGAGGGTATGGGTCGTACTTACACTGTTGGGGTGGGGGTACGCTCCATATGTCCGCGGGTGAGGGTACGGGTCGTACTTACACTGTTGGGGTGGGGGTACGCTCCATACGTCCGCGGGTGAGGGTACGGGTCGTACTTACACTGTTGGGGTGGGGGTACGCTCCATACGTCCGCGGGTGAGGGTACGGGTCGTACTTACACTGTTGGGGTAGGGGTACGCTCCATATGTCCGCGGGTGAGGGTACGGGTCGTACTTACACTGTTGGGGTGGGGGTACGCTCCATACGTCTGCGGGTGAAGGTACGGGTCGTACTTACACCGTTGGGGTGGGGGTACGCTCCATACGTCCACGGGTGATGGTACGGGTCGTACATACACTGTTGGGGTGGGGGGTACGCTCCATACGTACGCAGGTGAGGGTACGGGTCGTACTTAGACTGTTGGGGTGGGGGGTACGCTCCATACGTACGCGGGTGAGGGTACGGGTCGTACTTACACTGTTGGGGTGGGGGTACGCTCCATGCATACGCGGGTGGGGGTACGTGTCGTACATACACGGTTGGGGTGGGGGTACGCTCCATGCATACGGGGGTGGGGGTACGGTCCGTACATATGCGTCCCCACGCTATGTGATGCTTGTGCGGGCCGTACCCAGGCCTTTGCCACGTGGGTACAGCCGTCCCGCCATTGTTGGGATGACGTAGGTGTGGGCGGGGTACGACTCGTACCCACGCTCTTAAGGTGTGGGTACAGGACGTACCTGTATTGTTGTGTTGCCGGTTCGCGTTGTCAAGCACTTCCGTTGTGGCGGTCGCTGGCTTTGCTGGACACGCCCCCACCCCCTCGTAGTGACCAGGGCCTGGGGGTCAGGTATGTCCAGGGCATGTGTGCTGTGTGACTTTGGTGGGGGTTTTGTGGCCTGCCCCTGGTCCTGCCCCCCCCTTTCCCCCCTCCCTTTGTTGTTCTGACCTTCTGCGGCGTCTGCGTCCGAACCTGTAGAGGAGGTCGACTGCTATGAGGGCCGGGATGACACGTAGGTTCGGGTCCATGTCTGTCCGTCGCGTACAGGTACTCCTTGTTCGCGTCGTCCTGATTTCCCGGCAGTTTTTGGCAGCCGGAAAATATTCACCGTGCGGGATGACGTCGGTGCGAATCGTGATTCCTGGTTCGTGAATGGCAGGCTGCGTGCGTCCCGACGTCACGTCGGCGCTTTCCCGGATCACATTTGTATGTTTATTTTCGTCGGTCGGGGTTTTGTACGATTCGTACGGAAATGGTGTTTCCGTGCGAATCGTAATTCCATGTTTGTATATTTTGACGACCGGGTACGCGTCGGACGGAGAAAATGCTCCGTCCGACGGTTCGTACCCGGTTTTTACCGGATCGTGATCGGCACCTATGTCTGTTTACCGAATGGACAAGTCTAGTAAGTTACTATTGATAATAACTACTTTACGGGACTCACTTGTTCTTTTTCTTAATACTACGTATCGGCCGTAATTTGTGGTTTGTGACCTATCTCCTTCCCCCATATAGCACTGCACTAATGAGAATCACAGGCTTATCACGGCCCTAATATAACTATCCGTTTACCGTATTGTGAGTTCAGATGCTCTAAATTTTCCAGGTATGTGGCCGGTTACAATGTCACTTATATTTATTAATGTTGTTACGGCTATGGAATTGTCAAGACAGCTAACTAATTAAGTAGTTGATACATCGAGTCATTTTTTTACATAAAAATCACCCGTATTCAGTGCAGTTTGTCACAGTATTCTATTTTCTACTGTAACATGTACCGTCAAGAATATACGGGCCTTCATGGCCTCATAGCTACTGTTTCAATATGAAACTGTGACCCCAGCAGCACTTATCATGTCAGTGACACTTGTGCTTGGGGGTATATCTCAACAAGGTACCCGCTATGCACCTTTTCACTTTTGCAATATTTGGCCATGTGGAATGTACATGGACATTTGCCCCAGTCGTCTAGTACTATGCGGTCAAGATTTACTGGCTGACTTTAGCCCAGCACACAGTGATACTACTTTCATTAACTCATTTGGCATCAGGTGTATAGCTTTTAGTAAACTCATGACGGGTTAGATGTTAAAACGTGATGATACGACTTTATAACGTGCTATAAAAAAACTGGTCTACATTTTTCTAGGGTTCTGGTTTTCCGCTTGGTCACTTGTGGTTCAACGGGAACATTCCAGCTAGCTGCATTTATCAGGTATTTTGTAATACCGGTCCGTCATGCTCTATATAAGACATAGACTGTGAGCCTTACTTCTTTGGAGATGTATCACGAGTGGTGATTTGACTAGTTTCTTCCCTTTCCATTCTAATCTCTTGACTTTTCTCTTAGATTCACTATTGGCATACCACAGTTCTTCTACTTTTAATAGATTCCTCTGTATTCTTGAAAAAAAATGTGGGTGATTAATGTACTTTATGTTGGGCTTTACTATGATCTTATCAATTGTAGCTTTGGTCTCTTCTTGGCTATACTGATCCGGATTGGTGAAGTGATATAACCTTTACGGCATGCAAGCATGGGGTAGCACTTTGTGCACCTTTTTTATTGAAAAATAATATACTGATGTATATATTTATTGAACTTACAGCCATGAAAAAGTTGTCTAGTACGAACACGTGTCTGCTGTCTTCTTATGTACAAATAATGCAACCACTGCTGGACCTTGGAATCCTTCAGCAATAAAATTGGACCTGCTTAATCAGCAGACCACACACTAGTTTGGTGGCATAGTGTTTACGGCCCATTGAGCACATGTTACTTTGTATGTTTACATACCCGGTCTCTTTGGATTGGAAGAATATCTTTATACCACTGGCACCATATTTGTCTGTTCAATTATTAAAAAGCACGGCTATCCTAAAACACAGAGGACTTCTCATATTTAAATTCTTGAGGCAATCCGTGTACCAACCTATATCGCCAGCTCTCGATATTTGTCGAGCACAAGCAGTCAGTGGAGTTCTTTATGGTTCCAAACTATGAGGGCACTGCAATGCGTCTTGCTTAGAGAAAGCTATAAATGCTTTTATAAGGTCAGTGCTGTCTATGCACCGGGATACCCCTATGCTTCCCTTAAGTCTTGATTTAGCAATGGAATCTATAGCTGCCCATGTGAAGTTGAGGCCCTTTTTATATTGGGTTGAGGTGTGGACAAACGGAGGTATAGGCAGGGAGGGTTTGCGTTAAGTGGATGGAAGGCAAAAAAGTAAAGTACCGTGGCTGTCTCATTTAAAAAAACAAATGTTGAGTTTGACTTGCCAAATTATTGGTCGGGTGTGGACTCTTTTACAGTTGGAGCACAATATGTCATTTAAAAAAGATTTTGCCATTTTTTTTTTGATAAGCAAATTTTTTTATTTTTGCAAATAAACATACAAAAAAAAAAGGTACATGGACAACCGTCCAAGCGAACTGGCATCAAAAAAAGGTATCTCCTATGTTCATCGACATGCAATAGCAAGACCTTCCACCCCCTCCCAGACCACCTCACTCCCACCACCCGCATCAACACCCCTAGATTATGCCCCCTAGCCACTTCCCCCATATTCTGTTAAACTTCTTAGGACAACCCCGCACCGAATACATCATGCGCTCCTGTGTTGCGCACCAGTCCACCCCCCTCCTCCACGTAGCACATTTGGGTGGGGCAGACCGCTTCCATGCGGCAGCAATATCTCTTTTGGCTACTACCAAAGCAGTAGTTAGGAAGAATTTCTCATGACGGGAACCGTCCAGACCGTCCGTTATCCCTAGCAGGGCCAGTCTGGGATAATGGGGAACCTCCCACCCCAGTGTCTCAGTTAGCTCCGTCTCAATCTCGTCCCAGTAGGCTCCCAGACGCGGGCAGGTCCACACCATGTGGAAAAAATCCGCCGGGTCCGCCCCACATCGTGCACATGAAGCATCTGGAGAGAGACCCGCACGGTGGAGGCGCTCCGGGGTCAGATAGGCGGTATGCAAGTAATAAAGCTGGATGAGCCGCAGCCTGGCCGATGAGGTGATCGTCCTGGGTGCCATAAGGGCGTCCCTCCAATCGGCTTCACCCAGTGGTCCCACCCAGGCTTCCCAGCGCAATTTCGTGTCCTCCCAGTCCATCGGGGTGTTATTGACCAGGGTCCGGTAAATACGGGAGATACCCCCCCTCCCCAGAAACCCCATCATCACCTGCGCTTCTGGTGGGCTATGGTCAGGGATCCGTGAATCTAGAGGGACATGAGACCGAATCGCGTGGCGCAGCTGGAGATATTTGTAAAACTGTGAGGGGCACAACGAGAAGCGAGCCTGGAGCTCCCGGAAGGAGCACATGTGACTCCCTCGCCACAGATCGCCTAAACAAGAGATCCCAAGGAGATCCCACGCTCGAAACCCTTGCAAGCCCGTGACCTCCCGCAGCCAAGTGCCATGCCAGAGCGGTGTAACACGGGTCAGTTTCCCCGACCACCGGGTATGCCGTAGAGCGGCACGCCAAGCCAAGAAGGGGGCCCGTACAACGCCCGAAAGCGACCGAGGAACCGTCGCCCCGTAGAGCATACTTTGAATAGAGGGGAACCCCATCAGCTGAACCTCCAGCCTGTAGGCCGGATCGTCCCACCCGCCCGAGAACCAGTCATGGACCACCAGGAGCCAAGTCGCAAGGTAATATAAGTAGAGGTTGGTCATGCTCAGACCTCCATCGTATGATGGAATCCGGCACCGGCCCAGGGCCAGACGGGCTCTACCGCCACCCCAGAGAAACTTGGTCGCCATACTATCCAAGTCCCGGAACCAAGGACGAGAGAAAGAGCAGGGCGTGTTTTGCAGCATGTACAGGAACTTGGGAAGGATCATCATCTTGTAGAGAGCAACCCTCCCTGTTGTAAATTGGCTGCAATTGGATTAGCATTAGCGGAATCCATCTCGTATTTAGAGGCTATCTTGTCCATTTTGTGGAATCCATTTGTATTTCTGGCAGCCATTTTGCCTGCCATGTGCTCACCAAGAGCTGTTTCCTTCTTCACTGTTGTTTTCCCTTGTGCTCTGTTTAAAGGACTGGCTATACTTAGACTCTGCTACTCTGCACATGCGCAGAAGAGTCTAACTGTTCATGCATCTGTTTTTAGTCTGTAGCTGTCAGGTTGTTTCTACCAGAGTCAGCAACTGCTATCTCCTCCTTTACTGTTGACTGTGCATTTCTGTATGACCATCTATGTGCATAACTCTTCTCATGTATACTTGTACCGCCTTTTTTCTGCCCCTGTGTGGGTATAAAAGGACCATGCTCTTTCTGTTCAGTGTGCTACTTCACTCAATACCGAAGGGTGCTGTTTGAATGTAGTTCCACCTCATGAGGTTTATTAAACTTTGTATTTTCTATTCCAGTTTCTGTGCCAACTTCTTCCTATTGGTCTGAGGACTCTGTGCAGAGAAGGGCGAACCCCTTGCACTGGTAGGCCTAGCTGAGGTCCACTTCTACAAATTGGCGCCCAACCAGTGGGGCTCATCGGCGACTCGGATGCCCAAAGGATTGGTTGCGACGAAGAATTGGAATCTCGCTCTGGACGCGATCGCTGCCCGATGAGACCAGAGTCTTGGCAACCACGGCGTTTTTCCTTTCTTTCTGATCTGACCATCCAGGTGGTGCCGGTCCTCGACTGAGATCTCTTCTGTTGACCCGCCGTGCAGTGACCATTTGGTCGATTTTAGAACTTGGCAGTTGGAACCTGGACACCAAGTGATTGGTAAGTGTCCTTTTGCGGCGCTTGCTGTTGGTTTTGACGCCTGGGATTGGTAAGGTAGTTTAGTAACACTTACTGTGGCTTTTGGATTGCGCATTTTGTGTTGGCCAACTTGGTTTGTTATGATATATATATATATATATAAGTTGCAACCTATATAGGCAGGTAATGAGGAGAATGTTCTCTATCTGAATTGATTTGAACGGCACATCGTACTAAAGGTACCTTAAGTGCTACTTTGATTATAATACTGCATATTCTGCACTATTTTTGGCATGCCTGTTTTTAGCACACTTCGTAGGATGTGTTGCTTTTGTAGTGATACCAATTAGAGACTCGATGGAGCACAACCGGCCCCCCCGGAGGGGACGCCTAATAGGGATATGTATATTAAGCATGGTCTTTCCTCTATAATGTACAGCACATTATGGAATAAATACACTCGTAAGGATCCTGAGTTGCGTTGGCCTATGTATGGGTCATTTGATTTACGAAAGATTGAGTATGTGGAACAATGTCTGTGTAAGCAAAAGACTAGGCAAGATATGTTTGATTGTGTACGAATGTGGGAGAAAGAAGTGCGTGAACGAATGAAGCATGAGCAAGCTTTGATTGAAAAAGAACAGCGAAAGAACATTTATGTGAAAGCATTAGAGCTGGATAACAAAGAATTAAAAGAGTTAAAAGAGAGAGAAGATAGGGAGCTCAATTTACAGGTAACTGGCCAATACGCTGTTCGGCGGCCCCTTTATCCTATACTTAATAAACCACAAGATGATTCCTTATTATTAGATCGCCCTCCACCTCCGTATACTGTTCCGTCTGCCCCTCATGAGTCAGATGAGGACTCTAGTTCGGAGGAAGATAAGGCACGAGAAACTTGTTCTATGTTGACTGCTGCGCGTTCGTCCCAGCTCCGATCTGCTGCTCGTAAAGCAGTTCATAGCACTGCCCCCGCCTCTGAACTTCTAGATAGTATGAGAGGGTGGTATGAAAGGGAACAGCTGTATTTTACTGAGGTGTTTGCCGCAGAGGTCCTTGAGCTGTTTAGGAAATATTCTGAGGATTTAGAGCCTGACGATATAGCAGATAATTATAAACAAATGCGTGATGGTCTTTTTGTTTTCTCCCAGGTGGCTGATACAATCAGGCGTTTGGTTAAACTGCGTGTTGATGCAGTCCGTTTGCGAGAGGAGAAAAAGGCTGCAGACGTTGCTGCACAGACATCTCAGACCGGCATGGCACAAGCTTTTACCTCCGGAACAGATAAGTCTATGATAGTTCATGCGAAACCTATGCGGGAGGCCACGCCTTTGTATGTTCCTCCTAAAGGACAGGGTACAAGTGATGATAAGGCCTCTATTGATGCGAAGGGTTATTTTATTTATAATTGGGTTTACACTCCTTGGAATAGGACGGATGTTATGGCACTTAAAACTGCATTGCCTGATCCGCGGAAAAATCCAGCCGCTTTTTATGAGGAAGTTGAGGGTGCTATTAGCTCTTGCACTATGACTTTGCCTGATATTGATTTATTTTTCGGATTGATATTACCACCTGATATGTGGAGTACTGTTCGTAAAATTGATGATCGTGCAGCCTTTGGGGCGTTATGGAGAGACTTAGAACAAATGGATGTAGAAAGGGAACCCGCAAAGAAGCCATGTCAGTTAATTTTAGATCTTCCCGCAGCTATATTAGTTAAGTTAAAAACGATTATTCCCCCTAAAAAGATAGATTGGACTGTTTTAGCATCTTGTAAGCAAAAGGCAGATGAATCGGTCTCGGATTTCTTTACATGCTTTGAAGAAGCATTCCACGATTTTAGTGGCCGGTCATTGACGGGGAACAACCTTTACAACGCAACTTTTACAACGCACTACACTTACAACGCATTTTTTACAACGCAAAATCCATTACAACGCACTACACTTACAACGCATGACACTACAACGCATTTTTAAAAACTACCTTTACAACGCATTCCATTACAACGCCTACCATTACAACGCATAATATTACACTACACTATCCAACACTTACCCTACTGTTGCACCCCCTGGAGTTAGAATAGTAATTTTTACCCCTATACTATCCAACACTTACCCTACTGTTGCACCCCCTGGAGTTAGAATAGTAATTTTTACCCCTATACTATCCAACACTTACCCTACTGTTGCACCCCCTGGAGTTAGAATAGTAATTTTTACCCCTATACTATCCAACACTTACCCTACTGTTGCACCCCCTGGAGTTAGAATAGTAATTTTTACCCCTATACTATCCAACACTTACCCTACTGTTGCACCCCCTGGAGTTAGAATAGTAATTTTTACCCCTATACTATCCAACACTTACCCTACTGTTGCACCCCCTGGAGTTAGAATAGTAAGTTTTTACCCCTATACTATCCAACACTTACCCTACTGTTGCACCCCCTGGAGTTAGAATAGTAATTTTTACCCCTATACTAGCCAACACTTACCCTACTGTTGCACCCCCTGGAGTTAGAATAGCAATTTTTACCCCTATACTATCCAACACTTACCCTACTGTTGCACCCCCTGGAGTTAGAATAGTAATTTTTACCCCTATACTATCCAACACTTACCCTACTGTTGCACCCCCTGGAGTTAGAATAGTAATTTTTACCCCTATACTATCCAACACTTACCCTACTGTTGCACCCCCTGGAGTTAGAAAAGTAGTTTTTACCCCTATACTATCTAATACTTACCTTAAATGCAATTTAATATTATACGTTGTAATGTCATGCGTTGTAAGTGTAGTGCGTTGTAATGGATTTTGCGTTGTAAAAAATGCGTTGTAAGTGCATGCGTTGTAAAAGTGTGCATTGTAACAACATACATCCGTCATTGACAGATGACACAGGCAGATATCTGTTTGTCGATAAATATGTCGCAAACCTGTTGCCAGGAATAGCTAGTCGCCTAAAGGCCAGTGAGAGTTCTTGGACTACCTCTTCCCAGGTTTCTCTCTTGACTATGGCTCAGTATTATGAACGCCAGGAATTAGAAGCAAAGGGTAATGAGGATAAGAAGACTAAAGAATTAAAAACGAAGGTTATGTTGGCTCAGGCTTATGGTCCGCCTTTTAGAGGTAGTGATAGAGGTGGACGTGGATCTTATGGTTCGTCTTTCCCTTCTTATACTCGTTCGAATTTGTCTGCTGACCAGTGCGCGTACTGTAAGAAATTCGGGCACTGGGTTTCCGATTGTCCAGCACGGCGTGCTCAGCAGTGTACACGTGGTAGGGGACAAATGAGAAATCGTCCAGGATATTCGGGGCCTAGAGGAAGCACAGGTGATCGTGCTAGGTTTGATGTTAATATACGTGGGCAGGATGGGTTCAACACTTTTGATAGAAGGAACCAATATCAAATGTCTGACTATGTGCCATCTGATTCTCAAGATTCTACTTATGCATAGGATTGCCTAGGATGGGGTAAGGAATCAGTTGAAGTTCCAGTAGATCAGAGGGGTCCCTATGTTACAGCAAATGTTTTGGGCTCCACTGATCAGTTTCTGGTTGATACAGGAGCTACTCGTAGCGCCTTGTCTAAACAATTGGTTCCAAGGGCTTCCCTGTCTGGCTTAACCATTACATCGATAGGCTTCGATGGAACCCCTTCCCTTAGCCCATTGTCGCAACCACTTGCATTCCATGTGGATAAATTTACTGCTCCATGTCCATTTTTGCTTTTCCCAAATACACCAGACAATATTGTAGGTCTTGATATGCTTAAGTATTTCAGGGCTACGATACGATGTTCTCCAGAAGGTGTACGTGTTATCTTGAATGACAACCATCCTGTGATGGAGAGAGCTTGTCTTGTTAAAGAGGATATTGCATTAGCTTCACTCCCTAGTACTTTGTGGGCTACTTCAGACACTGATGTAGGGCAAATGGTTATTCCACCAGTACACATTAGTGTCAAGGAGGGCGCTGTGCTGCCACGTTTGCCTCAATAAAAAATTTCACAGGAAGGTGAAGAAGCACTCATACGTATTGTCCATGATCTCATTGAAGTGGGGGTTGTTGAGGAAGTTCCTTACAATGTTTGTAATAGTCCGATTCTTCCTATTCTGAAAAAAGATACTGACACTAGGGTTTACAGATTTATTATTGATTTGCGAGAAGTTAATAAGATTGTAGTACCACAATACCCCGTGGTTTCTGACATAACGACACTTCTTACTTTGGTTCCCCCGACAGCGACTACATTTTCTGTGATAGACTTGAAGAATGCTTTCTTTTCGATCCCTATTCATCCTGATAGCCGATATTTGTTCGGGTTCACTTTGAATAATCGATCGTATAGATTCTGTAGAGTTCCTCAAGGCTATACTGAGAGTCCTAGTATTTACAGTCAAGCATTAAAAAGACAACTTGATTCTTTCATTTTGCCTGAAGGAGTGGCTCTCATACAATATGTCGATTACATCTTGTTGGCAGCCGACACCCCTGAGCAGTGTGAAAAATGTAC
Organism: Triturus cristatus; assembly: GCF_964204655.1. Taxonomy (NCBI): domain Eukaryota; kingdom Metazoa; phylum Chordata; class Amphibia; order Caudata; family Salamandridae; genus Triturus; species Triturus cristatus. Next base: position 1,301,045,599 of record NC_140590.1, on the reverse strand, counting down.
TTTGTCCTTGCTGTCTTTTCTTGCTTCCCATCATCACAAAGTATCACGAAAGAAATTGCAATATTGTAGACCGAAGGTGACCTACTTAGGTCACCTTCTGTCTAAGGAGGGCCGTGCACTCACACTAGATCGCATTCAAGCCATTTTAGACACACCAGTGCCCCGTACTCAGAAAGATGTCCGTGCATTCATTGGTCTTACTTCTTTTTGTAGGCAATGGATATTAGGATTTTCACACATTGTTAAACCCTTGCTAGCACTTTTGACCAAAGATACTCTAATGCCCCTCCCATGGACAGATGAATGTGAGACTGCTTTCCGACAGTTACGACAAGCTCTTTGTTCAGCACCAGTGTTAGGTACTCCAGATTATACGAAGCCTTTTACATTATATGTACACGAGAAAGATGGATGTGCATTGTCAGTTTTAGTACAGACACACTGTGACAAACAGCGTCCCTGTGCATATTTTTCAGCAGTACTTGATCCTGTTGCTCGTGCGTTACCTGGATGCTTCCGTTCAGTTGCATCAACAGCTGTGTCAATACGTCAGAGTGAAGGGATAGTTTTGTCACATAAGCTGTTGGTGCTAGTACCCCATGCGGTTGATGCCCTTTTAAATCAGACGAAGACGCAGCATTTAACTAGTGCTCGTCTGACAGGATACGAATTGACATTGTTGGCCCCTCACATTACACTAAAGAGATGTGCGATACTAAACCCAGCCACTTTGTGGCCATACCCGGCGACTCAGTCTCAGTCACAGGAGTCTCATGATTGTATATTCCTTACTGAGGAACAGACAAAGGGTCGTGTCGATTTGCAAGACACGCCCCTTTCAAGTGTTGATGGGGAACTTTGGGTTGATGGGTCCTGTTTGAAGTTACCAGATGGTACAACGTCAGCTGCATATGCAATTACAACACTTCAGACGGTAGTTGAGACAGCTCGTATTCCACAGAAGTCAGCTCAGGCAGCTGAGCTAATAGCGTTGACACGAGCGTGTGAACTTAGTACTGACTTATCTGTGAACATTTATACAGACAGCCGCTATGCTTTCGGAGTGGCTCATGATTTTGGGCTACTCTGGAAGGAGAGGGGCTTTCTTACATCCCACGGGGTGCAAAAAATGCATGGAGAATTAGTACATAATCTCTTGACTGCTTTAACATACCCGAAGAGGATAGCAATTGTTAAATGTAGCGCACATAAGAAAATAATTGATAAGATAGGACAAGGCAATGCTTTTGCAGACCAAACAGCCCGTGGAACTGCCATGCAGCGAAGCACCACGTCTATGTACGTAGTGAAGTCACAGGCCGAACGCTGGCATGATACCAGACAGGAAGTGCTAGATATGCAGAGATCTGCTTCTGCAGAAGAAATTGAGCAATGGTCTAAGGAGGGAACATTGGATGATGAGGGCTGTTGGAGGAATAAAGAGATGAGCAAGTGGAGATTGCCGACAGCTTATTTACAACCTATGATTCATATGGCACATGGGCCGGCACACGTTGGAGCCTCCTCGATAACGAAATTGCTCACGCAAGTTTGGGAGCATCCAGAAATTGCCGGTACAGCTAAAAAGATGGTGCAGTCTTGTCTGATTTGTCTTCAGCATAATCCTGGTAAAGGGACACGAACTCCTACAGGAGGGTTTGCTACGCCAACCGCACCTTTTGAAGTTTTGCAAATGGATTACATCCAGCTTGAGCGCTGTAATAACTTAAAGTATGTTTTGGTAGTGGTATGTGCCTTTAGTAAATGGATAGAGGCATACCCTACGAAGGACAGTACAGCTCTCACTACAGCAAAGGTGCTTTTTAAGGAATTTTTCCCTAGATTTGGTGTTTGTAAACTTTTATGGAGTGATAACGGACCCCATTTTGTTGGGCAAGTTGTCGAATATGTCCTGAAGGGGTTAGGGATAAAGCAGAAGTTTCACGCTGCTTTTCATCCACAATCAGCAGGGTTAGTGGAGAGGTATAATGCCACACTTAAAGTAAAACTGGCGAAAATACTAGCCTCCACATCCTTGAATTGGCCAGACGCATTACCTTTGGCACTGTTGTCCATTAGATCAGTGCCACATTCGCGGTCTGGTCTTACACCTTATGAGGTGGTATTTGGGAGGCCTATGAACATTTGGGGAATTCCTAAACCACGTCCCATACATGATGTGCCATGTGTATTGATGAGTGACTACCTATCACAATTGACTGACAGTTTGGTCTCTATTCATCAACAGGTTCGAGAAGCTCTTCCTGATAGGTCTGCAGGTGAAGGCCATGGACTTCGGCCTGGAGACCAGGTGATGATCCGATCGTTCCAGAGGTCGAGCAGCTTGGAACCGAGGTGGCGCGGCCCGGAGCAGGTGCTCCTTTCAACGAGAACTGCGGTTCGAGTGACGAACAGGAGGAACTGGGTGCACTCCACCCACTCCAAGAAAGTGCCGTCTACCTTGGTGGATCCTGTTGCTTTGATCGACCATCGGGACATCCTGGATACAGAGAAAGGCCAAGCCATATCACCTGACGAACCTGAGGAAGTCTTCCCGGACCACACAATTCCTGGAGTATCCCGATACCAACTGAGACAACGGAAAGAGCCTGCATTGCTGAAATAGACTGGTTGAGCGACCTCCCTGGGTTAGTGAAACGGAATGCCGATGTGGCAAGGGGGCAGGATCAGTTCTGTATAGTGTAGCGACACCCGTCTTGACCCTCGGTGAAGAAATCAACGGCTGCCCAGGGATAAGAGCTCCAACGATTGTTTTCAACATTAAGCTGATCATGTCCACAATGAGATCAACTGTTGCTAAGAGAAAGATCATTTGTGCTATAGGGTTTGTTGTTGCTATGGTGGCTGTAGCAGTAATAACCTGGTTCGTTGAGAAAGTGGCTCCTGCTCGAGAACTTTTGATCGCTATTACTCCAGTATCAGTTGAACACCACTACTTTACGCTTCCCTACCATGAGCAGAAGCATCGACAATCCTACTTAAATAATACCTTTATCCAGATGTTGCATCATACTCATAATGCCACAAATATTACCAACTGTTGGGTGTGTGGGATGATACCTGCACATCAAAAGAAAGGAGGAACACCTTTTATTCCTCTTCCCTTTTCTCATAATGGTTCTTGTCAAGCTTGGTATGCGCTTTTGTTTGCCTCTGGAAGACACACAGTAGGCGGGCTTCTTTTTCGCCTCAATAAAGTATGCTATCAAGATAAAGATGGTTATCCTCAAGCCAAAGGGACCAAATGGGAATGGGAAGAGTATCAGCCGGACAATATTTCAACGCCATATATCTTCACAAATATGAGAACTTTTACCAGTAATAAACAATTTGTGATTTCTGTTACTAGAGCTAAAGCAGATTTATGTGTAAGCAGTATTGGAAGAATTCCAGTGGGGAAAAGTGAATGTACTGTAATTCTGTCTATTGAAGGTATAAACAATAGCACTTTCATAGCCTCACACAATACTTATTTTGTCTGTGGTAGCCACGGATATTATCAACTACCTGCTGGGTGGTCAGGCGTGTGCTATGTGTCCTTTCTATTGCCCCCTGTGTTTCTGGCACCTGCATCCTACCACCGGGACCTTAAATTATTCGACGATATCTCTAGGAATAGATACAAAAGGACAATAAGTGTTGACGAAGTAGACCAAACTGATACCACTCTGCAACAATATGTCAATTTTAATTTAGGTTTGTTCTCCTTTGTGGGTGCTGCATTAAACAGTAGGAAAGTAAGACGATTAACTAGAGTTGTGGAAGCTGTTACCAATCAGACAGCTATGGCACTCGGGAACATTACGGAGGAGCTGCAAATTGCAAGGATTGTAGCTCTCCAGAACGGAATGGTCCTAGATGTGGTTCTGGCTGATCGAGGTGGTGCATGTCGCATCATCGGTAGCAGCTGTTGTGTATTCATACCGGATCACTCGCCTTCAGTATATGACGCAATATCAAAGCTGCATAAGATTGCTGCAGAAATTCATCCAGAGACTGGTACTTGGACTCTGGCTGGATGGTTTTGGACTCTCGTTTCTGCTTGGGGCTGGAAGTTACTAACTATCCTGTGTATAATTATTTCGATACTTTTTACATGCTGTGTATGTATCCAATGTGGTCCAATGCTTTGCTCTATTTGCATTTCTGTCTGTATACCTGTCAAAAGGAATATTGCAGAGACAAAGGCCCAACAAATGTTGAATAAAGAAGTGGCCGAAATAATGCTAATAGATGTACGGGATGCATATTTAGATTACCCCAGAGGAACAGATGTCTTCAGCTAATGCTAAAAGGGTCATCTGTTGTAAATTGGCTGCAATTGGATTAGCATTAGCGCAATCCATCTCGTATTTAGAGGCTATCTTGTCCATTTTGTGGAATCCATTTGTATTTCTGGCAGCCATTTTGCCTGCCATGTGCTCACCAAGAGCTGTTTCCTTCTTCACTGTTGTTTTCCCTTGTGCTCTGTTTAAAGGACTGGCTATACTTAGACTCTGCTACTCTGCACATGCGCAGAAGAGTCTAACTGTCCATGCATCTGTTTTTAGTCTGTAGCTGTCAGGTTGTTTCTACCAGAGTCAGCAACTGCTAGCTCCTCCTTTACTGTTGACTGTGCATTTCTGTATGACCATCTATGTGCATAACTCTTCTCATGTATACTTGTACCGCCTTTTTTCTGCCCCTGTGTGGGTATAAAAGGACCATGTTTGAATGTAGTTTCACCTCATGAGGTTTATTAAACTTTGTATTTTCTATTCCAGTTTCTGTGCCAACTTCTTCCTATTGGTCTGAGGACTCTGTGCAGAGAAGGGCGAACCCCTTGCACTGGTAGGCCTAGCTGAGGTCCACTTCTACATCCCCAGTGGATTCAATGGGAGCGATTGCCACCTCGCCAGGTCTGATCTGGCTTTATTGACCACGGGAGCCACGTTGAGAGCCCAGCAGAGCTCCGGTAGAAGGGTGACCCAGATTCCCAGATACTTAAAAGAAAGCCTCCGGAGGGGAATATCGGACTGCCAATCGAAGCAGTCTCTAGCCGGGTGCAGCGGGACCAAGACCGATTTCCTGGGGTTGAGACGAAGACCCGACGCTCGGCCGAACCGGTGAAGAATCCGACGCACAATAAGGTAGCTGGGTCTGAGAGGTAAAGGAGGACATCGTCCGCATACAGAATTTGCCATTTTTTTATGGCTAAGAAATGCACTGCATGCTCCCTAGGTAGGCGGGCAGACACATTTCTCTTGTCTAAATGGAATTATACATTTGAAGATGATTTAGACCCGATACAACCCCCACAGAGCGGTCGCTTTACGTAAAGTTTAGATTGGGGACTTTGCCAACCGCCTTCTTTACATCTAAGTGGCCAGCTTTGGGTGAAGGTAATAATGTGTGTTCAATCTGCATGTTATTCGAGGAGACAGAGGACCATCACTTAATCTTTTGTAAATCTTACATCAAACCCAGGTCGAAAGGGTAACGATTGTGTTAGCTATTAGGCATATGCCAATATTAAATTGCATTAAGTGTGTGTAGGACAAACACTACTTTGGTTGCAGTATTTGCAGTTTGAAATTTTCTATATGCTGCTTGGTGTGCTAGGAACAAGGTAGTGGCAAGAGGATAAGACATGCAAAGGTGAAAAGGTATAGCCGCTCATTGTGCATGTGAAGGGAGAAGGTGATTAACTTGCATTTGATTTTATAGTTGTATAATATGTGGTTTTAAACTTTTAATCTGTTATTAATTCTTTATAATGTTTTATCGATGGATCATTGTATCAAATCTGGCTAAATAAATAATTATTTAATTGGAATTATACTCCTGTACTCCTTCAAAATTGTGTTGTGAGTGACGTGCAAATTGCGCTGAGATGAATTTAACATAAGATTAGTAACATTTGAAGTCAAGATGAGTCCAAAATATGTAAACTCGTCACCAGATCAGACAGTTAGTCAGCGTCACTCCTGAAGGTATCACTCAATAAAGTGAATTATTACGAAATTTATTGTGTAAAGAGCATTACAAAATGATTACATCCCCTTCAGAGGTGACTTTGGGATTTGCTGGTGCAATGTAAAGAATAATAATTAGAATAAATACCATTAATCACAATATGTTGCTGTGAATCCATCCTTAAAAGATGGAAAGTGGAAACCTGCTTCTTCAATATGAGAAGAGAGTTCCAACACTCCGACTCTCACAGTGCACCAGGGCAGGAGCAATTATTCTCGGGTTACTCACATTTCAGGATAGCAGAGATTGGCCCAAACCTACCCTGCACCTGTTCCTGCACATGTAGCGTGGTGGGACCTCTGTTCTGAGCGAACTCTCGTTGAGATAGAAGAGAGTACTTTAAGTTGTTTATTGAATCCTTTTTCAGAATATTAAAATACACAAGAAGTGAAATTGAAAAAAAGCAGAATTCACAAGCAAGCATGGCTAATTCTTCTGTGTTTTCAAATTCTTCTCCTTTCGGTCCATAAGTTTACATTCACTGGAACTTCGGGCAATGGCGGATTAAGCCCAGAGAATATGAATCCCATCATGTCAACAGCTGCGTCACTGTCCCCTGCTGGCCATTCCACCATTAGGCCTGTTGGCAGAGACGCCTCTTCAGCTCTTTCTGCAGCAGGTCCCGCTCCTTCCGGATGCCGTGTAGAACACTTTGGTTCTCCTGTGCCCGACGGACGAGATACGGAATCACCTCATTGACGGAGCCATAGGGTATAGACTTGTAGATGGCGTATCCAGCCTCGCCTGGAGGGGAACAGAACAGCACCGAAAGTTATGATTACGAGATCCAAGCACTCGGTTTCTGAGATACATGTTTCAATCAATCAATCTATCTATCTATCTATCTAGACCAGAGTTCTTCAAAATGTGGGGTGCGCCCCCCCAGGGGAGCGCGACTCCATCTTGGTGGGGGGACGCACTCCACCCTAAAATCTTACCTTTGTTGCCTTCCACTGTCCCCCGCCAGGGCCGGACTGGCCGTCGCGGGCACCGGGCAATCCCCCGGTGCGCCGCACGGGTGGGGGCCGGTTTTTGGTCCATGGGGGCCGTTTTTGTTACAGGGCCATTATTGCAGCATAGCTGCAACATCGGCCCTGTAACAAAATCGGCCGAAAATCGGCCCTGGCAAAGTGCTCGGCGGCACCGTCAAGTCGGAAGCTCTCAGGCCACGGAGCTCGGGGTCCTCCCACACCGCAGGGGCTGCAGGGGCCTTTGTTATGCCACTGCTTTTCACCATTGTCATATTATAGATGTGGGTGCAGCAGAAAAAGGAAACTGGTAGCCACATTGATTATGTGCCACAAATGAAAAGGCGCACTCCAAATTTACACCCCCTGACATCCTATGAAAGGGAAACGGTGGTCCCAGGAACTCCTCAGGCATTTTACTAGAGTCAGAGATGGAATCAGGCAGTCTGGTCTGCAAGAGCAGAGTTTGTACCTGCACTGAGAGAGCACTTTTTAGGCTTTACCTAGAAAGGACATGCACTGTAGGCTTACAGCGTGCCCCCCCCCCCCATAGCTTACCATTTGTTAGCCTCAGCGTCGCTCTCATTTCCTTTGTACATGTGTGTCACATCATGCAGGCATTATGTCTTCTTCTTGTGTTTGGCCCTCCCCTGGAGCACAGTCCAAGTATTTGTGTCCATCCACTACTTACGTTTATGGGGCTACTTTTTTATTTGTGCTCAGGCACTCCGTATGAGTGCTTGTGTTTTCAGTCCGTTTCCTATATCACCATCCATGTAGCTTTTATTCCCTGCCACCAGTTCCCCTTCCATGTTGCTTCTTTTCCCTCCTACCCCCTACCAAGTACTTTACTCCACTGCACTCTATGCCACTTTGCTCTTCTCCGCACCATTCTACTCTACGCCACTGCACTTGACATCCCATGCCACTCTACTCTGCACCACTCTGCCACTTCACTTTATGCCACTGTACTCTACATCACTAAACTCTACGCTATGCACTCTATGCCACAGCACTCTACTCTTCAATGCTCTATGCCACTGCACTCTACACCACTGCACTTTATACCACTGCATTCTGCGACTCTACTCTGCACCACTGTACTTCATTCTACTGCACTCTACGCCACTCTTCTCTGCACCACTCTACTCTATGCCACTAAATCTACGCCGCTACACCCTAAACAACTGCTCTCTATGCCACTGCAGTCTACTCAGTGCCACTACACTCTACACCACTGCTCTGTTCACCACTCTATTCTATGCCTCTGACCTCTATGTCACTCTACTGTACTCTGCACCACTCCATACCACTGCACTCTACACCACTGCACTCTACTCTGCACTCCTCCACTCTACGACACTCTAGTCTACCCACTCCACTGTGTGACACTCTACTGTATGCCACTCTACTCCTGTCCACTCCATTCCACTTTACTCTATGGCACTCCACTCTACACCACTCCACTCTATGCCACTGCACTCTATGCCACTGCACTCTGCTCTACACCACTCCACTCTACTCAATTTCCCTCTACGTCACTCCAAGCCACTCCATGCCACTCCAAGCCAATCTATTCCACTCCACTTTATGCCAATCCACTCTATGCCACTCTGCACCTCTCTACGCCACTCCACTCCACTCTACTTCATACTGCTGTAGAAGATGGCTAAAAACACTGGCAAAGCCAATAGCTCTTGCATAGGCGAAAGCTATTGGCTTTGCCAACGTTTGTTTTTGTTATGTGGTGAATTTTCCTGGTCTACACCAGACACACCGGAAGAACGCCTGGTGCTCACTGGGTCCATTGGCCATTTTATATGCCATGGCCCCTGTCGTCGCACGTAGGGTGGCAGGTACATTAATTTCAGCTGTCTACATTACTAGAGATGGCCTTTGGTCTCCGGGTGTAACAAAATGCTGTACTTTGTATTTTGAGTTGGATTTTTCACCAATTAGAAAATGTAAAGAAAATGGAATTATCCAGATCCCACATTTTCCCTGGGGCCTTTCATCTGGATGCTTATGGAAAACTGTTCCCCGGTACTATTCACACCGAAACCTCCATTCTGCTGGCTCTTTGCTACTGAAATCTTAAAATTAAAAATGATTCAGCTTTGAGAGAAAATATTAGGTTACGCAGTTCCATTCTGTGGAAGAATTTGCAATATAAACTTTATTTGACTGAGTTGGTGGATAGTTATATTCTGAAGCTGGAAATCTTTCAGTACCTGTGGCAACAGTAGAGCCTGTCCTTATTTCAGAGGGATGCAGCACTATAGAAATATTGAATCAGGTACATTTTCTATGGTTTCCAGGTTTGCAGTATAAGTGAGGGACTGCTCTGAATGAACCTACCATCATCCACTTGTCTGTTAAACATAGCAGAGGTTTCTAATCAATGGCTAGATGGACTGGCCTGATACTGGCCTATTCAGTGCATTCCTGCACTCATACACCTTACTGGGAAGTCCTATTATGAATACTCACAGCCCTATGCAGTGAGCATATTAAAATGCTAGCATCTTTCCTTCTTGGCCCCTAGTAAAAGAAAGGACTATGGGTAATTGGCTGAAGAGGGGGTGAGGGAGGAAGCAAAACCCAGCATACGTGTGGTGTATATTTAAACTAATAAGAGCTTACGGTTTAGTGAGGCTAATTGTTGATTGATTATTTCATGCTACACGAAACTGCATTACTTTACAGCACAGTGTGTTTTCCATTTACACTGCCTCTCGATGGTACAGTTGTGTCTGATGTATACAAAAAATGATGAGTGGAATGCTTGAATTAATCTCAGCCAATGGTAATTACTTGAGGCCGAATCCCAAGACCATTTTCATCCTTATAAGGACTAATTTTAGCTAGTTCTAGTAGCATATTTTTCACTGGACCATTGTCTGAGCATACCTGTCCTACATATGGCATCACATGGAAGCATACAAAAACACTGATAAATAGAATGGTTGAATTAATCTCTGCCACTGCTAATTGCTTGGGGTTGTATCTCAGTCCATCGTCCATCATTTTTTTGTACACCATGCCACCTCAGTTTGAACCAGGCCATATGCGAATCAGTCTTGACCCTACTCCAGTGGTAACAGTCCAGCCTGAACTGCCAGGCTCGGTCCTACCTGATCTGGAATACAAGCAATCCAGGACTGGTTTTGCCCATATTGGGGTTGTCTCTGGTGCCAGAGTGTTGTTTGCTAATTGTGGATTTTCCTACGGATTCTGAACTTTCTCTGATTTCCTTCCTTCAATGTGATATAAAAGCTGAATATGTCATATTCGATATCACCAGAGATATAGACCAGTCACTGGACAGGAGATGGATTCGATATAGTGAATTATCTGATGATTGGGAAATACTTCTTTCCAATCATGGTCAATCTCTGCAATTAACTTTTGTGGACAAAGATGACACCCTAGGATTACTCCAAGAGCAGCTATATACCCATTCCGGGACTCAGAGTGGAGCTAAAGTGGTTCCAACTATTTGTGGGTGGTGCTTCAGCCTGATTGGTGTCAAGCACCCACCTTTCTGAACAAACCACTATCCAAGGTCTGCTGAAAGTAAACAATGGCAAGTTTGACAGATTCCTCAGATGTCTTTCATTTACTAAGACCTAAAACACTTCACATAATTGATTATCCCTTAACTTTGATCTCCTTTGCAGTACCTTTCCAGTCACATTATGGGAGAATGAGGTCGCTTGTTCCATTTAAAGGAAGAAAATAGGATCAGCATTTGGATGGGACCTCCACTTACATATAATAAGAGTATTTTTCTGTTGGGTTTCTTTGTCTGCATTAGAGATGACAAATGGGTTATTGATTGTGTTGTAGAAGAAGCATCATACAGGTGACAGGTGACTGATGTAGTGCTACAGATGTAAGGGGTCTGCAGAGGGGTCAGCTGGGTGCCTTGAAGTAGAAAGTCCAGCTTTAAACTCAGTGTGGTGAGATAAAGTAAAAGTGACACACAGTAGGTATTGCAGAAACTCTAGTAAACACCACATATGCAAACTACATGTACCTTTGGCAGCCTCATGCTACGGCATTCTCAGACAACTTCGGAAAATACTGCCCCTGCTCCCAGACACAGCACGCAGAATATTGGTTCAATCCCTGGTGCTGACACGCTTAGACTACTGTAACTTCCTATATCTGGGGCCCCCCAAGTCTACCGTCAGCAAGCTGCAGGTGGTTCAGAACTGTGCCTCAAGGCTCCTACACAATGCTCCTAGAAATGTATCAGCCAAACCGGCGCTGATGAAACTGCATTGGCGACCCATTACAGAACAAATAAAATTCAAATTGCTATGTATAGCACATAAATCTCTGTGGGGCACTGGTCCCAAAATACTAAAAAACCTGATATCGTTCTAGTGTCCCTCTCGGACATTGAGATCTTCAAATAAACTCCAAGCTAAAGTCCCCAAGATTAGGAGGACCAGAATGGCGGCCGCCTGTTCTCTTTCAACGCATCCACTCTATGGAACTCGCTTCCCACCAAAATACGGGAAGTGACTAATCACCTCGAATTTAGTAAGAAACTGAAAACTTGGTTCTTTCAGCACTTGTAGTAAGATTGGATAACATCAGTGGCGACTATGAGCGCTGGGATGCCTACGGGTAGCCATGCGCTATATCAAGAAATAAATAATAATAATAAATAATAATACTCGCCTTTGTGAGATGGACAACAGCCATGAAGTTTCAACTTACATTTATATGACAGCTCTACACATCCTGAGAAAGCGCATGTCTGAAGGATCAATAAAGGGAACAATATTTGTGCTGGGACAGATTACCCAATGCAATCCCTATGTCTACAGCACTTCCCTATGGTCGAATAGGAGGGAGGAGATTCATTTATCAATGGACCACCCCATTCACATAGTGTTCAACACTTGTCTCAATGCAATCAAAGAGCATTGAGCCTTAAAAAGGCCAGTTCCATCAAGGAAAAGGCACCTCCTTCTCCAAGGGAGGGCTTTGTCCTGCAGCAGATTGTTGATGCTTGTACAACAGACTTTCGGGCCTGGGTACAGACAATAAAGCATCTAGAACAGCGATTACAAAGGATCTAATTTCATACAAATGCCTTAAAATTAAAATTGGAGTTTTAGCAAAACCAGACGTTTTTTGTTCCTAGCCATGTTTCTTGACTCTATTTTAATTTTTTTTTTTTGCTTGTTGGATGCGTTCCTTGCTTGTGTTTGTTGTAATCTACTCCTACCCAGGCCTGGATCCCCTCAAGGCCTTATTATGTGGGAGGGCTCCGACCAGAGTGTATGGTGTTCTGAATCTAGTGTTCATGACCTCGCCCATCCTCAAGTTGCCTCTCATGAAAAGCCTCTCTGTCCAGCATAGCGCCATCGTTCTACTTTAAGGCACATGCCTTATTTGAAACACCTCATTATTCCATTCGCCCAGCATCTTTCCGTTATATCACATCCTCTCTTCCAAGCAGAGACCTATCTTACATCACCTCTTTTTTAAGTGCCACTCGTCTTTAAACCGAATTTCTATTAAATACCCCTTTCCTGTAGCGCCTCTCTTATTCAAAGCGCCCCCACCTTTTGATTTCATCCGTGAAATGTCTCTTTCACTTAAACTGCCTTCCTTCCTTAAACCTTCTGTCTTTCCCTTAAATATCCTCTCCCACTTCAGTAAAGCGCCTCAGTCCTTGCCATGCGTGCACGCAGTTTGCATACACTGAACGCCTCTGGGCTACACTGGCCCTACGAGGTTGTACTGAATGGAGTATCAAGCATCAAGGGGCCCACTTTGGACACTGCCTGTGGCTAAATGAGTCCCCTAGCTTTAATAACTGGGGGAATAGGACAGGCCAGCCCAGCCCCTCCCTTCTCGGTGGCTGCCATCAAACCCTAATCTGGGCCACACTCAAGTGAACTGCCAAGGAGGCGCGTGCAGAGGGTTTGAGCTGCCAGTGCCTTGAAGACCATAGTTTGTTCTGCGGCCCATCTCCAAAGCCCCCCACCCCCAGACCAAGCAAGCGTAGGGCTGGCCTCTGAACAAATCTGAGTCTCATCCAGTAATGACCTGCGGGGCTGGCAGAGGCCGTGCACATCGCTGCATGCAGGCAGGGGCCATCAGATGCCACACTTTTTTTCACAGACCTACACCGGCGGAGACAACTGCGCGCCATCTAATTATGAAAGCGGAAGCCTCAGAGGCCCGGCCGGCCCGGGCGTGCGCATCAACCATCTAATAAATAAAGAGGCCGTGGCGTGCGCGCACCATTTAATTCATGAAGACTTGAAGAGGCTTGGTTGCTGGCGCCGCTGAGTGAGGGGGCCCCTGGAGCGTGGGGGCCCCCACGCACTGCGGGTCTGCGGGGGCCTGTGTTACGCCCCTGGTCAGTTCCTTTCTTTCAGTTTTAGCAGAGGAGCCATCCTGCCTCCCACTGCAGCTGAAGCATTTCAGCTCTACCAATTTAACCCCATTCTGGAAGGGTTAGCTCTTAGAAGAAAGGAGACCACGTTGCTTTTAAAATTACACAGGCAGGCGCGCAACGCCCACAGGACTAAAAGGGCTACAAGTTGCCAAAAGAAAAATGCCGGCCAGCCATGTGTTGTTTAAACAGCCAGCAAATTGCTTGTCTTGACATTAAATATGGTTATAAATAAAGAAGTATGTATTCATTTGTAATGTGAATTTTCTGTCTTTGTTCCCTTTTATTATCAGTCATGGCTCATGCAGGCAGCCCTAGAACACAAGCAAAAGTGCTTTCTATTTATATTTGGTGTTCAAAGTAGGCACAGACAAGTGCTGACAATACAGTTTTAGGTGACTGCTTATTTTTGTACCGCCTGGGACATCAAAATAAGGAGCTGGCAACCCTAATCATAAAACTGGAAGTTTGTTGCAAGATCAGCACATTTATTCCCTCCTCCCTGATCCCTGGTTAATGCCATAATAGCAATAGTTTAACTTATAGCTGAAACCCCACGCCGCCATCAATAACCTGCAGAGTTACTTTAAGTGTCTGGGAATGCACCTTGCATTCAGACAACTCGCTCCTCATTTTCGCCCTTTACTTTCACGCTCGCCCTGCACACACAGGGTTCACAATACCCTCACACTGATCCCGATGCACTCACACTATTCACCCGCTCACCCTGCACTCACAGTGATCACTCTGCACTCAGAGTGCACTTGCGCTGTTCACCCTGTACCTCACCCTGCAGTCACACGAGCACACTACTCAACCTGCACTCATGTGACACTTCACTCATCTGTCCCCCTCACTGCTCAATCTTCAATCTCACTCAAATAAGCCCATCACTAACCATACATTCATTCGTCCTACTCTGCACTTACATCCACACTCAAATTCATATGGTCACCTCACTTACCCTGCAGTCACTCCTCTTACCCGACTCTCACTGCTGCATGGCTCACCGTGCACTCAAATGGGTACTCCTGCCACCCACACAGCGCAGAGGTTTAATATGCCTGCTACAAAGAATGTGTACCATGCAGATAAAAAAACTGAGTGTGTGTAAACAATGAGTAGTGCTATAATAAAATGAAATGTTTGCCAGAAAGGTGCTATCGAGAGATGAGGTGAATTGTTGGTGAGTGGTAGTGAGGAAATTCATGGAACTGGGGGAGTGGGTACCAAAACAGACTGTTGCACTGTGTACAACCAGTGCTAGGGCTAGCCCTAGTACACAAGTATGAGCATGTCGTGCCCCATTAAGGTTTTCGTCCTAAATTACAAAAGGACACATTTACATGCACTGCAATCCAACCTTTCAGGGGGCCCCTTGATAGAGGCAGCTCTGTTTTTGCCCTGATGGCCTGACATAATACCTAAACAGATTCTTGTAAATATCATTTTGTTTCATTTCTTTTTAATGTGATTGATGTGAGAGAGTCTATTACTATTTGCAGAGAAATGTGTTTGTTTCATGCAACAACCATAAAAAATGTTTATTTTAGATCAACATGGGTCCTCACATATGAGAAATTGGTGGATATTACAGATATTATTCGCGGTACAAATAGTGGACTGCTGCTTTGTTACAACAGTGAAAACACACATCACTATCTCTGAATATTAGATGTAAACACTTTTAGAATTTCGACCATAGTGCCTGTGCACCGTTAGTAGCCTTTCTAAAGAGGGTATGGCAGAGCTGAAAGTGAATCATTTCAACTCAAAGCTATTCTGAATAGCGGCCCCCAAAATAGTTTTGGCCCAGGGCACCCAAAATCTTTAACAAGTCCCTGCCAACACAAAGTCTGTCAGACAACATTGCTCTGAAGTAAAATAGGCAACATCATTAATTTATTATCAGTTCTATATTTTTTTAAACATAAGCCCAACGTGTCCTAAACCCCCACTGCTTCAGGCAAGCAACTTATCGTACCACTAAGGAATTCTCAATTAGGTGTTTGTTCAGCTCCCTCTCTGTGGACTTTCACCTTTGTCTTCGGATCCATAACTGGTTGGTGGGCATCCCATTATAATGCTGCCTAAAAGGTTTGTTAATGATTTCTACAGAAGAACTGTTTCTCATGTACCAACTCTGAGCTAGGGAGTGCTTGAAAAATCTGATAACACTGTCTCCCTTACAGTCACTGTTTTGGCTGAAAATGTCTGCAGAATATTCAGCTGTGAGAGAAACTGCTATCAAAACTCTTGCGTTTCAGCTCGTCCTATTTATGCGAGATTGGGTTCTCAGCACTTGCGATATTAAAGACTAAGTACCGTTCAAGACTGGATGTGGAACACAACCTGAGGATGGCAGTAGCAAAAATCCATCCACAGATTGACCGTGTCTGTGGTGAAAAACAGGCACACCCGTCACATTTATGTTGGTGGCGTTATTATTAATCTATGTCATGTGTAAAACAAAGCATCCTAGCAAAAACAATTTGTGAACATTTTATCTTGGAAAATTGTGTTTTGAGCTTTGTAATAAGCCTCTGTCATTTCACCACACCCACTCACAAACCTGCAGTTTGCTAAATACTCTTATTGTGTAGATCATTATTTGACGGATGTGGCCCGTGATCTGCACGTAGCGGTCGATTATGTAGTGTACCAGATTCCAGAAATTTCGGTCAGGTCGGGGGGGGGGGGGGGTATGGTAATCAACTGAAAAAATTTAGCTGGGGGGCTCAACCTACAAAAATTTTAAGACCTCTGATCTAGATACACATGCACACGCTTGTACACACACTCTCACATGCTCTCTTCAGTAGGTGCCTCCTGGCTGGATGGTTTGGTAGTGACACGGAAGTTTGCAAACTTGAGGTATTTAGTCACATGGCATTGGTGTTGTTAGTGTGGTACCATAAAAAGCTCCTGGCCTCTTTGTTTTGGTGCTGGAGAGACGTGCTAAGTCTTATATTACAAGAAGTCCCCTTCTTCCCCAAATACTTTATGGTGGGTGCGTATGTGACTTACCAAGAGTGAGTGACACCTGGTCACACATCCCTAGCAGCTGCCCAAAGCACACTGTGCCCGCTTCCCTGTGAATCCCCAGCTCATCCATCCTGAGAAGAGAAAATGGTTATTTATTAAACATGATATAAAAATAATAAACACTGACGCGCTCAGGCAGAGAGTAGAGACAGCGGTAGTAGGGGGGAAAAAGTTCACTTAACTGTAGTTGTAAATTTTCAAGCCCTGCATGGACATCAGTTTGGGTCCCTAGGGTTCATAGTTGCTACCCCTGGCTTGCTGTTTGCGACTCCTGGGACTATCCTTGTGACCCCTAGCTCAGAGGATGCTAGGGAGTATCTAGAAGGAAAGCAAACAGTGCTCTGATAGAGCCAGCTTTACATTCTGTAGATCCCACCCCTTGTCCCATCCTTCAGCAGCTAAAAAAAAGTGGCTTTTTGGGATTTAAGGGTGGGAACTCTCAGCCCTAAATCCCACCCCTTGTCTCTGCAGAGATCTTCAAACTATGGGGTGCGCTCCCCCCGGGGGTCCGTGGCTGAATTTCCAGGAGGTGCAAATGCCTCACCAGGTACAAGTAAATGAAGATGGTCTGTAAGCGTGACTTTGTATATTTGATGCTTTTCCAGGCTCTCTTTATTTACACAATGCCCTTGAAGAGCTTAGATAAAAATATGGGAACTGTGATCCAGAGTACGTTACTGAGAAGAACAAAATATTTTGCAAGTGTCTTGACTATTCACTTTAAGTTACCTGCTCAAAAATAGTGTAGAAACCTTAACGGAAAAATAAATGCAATTTAACCTAATTGGTTGTTAATGCACGCTTTTATGTTATGGAATTTCAGTTGGTTAATGCGATCACTGAAAATGTGGGGATTAGTGACTTTTCTATTTATAGTGCTACAAGGTCCAAGCCTGGAACAGAAAGCACTGCAAATACACAAGCCAATACTTTAAAATTGCATTATACACAGTATAAGCAGTATAAGGTAGGTACTTCAAAATGATTTAGCATTTACAAAAAACCAAGTGCTTTCAAAGTATATATTTTAGTAATAGGTATATTGTACCGAGTTCAAACATTTTTGTAACTGTCCACTAAAATTGCACTTTCCAAAGCTCAGCTTATAATACCCTCACATTACCAATCAAAAAGAAAGACTGTCACCATGAAGCTTCAAGAGACTCCATCAATTAAAGCCTTTACTAGCTGGCAAGCAACCTTTGCATTAGGTGATAACCATATTTACAGTTCTTTCAGGTAGCAGGCACCCGGGAGAAGGTGGTGCACTGCAATTTTGGCTACAACTTTACTTGTCACAATTTCATAACATAAATGCGCATTTAGCACTTTTGTCATGTGGTCTAACAATATTAAAATAAGTGTTGCATTTGACATTATTACTAAAGTGCATTTATTGTAGGATTAGTTAAGTTTCTCAAACGTGCTTTAACTGAATCAAATAACTTACTTACTTACTTACTTACTTAGTAGATATGTACTCACTATAAAAGCAAGTTCGATTTACATAATGTGTGCCTTGATGCATCAGAGGTGTAAGGAAAACTGAGGGGGCCCCCCTGCAAGGTACAAGGAGGGCCCCCCTCCGGCCTCTATCAGGAGCTCCCCAGCCATACTGCTGTGCTGAGGGGGCCCCCTGGAGCTTGGAGGCCCCCGGCACTGCTGGGGCTGCGGGGACCTGTGTTGCGCCCCTGTGATGCATTAAATGACTACCTGTTTAGATGATCGAATAAAAACCATCCTCACTTATGTAGAATGTGATTACCCTAGACACGACAAACATTTATTTAATGTGTGCACTAATGTTTCATATATTGACTTAAATTGTAGTTCCTAGACACACTTACATATATACCTTTAAGTCTTACTCTATGCCACATGTAATATGAATCTAATGTACTGATATTTTACATTTACTTGTGTTTAAAGGTGCACACACATGTTACATGTTCACTCTTGTTTTAACACGTTAAGTTGACATTTTAGGCCTACAATTCGAAATGCAGCATAAAATATTGTTTTTCATTTTCTGCAAACATGGCTATTCTTACAGGTATTCATACGCATTGTTAGTTTGAGAATAAATCAATTACTGTACTAGTGATATAGACATAGAGCCTGTAAAGAAGACCTTGACAAAAGATCATGAAGAACCAGAGCGTAGACTGAAAGGTCTATTAAGCAATGATTCCATCTAACCTGACTGTGAGAAGACAATGTCGTTCCCATGTCCAGTGTGGAATACTTTGTGAATGTTGCAGTCAGCAACATAAGAATGGAAGTGGACTACAGGACCCCTGATGATGTGAACAGAGTGGTGTTACATGAACGATTTTAGTGTGAATAGCTTGAGTCTACACTGTCTGAGGTTACCACACTTTCATTTGGATTTTGAGAGGTTTAGACCTCTTCTTCCTTTGATTCTTTCCTAAGAGCAGCTTAGGCTAACACTTACTTCCTTGACTCAAGACGACTCTTGCTTGAGCTTCTGCAATGCTACACCTTCCTGCTTTCTGTCCTGTCCCATTTTGTTTTCCTTTATGGAATTTCCTGATTTTTTAAATCCTTTAGGTTCTAAAACTATCCTCTTAACTTGGAATTTACTTGAGGTGATTAAGGTTTACCCATGTATAGACAAGAAAATCTGAGACTCTTCTCTGAACATCAAATTTCAATTTTTGTTAATCTTTTGTATTGCTGAGACTGAACTCCTTGTTTGATTGATACTGGTCCGCCTAAACTCCTTCAGGAGGTTGGGCTTCCCAGTTGTTATTCTATATCTTTATAGTATTGTGCTAAGAGTTGTGTCCCCTAATTTGATTATTAATTTGTAATATATCTTTTTAACCATAACTACTGATTCCTGGTCCTTATTGTGTAGCCAAATGGGTTACACTGTTAATTGAAATTGATTGATGTAATGCTAACTCCCATCACCTCTCAGTTGGGGAAATAGGTCCCTCAAACGACCACTGGTAAGAAAGTGGGCCCAGAAAGCGCTGTATCAATTTGGTAGCAGAGGATGGTTCTCCACTGATGTGAGGGAGTTAGGGTGTCCTATTTAGAAATTGCCCAAGTCCAGATCAAACCCCAAAAGCCCATGGATCAGTCGGAAGATTGATGGAGATCCAGTGGTTTGGAAACTAATTGTAGCAGTGGAGGAGTGTGATATTAATAAGGTTTTACATTTCAATTGCTTTTGCTTAGATTGCAGTATTTTGCAGTGGGTATGTGGTGTTCTGTGGAGATGATTTAAGCTGTTGTGTGAATGTGGTGCTTAATGCAGAGAAGTTGAAGTGGTTACTGGGTCCGTCGTGGGCTAAGATCCCGGGATAGAAAGACTAAAAGTCAAGTTATCAGTGTAGAAGATACTGGGTGTAGTTGTCTACTGTGTTGTGGTGCTGGTTATGAGATGTCGTTGATAGCATTATTGAGATAGGGACTTTATCTTTGTGTGATCGTGAGGTATGGTTGGTATGGTTGATCTCAGTGCACAGGGAAGAACTGTATCAATCCGAGTGAGATCCCGCTGATCGAGGTTTCACTTGAAGTGAATTTCAGGATAGGTCGGAAAGTGTTGTTCCGACATAGTTCTTGTGTGTATGAAAACCTTTAATTTCTTTAGAAGAGCAGACAGTTAGTTGTTGAAGTTGCTTGCATTTGTTTTGTGCATAAATTGCTGGGAGTTTATATACAAAACAATGTCCACCGTGGGACTCTTTTCAGACAAAGCCGCGCAACCCTCTTACATCAATTCAGGGAAGCACATTATCCAATGTATTATTTCAAAACCCAGGTGGTGTCTACACACTTTGGTAATCTCTTCTGCAGATATATGTATAAACAACCATTCAAAAACATGTATAAACAGACTGACACAAGGTTTTTGTAGAAATAATCTCTATTATTTCCAAAACTTTTAATATGCTGATAATGTTCAAATAAATAATACAAGTGCAGACGATGCGGTGCTCGTGTGACAAAAATATCTCAAACTATACACAAACAAAATATACAAGTTCACTGGTTATGTATTTACACAGCAGCTACATGTGTATACCCCATTACAACATGTGAGGCAATCAATGCTCAAGGTAACCAAGTGAAAGCAAATGTCGACGTTCCGACCCCTATGGAATCAGGGGGTCTCCTTAGGACAAAAGACGTCTTACTTATTACCTGCAGAATAATCAAGAAAGGGGAAAATAGAAACCAAAAATAGTCTGTCAGTCTAGAATCACTAAATGTTCCAATTCTCTATGTCGCATCATCCCAACTTACCAGGAAATGTCCATCCTCTGGTAAGGATGTAGTTCAATATAGGGATGTGTCTGGCTCTCTAGCCTGATCTTTCCAAAAGTCATTATTTGTAAGTGATGGAGACAATTTCACCACTAAATTGTAAGGCATGCTTCACGCAGTCTGTGCCAAGTTCTGGAAGAAATGTATTATATAATATATATAGTATATACAGACACAGTCTATATATACTGTATGTTACAGATCTAAAATCATCTGTAGTGTCAACTTATCACTAATGTCCCATCACCTTTGACGATCTAGTGAACCAGTGCCTGCAACCTGAATTGGTGTAATAGACACAACATGTCCACATATGCATGCTGCAACCACGAGTATGGTGTACTGGAATATACTGAGTAGCCGAATAAATGTATATGTGAGTCTTCACACCGCATTCCAAAAACGTGTCCATATTATGTGATGCAAAATTATAGCAAAAACCAAAGGAAATGATGGACGGAGTGTTGAACATTGCAAGCACGCACCCCCAGTCAACTGATCTGGGTTTAATCCATCACCGTTCTTTAGCCCACTCTGCCACCCCAGTTCAGACATGGCCATATGCAAATCAGTCTGACCCTGTGCCTCATGGGAACAGTCCAGCCCGAACTGCCAAGCCATGTCTTCCCTGGACCGGAAACAAGCTTCCTGGGACCGGTTTCTGGCATTTCAGCCGTCTTCAGCCAGGCTTGCTTGAATCCAGTGGCAAAGTGAGCAAGGGACTCACGTCTGAGCATACCCTGCCAACTTATGGCGAACAAAGCAAAAACCAAAGGAAATGATGGACGGAGTGTTGAACATTGCAAGCACTCATCCCCAGTCAACTGATCTGGGTTTTATCCATCACCGTTCTTTAGCCCACTCTGCCACTCCAGTTCAGACATGGCCATATGCAAATCAGTCTGACCCTGTGCCTCATGGGAACAGTCCAGCCCGAACTGCCAAGCCATGTCTTCCCTGGACCGGAAACAAGCTTCCTGGGACCGGTTTCTGGCATTTCAGCCGTCTTCAGCCAGGCTTGCTTGAATCCAGTGGCAAAGTGAGCAAGGGACTCACCTCTGAGCATACCCTGCCAACTTATGGCGAACAAAGCAAAAACCAAAGGAAATGATGGACGGAGTGTTGAACATTGCAAGCACTCACCCCCAGTCAACTGATCTGGGTTTTATCCATCACCGTTCTTTAGCCCACTCTGCCACCCCAGTTCAGACATGGCCATATGCAAATCAGTCTGACCCTGTGCCTCATGGGAACAGTCCAGCCCGAACTGCCAAGCCATGTCTTCCCTGGACCGGAAACAAGCTTCCTGGGACCGGTGTCTGGCATTTCAGCCGTCTTCAGCCAGGCTTGCTTGAAACCAGTGGCAAAGTGAGCAAGGGACTCACGTCTGAGCATACCCTGCCAACTTATGGCGAACAAAGCAAAAACCAAAGGAAATGATGGACGGAGTGTTGAACATTGCAAGCACTCATCCCCAGTCAACTGATCTGGGTTTAATCCATCACCGTTCTTTAGCCCACTCTGCCACCCCAGCTCAGACATGGCCATATGCAAATCAGTCTGACCCTGTGCCTCATGGGAACAGTCCAGCCCGAACTGCCAAGCCATGTCTTCCCTGGACCGGAAACAAGCTTCCTGGGACCGGTTCCTGGCATTTCAGCCGTCTTCAGCCAGGCTTGCTTGAATCCAGTGGCAAAGTGAGCAAGGGACTCACGTCTGAGCATACCCTGCCAACTTATGGCGAACAAAGCAAAAACCAAAGGAAATGATGGACGGAGTGTTGAACATTGCAAGCACTCACTCCCAGTCAACTGATCTGGGTTTAATCCATCACCGTTCTTTAGCCCACTCTGCCACCCCAGTTCAGACAAGGCCATATGCAAATCAGTCTGACCCTGTGCCTCATGAGAACAGTCCAGCCCGAACTGCCAAGCCATGTCTTCCCTGGACCGGAAACAAGCTTCCTGGGACCGGTGTCTGGCATTTCAGCCGTCTTCAGCCAGGCTTGCTTGAATCCAGTGGCAAAGTGAGCAAGGGACTCACGTCTGAGCATACCCTGCCAACTTATGGCGAACAAAGCAAAAACCAAAGGAAATGATGGACGGAGTGTTGAACATTGCAAGCACTCACCCCCAGTCAACTGATCTGGGTTTAATCCATCACCGTTCTTTAGCCCACTCTGCCACCCCAGTTCAGACATGGCCATATGCAAATCAGTCTGACCCTGTGCCTCATGGGAACAGTCCAGCCCGAACTGCCAAGCCATGTCTTCCCTGGACCGGAAACAAGCTTCCTGGGACCGGTGTCTGGCATTTCAGCCGTCTTCAGCCAGGCTTGCTTGAATCCAGTGGCAAAGTGAGCAAGGGACTCACGTCTGAGCATACCCTGCCAACTTATGGCGAACTAAGCAAAAACCAAAGGAAATGATGGACGGAGTGTTGAACATTGCAAGCACTCACCCCCAGTCAACTGATCTGGGTTTAATCCATCACCGTTCTTTAGCCCACTCTGCCACCCCAGTTCAGACATGGCCATATGCAAATCAGTCTGACCCTGTGCCTCATGGGAACAGTCCAGCCCGAACTGCCAAGCCATGTCTTCCCTGGACCGGAAACAAGCTTCCTGGGACCGGTTTCTGGCATTTCAGCCGTCTTCAGCCAGGCTTGCTTGAATCCAGTGGCAAAGTGAGCAAGGGACTCACGTCTGAGCATACCCTGCCAACTTATGGCGAACAAAGCAAAAACCAAAGGAAATGATGGACGGAGTGTTGAACATTGCAAGCACTCACCCCCAGTCAACTGATCTGGGTTTAATCCATCACCGTTCTTTAGCCCACTCTGCCACCCCAGTTCAGACATGGCCATATGCAAATCAGTCTGACCCTGTGCCTCATGGGAACAGTCCAGCCCGAACTGCCAAGCCATGTCTTCCCTGGACCGGAAACAAGCTTCCTGGGACCGGTTTCTGGCATTTCAGCCGTCTTCAGCCAGGCTTGCTTGAATCCAGTGGCAAAGTGAGCAAGGGACTCACGTCTGAGCATACCCTGCCAACTTATGGCGAACAAAGCAAAAACCAAAGGAAATGATGGACGGAGTGTTGAACATTGCAAGCACTCATCCCCAGTCAACTGATCTGGGTTTAATCCATCACCGTTCTTTAGCCCACTCTGCCACCCCAGTTCAGACATGGCCATATGCAAATCAGTCTGACCCTGTGCCTCATGGGAACAGTCCAGCCCGAACTGCCAAGCCATGTTTTCCCTGGACCGGAAACAAGCTTCCTGGGACCGGTTTCTGGCATTTCAGCCGTCTTCAGCCAGGCTTGCTTGAATCCAGTGGCAAAGTGAGCAAGGGACTCACCTCTGAGCATACCCTGCCAACTTATGGCGAACAAAGCAAAAACCAAAGGAAATGATGGACGGAGTGTTGAACATTGCAAGCACTCACCCCCAGTCAACTGATCTGGGTTTAATCCATCACCGTTCTTTAGCCCACTCTGCCACCCCAGTTCAGACATGGCCATATGCAAATCAGTCTGACCCTGTGCCTCATGGGAACAGTCCAGCCCGAACTGCCAAGCCATGTCTTCCCTGGACCGGAAACAAGCTTCCTGGGACCGGTGTCTGGCATTTCAGCCGTCTTCAGCCAGGCTTGCTTGAATCCAGTGGCAAAGTGAGCAAGGGACTCACGTCTGAGCATACCCTGCCAACTTATGGCGAACAAAGCAAAAACCAAAGGAAATGATGGACGGAGTGTTGAACATTGCAAGCACTCACCCCCAGTCAACTGATCTGGGTTTTATCCATCACCGTTCTTTAGCCCACTCTGCCACCCCAGTTCAGACATGGCCATATGCAAATCAGTCTGACCCTGTGCCTCATGGGAACAGTCCAGCCCGAACTGCCAAGCCATGTCTTCCCTGGACCGGAAACAAGCTTCCTGGGACCGGTGTCTGGCATTTCAGCCGTCTTCAGCCAGGCTTGCTTGAATCCAGTGGCAAAGTGAGCAAGGGACTCACCTCTGAGCATACCCTGCCAACTTATGGCGAACAAAGCAAAAACCAAAGGAAATGATGGACGGAGTGTTGAACATTGCAAGCACTCACCCCCAGTCAACTGATCTGGGTTTTATCCATCACCGTTCTTTAGCCCACTCTGCCACCCGAGTTCAGACATGGCCATATGCAAATCAGTCTGACCCTGTGCCTCATGGGAACAGTCCAGCCCGAACTGCCAAGCCATGTCTTCCCTGGACCGGAAACAAGCTTCCTGGGACCGGTTTCTGGCATTTCAGCCGTCTTCAGCCAGGCTTGCTTGAAACCAGTGGCAAAGTGAGCAAGGGACTCACGTCTGAGCATACCCTGCCAACTTATGGCGAACAAAGCAAAAACCAAAGGAAATGATGGACGGAGTGTTGAACATTGCAAGCACTCATCCCCAGTCAACTGATCTGGGTTTAATCCATCACCGTTCTTTAGCCCACTCTGCCACCCCAGTTCAGACATGGCCATATGCAAATCAGTCTGACCCTGTGCCTCATGGGAACAGTCCAGCCCGAACTGCCAAGCCATGTCTTCCCTGGACCGGAAACAAGCTTCCTGGGACCGGTTTCTGGCATTTCAGCCGTCTTCAGCCAGGCTTGCTTGAATCCAGTGGCAAAGTGAGCAAGGGACTCACCTCTGAGCATACCCTGGAGGGTGAGCTGCTGCAAGCAGTGAGATTGACGTCATAGTGTGCCATGTCTGCATAAATCAGTTGGTGTAGAGCCACGCTGGTATTAGTTGGCTACATCATAAAGAGTCGCACTGGTATTGGTTGTCATCGCCAAACAGAATTGTGGTTGTGTTTTCAATGAACAGTAATTTGTGACTACTGCATATTATTGATCCAAAATGAAATACTTAGTATTAGAAAGTCTAGTGAAGGGAGATGTGACCATGCCTGTTTAAAGAGGGGAAAGAGGCACAGCCCAAAGGTATGCCAGATCAACTTATGGCGATAGACGTGGGTCTTTACACCTGTGTTTGGCTTGTACAATGGCATTAGATCACTGAAAAAGATGGTGCATTGATATTTCCTCGAGATAGCACATTTAATTTAAGAATTATTGAAAATTTAAAGAGGATGCTGTATGACATAAAAACGCCTCTTAGACCTACACAATATGAGGTACTTAATGCTTGGGAACATACAGCTCATCTTAGGCAGAGAGAGAGAGAGATTTCAAGGAAGGGTCAAGAAAGCCATACACACTTGTGCGGATGCTAGATGGGATGCAGAACAGAAACCTTGGAGAACTGATAAGATCAAGGGAGCAAGACTATTTCCTGCACTAACGTGTGAGGAAAAAGGGAAGAGTAAGTGCAAGGATAAGAAAAAGAAGAAAGAGACAAAAGACACAAAGAATATAGCTGAGGACAGTGATAGGGATTCAAATGGGGATTTTATAACTGAATTTTGTTGAACCGTCCACCTCCATATAATGTAACCCAAACCAGAGGAGTGAGTAATATACCTATTGGTGAGACTTTTGATGTGCTTATGGCACCAGTAGATATGAATCCTAATTCGATCGATAGGAGAGAATTCAAGAAAGACAGCCCCTTCAAATTCAAAACCTCTAAATGCTCCAGATGCTTTGACCGTTCCCGTCACAATGGGCCCGGTAGTTCCTTTGTGTAAACCTTGATTAGCAGGAAATACTACAGGTACTTTGGCTGTTCTGACTGGAAGGAACACTACAGCTAGCAACTCAGTGGGCTCGATGATGAGACCAATTCCTGAGACTTCTGTGGTTCTGACACAAGGGAATATCCCATGTGCCGTGAGTGCCGACCCTACATTCAATCAGACAGGGTATGGTTCAACTAGGAGATTTCCTCAGAGATCACCACCGTTTTTCATGCCTAGAAGGAATGAGCTTCCGAATGTGTACTACAGTACTCCCAGGACAGAGATGCCTATGGGAACGCCAATTTCTGACATGTCTCTTTTAAACTCACCACCTAATGCAAATAGTGGTACCTATAGCATAGAGATATCTTAATACCTCAGCAGAACAACCAGGTTACTTACTGGTTGAGAACTTTATGTTTGTCTCAGGGGTAAAGACACTCTGACTGGTAGTGGAAACCCTGGAACAATTGAGAGAAATGCTTAGGTCCCAGAGAGAGAAAGAACAATGGATATGGCTACATTGAATGTAGAATTAGAAGAAATGATAATTGGGACTCTTGAACCTGTCTCAATTAAATGCTTATGAGGAGGATTAACTATTGTTCTTGTGTAAAGACATTATTAGACGTGCAGGACATGTTCATGAATTATCTTAATTGGCTCACAGATATCGAATTGAGTTGCAGAAATACAATGCTTTGCAAAAAAGCTATCATTTACACTGTAGTGATAGAGATCTCGCAAACATGCGACTGGCAGAAATGACATACAGATCAGGGAATTAATTGCCGATGTACAAAAGTGGAACAAGCTAGATAAATGGGAAGGTAGATGGGCAAAGAAAAAGGAACCAAGGAAGGTCAGGTTAGAACATCAAAAATTCAGTGGGACAGAGAACAGAGGCAAAAGACATGGGACATTTTGTTTACATATTTGTGTATGGATTTAAGCCTGAGTTAGTTCCATGATTCAGCAGCATTTGATTTGTTGGCAGAGCATGTCCATTGATGGGATATTGAGAGATGCCAAGTATTGCAGTGATGAGCTGGAAATAAAACGCAGAAAATTGAGGAAACATGAATGGTAGCACAAAAGAAAGCTGCATAGCGAGGCCAGAATCAGCAGTTTGTTTGGAATACTGGTCCCATTCAGGGAGTGTATCAGCAGGGAGTTCCGATCGTGTAAGGTGGAAATGGATTTCAACTGCAAGGTAGAGGCCACAGTGTCCCAATTAACCCAAATACGGGGATTGATGTGGCGGCTTAAAAGAAATCAAATCTGTGTCATGTCAGCAGTAGTAAGCGCGAATGTTAATTTAATGTTGGTAACATGGCTAAGGGGGAATCAGGTTCAGAATGGTGTATTTGTGTAAACACAAGGTAATAATATGGTTCAGACACAGCAAGTACAGAGACAGAGGGTTCGCAGTCCCAGTGTACCAAGCTCAGGTAATGCAGGTTCCACAAGCCCCAATGCCACAACAAAATGCAAATGGCTAGAGATATAACGTGAATCATGTTGCCAATGTGAAAACCAATCCTTTTGTGAATGAGGGTACATCTCAACAGTACTCAATGATACAAGCAGACGATGATTTCAGCTCAGACCTGTCTCAATGAAGGGGCCTGAGAGGAGGATTGCGTACTTGTCGCAGCCTTAGAGGTAGACCAAAGAGGTCCATTCAGGGATGGGGAAATAAATGGAAAACCTGTATTGTTCCTCATTGACACTGTGAGAACAGCAGTTGTTTCCACCCTACCCCTCTTGGGACAAAAAATCCAAGTTGTAGAAGTTGCCAATAAACAAATGACTTGTCCAGTTTCTGAAGCGGTACCTGTTAAAATAGGACCCTTTCAGGAGAATCGCCAATTTGTGGCGTGTGATTTGAGTCCTGTAGATCTGCTTGGACAGGATTACTTGTGCAAGAGGAATAGTTCCATTTACTGTACCCAAAAAGAATTCAGTTTCAAACTTTCAATGAAGACATTTCCTTTATACTTGTCGAACAGAGATTAGAAATCAGAATGTACCCCATGCGGACAAAAGATGATTTGCTCCCAGAGTTGTGAGATACAATGTTACCTGAAGTCCTGGACTGTTCAGGGAAAAACATTAGTCTCAACAAAGGAGTTGAACCAGTCCACATAACAGTGAAGTCCAATGCTGAGTACCCAAGAATCTCACCATATGATCTGACCCCTGAAATTATGTCTGGGATTACTCTTGTGATTGACTCAATGACTGAGCAAAATATTCTGAAAGAGATTATGGGGAGTCCACGTAACTCACCCATCATGGGTTTGCAGAAACCCAATAGAAAGTACTGTATTGTACAGGATTTGAGAAAGGTTAACTCCATAGATGCTACTTGTACCGAATCCAACTGTGATTTTGTTTCCGATTCCATGTGAGGCAGAGTGGTTCTCTCATTGTTTTCTTTTCTATACTGTGTGTGAGAAGTTGGCCTGGCATATGCTGGTCACTAGTTATAGTGGCCACCTTGCACCAGTCCAATTCGACTCTTATTGATGATAGGTAAAGACAACCTTTTAGAAAGCTATCCTAGTGGTAGCTGTGGAGGGCAGCCTTCAGGCTAAGTCTTGAAGGAGTGTTAAGCTTATTGTTTTACCATAGATAACCTCTTGAATAACCAAATGAAAGAGTAGTCCACACAGGTATATATATAAAATATATGTATTTATTCTAGACAGAATCCCACAAGTCTCTTTATGAGGCTAGAGGCAAAAGTACATTTCAAACAAGCATTGATAGATGCAATAGTTAGCAATGGAATCAATGGGCCCCAGGGGGGGACCAAACCATATATTTAAAAAGTGGTATAAGAACCACGACAGTTCTACAGACAATGCCTAGGGCATTTAGGATCGCTTGCCCCTTTAGAATCCACCCACAGTTATGAGGAAGGGGACCCACGGGAGACGCGTGCGGTGCAAAGAGCTGCTATCGGGATCCCAATGTTAGTCTATGGAAAATGTTGCGGTTGAACTTTTAAAGATAAAAGGCACTTCTAGCAGGAGTACAAAGTTAAGACTTTAGACTTAGGCCTTTGGAGAGCCCACCACCACGGGAGTACCGAAGTACCACTGTTACCTGCCCCAGGGAAGCCGGGTGCATAGGTCGATTCTGGTGTCGGGTCGCGGGCTGATTTTCAATGGAAAATAAGGCAAATCTGCTGCTAGCCAAAAGCGTTGATGATGTCGTGAAGATCTAAGTTGTAGAAGTTGAAGAGAAGAACCTGAAAGCAGAGGGGACAGAGTCTGGGTCACGGCACAGTGACCAGGGAGCTCACAGGAAGGAGCTCTGCAGTGTCGGGTGCTTCAGGTGGAGAAGAGTGCAGCTTGGCTCTGCAGTCACGGGCTCCGGGAGGCTTCAAGGAAGGCCAGCTTCTGGAAGGCGACTGTCCCACGTTGGATGAGGGTCGCAGCGGTGTTAGTGTCCGGATTGGATCCACTAAGCCTTGGCCACCGCAACCCACGCAAGATGAACAAAGCAGCTGCTGGTGCAGACCCACGAGATCTGAGGGTGCTCTCCTTTGGAGAGAGCGTAGAGCAGGCCTGGAGCAACCAGAGGAACTCTTAGTTGTTGAGATTGTCCTCCGCCAGGGCCCACAAGTCGAGAGACAAGGGACCGCTGAAGGCAGCAAAATGGAGTGTGTAAAAGAGAGCCCACGGGCCACCGGAAGGGGCTAGGGCGCTGATCTTTGGCACGGATGCTGCTTGGTGGTTGGCTCAATAATGGGCCAAAGCACAACTTCCCCACTGGTCAGGGTCGTGTGCTAGGCAAGAGGTGGCTGGTGTCCTTGGGTATGCGGGAATCTCGGCACCCACGCGGTCCACGGTGCTCAGACTTGCTGTGCACACTCACTGGCCTCTGGGATGCTCAGGAAACCCACCTCAAGGTTGCTGGAAGTCATCAAAGTTCGTTAGAGCAGTGAAGTTCCAACCGGGTCACTTGCAGTGTTTCAGGTGCCTGCCAAGCAGGGGGATAACTCCTTTATCCCAAGGGAGATTTCTTCAGTCAGCTGGGCAGCAGCTCGTTGAAGGTCAGTTCTTTGAAGTTCTGGATTAATCTGAGGCTCTGGGGACACAGTATTCACATTTATCCCCAAGATTAGGGGATGGTCCAGATCAGAGCCTACCAATCAGAGTAGAGGCGGAAGAGGGTGGCTACACCCACTCCCCTTTGTGTGTTTCCCGCCTGGGCAAGGGGCAGGATGCCCTGAACCGGTGCCAGGCGGTGTATGCAGAATTAGGCTCTGCAGCTGCCTACGTGCAACTCTGAAAGGACATTTGGTGCACCCACCCTGTTCCAATCCACATTTCCTGTCTGGGGAGGTGCTGGCACCTCCCTGCCACAGGAACCCTATTGTCCAGATGGCGAGGCTGGGGTTTTCCCCAGCAACAGCCAGCCAGAGTCGTGTAGGTGGCGGACAGTAGCCATTTTGTGGTACATGTGCACTTTTAAATTGGTGTCTAAATTCTGCCGCTTTTCCCATATCGCCCCTCTAGCAGGGGGGAATCGTGCCCTCATGCCCATGGCTGGACTGGGGGTATGATTCCTACATGTTTGACACCAAACACGATATGGTTCTGTGTAGCCATTCTCAAGTTATCGCCTTATCGCGATAGACTTATAATGCGGTTAAGAGTATATGGTATGGCTACACTACAAACAACCCAGTAATGTTTTTACGAAGGTTGCAGAGAGGCCCTACTCATGTAGGGGTCCCCCCTCACCCATACTTCAGCACCCAGCCCTGTAGGATTACCAGGGCCTGCCATAGGGGTGACCTATGCGAGTATATATAGGGTACCTACATCCCTGTAAGGGGTGCTAGCACCACCTTACCCAGACTACAGTAGTGGTCTGGTGGTGTCAGTTTGGGTGGCTGTCCCAGGGTGGCACAATAAGTGCTGCAGCCCTGGTAGGCCTACTGGGGGACCCATGCCCTGGGTACCTAGAGTACCATCTACAAGGGACTGGTAGGGCATGCCCAGCATCCAATTAGGTTTGTACCTAGGGTACTCACATCGTTTAATAGAGGAAGCAGAGAGGCTGGGGTCCTGGATAGCAGGGCCACAGCCTGACTAGGGTCACAAAACAGTCAAAACATCAGCAAAAAGTTGGGGGCAACTATGCAGTCGATGCCACTCTCCTACACCATGCATGAGGATAGCCAATTCCTCTTTGCAGTTCGGTTCAACAGCTGTGTTTTGTCATGGTGCCGAGTCCCACTAGAGTATATGGAGAGTACATCAATTTTCAATCAGACACTCAAAAAGAATCAGGAGTCCCTGGTGATGCCCTATCACTCAGTCCTAGTCCAGTACATTGATGACCTACTGGTGGCGACAACTATACTCAGGAGGCTTGCAAATGAGACACAATTGCAAATTTTGAACGAGTCGGCTGAGAATTGACAAAGTGTCTCCGACTAAATTGCAGTATTGACAGGAGGAAGTCATGTACCTAGACATCACATAGAGAAAGGAGTGAGGAAGGTGTCACAAGAGAATCTCAATGAATCCTCCAACTACACAGAAAGAAGTCAGGGTATTCTTGGGAATGGTGGGCTACTATCGACAGTGGATTCCCAACTTTTCCCTAATGGCCAAGCCTTTACAGAGGCTGACACACAGACGTGTCATATCCGGTAGTATGTGATGACAGCTGCATGCATGCCTTCTCAGAGCTGAGAGAATGTCTCTGCTGTGCCCCAATGCTGAGAATGCCTGATTATAATAAATGTTTTGCTTTGTTTTGCAGTGAGCGGGAAGGCTACACTCTCTCAGTGCTAACCTTGATGCACGGGAATGCTCACAGACCCATTGCATTCTTTTCTGCTACACTTCATCCAATCGTTGCTGCTTGAATGAATGAATGAATACTTTCTTATATAGCGCATGGCTACCCATGGGCATCCCAGCGCTGTAAGACCTAGAGGATGAAAGTAGACCTACTTAAACAAGAAAGTCTTTAGTTGCTTCCTGAAGATGGTAATGTTTGATTCATGCCTGATGTTATCGGGGAGCTTATTCCAGAGGTTAGCCGCTTGTACAGAGAGAAGCCGGCCGCCCATCCGGGCGAGCCTCACCCTGGGCACCACTAGAAGATTACGGTGATTGGATCTGAGGGATCTTATTGATTTATGGCGCTGAAACCAAGGGTTCAGAATAGAGGGGCCCATATTATGAATGGACTTATGAGCCAAACACAGAGCCTTAAATGTAATCCTCTCCTGAATTGGGAGCCAATGAAGAGTACGTATTGAAGATTTTGCTGAGCAGCGTTTGGGGATCTTCATGAGCAGACGTGCTGCACAGTTCTGAACACCTTGCAAAGTTTTTAAAGTGGCTGCTGATGTCCCCAGATATATAGCATTAGCATAGTCCAGTCTTGAGAGAATTAATGACTGGACCAGAATGCGTCTTGCTTCAAAGGGAAGAAGGTCAAGGACTTTTTTTAACGATCTCATGAGACCATAGCAGGTTGCCGCTACCTTGTTGGCCTGATGTTGGAAGTTTAGAGTGTCATCCATCCAAACCCCTAAACTTTTTATTTTGGTCTTAGGTTTGGGGGGGGTTCCGAGGCAGCTGGGCCACCAGGGATCAAGGTTTATCGGAGCTTTGAAGCCCAACAACATGATATCTGTTTTGGCCCCATTTAATTTTAGACAAGCGGAAGTCATCCATTCCAGGACACTGGAGAGACAAGGGGTGAGGTTGTTGAGCCCATGATGTAGATTATTGTCCCTTGCCAAAGAAACCACCAGCTGCGTGTCATCGGCGTATGTGACAAGCTGAATTCCCCAAGGAAGCACCACATCAGCCAACGGTCTCATATAAATGTTAAAGAGTGTAGGGCTGAGTGATGATCCCTGGGGAACGCCGTGGCTCAGATGCAACTGGTTTGATGACACCTCGTCCTCAAAGACAGAGAAATACCTGTCGGATAAAAAGGAGTGCAACCATTTGAGAGCCAATCCTGATATCCCAGCAAGGCGCAGCCGGTGTAGCAGGAGAGAGTGGTTTACCGTATCGAAAGCTGCGCTGAGGTCCAATAGGACCACCGCAGCGCAGCCTCCAGCATCCACAATCCTCCTGGTAGCCTCGACTACCGCCACCAGCGCAGTTTCGGTACCTTGCTTAGGTCTAAAACCAGTCTGAGAAGAATGAAGGGCGCCCGAGGATTCAACAAAAGAAGAGAGGACATGGTTGACGTGCTTTTCAGCTATTTTGCTGAGACTGGGTAACAATGAAATAGGTCTATAATTCGTCAGATCTTCTGGGTCCAGCTTAGGTTTTTTTAGTAAAGCACGTACCTTTGCTCTCTTCCAATTCGGGGGAACCACTCCTGAGGTCAAAGATGAATTAATGACCTGCATTATAATAGGGCAGACTGTTTTAGAGACAAGTTTGAGTACAGCCGGAGGAGCGATGTCCTGAGGCGAGCCCGATTTCAAGTTGGTAAGAAGACGTTCCACCGTAACAAGATCTAATAGCGGGAAGGCCATGAGATCATCGCCTGACTTAGGAGCAACCAACTCAGAGCTTTCGGTAACATTGTCCAATTTATCAGGCGTAGGCGGGATTGCTGGAAAACTAGTGTAGATGTTAGACACTTTTGTCGCGAAGAAGTTAGCTAACGCCTCACAATGTTTATGCAAATCGGGTGGCAGATTGATGGGCCTAGGAGTAGCAACCAATGATTGAAAAACCTTGAAGATCTCTCTGGTGGAATTCTCTGCCTCTGAAATTTTTATTTGATAGTATTCTGCTTGAGTGAGTTTGTGCTTTGTCCGGCTGTCTTAAAGTCGTAGCCTCAACTGGTGTACCAGAACTCAGTATTTAACCACTAGTCATCTCAGCAAGTCATACTTGATGCTGAGAACGTCACATTAAGGAGATGTACTGTACTTATAATCCTGCAACTCTGTTATCATACTTGGAAATGAATCTGGTAAAGTTGAGCATGGCTGTCTTGATGTTACTAAACTATGAACCAAGCCAAGACCTGACATACAAGATGTGCCACTACCTGAATCAGATTAGGTGATGTTTGTTGATGGTTCCTGCTTAAGAGACCGTGATGGAAACCTGAGAGCCGCCTATGCACACTGTACTGTCTCAGGTGTAGTCAAAGCCTCCTGGCTTCAAGGAGTATTTTCAGCACAAGTGACCAAATGGATTGCTCTTACTAGGGAATGATGCGTTTCAGACCAGCTGAGAGTGACCATTTTTACTGATAGTCACTATGGCTTTGGTGTCGTTCATGTCTTTGGACAGTTATGGTCACAATGGGGATTCATGACCTCTTCAGGGCCCCCCGTACATAATGGTGACAGTGTCTATAACTTTCTGAAGGCTTTACAGTTACCTGGCTAAATTTCAGTAGTGAAATGTGCTACATTTCGAAACAGCACTGATTATGAGTCAGTGTGCAATAGGTATGCCGATGAGACCGTGGGATACTGTGCTCTGAATGTTTGCCCCTTTAATGGGGAGAGCCACAATGAAAAATCAGATGCCACAAATTGCAACTTGTTGTTAGCTGCAGTTGATAGTTGGGAGGAAGTTAACAGGTTACAGGAAGAAGTGTCAAAAGTTGAACAGTAAGGCTGGATTAGAGCAGGTTGTGCCAAAAGGTATGAGGATGACATATGGGGTTCAGGAGATAGAAGATCAATGTGTTAACAGATAGCTTGTTACCTCCATTGGCGAGACATTATTATGGACCTGCACATGTAGGGAGAGATGCCATGGTGCGCTTATTCAGGCAAACATGGTTTAACCCAATGTTCAGAATGATGGCTGAAGGACTGAGTCACATGTGTTGTGTGCCAACAGGAAAATGTAGGCAGAAGATCAGCAGTACACAGTCATATAGTGAGATCAGAAGGTCCCTTCAACAGGATGCAACTGGACTTTATTGAGATGCCTGTGTGCAATGGGTTGAGGTATGTCCTAGTGATCGTTTGCATCCTCTTGCGTTGCGTTGAAGATTACCCGAACAGGAGAAATAATAGCCTCACAGTGGCTAAGTTGTTGTTGAGGGAGTTAATACCAAGGTTCGGTATCCCAACTTCTCTAGAGTCAGACTGAGGAACTCATTTTAATAATGAGATCCTGAAGATGTTATGTGCAGCATTGCAAGTCAAACAGAGTCTCAACTGCAGTTACAGACCAGAAGCTTTGGAATTGTGGAGCAGATCAATGGCACTTTGAAATCCAGATTGGCTAAAGTGTGTGCTTCAACATCTTTGAAATGGCCTGATGCATTGCCTCTTGTGTTGATGAGTCTACGCAGTACTTCCGATAGGAGAACAGGATTATTACCCCATGAGTTCATCATGGGGAGGGCCATGAGACTGCCAGCGGTGCCTGGAAATGTGCTTGTGAGCATTACAGATGTGCTGGGTGATGTAGTGCATTCTGTGTCTCACCAGATTGGAGAGGCTACAGCCCCGCCTCAACAGGAGCAGTGCCCTGATCTACGTCCCGGCGACTGGTTTATGGTGAAGAAGCACACCTGCAAGTCATACTTTGACCTCAGTGGCATGGCCAATATCAAGTGATTCTGGTCACTATAAAAGCTGTGAAGTGTGGGGGTCTCCCTAACTTGGTACACGCTGCTCATATTTGCAAAGTCTCTTGCCCCTTGATGATATAAAAGCAATTGCCCCTGATGTACCAGTGGTTACAGTAAGACAGAGGGAGTAGGTTAGTTAAGTTGTTGGGGCTCAGCAAGAAGCTGGGACAGCACTTGTTTCGCCTGTGGGGGGTCTGAGAGATTGAAAAGTTGAAGTTGGTACAGAAGGGTCCCATCCGGTGATGTTGACTGCACCAGATTCAGACCCTGGTGAAGGGCCTAGTGCAGAAGTAACACAAGTTGTACCTGGAGACCGGTGGCCAAGGAGAGAGGGAGACGCAGTTTTTTCTGAAGTGCATGAGCAATATACCATCTCAGAAGATGCTGAAGGATCTGGCCTAAGTGACAGGGAGGAAGAAGGGCCAGCAATAAGGAGATCAAAGAGAGCTAGAGTACTCTATTGCAAGTACGCCTCACCTGAATGGACATACTAAGCTATCAATGACTGGGCGAGAGCATTTTGCATCTTTTGCTATAACAATTCACATCCAATTGAGCCTCCTTGAACTGACCTTTGTGGCTGAACTGAGTTTTGAAATTGCATTGCCACTAAACAGACTGAGTCCATTCATCCTGGAAGTGATCATTAGTGAGTTTTAACTAACCATTTATTAGAGAAAGAACTTAATAGATTTGCCCAAACTACAAAGAAGAGTACGAAGGACTGGATCTGCTGAAGGAGCGTAAGGTTGTCCCTTAGAAGAACATGGAGTAGGGCGAAGGAAGTCTCACGAAGATCATTGTACATATTTTACTGGTGAAGGCATCTGAACTTTGCTTTGCTATTTGCACAAGTGGAAACTAACTAAAATGACTGTGCTGAAATCTTCTACATAAACGGTTTGACATCAGAAGAATTCACGGAGCCTAACCCAAACACTAGAAAACGTAGATGCCTAGGTGGAGGAGTATTTGTCGTTGTGACATCAGTAATAACAACTTTACTTGTAATATTGAGTTTAGCTCATCCTTCACCAGTAGAAGAGCCTGGATCTCTACAAGTGCTCCTCAAAAAACACTTTCTACTGATAATAATTTACCTGCAATAGACGAGAAAGAATTACATGTAGATGCATCTAGAAGAGATTATTCATTGAATGTTTATTCAAAATTGCTTTATTAACCTCTTCAATGCCCATGACGAGCTGGTCTCGTCATGGGCCGCGGTTGCGCTGTGCCCATGATGAGACCAGCTCGTCATAAACCCCGCCCGCTAATGCAACGGCCGGCACAGGGCGGGGAAAGGGGCGGGCACTGAAGGGGTTAATATGTTGATACTATGGATACTAGAGATTGTTATGTTTACATGCAATTGCCTTCTTCAATTGCTGAGGGGATAACATATCATCATCTCCCTTTGACATATGGAAATATCTTTAGCTTATTGCTGTGCCTATGCTATGGAAAGGGTCAACTACAATACTATCACTCGAATCGTGACCTGGCTTTTTCAGAAGTTCCTGTGCTGAAACACTTGAATTGTCAGCCTGATACTAAAAACACTGAGATATTGGAACATTTCTTTAGACCCACCATGACATTTGACACTGCTTACGCACATAGACACAATTTAACTTGTTCCTTTTTTTTTTTTTTTAAAGAGTTTTATATAGAGCGAACTTGACCCGAATCGGGTATCAGAGCACTTTACTTAGCACCAGTTGCATTACAATCAATCAATCAATCATAACATTTGTAAAGCGCACTACTTACCCGTGAGGGTCTCAAGGCGCTGGGGAATGCTGCTACTGCTCGAAGAGCCAGGTCTTGAGGAGTCTTCTGAAGGTCAGCAGGTCTTGGGTCTGCCGTAGGTGGATGGGGAGGGTGTTCCAGGTCTTGGCGGCGAGGTGGGAGAACGATCTGCCGCCGGAGGTCGCTCTTCGGATGCGGGGGACTGTGGCGAGGTCGGCGGAGCGGAGCTGGCGGGTGGGGGTGTAGAAGCTGAGTCGTCTGTTGAGGTACGCTGGTCCGGTGTTGTGGAGTGCCCTGTGTGCGTGGGTGAGGAGCTTGAAGGTTATCCTCTTGTTGACGGGGAGCCAGTGCAGGTCTCTCAGGTGGGGTGCGATGTGGCTGTAGCGAGGATGTCGAGGATCAGGCGTGCAGAGGCGTTCTGGATGCGTTGAAGCTGTTTCAGGAGTTTGGCCGAGGCTCCTGCGTAGAGGGCGTTTCCGTGGTCCAGCCAGCTGCTGACGATGGCCTGGGTGACCGTTCTTCTCATTTCGGTGGAGATCCACTTGTAGATCTTGCAGAGCATGCGGAGGGTGTTGAAGCAGGAGGAAGAGACGGCGTTGACCTGCTTAGTCATGGAGAGGGTGGAGTCGAGGATGACCCCTAGGTTGCGTGCGTGGTCGGTGGGTGTTGGAGCTGTTCCCAGTGCGGTCGGCCACCAGGAGTCGTCCCAGGCCGAAGGTGTGGATCCGAGGATGAGGACCTCCATCTAGTCCAAGTTCAGCTTCAGTCGGCTGTTCCTCATCCATTCGGCGACACCCTTCATTCCTCCGTGGAGGTTGGTTTTGGCGGTGTGGGTGTCCTTGGTTTAGGGAGAGGATCAGCTGGGTGTCATCGGCGTAAGAGATGATGTTGAGGTCGTGTAGTCGGGCGACATGGGCGAGCGGTGCCATGTAGATGTTAAACAGCGTTGGGCTGAGGGATGAGCCCTGGGGTACGCCGCAGATGATCTCGGTGGCTTCGGAGCGGAAGGGGGAGGCGGACACTCTGTGTTCTGCCGGAGAGGAAGGAGGTGGTCCAGTCCAGGGCCTTCTCTTGGATCCCGGCGTCGTGGAGGCGTGTGCGTAGTGTGTGGTGGCAGACCGTGTCGAAGGTAGCTGACAGGTCCAGGAGGATGAGGGCTGCGGTTTCTCCGTTGTCTAGCAGGGCCTTGATGTCATCGGTGGCGGCGATGAGGGGAGTTTTGGTACTGTGGTTGCTGCAGAACCCGGACTGGGATGGGTCCAGGATGCTGTTCTCCTCGAGGTAGTGGGTCAGTTGTTTGTTGACGGTCTTCTGGATGACCTTTGCCGGGAACGGGAGCAGGGAGATGGGCCGGAAGTTCTTGAGGTCCGCCTTGAGTTTCTTGAGTAAGGCGTTGATCTCGGCGTGCTTCCAGCTCTCCAGGAAGGTTGCTGTCTCAAAGGAGATGTTGATGGCTTTCCGGAGATGGGGTGCGATGGCGGTGCTGGCTTTGTTGAAGATGTGGTGTGGGCATGGGTCTGACGGAGATCCGGAGAGGATGGTGTTCATGATCTTGATGGTGTCGTCGTCGTTTGTGTTGGTCCAGGAGAGCAGGA
Source organism: Triturus cristatus (assembly GCF_964204655.1). Lineage (NCBI taxonomy): Eukaryota > Metazoa > Chordata > Amphibia > Caudata > Salamandridae > Triturus > Triturus cristatus. Next base: position 1,301,006,194 of record NC_140590.1, on the reverse strand, counting down.
GGTTGGTGCAGATGGTGGTCGTGGGGGCGGAGGTCTCAGTGGTTGTTGGGGCGGTCGTGGCGTTGAAGCTGTCGTGAATGTCTGCAATCTTGCGATGGAAGAAGGTGGCCAGCGAGTCGCACAGGTCTTGCGAAGGTGGGATGTCCTTGGTGTTGGAGCTGGGGTTGGAGAGTTCCTTCACGATGTTGAAGAGCTCTTTGCTGTTGTGTGCGTTGTTGTTTAGGCGGTCTTTGAAGAAGGCCCTTTTGGCGGATCTGATGAGGTGATGGTGTCTGCGGGTGGTGTTCTTGTGGGCTGTGTGGCTGTCTGGTGTTCGTTCACGGAGCCACTTCTTCTCTAGCTTTCGGCAGGTTTGCTTGGAGGCCTGGAGGTCTACATAAGGACACATTCATTTTTTTTGTTAGACACGGGAAGATTAAGTGATTTGCCCAGAATCATAGAATGTTCAGCGTCATTGCCGAGACTCGAACCTGGTTCCGCAGATTCGAGGTCGACCACCCTAGCCGTTAGGCCAACTGCTCTTATCACGTGTAGAAAAGAAATGTATAGATTCAGTAGAAGACAGATGAAGAGACATATTGGCTAAAGCAACAAATCGTTCAAAAGTACCCCAATGGGCCAAAGATGAAAGTGAACATACGTTAGTTGGAAATATGGCAGCATTAGCTTTTAAATGGCAACAGAAAGGGAAATTATGCGTTTTCATTAAAAAAAATCACACCTGACAAATTTCATAGGGGTTAGTGAATATGATCATATCTTTGAAGTTTGAGGAAACTTTGGATTATACTTAGATGGAGCAGATCCATTTTTTCGTGGAGTTTATTACATTTGTGGAAGAAAATGTGTTTTACAGGTTACCCAAGAGATGGTATAGAACAATACATAGCTCTCTCTCATTGATACGCTCCTGAGCTGAGTGCACAATTGTTTAGCTGATTCACAGAGAGCAGGATTGTTAGATCAAGAGTGGGCTCAACTGTCAGGCTCTTCAGCTCTTACTGAACTCATAGAAAGACTCAGGGGTATTTAAGTTTTGTCACTCTTCGAGACGGACTCCACATACACTCTCCTGCCACCACAGACAGAGGAGGTGATTTTGTGTTAGTGGAGTGACGCTACGAGCTGAGACGGAAGAGCTACGACTGCTGCAGGATTCCGCGAGTGGCCGCGAGTGAACCTCAAACGCGGCAGGAGCCGCAAGGGACTCCCGAACGTGGCAGGAGCCGCGAGCGAGCCTCGAACTGGCAGGAGATGCGGGTGAGCCTCGAAAGCAGCAGGAGTCGCGAGTGAATCGCGAACGTGGCAAATGCGACTGCAGCCGCAAGTGACTCTCGAACAAGCAGTACAAACTCCCACATCGCATGACTGTCGTTCCACTCGCAGACTCAATCCAGTCCTGGTCTTCCGTGAGACCGTGAGACCCGCTGTGAGAGCGGGAGAGCAGGAGAGCAGCAGTAACAGGCAGCGGTAGCATCCAAGCGGAACCGAGAATCGCGGGGTTCTGAGAGCCGCGAACCGGGAACCAAGAACTGAATCGTGAGCTAAGCCGCGTTGGAGCCGAGGGAGGCTGCTGAATCCGGGAGACTCCGGCAAGGTCCCAGGTGAGCCTCAGCGAGCCTCAGGGAGCACTACTGGGGCACTACTGGGGGTGGAACCAACAGCTGCAGAGCAGCAGCAGAATTACAGGGGCTCTAAGAACTGGGAACCAGGAACCTCTGGTGTGCTGCCCGAGACTGTGAAATTTTAACATAACTTAACATAACCTAACCAAGCATTAGGGATGGCCCCCAAGAAACTTAAAAAGAACCTGGAACTTAAATTGAGACCAAGAGTGACCCTAGTTAGCCCGTGTGCCTCAGAAGGAAGTGGAGAGAGCCTGGAGACGAGCCCAGGAAAAAAAGCAAAGAAAAGAGCAAAAAGATGTGTGGCCGTAAGCAAAACACTGGGTGGTAATGCCTCAAGTTCTCTAAAAGAATTTGTGGGGAAACATTTTAAAAAAGATTTCTCACCACCAGAAACAATAGAGGCTGCGCCGCTAAATGAGAGGGTGAGTAAAAGTGGGAACGGGATTGTGAACATTTCCCTACCGCTTGAGAATCACACAATTGAAGCAGTAACTATGGCCAATCAGTCCCTACAATTTATATTGTCGTCACCACGGCTGTCCTCTTCACCACGAGGTCTTCTTATTTATGAACAAGAGACAGGACACCAGGATACCCTAATTTCAGAGGCGGACTCAATGATAGAGGAAGAGGAGGTACCAGGTAGAGAGTTAAATCAAATGAGGAAAGAAAAGCAGAACCCGCTTGAGAACTCGAAAAGAACAGCGACAGAACAAAGCGTGGAATTAAATCTAAACTCTGAACTAAATTTGGAACTTTCTGCTACACCTGCCTCGTCGATGCGGGACCTCATGTTAATACTACAGAGAACTCTACAAGGCCTTCTAGAAGTCACGTTGACAAACAATGATATTCTAAAAGTACAGAAAAAGTACCTAGCTAAGATAGAGAGTGAGCTACAGGGGATTAGATCCCAAATGCCTTCTATGGTAAGACCTGTCCCAGATACTGATCCTCAGCCCATGGTAGAGGAACACCTCGAACCAGCCGACTTACCTAAAGAAAAATCGGAGGTCTATATTTCAAAATGGCCAATGAGAGTAATAAAAAGAGGCGAGGTCTCTAGATTTATGCCAGCAAACAGAGTAGGGCGAGTAGGAAGGAAACAATTAAAAAAGGATAGTAACAAGGGAAGTAACAAGATAGTGAAAAGATAAAGGGCGGGGGAAAAGGCACTCAACCCCATCAGGAGTATAATAAAGAAGAAAATCCCAGAGAAACAAAATAAAAGGGCGCAACTAGATAGCAATACAAGTACGCAGGAGAAACAAGTTAGAAATAAAACTCCACCTCAGCCTAAGAATCCCGGTAGTTGCTTGGGTCATGGCATATTTTCCAGGAGAAAGATGATGAAAACAACCAGAATGTGATTTGTTCATCTGATAAACATTGATGTGAATGCTTGATTTTCCATAAGAGGGTGGATTTGGTGCAGCACAATTTTGGCTACACCTTTACATGTCAAAATCTCATAACATAAACATGCATTTGGCACATATTTCTCATTTGGCTAACAATATTAAAATAAGTGTTGCACTTGATATTACTACCAAAGTCCATTCATTGTAGGATTAGTGAAGTTACTCAAACTAAGTGCTTTACCTGACTCAAATATCATATTAATAAACCATCCTTACTTAACAGATATGTACTCACTATAAAAACAAGTTAGATTTACATAATGCATTTCTTAATGCATTAAATGACACTAAGTGTTTAGATGATTGACTAGAAACCATCCTCACTTATGTAGAATTGGATTACCCTAGAAACAACAAACGTTTATGTAATGTGTGCCCTAATGTTTTGTACATTACCTAAAATTGTAGTTCCTAGACACACTTACACATATACCTTTAAGATTTTACTGGATGTCACATGTAATATTAATCTATTGTACTGACAGTTTATATTTATTTGTGTTTTTAAATGTGCACACACGTAATAAATGTACACACTTGTTTTAACATGTTAAGTTGACATTTTAGGTCTACAATTCTTCATGCTGAATGGCTACATTACTGTACTAGTGAGAGAGAAAGAGAGAGAGAGCCTGAGATGACCTTGATGAAAGAACATGGAGAGCCAGAGCATTAACTGATAGGTCTATTTAGCAATGTCGCCACCTAACCTGAGTGTGACAAGACAATGTCGTTCCCATGTCCCGTGTGGGATACTTTGCGAATGTTGCAGTCTGCAACTTGAGAATTAAACATGAGACCCCTGATGATGTGAACAGAGTGGTGTTACCTAAATGATTTTAGTGTGAATAACTGGAGTCTGACCTGTCTGAGGTTACCACACTTTCCTTTGGACTTTGAGCGGTTTAGACCTCTCTGCTTCCTTTGATTCTTTTCCAAGTGTGGCTTAGGCTAATACTTACTTCCCTGACATAAGAAGACTCTTGACCAAGCTTCTGCAATGCTGACACCTTCATAATTAATGTCCTGCCCAGTTTTGTTTTCCTTTATGGAATTTCCTGATTTTTTTGATCCTTTAGGTTCTAGAACTATCCTCTTAACCTGGACTTTATTTGAGGTTATTTAGGTTTACCCATGTATAAATGGGAACATCTGAAACTCTTCTCTGAGTGTCACATACTTTAGTTAATCTTTTATATTGCTGTGACTATACTCCTTGTTTGCCTGATACTGGTTTGCACAAATTTCTTCAGAAGTTTGGGTTTCCCTGTTGCTATTCTGTATCTCTATAATATGGTGCTAAGAGTCATGTATCATAATTTGATTATTAATTTGTAATAAATCTTCTTAACAATAACTATTGATTCTTGATCCTTATTGTATAGCCAAAGGGGTTGCACTGTTAATTGAAATTGATTGATGTAATGTTAACTCCCATCTCCTCTCAGTAGGGCAAAAAGGTCCATCAGAGAAGCATTGGTAAGAAAGTGGCCCAAAGAGTGCTGTATCAAAATCATGTTTCTTCTTTAGCTCTCTGTCCCTCCCTGGGCTTCAAAGCACAGGAAAGCCCCCCCCCCCCAACCCATATTGCTCTCCCTTCACTTTCATGCAGGCAGCCACAGCTTAAGTGCCACATTAGCAAGGGGTATGGGAACTGCTTTTGTACAATTTATAAAAGTATATGTCTAAGAAATTGGGTTACTGGTTGAGGGGAGTGAAACCCTTCTCAAGCAGCAACCACAATTCCTGTGAGGGTGGAGTCACAAGTAAACCCCATATTACCTGTGCTCAACCCTCTGGTAGCTTGGCACACAGCAGTCAGGCTTAATTAAAAGCAATGTGTAAAGTATTTATGCAGCCTTCCAAACAGTAATAAAGTAAAAAAAACACACAAGAAAAATCCCAAACTAATTGAGAAAACTTTAATAAATAAACCAAGACCAAAACAACAAAAATCCAATCAGTAGAACCGGAGATATGGAATTTGATAGATTTAAGCAAAAATAGCATCAAAAAGCCCAAAGAGACATTCGCGGCTATCTGGTGGTGCAAGATCGATAGAAAGTCACAAGTTCTGGCGTGATGGAGCACGGGTCAGATACAGGGACCAGGTTAGTCCCACTGAAAAGTTACCTTTTCAGTCCAGCGCAAAGAGTCCTGTCTGTGATGGAGGGGGCCGCGAGGAGCAGGGAAGCATTGCAAGTGGTAGTTGATGAAGTTGAAGAGCAGGCCTGGCATCGTGGATAGGTGTCGCTGTAGCACAAAGATCCTGTTGTCGCCACACATGGTGAGTTCGGTGCTTTGAGGTGCTGTTCCCCACGAGAGGGCGATGCTGTAGTGCAAAATGTTGGGTTGATGAAACTTCGCGGTGTCAGGCAGTGAGAGCGATAAGGTTTTGGTGCCAACTGGCCCATTCACGGTCACAAAAAGCCCAGAAACTTCAAATCAGCTCACTGAGCCCACATTAAGGGTCCAGGACCTGAGGGGTAACACATGGGGGCCAGGATCGTTCTCCAGCTGGATATGAGTGGACCAGCAGGGCAGCGGTCCAGTAGAGTGAAAGTCCTTTTCAGCAGCACAACAGTCCTTCCTGGTAGAGTCTACACAGATCGAGAAGTTTACTGAAGAGTTGGTGTCTGAGGTCCAATATTTATACCAGGTGCCTCCTTTGAAATGGGGGAAGCTTCTAGAGGTTTCCCTTGAAGTGCACAGGTTTCCTGCCTCCAATGCCTATTAAAGTGTAAGTAGGACTGCCCCCCCCCCCACACTGCTGCGCAGAAAGTACGAAAAATAAAATGGTAATAAAATGATATTATTATTTTATTTTTTGCTCTCTGGCAGCAAACAGACTGCAAGGGCAGGGTGGGGTCAGTGCATCACTGCTGCTAATGATTAGCAGCAGTGAGGAATTGCCACTTAAGCTTGAATTGAGCATGTTAGTTTGGGTGGCTACCTTGCTAGGGCCAAACCGACGTGCAATTCAAACCTCTCCAACCTGGCTGTCTTTGACAGCTGGGTTGGAGAGCAGGCACAGGCTGATGGTGCCTTTAGGAGCGTCGAGCATGCTCGCTCCAGCCAATCAAGACGCTTCACTCATGCTGCTTAAAAGCGTGAGAACAGCATCTTGATTGGATGAGAGATGGCTGTGGGCTTTGCGCTCCAAGGACATGCTGCAGAACAACAAGGACGTGCTGCAAGACATTGAGCGGCAGTGTAAGGTAAGTTATTTTTTTATGTGTATAGTTATATTATTGTGTATTGTGTATATTATTATGTGGATTTATTATGTGTTTATGTTTTGCGCCCCTCGATGTGATTTGCCACCAATCGTCACTGCCTGCCACTGCCTGTTGCTTTGTTGTGATGGCCTGCTGCTTGCTGCTTTTGTCCTGGAAGTGAAAGGACTGGACTTTACTTTCTGTATCCTGCTTCCAAGGTTCTCCAAGGGTTTGTGTGTGCTTGCCTCCTGTCAAGAAGTCTCAGGGCTAGCAACAACTTCACCTACCAGTACCTGGGCTCTTCTGCTGAGAACCCTGACTTGCCAAGTGGTGCCAACTCCAGTTCCCGGCCTATTGGAAATAGAATCTGGTGATCTGAAGAAAAAATCCACGAATCTACCCTCAGTGCCCGTTTTCTTGATGCAACACCGCCATGTGGCTGAAGAATCAAGGCAGCACCGCAGTGTGGCTGAAGAATTGACGCAGCGCATGCTTTGTGGCTGAAGAATCACTGCAGCCCAAGTCCTGAGCACTGTGTCACCAACGTCTGTGGCACCCACCCAGTCCCAGACACAGATGCAGCCAATGCTTCACAGCTGAGGAATCCATGCATCACCAACTTCGCGGCAGTGAAATTGACACAGCGCCTGCTTCGCTGCTGCCGCATTGAAACAACACGTCTGGATTTTCGACAGTGTCCCTCGACACCGTCTCTTCATCAATGTTGCCCAGTAGTAAAAAACCGAGGCCGCATGTCTGGAGATCGACGCATCACCTTGCCTTCCAGTAAGGAACCGACGCATCACCTACCCTGATAGAAAGGAATAGACGCATCACCTTCCCTGGCAGCAAGGAACCAACACATAACCTCCTGTGGTAGTAAGGAACAGACGCATTGCTTTGCTTTTCAGGCACCTCACTTTCAATATGTCTGTATTGTCTTTAAATTTTGACACATCGAAAGTACTTTGTGCTAAAAGAAACGCATCCATAGATTTAACCTTTGAAAAGTGCAATCTTTACTTGTGTATTTTGGAATTTTGTCTTCTTGGTCTTGTTTTATTCAGGAAAAATATAGCCTATTTTTCTAAACTGGTGTGGACTCATTTTGTAGTGTTTTCATTGTGTTACTGTGCGTGTATGTACAAATGCTTTACACATTGCCTGTGAGATAAGCCTGACTGCTTGTGCCAAACTACCAAGGGGGTGAGTACTAGATTGAGGGATGCAAACCAGTGCCAACTAGAGACCCCATTTCTAACAGTCATCAACACTTTTTACCTGATATTTGATGCAGTTTTGACTGGAACTGCACTGTGGTCTTTCTATACAGGACCACAGTGACAGATCTCTTTCCCAAAACTATACAATTGTTCCCCTTCTTGGCAATACCTTTGGCACCCCTGTAAGTCCCTAGTAAATGGTACCCCGGGTACCTAGGGCATGGTTACCAAAGAGGTTTTCTCAGGGCTGCAGCATGTATTGTGCCACCCTAAAGGACCCCTCACCTAACTCATGCAGACTGTCATTGCAGGTGGGTTGTCTTGGTGCAGACAAAAGTGAAAACACAACATGGCACTCATCCCTGTGTGAACGCTTCAGAAGTTGGGGCGAAGTCACACCCCAATGCCGGACGCACAGCTTATTTCTACTTGCATAACACAGATGCCACAATTTATTCCAATTTCACCAATTTTTATTCCAATTTCATCCAAAGCTTTTCATTTTTCATTGCTTTTCCTCGTCAAATGAGGAGCGGCTTACGTTTTCACTATGTCCTAAATGCAATGGAAATGCCAATCCAGGCCTTATTCTGAAGCACGGAGTGTACAGAAGTATTCCTCATTAGTTGATCTTTATAACACAATGCATTTCGGGCCTTTCCTGGCCCTTCGTCAGGGGTACTCTACAAATTCAAAACATTATAATTAAACTGTGTATTTAAACCACTTAAACATGTTCATCTAGTCTAGTTGTTACCCAACAGCAAAACATTATTTGGGCAAGCCAATACCTTCCAAATCAGTTATGGTAATTGCCTTCCCACCATGGTCATAATCGTCCAAATGCTGCGTTCTTTCCGCGCCCTACTTTTTAAACGCCTTAAGCCCGTTCCTCGCCTATCCATGTGACCCTTTCCCAGTTAACTGCCCTCTACTCTTTAAATTCCATTACGCGCTGTATCTACGATCACATTGCCTGCGTTGTGCTATTTTTCTAAATCATATTCTTTACATTAACACCCTAGCTCTTAATCTACCCTGGATTTCACCTCTGCTACCGTGACCATAAACCTTTGAAATGTATGCATCTTAACCCCCTTTATTTATCCTTCCATTTTTCACTCGCTGGCCACATTTCATTCAGTGAGACTCCAGCCCTCCAAATCGCCCATTAACCAGACCCTCCAGGATTTCGCGATTTACAAAAAAATCGCGAAATCGGCAGTTTTGTAAAAATGCCGCGATTTTTACAAAACTGCCAGCGAAATTTCGAAAATGTGATCCTGGGAGGTGTGCTTAGTACTGTGCCAGTAGTGAATGTGTGCACGTGCCCATTATTTGGATTCTGTTGAGCCTAAAACGTCGAATAAGTGAATTGAACTTCCTGCCAGATGGGTGCTCAGCGCACTTCGGCTCAGTACGCAGCTTTCTAAAATGTCATTTTGTAATATGAAACACGACCGGTTTGTTTCATTTTCAGCATGTTTACGATAGTAGATAAGTAAGTTAAAGAAAGACATGTACCTGAAGGAGGGGGGGGGGGGGGGCGCGCAGAGTGTGCCGTTCTCTTGCTTTCAGCTCTCTAATGAAAACTCCTACTCTGCGCTGTGCGGTTCACAAATTGCCAGTGAGCCGATGTAAACGGAGAGCAACTCTTCCGGGTGACTGCAGTCTGGACACAGTGTCAGAACACAATTACACGGCAGCAATACACAAGACTGATAAAAGAACAGCCTTCAGTGAATCATTGGACCTGCTTCCGACCAGAATAACATCATAACAAGACAAAGTCAGTGAACAGGCGCGGCGGCATGCTTACTGGAAAGCCAACAAGTCTAGCGCCTTGAAGAGAGAATTGTTCCACTTGGACTGTAATGGGAGATTACTTAGCAGAATAAATTTTACTTACCCCTAGAAGTTGTTGTGGGCAGCCTAACGTAGCCCGTGAAAACATAGGTCATTTATCTGAGAACCACATGTGCGCGTAGGACAGACTTACACATGCAAATGCTCATATGTATTTTGAAAGAATACTGGTTTTCTATACTCTCCCTGAAATTTCCATTTTGGTAAACCCACTCCTCATCGGTGATTTGCTTAAGTCAATGGGAAAGGAGTTCCCTTTTCATAGTGGGGGAGTGGACGTGGCATTAGGGCGAAAGCTGCCGATTTTGGAACTGGGAACCAAGTTCAAGTCTCGGCGTCGGCACAACGTCATGTGATTCTGGGCAAATTATTTATATATATCACCTTCTGTAATGTAACTGATACCCATGTAGAGCACTCAAAAGTCTTCGAGTCGCGCTCACGCTATATAAAATTGCAACAAAAAAAATGGAATAGGGAAGAAGATTAGTTGGGTGCATTGGAGGGAGAGCAGTTTTCCATGATTAGCAAGTGCCTTTCACTGCTTCTGCAGGTTCTCTCATGAGAAAAGTGTGTACATTTTTGCACGAGAAAATGGAATTGACAAATGTTTTCACGGGTAATGCTTGCAAAGCTAAGTCTGGTGTCCCACTGTAGTTGGAAATTATTTTTTGGGTGAATTCCGGAGATGAGTAAATTTACACCCGTACGATCTTCAGAATGCTAATTTCTTTGACCTGTGGCCCAGAAACTGCATAGTGTAGACTGTAAAACATAAGCTGTGCTTCCGTAGAGCTGCAGACACTTTAAACATGCCTATTTCAAAGTGGAATACTCTGCTAAAACAAAATTATAAGTAAAATAAAGTGCCGCAAAAATGCCGCTAAATTTCCATATTTGTGCCGCTAAATTTCCATATTTATGCCGCTAAATTTCCATATTTATGCCGCTAAATTTCCTATTCCATGCCGGAATATCCTGGAGGGTCTGATTAACGAGAACTCCAAATCCCATACCGCACTGCGTTTACCGTCATTGCATGTCTCGGTGTCATGTTTACCAAACCTTATTATTATTATTATTCACTGACCTGAACACTATTCTTAGAACCTTCCTTGGCATCAAACTTAAGTTCCCAGCCCACCCGCAGATGTCATTTACAATGTCAATTACACGATGTCCCGCATTTCATGTTTCTAACGTAAACTGATTTTCACAATTATTGGTACAAGTTAATAATGCGCATACTGGCGCGCTTGCTATAAACATGAATAAGACATGAATTAAACATGAATTAACAGAACCCACCACCATGCCTAAAAAGTGGTTCATAAGATTAACTTTTGAGGAAAATGTTCTTTTCAATTGTCTCTCATGTGACAACGTCATATTTATCGAATATTTGTTGAATTCTTTTTTGTAATCAAATGGGTGCTACTCGTCTGAAGGGCACACTGTAATCTTGAAAAAGAGAGAAGGGTGACGGAGTGCCATGCCCACAGACACTGCATGCAGTTTATGCAAGTCACCCTTACAGTAGGCCTGCAGCCTTAAGGCAGGGTGCACTATAATGCATGTGTAAACATATCTGCATGAGCACATATGCCCCTGTGCTGGCCAGTTTAATTACTGCCAGTACAAGCGAACAGGGAAGCCATTTAAAGTGCATGTGTTGGACACTGCTGAAAACGAGTTTCCTGATGGCTTCACTGAAACCAAAGATATTCGGTATCAAACATTTTGCATTAATGAACCCACACTGATTTTTGTGCTGGATTTATTAATACATGCATCCAGAGGGCACCTTGGAGGTGCCCCCTGAAAACCTACCAACTACTAGTTTGCCGGCTGAATGATCCTGACCAGCTTGCCATCACAGACAAGTTTCTGACCCTCAGGGGTGAGAACCAACGCTCTCAGGAGGTCAGAACAAATCCTGCTCCAGCAGAGGGTGTTTTATGAATAAATTAATGAAGACATTTATATAGTGCACAGCTACTCAATGAGAGTGTCCCGGCGCTTTAAGAAGGCTGTCTGGGCAATGTCTTCCCCCGATACGAACGTAACAAGATGCTGCTAAGGGATGCCGCTAAGAGATGGTCATTCATTGACAGGATTGCCAGGTTTTAAGGAGTTTCCTAAATGTGGCTAAATCAGTCACCGATCTCAGTGACATAGGGAGTGCATTCCAGGCCTGTGCTCCTAGAAACTTGAAAGAGATGCCGCCCAACCGGGCATGTAATATTCTCGGGACCGAAGCTAGGTACATGGAGGAGGATCTCAGGGTAACTATCCTGCTGAGGTACCCCGCGCCACTCCAGTGAAAGGCCTTAAAGAACATCACCAGGGCCTTGAACCTGATCCTCTTTTTCACTGGAAGCCAGTGAAGAGTCTTGAGATGAGTGGACATAAGAGTCCTAAGTTCCAGCATGAGAATAGCTCTAGCCGGTGTGTTTTGGGCCACCTGCAAACGACTAAGCAGGTATTCTGGGAGGCCCCGGTAGAGGACATTGACATAGCCCAATCTGGAAGTAATCAATGCCTGGACCACGGTATTCCTACAGTCCAAGGGCAGGAGCGGGAGGAATTTCTTCAGCATCCGTAGGAGGCCAAAGCACGTTCCCACTACTGATTGAACTTGTGCTCTCATGGATAGCGAGTTATCTATCAATGCCCACGTTTTTTACCATTTGTTGTGCGGAGAGTGGAGGTGACATATCTTTCGGCCACCAAAGTCTCCATTCATCTGTAGGAGGGGAGCCAAAAAAATGATTTCTGACTTCTCTGGATTACATTTCAGCTGGTTGGTACTTAACCATGCAAACACATTTGAGAGGCAGATTTTCATTTCTAATCCCTCAAAACCTTTTCCTTTGTCACAGGTAAACAGGAGCTGCATGTCATCGGCGAATGAAATGACTTTTGCTCCGTACGCTTCGGCCATTGATGCCCGAGGGGGCATGTATAGATTGAATAGCATGGGGCTAAAAATAGAACCTTGCGGACCCCGACATTCATATTAGGGATTCCAGCTGTAAAGGGAGGAGTCCAGACCACCTGGCCACTAATTTCCAAGAAAGAAGAGAGGCATTTTAGAACAGAGCTGCCGATACCGAGGGTCTGTATCCTGTCCAAGCGCATTTTATGGGGAACAGTATCAAAGCCTGCTGACAGATCTAATAGGATCAGGATGGCTTTTCCTCCCACAGCAAGGCTCTCTTTAATGTGTTCAGAGAACTCTAGCAATGAAGACTCAGTATTATAATTGCCTCTAAATCCAGAATGGCTGATAAATAAAAGGTTATTTGTTTCCACGTAGTTCTTGATGACCATATTTACATATTTCTCCAGGATCTTGGAAAAAGCTGGCAGCAGGGAAATGGACCTATAATTTGCTGAATCTTTCGGGTCAGTGAAAGGCTTTTTAAGCAGAGGCAGAATTTTTGCCTGATTCCATATAGAAGCCATGTGACCAGTGGCTAAGGAGGAGTACCATCGTATTTACACTCGTGGCCATGTTAGCTAGCAATTTTGCCAGCTGCCCCCTGGTCTTGTGCCTGCTGCGAGAGCTTGTTAGGGCCTGCCTATTAAACAACGTAGAGTGCAGAGCCAGGCACATTCAAGGGATTTCTAATGTAGCCGCTGACTCTTTGTCTCGATTTCAGTGGCACCGCTTCCGGGAGGCCTGGCCGAGCGCACGTCAAGAGGGGACTCCTTTCCCGCCACACTTGTGGCGGCTGCTGAAGTGGGACCACGGATGAGGGAACTGGGGGAACGGTCCTTAGCCCCTAGGACTGCCAAGCGCTACAGGAGCTGTGTGACTCTTTTCTGTGCGATTACAGGGGCCTGGGAGGAGGAGCAGGTGGCCTTGGAGCTTAGAGTCCAACAATTCCTCCTGTGGGCCAGAGATGAGGATAAAACACATTCCTGGATAGCGGGTCACCTTTCTGCCATCAGCCACCACGCCAAGCTGAGGGGACAGTCCGATCCCACCAAGGCTTTTGTCATCAAAGCAGCCTTGCGAGGGTGGGCCAAGATGTTTCCGCGATCCCCTGATCCCAGGTCCCCCATCGGGTACTCACTACTACAAGGGATGTTGGATTGTATGGATAGGGTCACTCACTCAGGGTACGAAGCCACACTGTTCTCGGCCTGTTTTTCCCTAGCTTTCTTTGGGGCCTTCAGGATCGGGGAACTAGTGGCTCGCTCAAAAACTGACTCCTCGGGGGTGGCCCTGAACGTGAGTGACGTGTAACTGGAGCCGGGTTGTCTGAAAATAGTCATTAGGCAGTCTAAAACTGACCAGCTAGGGCGAGGGAGGTTGATTGTGCTACACGGCCTGGGTGATGAGAGATATTGCCCGGTAGCATGGGTCAGTACTTACCTGCCGCTCCGCCCGCGGGGGGCGGGTTACCTACTGGTGCATCCGGATGGCCTCCCGGTCACTAGATTCCAAGTGGACCACATCTTACAGGCCTGCCTACGGCTGTCAGGCCAAGATGTCAAGAACAAAACATTCAGCAGCCACTCGTTCCGCATAGGGGCGGCTACCACAGCTTTCTTAGCAGGCCTGTCCCCAGAAGGTATCATGAAGGTGGGGCGTTGGGAGTCGCAGTGCTTCAAGCGATACATTCGGCCCTAGGAGTGGCCGCGGGGCTCTGGGATCAATTTTGTTGACTGCTTCAACGGTACCTAGAGTCTGTCAGGCATCCCCCCCTTCTTTTGCTCCTGTTTGACGTAGATCTTGCATGTAGATGTTGTGCTGTTTTCTCCGTTTAAATAAACATATATTCAAAACTATTTCTCTCTTTATTAGGAACGAAGGTGTGGGTAATTGGTCACTCGATTATTGCGAGACTGGCACAATGGGCGGATGCAAGAGAGTGGCAGAATGGCTTTGTCGCCACAGACATCACGTGGTTGGGATTCCCGGGCTTGCGCTGGTGTGAACTGTTACGGAAAGTGAAACAGAGACTCCGGGGAGGGTGGCTCCCACCCAACCTCTTGGTGGTTCACCTGGGGGGAAATGATTTAACATCACTAGGAAGGAGAGCTTTGCTCCAAGACATGAGGGACACTTTCTGCCAGTTGAGCGTGTTGATGGGGCCGTGCGAACTGTGGTGGTCTGAGATGACACCACGCGCCATTTGGCAAGGAGCCCGCTCAGGAGACGCCGTCGAGGTGTCAAGAAGAAAAGTTAACAGCGCCATGCGCAAGTTCACTGAGCAAAGAGGCTTTGGCTTCATCAGGCATGGCCTTCTGCACGCCAAATCAACGGGATGTCTGAAGGGCGATGGGGTTCACCTCTCCAATTTAGGCATGGATTTATTTTTACTGGATCTTGGGGAAGCATTGGCAGCTGCGGGTTGCAAATAGTAGGGGTACCTTGGTGGGGGGCCCTGGTAGTGACGGTGGCCACTCCCAAGGCTGTGGAGGAGTTACAGGGCGATCCAGGGTCTGCACATACCAAGGGGTACATCATGCAGCAGCACCGCGGGGTGCTAAGCCAGGATACCCAGGGATGTTTTAGCGGGTCCCCTGGAAGAACGACGGCGCCCGTTAGCCGACAGGCGGTTGTGGGTCTGAGCAACCGGGGGCTGCCATGTATGCTCCGCCCACCCATCACGGGGGGGCGTGTAAAGCAAGTGGACTGGTGGTCCACGGATGGGAGGGGCGGCCCATCCCAATATTTGGTACCCACCATTTGGCGTTGCCATGGTGACTCTAGGCTTATCAGACGGGCAGGCGGCATAGGGGCTGGCCTGCCCTGGGATCGCCCGTAAGATAACCCACCATGTTTGCATATTGGTTATGCTAATAAACCTGCAGCAATATTTCTCCACTTACAAATAAGTGTCGTGTGTTTAATTTATGTACTTATGTGTTTTGGGACAACTGTTGCCGATATTGGCACTATGTAAGGCTGTCCGGGGGGGGGGGGTTGCGTCGCGGCCCGCCCCCCTTAGAGGGCGGCCGCCTTAGTGCCACAGGAAGGCACAGGGGTGGGAGGTCGAGTCCCTGGGCTACTCCAGGGGAGACCCCAACAGATGGCTGCTTCCGGCGGGGGCGGGGAGGAGACAGGGGTACTTATTCTGTCTCCGCCCCCTCCTCGCCCTCTTGTCCGCTCGTTCGCCTTGCCCGCCCCTCCGCTTACCCGGCGTCCAGAGGGACAAAGGGGGGGGCTAGGTCTTCTAACAAATGTTACTTTGTGTTGCAGGAGGAGTTACAGGGCGATCCAGGGTCTGCACATACCAAGGGGTACATCATGCAGCAGCACCGCGGGGTGCTAAGCCAGGATACTTAGGGATGTTTTAGCGGGTCCCCTGGGAGAACGACGGTGCCCCGTTAGCCGACAGGCGGTTGTGGGTCTGAGCAACCGGGGGCTGCCATGTATGCTCCGCCCACCCATCACGGGGGGGCGTGTAAAGCAAGTGGACTGGTGGTCCACGGATGGGAGGGGCAGCCCCTCCCAATATTTGGTACCCACCATTTGGCGTTGCCATGGTGACTCTAGGCTTATCAGACGGGCAGGCGGCATAGGGGCTGGCCTGCCCTGGGATCGCCCGTAAGATAACCCACCATGTTTGCATATTGGTTATGCTAATAAACCTGCAGCAATATTTCTCCACTTACAAATAAGTGTTGTGTGTTTTATTTATGTACTTATGTGTTTTGGGACAACTTTTGCCGATATTGGCACTAAGGAGGAGTACCATCGTATTTACACTCGTGGCCATGTTAGCTAGCAATTTTGATGGGTATGGGTCGGTGGGGGAGCCTGACTTGAGCTCCTTGATGATCGGTCCGGTAGCAACTGGGGAACTGCAGAAGAGCGGGGGCAGCACCAGATATAGGTTCTAAGGGAGGAGCTAACAATGCTTCATCATCCGGGGGAACCCCCTGATAAAAGAATCTTGTATAGTCACAATTTTCTCATGTAAGAAGGTTGCTAATTGTAGAGCTCATTCGGAAGAAAGCGGAAGGGCCTTGCGTGCATCCGCTGCGCCTCCACGCAGCGCCCCTGCATTTAGCCATAAAGACTAGAGAGTGTCCAATAGGAGGTGGCGTCACTCAGCGGGCCAAGAGTGAGGAGGAATGCGGAACTCCCGAAACCCCCACTTCCCAGTACTGATTAAAAAGGTACAGTCAAATTCAATCAGCAGACAGTAAAAGCAGTGAAATACAATTAAAATAATGTGCAAATTGCGGCACAAATAGTTTTTTTTTTAAATGAGATACGCATGTAGAGTAGTAAAGGCTTTAACAGTCTTAAACAGCTCATAGTTTTTGTTGCTGGAAGACTCAATTTTGTCTGTCACATAGTTTTTTCAGCCTCATAGACCTTGTTATAATGGGCTTTAAGTGCTTGTTTATATTTGCATTTAGCGACCGGATCAAAAGTTTTCCTCCATTTCCTTTCAAAACGTTTACAGACGCTTTTACTATTTCTTAGTGCCTGGTTGAACCAGGGGGTCGAAGATTTGGTTTTCCTAGGGGTACATATCTGCAATGGGGCTAATTTGGGAGCGCTATGGTGCACCCAAGATTCAAGTAAAAGAGCGTCATTCTCTGGATTACCGGAGAGAAGGGGAATGGAGGATTCCAACGCTACCCCAAGTGCAGAGGGAGTGACTCGGTGGAAGGCTCTGAACCTATTTTCTTTCTTAATTGCAGGAGACTGATGACCTCCTCCCAACTTGAGTAGCCTTAAACTAATAAGATAATGGTCAGACCCTATCAAGGGAAGGGGCACATCCACCTCAAGTGTTATGTTAGCAAAAATCTGATCGAGGGTGTGACCTCTATTGTGCGTGGGGTGAGTGTTAGACGGCGACCTCAGAGGAGCCCGGAAGGGGGTCCTGACTACCCTGAGACCCACCCTCGAAGTATCGTAGCCGGGCACTGGCGGGAGACTCCCCAGGGGGAGGAATCTCGTATCTAGGATCGTACTTCTGGCACCACACGACACAGAGTCACCACACCGTGTGTTCTTAGAAATCAATCTTTATCAATTAGGTTAGCACTGCAAATATGTACAAGGAGAGCGCGGGCTCAATGAGTCTCGGAAGGGATAGGGGTAGCGGGACAGTCTCTGGCAAAGGTTCAAGGCAGGGACGTACCCGGCGCACAGCTCACAATCCACGCTTGTTGTAGTTGGGATCCGGCGGGACCGTGGGAGTCTGTGGGAGCCGCGAGTCACTCAGCGGGCTCAGGTACAAGTTCGGAGGTCTTACGATCTTCAGGGAGCCGCGAGTCACTCAGCGGGCTCAGGTACAAGTTCGGAGGTCTTACGATCTTCAGGGAGCCGCGAGTCACTCAGCAGGCTCAGGTACAAGTTCGGAGGTCTTACGATCTTCAGGGAGCCGCGAGTCACTCAGCAGGCTCAGGTACAAGTTCGGAGGTCTTACGATCTTCAGGGAGCCGCGAGTCACTCAGCAGGCTCAGGTACAAGTTCGGAGGTCTTACGATCTTCAGGGAGCCGCGAGTCGCTCAGCAGGGCTCAGGAGGGGTCTAAGTTCCAGGAGCCGCGACCACGTCGGCAGGCTCTCGTTGTTCCAGCGTCGAATCTGCCGGACCGTCCCAGAGCACCCCTTGTTATAGGTCGACCCCTCTTTGATGTCCGGAGTCTGAGCAGGCAGGGGTCTTGTCACCTGGGGGTCGCTTGTCGGGTTTCCGGCCAGTATCTTTTGATCCTTTCAGGGCCGGGTCGGGAGGAGCCCCAGACACCCAGCAGGCATGGAGCCAGCCCTCAGGGAGGCCGGAGGGCCGATCGAAACCCATCGTCCCAGGGAGGTTCAGAGGTGCGATAGAAACTGCTCCTCCCTCTCTCATCCCCTGGCAGGCGGGATGTCCTCCAGCCGGAGTGGCGCCGCTAGGCCCGGGTCGCGCTGGGGCCGGGCGGCCATCTTGGTGCATGAAGTGGGCACGCGGGCCCGGGGTGGCCGAAAGGAGAGAGGCCATGAACGAGGATGTCCGGGTCGGGTGCGGGTGTTCTGGTGGGAAGGATCGGCTAGGCCGGGTGCTTGGGGCTGCGGGCACCAGGTTAGGTGGTGCGGGGGGCAAGTAGGGCCATGCTACGAGGCCGGGTCCAACACGCGTCCCCCCCAGCTGAAAGCCGGAGAGAACCGCCCATCATCTTGGGGGGTTCTCTTCGCTGAGGCGGAAGAACCGGGAGAGGCCGTCAGCGTTGGCGTGGTCCGTACCAGGGCGATGTTCTACGGTGAAATCCATCCCCTGGAGGGAGATTGACCACCGCAGTAGCTTGGGGTTCTCTCCTCGCATCTGCATAAGCCATCGCAAGGGCCGATGGTCGGTTTGGACTCTGAAATGGGTGCCGAATAGGTAGGGGCGTAGCTTCTTGAGTGCCCAGACCACGGCAAAGGCTTCGCGCTCAATGGTGCTCCATCTCTGTTCTCTGGGTAACAGACGCCGGCTGAGGAAGGCGATGGGCTGGTCTAGGCCTTGGTCATTCACTTGGGACAGGACGGCCCCAATGCCATGCTCGGAGGCATCGGTTTGGACTACAAACTCCTTGGAGTAGTCGGGAGCCTGGAGGACGGGGGCAGTACACATGGCCTTCTTTAGGGCATCGAACGCCTCCTGGCAGGCAGTCGTCCACTGCACCTTCTTTGGCTGTTTTTTTGACGTGAGTTCTGTGAGGGGGCCGACCAGGCTGCCATACCCCCGGATGAATCTTCGGTAGTAGCCAGTGAGGCCCAGAAAGGCTCGGACCTCCGTTTGGGTGGTGGGTGGTTCCCAGGCTAAGATGGCGTCGATCTTTGGCTGTAGTGGGGCGACCTGGCCGCTTCCGACCTGGTGCCCCAGGTAGACTACTGAACCTTGTCCAATCTGGCACTTGCTGGCTTTCACTGTGAGGCCTGCCTGGCGCAGGGCGATCAGCACCCTCCGGAGGTGCTGAAGGTGTTCACCCCATTCGGAACTGAAAACGGCTATGTCGTCTAGATAGGCCGCGCTGAACTGTTCCAACCCGGCCAGGACTCTATTCACCAGTCGCTGGAAGGTGGCCGGGGCATTTTTCATTCCGAAGGGCATTACGCGGAAGCAGTAGTGCCCATCTGGGGTCGAGAAGGCGGACCGCTCTTTGGCTCCCTCGGTGAGCGCAATCTGCCAGTATCCGCAGGTGAGGTCGAATGTGCTGAGGAACCGGGCTGCCCCTAGTCGGTCAATGAGCTCGTCGGCCCGTGGAATGGGGTGGGCATCGGCTCGGGTGACGTCATTGAGCCCCCGGTAGTCCACGCAGAATCGGAGCTCGGGGGCGACACCGGGGGCCGCTGCCTTCGGGACCAGGACCACGGGGCTGGCCCAGGGACTGTCAGATGGCTCGATCACCCCCAGGGTCAACATCTTCGAGACTTCAGCTTGAATGCAGGACCGGACCCGATCAGGGACTCGGTATGCTCGGTGTCTCACCGGCGGGCTGTCCCCGGTGTCCACGTCATGAACACACCAGTCGGTGACTCGGGGGATCAGGGAGAAGAGATCGGAAAATTGTCTTAGGAGCTGGCGGCAGTCCTCTTGTTGCTGGGCAGTGAGGGCTGGGGAGAGGTTTACTCCTTCCACGGAGCCATCCTGCTCCTTGACACACAGGAGGTCCGGGAGGGGATCAGACTCATCTTCGGCCCCGTCATCGGTGGCCAGCAGGAGGCTCAGTTCTGTCCGCACGAAGTGAGGCTTGAGGCGGTTCACGTGAAGGACCCGAAGGGGATCCCGAGGCGACTGGACGTCCACCAAGTATGTGACTTGACTCTTCCGCTCCACCACTTTGTAGGGCCCAGTCCACCTGTCCTGGAGGGCGCCAGGCTTCACGGGGGCCATGACCCACACCTGCTGGCCCGGCTGGAACTCGACCAGAGTAGCATTCTGGTCGTACCAGCGCTTCATCTCTTCTTGGCTGGCCTCCAGGTTGGCCTCGGCCAGTTCTCGGAACTTCCTGGTCTGGTTCCGGAGGGCCAGGACGTATTGGAACACATCTCGGGGGGTGGTCTGGGGTGCTGCCTCCCACCCTTCCTTAACCAAACTGAGGGGACCTCGGACGGGGTGTCCATAGAGTAATTCAAACGGGCTGAACCCTAAGGACTTCTGGGGGACTTCCCGGTAAGCGAACAAGAGGCAGGGGAGCAGGACGTCCCACTTACGCCGGAGGGGCTCTTCTAGGCCAGCGATCATCCCTTTCAAAGTCCTGTTAAACCTTTCTACTAGGCCGTTCCCTTGGGGATGGTACGGGGTGGTGAACTTATAGGACACCCCACATTGTTGCCACAGGGACGTCATGTATTTCGAGATAAAATTAGTGCCGCGATCGCTCACGACCTCGCGGGGAAAACCCACCCGGGAAAAGATCCCCATCAGGGCCCGGCCCACCACGGGGGCCGTGATGGTGCGTAGGGGGATAGCCTCAGGATAGCGGGTGGCGTGATCCACTAGGACCAGGATGAAGCGGTGACCTTGGGAGGTGGGGGGGTCCAGTGGCCCCACGATGTCGATTCCGACTCGTTCGAAGGGGGTACTGACGACCTGGAAGGGTTGGAGGGGAGCCTTGCGCTTCCCTCCACTCTTCCCACTAGCCTGGCACGTGGGGCAGGACTTGCAGTGGGCTTCTACAGCTGCTCTCATTCTAGGCCAGTAAAAGTGGGTCACGAGACGGCTGTAGGTCTTGTCCTGACCCAGGTGGCCGGCGAGGGGGACGTCGTGGGCTAAGCCCAGGAGGAAGTCTCGGAAGCGTAGGGGTACCACCAGTACCCGTCCGGATCCCAGCTCCACCGACTTCTGCTCACTGTACAAAATGTTATTCTCCCAATAGATTCGGTGCGTTCCGGTTTGGTCACCTGCGGCTTGGCCCTCGGCCTGGTGCCGCAGCCCGACCAAGGAAGGACAAGTGGCTTGCTCCCGGCAAAATTCTTCCCGGGTGGGCCCGCCCTCGTGGCGCCATTGGGCCAATTCGGGTAGATCTCCTAACTCGGGGACCGGGGCGGGGTCGGACGGTGCGGGTTCGTCGCTGGCGACGGACCCTTCTGATGGGGGGACGGGAGGACCCTCGGCGGGGACTCTTCTGATTTCTTCGATCGGGGTGTCTTCGACTTCTCCCGGGGGGGTGAGTCGGGCTGACATAGATCGGGTGGTGGCGCACACCCACTCGGGGAGTCCCATCATTCCTAGGTGGGCCTTGCGCTCGACGTGCTTCCAGGGAGAACTCTCCAGGTCGTTCCCTAAGAGGCAGTCGACCGGCTGGGAGGTTCTTACGGCAACCCTTAGTTTACCTATCACCCCTCCCCACTCAAACGGCACCAGGGCTACCTGACACATACTCTCTCTATTGTCTGCGGAAATTACTGGGCAAAAGACGTTGGGGAGGATCTGCTCCTCGGGGACTAAGTGCCGGAGGACACCGGTGATACTGGCCCCGGTGTCCCGCAGGGCCTCTATTTGGTGGCCATTGATCTTGACGAGCTGCCCGTATTTCTTCGTGTTGGAGGGCAGGAGGCTACCAGGGACCATCTCCCTATCTCCCAGGGATACTAGGGCCATAGCTGCGGGTTCCCACTCCCCGGTTTCCTCAACCTCCTCCCCCAGGGCTACGTTGGCTATCTGTCTCGCAGGGGTTGCAGGGGGGACTTGGGTGGCCATGGGGCACTCCGGGTCATTGGCGTAGTGCCCGGATTTCTGGCAACGGAAACAAGTGACGGTTACCCGGTGTCCCCGTCTCCCGGGGGGCCCGGTTACTGGTGGGGGGGGCGCTGGGAAAGGTGGAGGTTGTGTTTTCGGGGGGCTAGGCTGGGACTCTCTCTGCCCTCCCTGGTTCCCTCCCCCTCTCTGGCGGGGTGGTCCCTGACTGGCTTGGGGGTATTCTCCTACCATGCCCCGGGAGACCCGGGTGTTGGTCCAGCGGTCGGCTTCCACAGCCAGCTTCCTGGGATCTGTGAGCTTGCTGTCAAGCAGATGCTGACGTAGTTCTACAAAGCAGTTCGCAGCCAGGTGTTCCCACAACATGAGGTCGGTGAGTTTGGCAAGGGTGGTGACTTTGCTGCCCTTGATCCACCCATCGAAGGCCCGACTGAAAAAGTTTACATACTCCACCCAGGTGGTGCCCGGGATCTTCCTGCAGTCCCGGAATCGCTGACGGTACATCTCTGGGGTGAGGCCGTATCTTGTGAGTAGAGCCTCTTTCATGTGGCTGTAGGAGGTCTGCAGGGAGAGGGGTAGGTCGAGCAGGGTGTCTCTTCCTTCGCTCAGAAACCGCCCCCACAACCCAGCCCCCCAGTCCTTCTGCGGGACCCGATGGGAGGTCATGGCGACCTCGTAGGCCCTGAACCATTGTTGAATGTCATCGTTTTTATAATATTCTTTGACCACGTCCTTGGGGATGTGGACCTTCTGTTCCGCTGGGGAGGCCGTCTCTCGGTTTCCCGGGGGCCTCCCTTCCTCGTTTCTGGCCTTGAGCTCGATTTCCTTCAAGCTGCGTTCGTGCTCTAGTTGGAGCTTCCTTCCTTCGTGCTCCCGTTGGAGCTTCTTTTCTTCCAGTTCGCCTTGTACACGCATTTGCTCTACTGCTAGCTTTTTTTCCGCTAACTTCAATTCGCCTTCGATTTTGAGTTTGGCTAACTCGAGTTCATGATTGCGACTTCTCTCTCTATCCGCGAGTTCTTCCGGGGATAGGCCCCCGTCTGGTACGATGCCTCGCACCTGATTGCTGCTGCTTTCGCTTTGGGGGGGTTCGGCTTCGTCGGGGCGCTC
The DNA here is from genome assembly GCF_964204655.1 of Triturus cristatus. Classification (NCBI taxonomy): domain Eukaryota; kingdom Metazoa; phylum Chordata; class Amphibia; order Caudata; family Salamandridae; genus Triturus; species Triturus cristatus. The sequence continues at coordinate 1,300,983,086 of NC_140590.1, read as the reverse complement.
CCCCGTGCCTTCTGGGCGGTAGGCCCCGGCATCCACCCAAGCTTTCAGTGCTTTCTGCAAATCTTCTTTGGTGTTGAGACCGGTGGTAGCGATTTTAAGTTCTTTGCAGAATTGCTTTAGCTCTTTGTGTGTGTATTCTTCTAGTTGTTCCACCTGGAACACCCTGTTGGCGTTGGTTTCTGCGGGGCTCATGGCGCTTCCTTACGCCATCTTTGTCGGTAGTGCGTCCGTCGTTCACGGTACGATCTCTAGGTGATGGGCCCGAATCCCGTCGCTTGCCACCAATGTTAGACGGCGACCTCAGAGGAGCCCGGAAGGGGGTCCTGACTACCCTGAGACCCACCCTCGAAGTATCGTAGCCGGGCACTGGCGGGAGACTCCCCAGGGGGAGGAATCTCGTATCTAGGATCGTACTTCTGGCACCACACGACACAGAGTCACCACACCGTGTGTTCTTAGAAATCAATCTTTATCAATTAGGTTAGCACTGCAAATATGTACAAGGAGAGCGCGGGCTCAATGAGTCTCGGAAGGGATAGGGGGTAGCGGGACAGTCTCTGGCAAAGGTTCAAGGCAGGGACGTACCCGGCGCACAGCTCACAATCCTCGAGCTGGGGGATACGCTTGTTGTAGTTGGGGTCCGGCGGGACCGTGGGAGTCTGTGGGAGCCGCGAGTCACTCAGCGGGCTCAGGTACAAGTTCGGAGGTCTTACGATCTTCAGGGAGCCGCGAGTCACTCAGCAGGCTCAGGTACAAGTTCGGAGGTCTTACGATCTTCAGGGAGCCGCGAGTCACTCAGCAGGCTCAGGTACAAGTTCGGAGGTCTTACGATCTTCAGGGAGCCGCGAGTCACTCAGCAGGCTCAGGTACAAGTTTGGAGGTCTTACGATCTTCAGGGAGCCGCGAGTCGCTCAGCAGGGCTCAGGAGGGGTCTAAGTTCCAGGAGCCGCGACCACGTCGGCAGGCTCTCGTTGTTCCAGTGTCGAATCTGCCGGACCGTCCCAGAGCACCCCTTGTTATAGGTCGACCCCTCTTTGATGTCCGGAGTCTGAGCAGGCAGGGGTCTTGTCACCTGGGGGTCGCTTGTCGGGTTTCCTGCCAGTATCTTTTGATCCTTTCAGGGCCGGGTCGGGAGGAGCCCCAGACACCCAGCAGGCATGGAGCCAGCCCTCAGGGAGGCCGGAGGGCCGATCGAAACCCATCATCCCAGGGAGGTTCAGAGGTGCGATAGAAACTGCTCCTCCCTCTCTCATCCCCTGGCAGGCGGGATGTCCTCCAGCCGGAGTGGCGCCGCTAGGCCCGGGTCGCGCTGGGGCCGGGCGGCCATCTTGGTGCATGAAGTGGGCACGCGGGCTCGGGGTGGCCGAAAGGAGAGAGGCCATGAACGAGGATGTCCGGGTCGGGTGCGGGTGTTCTGGTGGGAAGGATCAGCTAGGCCGGGTGCTTGGGGCTGCGGGCACCAGGTTAGGTGGTGCGGGGGGCAAGTAGGGCCATGCTACGAGGCCGGGTCCAACAGTGAGAGACAAGGAAAGAAAGCGATTCAGTAAGGGAAGTGGCTTCCGGGTCCAGGGGATATGTCCATGTGAAACTTGAGGTCACCCAAATTCATATACTGGCTATAGTGGAGGGCAAGGGGTGATATAACCTCATTGATGGAATTCTGAAAAGAGCTGGCGGGGCCAGGGGGCCTGTAGATCAGTGCACTTGCGAGCGATTGTTGTGCTGATAGGGAGCAATGGAAGCCAAGGCATTCAGCACCCTCCACTTCACCCAAAGGAATTGTATTACATACATAATTTTCTTTGTAAATATTAGCTACTCCCCCTCCTTTACTGACCCGGCGGTCCAACCTCAGGACCTTATAGCCGTGGGCAATTGCTACTGCAAGGGTGGGGTTAGAGGATTGCGTGAGCCAAGTTTCCGTAAGGAACAGTAAATCAGGTAGACATTCCTGAAGTAGATCAAAAATCTAAAGTGCGTGTTTCTGTAGGCAACGAGTGTTCAGCAACAGGGCTTTAAAGCCATCCCCCGGGCCACTCTTGGCACCGCCCCCGCACAATGGGCTGTTTTCATGGTAGGTAGCAAATCGCCATGAGTAGGACGCCAATTGCAGTGAGCACAAAAAGTGATTTCTACCCCCAAGTCAATGAGGTTATCTGGACATTTCTCAGTTGCCCCGAGACTGAGCAGAGTAGCGCTGTCATACTGGGTGCGCTGTGCTACATCCCTGGTTAATTCGATAGCATGACCAGCGCCGGACGCCTCCGGGACACTAATGGGCTCAGACAGGCTTGCCTTAGGTGCGCCAGCGGCGCACCTACTGCAGACGTCCGCTACGCGTACACGCAGCACCACTGCTTATAGCCATAAAGACTAGAGCACGTCCAATAGGAAGTGGCGTCACTCAGCAGGCCAAGAGTGAGGAGGAAACCGTAACTCCGAAACCCCCACCTCCCGGTACCGATTAAAAAGGTGCAGTAAAAATTAAACCAGCAGACAGTAAAAGCAGTGAAATACAATTAAAAGAATGTGGAAATTGCGGGGAAAATGTTTTTTTTTTTTTTTAAGTGAGACACGCATGTAGCGGTAGGGCATGTGAATCAGGTTGTAAGCCAAGGCCAACTGCGTCCACGCAGCGCCCCTGCTTATAGCCATAAAGACTAGAGTGTGTCCAATAGGAGGTGGCGTCGCTCAGCGGGCCAAGAGTGAGGAGGAAACCGTAACTCCTGAAACCCCCACCTCTCGGTACTGATTAAAAAGGTACAGTCAAATTCAATCAGCAGACAGTAAGAGCAGTGAAATACAATTAAAAGACTGTGTAAATTGCGGCGAAAATAGTTTTTTGAAAAATAGTGAGACACGCATGTAGCGGCAGGGCGTGTGAATCAGGTTGTAAGCCAAGGCCAGTTGAGTCTGTGAAGCGCCCCTGCTTATAGCCATAAAGACTAGAGCGCGTCCAATAGGAGGTGGCATTGCTCAGCGGGCTTAGAGTGAGGAGGAAACCAGAACTCTCGAAACCCCCACCTCCCAGTACTGATTAAAAAGGTACAGACTCAAATTCAATCAGCAGGCAGTCAAAGAAGTGAAATACAATTAAAATAACGTGCAAATTGCGACGAAAGTAGTTTTTTTGTTTTTTAAGTGACACGCATGTAGCGGCAGGTCATGTGAATCAGGTTGTAATCCAAGGCCAACTACGTCCGCTCAGTGCCCCTGCCTACAGCCATAAAGACTAGAGCGTGTCCAATAGTAAGTGGCGTCGCTCAGCAGGATAAGAGTGAGGAAGAAACCGGAACTCCCGAAACCCCCACGTCCCGGTACTGATTAAAAAGGTAAAGAGTCAAATTCAATCAACAGACAGTAAAAGCAGTGAAATACAATTAAAATAATGTACAAATTGCGGTGAAAGGTTTTTTGTTTTTTTAAATAGTGAGACATGCATGTAGCGGCAGGGCGTGTGAATCAGGCTGTAAGCCAAGGCCAATTGCATCCGCGCAGCGCCCCTGCTTCTAGCCATAAAGACTAGAGCGCGTCCAATATGAAGTGACGTCGCTCTGCGGGCTAAGAGTGAGGAGGAAACCGGAACTCCCGAAAACCCCCACCTTCTGGTACTGATTAAAAAGGAACAGATTCAAATTCAATCAGCAGGCAGTAAAAGCAGTGAAATACAATTAAAATAATGTGCAAATTGCTGCGAAAATAGGTTTTTTTTAAAGTGAGACACGCATTTAGCGGCAGGGTGTGTGAATCAGGTTGTAAGCATTTTACACCCCCTTCCGGCAGCAGACCTCACCACCTTTGGTTTGCAAACCCGGCTTCCCTCAAAGGGATGCCACCACCACTCACCAGGGCCCATTTGGCGCCTGGGCAGGCGGTAACATTAGCAGTCAGAGAGGTGTGTTCACCTTCAGGCTAGTTCCACCCCTAAGGTTGGTTACCTGATGTGGATACGAAATTTCAGAGTTTGCCATCTTTGTGATGGCAGAATTAGGAACTCTGGTACAGGGTTATGCCCACTTACCGCAAAAAGTGGTCATATAGGGGGCGTAGTAACCCCAAGAGTAAGTAGCCAATTGGCTATTACCCTACACTCCACTAACACCCTGGCACGAAGAAATCAGATCCTGCTGACCTGAAAGAAGAAGATGGACACTGAAGAGTCACAAAAAGCAAGAACAGAAGACCAACAACTGATCTGGCGCCATCCCTGCTGGCCGCCCTGCTGTCCTCGACAATTGCACCAAAGACGACTTGTCCTGCAGCTGCCTCTGGAGCCTGGGAGGAGGTCCAGCCTTCAACTAAGATCCAGGAACTCCCGTGGAGTAGCGGTGTTACTTACCTGCATTCTGTAGGCACCCTAGAAGAGCTGCAAGGACTCCGGACCACCAAAAACCCAACATCGGATAGCACCAATGCAACCGTGCCTCCTAGCCTATGTTGAAGTAGGCCAGCGGTGCCTGTATGGTCGCCAGACCCTCCAGACTCGAAGCCCACTTTACGTTTTCCATCTGTGGACTTCCTGACGCCGCCTGCAGCCTCTTTGAGTAGGGCCCATCTACCATGATTGTCTCCTGTTCTGAAAACCCGACACTTTGGATCACCTCTGCACTCGACCGCCCTGGCCCGTGGAGAACAGGACCAAAGGTGTTCCCACGTCCCTGAGCATCGCAAGACCTGAGCTCCCCTGTTGGTTTAGCCGGACTGGTCCCCCAGTCCAAGCTTGCAGTCTCTTTATGACCAGACCGATCCCCTTTTACTAACATTGGGCCACGATGCTGTGTTGCACCCAGCTGCCCCAGTGCCGCCGGAGATGACCTGTTGGTGCTGCCTTTCACCTTGCCCTATCTCACCTTGAATTCAGGAGGTTGGTGTCGTAAGTTGCTGTGAAGAGCTTGTATGTAGTATTTGTTTTTCCTCCATAGGATAATATTGCCGCCTCTGAAAATTGCACTCTCGTCATCTGAAAATTAAAAGCATTTCTATTTAGAAATGTACTTACCTGATCGCATTGATTCTGGTACCTAAATGTATATAAAGATATGTGTTATTTTTATAAATTGGTGTGGATCTCCATATTGAGTCGTGAGTATCATTTATTGACTGTGTGTGTATTGCAGAGGTCAAACACTCCTCTTTGATAAGCCTAAGGTGCTCGACCACACTACCACCCAGGAAGAGCACCTTGGGATTGCCAGAGGAAGCCTCTCTCCACTAGTAAAGGATACCTGGACTTTGCATAGTATACCTCTTTTTGCTATACTATATAAAGAGCCAGATCCTTCACATGCCCACTAGTAGCATTTAATTTACAGGTCCTGCATACAGGTAGTACCACTTCACTAGGAACTTATAAACAACTTAAATATACCAATTGGGCATAAGCCAATGTTGACATGTTTTAATGAGTGGGCACATGCAGTTTAGCACTGGTCAGCAGTGGTAAAATGTGCAGAGTTCTAAGGCCAGCAAAAACAAGATCAGCAAAAATGGAGGAGGTCGGCAAAAAGTTTGAAGGAAGACCATCCTAAGGCTGACAGCTCTAACAATGGGCATGTCCATCCCCATAGATCCCGCCCACTGAGACCTTTGTTTACATGCAGATGTCCTTTTATGGAAGTTAAGGAGGTGACGGGGAGGCCAGCAGTGTCATGTTCAGAAGCAGAGCTCTCTGATCATCTAGACCCCTGAGGCTTTATTGCGATGGCCCAGGGGAGAGAGGAAAGCAGGGCTATCCCTGGATAGCAGTACAGAAATGGCCCAGAGGAAGGAGTTCTAAATGGGGGTTAATTATTTCATTTACAAATGGACAGAGACTTCTTTCCCAGAGGATGCGCTGAGGAAAATGGGAAGATATTAAAGCTCTTTTCTTTGAGGGCCATTAGCGCAGACTGCATCACTCACATGGATAACCTTAAGTGTCATTGCACTCAAAGTGGAGAAAAAAATCTGAGTCTAGTTTGGCATTCTCTGTGCAGGCAGTGAGTAGTGTTGGTGATGGAAGTGGGTGATGGCCTGCTTGAAAAACGTTGGGCACCTGCACTTATTTATTCACAAATTAAGCTCTGGCGTAATTTCACTCCCTCTATATGAAGTGTTGGAGGAAGAGCCTGTGGAATGCATACGCCTGTTATCGCGCTGTGCTGAGGTCTCTCCTGTTTACTCAAGTTTCATGTCAGCGATGGTGAATTTTCTATTTGTATGTCAATTCAAGATTAAAAGAGCTATGATTCATAGAGTTGTTTTACTTTAGCTGTGTTTAAAAACATCAAGGGTCAAGATACAAGCAGGTGCACTCTGACATGGAGACTTGCAGCCAATGGTTTGTAAATATTTCGTTCACTGGAATTAAGTTTATTAGCTGCTTTGAACAATCTCAGTTTTTTAAGTTTACCATTTTGGAAGAAATGGCGGCTCGCATAGGTAAATATTGGGGGGTGGTGAGGCGGGGCGGGGTGGGGGTGGGGGTATCGATAGTGGAATTCGACATGCGATGGGAATGTGAAAAGTAAAAAAATGAAACCACTTACTTTGCGCTCGACGCATCGGTGAAGCGGTGAGCGCAAGGTAAGTGGTTTAGTTTATTTACTTTTCACTATCCCATCGTATGTCATATTCCACTACCCCGACCACTCCACCGAGTTTACCTGTACCAGCTGCACTGTTTGAAAGTCATGTGCTGGTTTTTGTATTGTATGCAACTGTAATGTCAGACATGGGCCTTTTATCATGTTTATTGGTTTGTTCACGGAGCTCGGAGGTTGCATTGGGTCAGTTTCCTTGATTAATTTAATTTGCTGCCTTGATTTGACGATGGATTAGGTGACAAAAGGAGAACTGTAGGATCCACAACTTCCCTCTCAATGTACATGGCACTGTGGACTTCATAAAATTTCAACATAGGGCATAGGGTACAGAATTCAACTTGGTGGGGCCCCCACTGTCTTCAGCGGGTGAGTGGTAAAATAGAGATGGCAAAAGGTGAAAAACCAATGGATGTATCAGATTGGAGAGGGTAAAGTGAGGAAGCTGCAAAAGAAAAATAAGTTATAAGCGAGCACCTAGAGAAGGGCAATACTGAAATCTAAAAAGTGCCTCGTGTTGAGGCAACAGGTGAGAAATGGGTTAACTATGGATGTTGCGCTTTTTCTTGGTCATCCCATCAAATGAATCCTTAGTAAATCTGGAGCGGTAGTGAAATATATTGACCTGCACATATACTGCATCCATGATACTGCCTCCCAGCATATCATCCAGGTAAGTAGATATGGAGTTAAAAATTACAAATCCATAGTGCCCTATCTATATTTATCTTAACGATACACTGGTAGTCAAGATCATTGACACTATATATGTGGAGGTCGATATAGACGCAATATTTTGACCTAGTTCCATCTAGTGCATTTCTGAACATCCTAAAACACATTTTCAGATCACCACCCCTCTCTCTCACCGTTTACTGTGACAATCTTATTCTTATGTTATTTAGGTTTCTAAAGTTTTATTTCCCCACAGAAGTGCAAGTATTCGCAGCAGAGGGCTGTTCTAATTAAAGCCTTATATTATACATAAAACAGAGATAACATAATGAGGGGATTGCTCATGCCCAAAACTAAAAATAAGGAACTTGCAACAGCACGTAATTGTTATGGAAGGAGTAAGCACCCCAGCAATACGTTCTGATTTGTCTGTTTGTATTTTTATAAGTCTAGATTAATATGAAAGAACCTTTGTGTGGTGGAAATTTTGTGCAGGTATACAGACCGTTTTATTTTATAACCTATGCTCATTAGCCATTTATTTCAAACAGTAATACGTTGAAATGATCTACTACACTGCAGTTGTAGCAGGCTTGCATCCAGGCGTGGCCTGTGCAGGTAAGAGCGGTGGGGCGAGGGGGTGGGGACAGTCAACAATGAGGTGCACTTAAATTGTTAAAACGAAAAAACACTTCCCTTGCGCTCACCGGTAAAAGTCGAATTGTTAGTAAATAAACTTTTAGAAAGTTACCTTTTTCCTGCCTGAAGTTCCCGAAGGCTAATTTGCTCTCAAACGTCTCCCAGCCAGGGATTAGCATTTGAATAGGTGTGAAGAAGTTGTGAAATGTTTCCCAGAAGCAGACAATAGGTTGACCTGAATGGGCAAGGATAACTCCTTTAAACCTCCCAGAGTATTGAGGGTAGGGGTTGTGAGCATCCTTTTTGACATTATAGTGTCAAATCCAACTTAATTGTCAAAGCCTGCTTGACAGGTCTGCTGGGTTTACATATAACACTTTGGGATGCACTTGAAAGGCACAGAACAGGATGCCAAGATAATTATTGTGTCTCCACTGTCTGGTTGCTGAAGGACCTACTTTGGTCAACCAGACTTCTGTCTCTGGGTTTTTACATAAAACACTGGGGGCACACTTGAAAGGAAGGGAAACAGGATGCCAAAACAGTTCTAGTGTATTGACTCTCTGGTTGATGGTTAACCGTGCTTTGCTCTACATGGCTTCTGTCTCTAGATTTATTGGGGGACAGTGGCTGCTTCAAACTGGATTCTGGTGTTAGATGTGGAAGGGCCCTATGATTGCCATAATACATACAGTTCCAGCCCTCAGATCCCGGGTTTGGTGTGGCTAAAGACATTTGCCATCTTGAAAATGTCCAAAGTGGGTAGGGTTGCCCCTACAAACCTTTACTCCATTGGTTATGGCGTGTCCAGGTGTTATTCCCACCCACTAGCTCATGTTAGGCATATATGTGGCACCTCCAATCACCTACTTTAGAACACTTCTTGGACCTGCAGAACATGCAAAGAACACTCCTGGACCTGAGGATGAACAGAAGAGGACTGGAGCTGCTGTCTGTGACCATAGTGGAGCACTGAAGGACTGAACTTGCCCCCTCTTGTACCCAGGACACATAAATGGACTCCAAGGGTCATAAGCTATCCTCCTGTTCAAGCTACACAATAAGCTAAAAGAGGCCTTTCCTGCAACTGCCCAGCTGACCAGTGGCAACTGGACCTGGACTGCACCCTGCTGTTGGCCTTTGTCTGACACCCTGTGAGTCTCTAGGTGCCTCCACTGAGGTTCTCAGGAGCTTTAGAAGTGTACTTCTGTGGTAGATTAGGACTAAAGGCAGAAGGTAAATATTTTACCAGGAGGAACCTGCTTGGTGTATCCAACCCAGCCTCCATCTCAGTCAGTGTTAAACTGTGTCTAGGTCCCGGTCTACAGTGGCCATTTACTATCATTTGCACGTTGTGCTTCATGGCACCATTGGGAGACAGCCTTTACAACAAAACTATTACAACGCATGCCATTACATCGCATGTCGTTGCAACACAAAAGGTGTGCAGCAGTGTGTAGATGGTGTTGGATTTAACTCCTACACCATCCCTACTGTTGCAGACACAGGAGTTGGAATAGAAAATTAATCTATTCCAACTTCCAGCGCCCCCTTGACCGAAAGTCGGAGTAAAAGTTTGCGTTGCAACAACATGTGATGTAATGGCATGCGTTGTAACATCACCTATTCGGCACCATTCCCACCGAAAAGTGTAAAAATTCATAGCTTCAGTTCCCCCTATAGGATTTTTGTCATTTTATTAACTAAATTTGACTTTATTTTTCTAATTCCACTTGGTGTTTTTGATGTTCTGCATTTTGTCTTTGGGGCACATGCATCAAAGGTTTTTGCGAGCGCAAACGGTGCATTTCGCAAAAATCGGCCGTTTGCGCCCGCAAAACGGCCTTTTGCGATGCATTAAAGTATTAGGCACTCGCAATTTAAGAAATCGCAATTTATTGTGATTTCTTAAATTGCAATTGTATTTAAGGAATCGCAATTTGCGATTGCTTAAATGCAATGCTAGAAGCACTTAGAAAGAGCGAATTCGCTATTTGGGGCCGCAAAATACAGAGAAATTACCCTGGTCTGTATTTTGAAAAAACCTTGAAAAATGCACTAAAGTGCATTTTTCAAGGTTTTTAGATTGCACCCATGTGTATGCGCAACATGGGTGCACATCACAATTTCAGGGGTGCAACAGGGTGTCATTTTGACACCTTTGCACCCTTGAAATTGCATGCGCAATTTGCGAGTACCTATTGATACTCGCAAATTGCCCATGCAATTTCCCATTAATTCCTATGGGCCTGTAGGCTCATAAGAATGAATGGGAAGCCATTCCTTAATTGCGACTCGCAATTTGCGACTCGCAATTAAGGAATGTATAGGAATCTCTATTTTTATAGCGATTTCTACATGCAATAGGCTTTTGCAAGTCCTTAATTGCGATTCCTCAATAATCATAATTAAGGACTTGCAAAATCCTACCTGATGCATGTGCCTGATAGACTTTAGACATTGTTTCTAAGTACAGCATGTCCTCTCTGTGCCAAAGTCCCCAGGGGGTAGAGCCCAGATTAATTTAGTGATTTTTGGGGTTCACCCCGACAAGCGTTGTGATTATTACTTGGGGGGTGGGGGGTAAGTTCCCACCTCAACTAATATTCCAAATTCCTACACCTCCTCCTACAGTTCTCTGATAAGCTAAATGACTTGTTTCAACAAAATTGCTCAGATCCACCAGACCTTGGATAAGAAAGATAAGCAACTAATGGTCTTTCATCATTCATACTTAACCACTGACAGGCCTGCATCTACCTGTTTGATGTCTACCAAGTTTCATTTCAAACTGATATCTACTGATGATACTTTTCTACTTTTGCCTAACCTAAAACCCACTAATTCCGCCAGAGATGCCACACTGACTTGGCTGCTGAAGCAACAATGCCAGGTTTGTTCACGTGTCATCACATCAGTCACATTATTACCATTTTCATCCAAGAGCCTGAAAGAAGGTCTGGTTAAAGTTACCTTCTCAAGAAAACTAACCTCTCCACCTCTGAGCTATGTAACTACAGGCCCATCACATCTAAACTGGTAGCTGGCAAATTACTTGAGACGGCTATGGTGCAGCAACTGCAAAATTTCCTTATTTACCATAATATCCTACTATCAGTACCAGCTGGGTTCAGGCACAGAAATAGTTTTTGGTCTTCAGGAATGACACCTTATTTGCTGATAAGTGACATCATCCTTACTTGTTCTTTTCGACCTCTCCGCAGTCTGCAACAGAGTGGATCATTGCATCTTACTGGAACATTTGCAACCATGTTAGGGGTGTCAGACCATACACTAAAATGGTGCTAATCGTTTCTTTAAGTTTGTACTCAACAAGTGAAACTAGTCACCAATATCTTTAAAACTAGCCCTAATGACTGGAGTTGCTTAGGGGTAAATGGCACCTCCTTGCTTATTTAATATATATTTCCACCCGTCATTTTATCTTTTTCATGGGATCCTGAAGATACCCAGGTAGTAGTAGTAGTAGTATATACTTTATTCGGTAGCCAAGTACCATTAAAGTGAGCATGTACAAAACATTGCAAGAAATATATCAAAAAACCAATTTAAGACATGTTACAACACAATTCATTAAAAAACAATACTATTCAGAATTCATTTTCTTTAGCCATTACTTGTGTGCAAAATGAGAGCAAAGGTCATGCAGAGCTATGTGCAAATTGAGCTATGAGTACATAAAAACACATTAAAATTATCTTTCAACTTTATGTAATAAAATGAATGTTGTTAGAATAAAACAGTAATTACAAAATTTGACCTAATCGCTTGAAGGCACAATCAGTAGTCTGCCACGTTTCTGCCATAATGCCTGCAAGAATTTGCTCATAGCAATGACTATTACTGGGGTGGTGTCACTCTTTAAAATTCTAAAGGCCACTAAATATTTTGTTAATTTCAGATTTTGACATATGGAAATAATCCATTTCCGGCGCGGGCCGTGGTAACTAGGGCAGAAGAATAATATGTGTGCCTCATCTTCATCTGCCAGGCCACACGCCGAACAAGTGCTATTGCCGAGGGCCTTATGCCGTTGACTAGTTATTGATCTCATGGGTAAAGTGCCAAGTCGAAAACGGATAAAGAGACTTTTGGCTAGAGGGGAAGAAACAAAATCTAGAAATTCCTCATAACGGGAAAACGTTTGCAATCTAAAAATCTATTTGTTAATGTACCAATTGAATGGCTATTTAAATGAGTATCTTGAATGTAAGTCCAATAACTATATTTCATAATATTAAAATCAGTCTTACACATTCGTTCTGGGGTAAACCATAGCCTTGTTAATCCCATCTTATTAAACCAGTCAGTAATAAATTTCACCCAAGGTATTGATTTGGCACCCCTAATGCATAACAATTCAAGGCCTCCACTGGTTCCCCGTAGAGAAGAGGGTCACCTTCAAACTCCTCACCCACGCCTACAAATCCCTCCACAACATTGGACCCATGTACCTCAACGAGAGAGTATCCTTCCACGTACCAAAGAGGAATCTCCACTCAACTGACCTCGCCCTGGCAGAGGTCCCCCGCATCCGCAGGAACAGAACAGGCAGGAAGAGCTTTTTCCCACATCGCAGCCAAAACCTGGAACGAACTCCCGGTGAACATCAGACGCACCCCGACCCTGCACACGTTCAGGAAGGACCTCAAGACATGGCTCTTCGACTGATCCGGAGTTGCCCCCCTCCTCCTCAGCGCCTTGAGACCCTTACGGATGAGTAGCGCACTATATAAACCCCTGATTGATTGACTGATTGATTGATAAATTCCTTTAACTCCAGAGTGGCCCATAATCAAACCCAGTAAATTAGTAGTCTAAGGGCGGCCACATCTGCAATTCTTTTGAGTCCTAAGTCATAGAACAAGGGGATTAGTGGTGTACTACTGGCGACAGAGACCAGCCTTCTGGAAAATCTATTTTCTATAGCAGTAAGTTGTGAGACGTCAGTACATCCCCAAGTCTCGGCTCCATATAGTGCTGCCCCTTGCGCTTTGCCACAGTAAACTTCCAGGGATGGCGAAACTGCACAGGAACTTGTTTGCCTATTCAGCCTACTAATAGTATTTGCTCTGTGCTCTAGTAGTAATGTACTTTTGCTTAGCTGATCATTCCACTTCAGGCTCTCCTTTACCTTAACTCCTAGGTAATCAAAGCTTTTCACCCTCTCTAGTGCTTCTCCCCATTCCGTATGATTGAATTTTTGACCACTCCCTTTCCAAATACCATATACTTGGTTTTATTAGTATTGAGCTCCAAGCCCCATGACACACAAATATCTGTACATTTATTAACAAGGAACTGGAGACCCATTAGGGTCTTAGAAATGAGAAGGGAAATTGTCCGCAAATAATAGAATCAGTACTTTCTTACCATTTTGTGAAGGGGAGTCATTTCTACAGTTCTTCAAGATATCGGGCACTTCATTTATGTAGAGGATAAAGAGCGTAGGAGCAAGGACACACCCTTGACATACACCCTGCTGAATAGGGACACATTTAGTTAACTCTCCCGCATGCCCACACCGTACCTGGGCAAAGTTGTTGCTATATAGCTGGGACATGAGATGGAGTAAGTTCCCTGGGACCCCCATCATATTTAAAACAGACCACAGATTTGTACGGGGATTGAGATCAAAGGTGGCCCTAAGATCAACAAATGCCACATAAAGATTCTGCTGTTGTAATAGAGTATATGTTCAGTGTAGTGTGGTAAATGTGAACATTTGGTCTATAGTGCTCATCTTAGAGCAAAACCCTGCTTGGAGATCTGACACGATGTTATTTGTGTCTTTCCAATGGTGTAATTTGTCAAGGATTTGTTTAGCAAAGATCTTCTGGGCATTGTCGATTGGGCAGATTGGCCTGTAATTCGAGGGTGCACATGCATCACCCTTCTTATATATGGTAACAATCTCTGCCCTTCTCCAGGAATCGGGTATCTCCCTCCCTCTCGCTATAGCATTAGAAAGCAAATAAAAAAAAAAAAGTGACCAAATCTGGGGTTCCGATTTATAGAGGTCCCTTGGGATTTTATCAGGTCCTGGTGCCTTAGCTCTTTTTAGCGCAGAGATGGTTTTCAAGTAACCTCTAACCTAAAGGTGACAGCTGGGCCATCAAATTGTAAAGTGTCATAACAAGACAAGCTCCTAGAGGGCATTATCATACTATAAGAACCCAGTAAGATATCTTCCTTAGGCTCGTGGAAGTCGGAAAAATGGGAAACCCACCTGTCAGCTGATATGAAATGTTGGTGGCTCTTAGCGTTCTCCACTCTAGTTTGAGACACTGTACGCCAAAGAGACAGTTATCATTTGTTTTTACAGCACGTAGCATGTCCTTACAGATTGCATCATCCCATCGCTTTTTTGCCACTTTTATAGAAGATTCATAGGCACCCCTTGCTTGAGCTATTTGGACCCCATCGTCTTCTAAGACAGCAGAGCTTAAAAATATTTAGCTTGCATACAAGGAGGATAAAACCAAGAAGTATTTTTCCCCAGAGCTGGTTTCTTGCTGGCCATATCTTTATAAAATATCTGTTGAAGCTCTTTGAAGAGTGAATTGTGTATACTCAAACTTGGGAGTTCTTCTTCGTTCACCCCTTCATAATTTGCAAGAGAATTGACATAAAGCCCAAATATCTGTGACAACAGTGTTGGATTCATCATAATTTTAGGCCAGGAGACATAACGCCTACAGTTGGATAGTACAGGATCGAGCACCACTTTGTGATATGTATTCGATGCTCTTGCCAAGGGAGCTCCAACTAATGAAACAACCAGGGAATCATGATCACTGTCAGTTCACCCATCTACTTTCATATCAGTCAAAAATGGCCAGAGTCTCTGGCCAAGATAACAAAATCAATGACATTCACATGATTGCCTCTTCTGAAGGTGGGGGCTTGGTCAAGGTCAGAAGTGGTATGGCCGTTACATGCCCACAACCCTCTGCCCACTACTAAGGAGCCTAGTTTACGACCAGTTGCCATAACATTTACTCAGGGTTTCCCAGTTAATGCCCTAATACCCCACTGTTCATCTTCCTTCTCTGTAACCTCACTAATATAGGAGGGTGGTTCATAAGATGTATTAAAATCACCGGCTAGTATTACTTTGTGTTTGGGTGGAGAGAATCTAAAGCTTTTTCAAGGATAGATAGTGTAAGGGATTCAATACAAGCCGCAGTAGATCTTACATATATGTTTATAAGGACCAAAGCAAGTCTTGATGGCAACAAGGCAGTAATGCCCATTAGGTCTAAGCATTTTATCTGCAACAGCGTACATGACTTGAATAAATTGTTCTTAACAAGATTCAGGAGACCTCCGATTGCCCTCTCATAATGATTGGGGGGTTTGGCTTCTACACTGTAACTAGTAAACCCATCAACATTTTTTCAGTTCCCCAGTGTAGGAGAGTAGGATCTGCTTCACATGTTTACCCCACTTTTTGCTGGTGTTTCACTGTTTTTCGACTTTAGTCTGGCTGGGACCCTGCTATTCAGGGCCCCAGTCTAGCTTCTTCCTATCTAAAATGATTCTATGTACTTTAGGTACAGTTCAGATTGGATCTGAGGTGCCCTTATAAGTCCCTAGTATATGGTATAATATGTACCCAGGGCATAGGTACCCCAGAGGCCTACCAGGGGCTGAATCATGTATTATGCCACCCCTGGAAAGCCACGCAAAATGACACCACAGGTCTGCTACTGCAGCCTGGGTAAGGTGGTGCATGCACCCCTTACTGAGATATAGGTTCACTATATCTCACCATATACTGCACATACAAACCTATCAGTCACCCCTATGGCAGGCCTTATCAATCCTGAAGGCAGGGTGCTTGGTTATATGTGAGGGGGTGCCCAGGCATGAGCCCCTCTGCAGCCTTCGGAATCTCTTCTCCGGGGTTGTCAGTAGTGCATCCTGACCATAAACTCTTAAGTGCATTATAACCAAACGGTAAATGCTAACTTTGGACTGGCTGCACGGAAACATGTTGTGTTTGGTGTCAAACACCTTGGAATCATACCCCCACACCAGTAACTGTTGTGGGAGTATGATCCCACCCTTCTAGAGGGAGAGACATGGCAGCACTGGTATACCCGGTAGAAACTTAATAGAGCCCTGGCATCACAAAATGGGTGCTGCAGCCACAGACACAAGTCTGGCCTCCTACTGCTAACCGAAACTCCGGCAGGGAAGGCCTGGACAATAGGTTTCCTGTCACAGGGAGGTGTAACCACCTCCCAGACAGGATTATGTGTATTGGGGCTGGGTGCGAGCACTCTCTGAGTGCTTTGAAGTCCTGCATTGGGGGCACATTTGGTGTCCCTGTGCATAGTCCAGCTCAGACCGGTTCAGGGGCTTCCAGCCCCTGCTCTGGCATGAAACTGGACAAAGGAAATGGGTGTAGCCACCCCTCTTTCCAAACCCTCCCATAGGTGGGTCCCCAGAGCTAGTCCAACCCCTTCCTTAGGTATAAGTAAGGAACCTCTGTAACCAGAACTTTAGATATCCCTGGATGAAACTCTGAAGCCAAATCTTGGACCTTCGATGCTCTGCTAAAGACCAGAGGACTGAAGAAATCTCCCTTGGGGTCAAGGAGTGACTCCCCTTCTTGGCAGGCACCAACGAAGCAATTTGCCAGTCTGCATTAACGAAGCTCCCGCCGGACTCCGAAGTATTTGCAGCCCAGGAAGAGGATTTCCAGACATCTCAGAGGCCGACCCGAGTCCCCAGCAAAGCTGAGACCCGCAGCCCTCGTGAGTAGCGTGGAACCGGAACTCCTGGTCATCGTACATTTCTGCAAGTGCATTGACCTCGACGTCTCTTGAAGTCGTGCTTGGGCTGACTTGTAGCCCCCACCTTGAGCACTGAATCCACCAAGGATTGTCGGCCTGGTCATTCCGAGTGACCCGTGGGCCGCCATTTTGTGTTTCGTCTCAAGGTTCCTTTGCGATCCCTGGTCCGTTGACTGGTGGGTCCCTGAGGGGGTAACTTTGAATTTCCTTGGGCTTTCCTGGTTACTCCAGACGTGCCCCAACTCCCTACCAAGTGGTGAGTCCCACTGACCTTGCTGGTCTGCACCGAAGTATCTTTCTCGTTTCAGCGTGGGTTGCTGTTGCCAAGGCTTGTTGTGTCCAATCCGGGCACCGACGCTGCAGCACTCGACATCCTTTATGGAACAGATCGAATCCAGCTCCTGGTCGTCCTCGACACCTCCTGGTCCTCGTGGCTGAAGAGTCAAGCTTCACCTCTTTCACCTGAAATCACCCGACATCGGTGGGCATCCGCTCATTGCCTTCCTGGTCACTGGCTAGTGACCCAGACTCTGTTCCCTCTGCTTTCAGGTTCTTCTTATCTTCGATCCAAGCATGGATCTCTTCGGACACTTCGCATCTTCACGGCAGCATCACTTCTTCGCCAGCTCCCATTGAAATCGACGACGCGACCCGACACAAAAAGACACCTATGCACCCGGCTTCCCTGGGTGAGGTAACACGAGTAATCTGGTGCTCCCGTGGGTGCTAGCCCTAGAACTTCCTAAGTCCAAAAGGGTTTGGTCCTGACTCATTTCTAAGTGTCCCAAATCTTTAAAAATCTAACCGCGACTTTCCCCTTAGAAGCTAACGGGAGCTCGCGGCTGTGGTCATATACTGCACACGGCCCCGTGGGTCCCTTGTGTCACTACCTTTGGTGGTTCCTTGGGGTCCCAGCGAATCTACAGGCTGTAGACCTTGTGTCTAGTTAAATCGTGGTTCTTATACCACTATTTTAGTATATGGTTTGGCTCGCCCCTAGGGCCTGATGTGTATTTGTGCTATTTTACTGTGATTATTGAAGTGTAACTTATGTGTTTTGACCTCTAGTATCATAAAGAGACTAGGAGGGTGTGTTTAGTAATAAATACATATATTTTATATATACCTGGTGTGGATATCTTTCATTTACTGACTCAAGAGATTATAGACTGGTAATACAAGCTGCTTTACATTCCTTCAAGACTTAGCCTGAAGGCTGCTCTCCATAGCTACCACTAGATTAGCTTTCAATAAAGGTTGTCTTTAACCTATAACCAATAAGGGGTTGTTTGGACTGATACAGGGTGCCCACTATAACTAGTGGACAGCATATATCAGGCCAACGTCTTGCACCCGTAAATCTTGAAATGTGCAGATATCATGCTCTACAATGTACAATAACCTATCAGGGTCATCCAACTTAGAAGCAATACCTGCCAGGTTCCAGGATATTAGGTTAATGCCAGCTTGTGTCTGGATACTTGCGAAATCCTCTGTATGCAGAGGACATGGGCTGGCAGCCACAGATGTAATAGTAGTGGCACCTGCCCTTCTCCCACCCTCAGTATTATAACTGTCAAGGATTCCATTCAACCTACTTGGGTAAATGGAAGCATCAGGTGGTGTTACCCCTCTATTTCTATTTGAGATGACACAAATTATCATTTCCATCACCCCTGTGTCTCTCCTATTATTAGCGGAGTCAGTGGCCTCATTAGTAGAATCAGCTATCGTACATGCCGAATCTATACCAGATAAGATACAATTAATCTGTGTGAGCGTTACACTCAGTCAATTGACTGCATTCAGGTTTGAAGTAATTGCTGAGTGGCTAGCCTGTGAGGATAGTTTCGTTAGATTGCACTGAGGAACTTTCCAAAATTCTGTTGGTTGGAGTAGATAGTTTCAATCTAATTCCCAGCACATCTTCCTCAAGAGATGACAGGTCCGAAGTTCAAAATTATTGAGATTCTCAGCTAACTGGCTATCACATAAGGTAACCTGGATGCAATTGAAGGCTGGAATGTCTGAGGGACACCGTCTAGCACTCTGTAGGAAAGTAGGATCTGCTTCTTATGGTTACCCCCACTTTTTGCACCCATTGTTTTGACAAGTCTGGCTGGGATCCTGCTAATCAGGACCCCAGCCTATCTGCTTTTTCCCTTAAACTGATATGTATGTACCTTGGTACAACTCCAGATTGGATACTGGGATACCCTTATCAGTCCCTAGTATATGGTACGTATGTACCCAGGGCATAGGTACCCTAAAGGCCTCTCCTGGGCTGAAGCATGTATTATGCCACCCCTGAGAGGCCATGCAAAATGGAATCCTAGGTCTTCTACTGTAGCCTGTGTAAGACCCGTTACGAGAGATATAGGTTCACTATATCTATATATATCACTACACTTAAAACTTTATAAGTCACCCCTATAGCAGGCCTTAACAATCCTGAATACAGGGTCCTGGGTTTTACGTGAGAGGGTGCTCCTGCATGAGCTGGGCCCCTCTACAGTCTTCGGGGACCATTCTCCCGGGCTGTACGTGATACTACCAGACATATAGGTAGAGGTGCATTATAACCTCGCGGTAAATGCTATCTCGAAAACGACTGCAACGAAGTATGTCGTGTTTGGTGTCAAAAACCTTGGAATCATACCTTCACATCAGTAACTGGTGTGGGAGGAATGTTTCCTCCCCTCAGAACCGAGGTTCTGGGGGTACCTAAGTCTACAGGTACCAACTTTCTCGAGCCTTACATCACAAAATGGATGCTGCCAGCCACAGACACGAGTCTGCCCTCCTGTTGCTGAGCCAAGCTCGAGCAGGGGAAGGCAGCACAATAGGCATCCTGTCACAGGGAAGTGTGACCATCTCCCAGACAGGATTTAGTGTATTGGAGCTGGGTGGGTGCACTGTTACAGTGCCAGAAAGTCTGCACGAGGGGCACACTTGGTGTCCCTGTGCATAGTCCAGTTCAAACTAGTTCTAGGACCAATTTGCTCCTGCTCTGGTGCGAAACTGGACAAAGGACATGGGTACAGCCACCCCTCTGTCCTGACACTCGCCTAGGAGGCTCCCTAGAATCTGTCCAACCCTCTCCCATGGGTATAAAATGGGTTACCTGGCTACAGGACATTAGATTTTACATGGACAAGATTCTGCAAGAAGATACCACTACACTTCGACTGTCTGGACCCGCTGGACTTCGCTGGACCTCCCTTGGGCTCAACTTCATCTTCCTTTGCCGTCCCCAGTCTCGCCAGTGTCCGTGATCCATAAAGGCTCCATGCAGGACACTGTGTGTGAGAAAGTGCCCTCTTTCTTGCATGGTATGCCCCCACTTTTTGCTGAATTGCTGATGTACTTTTACTGAGTGTGCCCTGGGCTCCTGCCAAAAAGGTACCCAGGGCCTGTGTTCCTTCCCTAAAACTGCATTGAAGCCTAAACCCAATTGGCATCTCTGGCCACATGTCAGCCCCTGGTAAATGGTACCATATGTACCCAGGGCACTGTGACCACAGAAGGCCACTAAGGACTGCAGCACTTATTGTGTCACCCTTAGAGGCCCTGTACCCTGACACACACACACACACACTGCCTTTGCAGGCTGAGTGTCTGGGCACAGAACAAAACAAAGAGACGACATGGCACACATCCCTGTGTGCGATGCCCACAAACCACTGCCCTGGCATATATCAGTCACCCCTCTAGCTGGGTGCCCTATGCCAGTGGCGAGGATACAGGTGCGTGAGCCCTGTACCCCTACAGTGCCCAGCTCCATTCCTGGGCCCTGTAAGGGCAGTGCTGCCATTAAGAGGATAAGGTGCTCGGAGGTTGTCATTACGAACTCCACAGCACCATAATGGCTACACTGAAGACTGGGAAGTTTGGTATAAAACTTCTCAGCACATTAAACCCACACTGATGCCAGTGTGGGATTTAATGTAAAATGTACGACAGAGGGCATCTTAGAGATGCTCCCTGAAACTCAACCAACTCCCAGTGACCTGACTGAGTGGCTGTGCAGGCTGCCACCACCAGACATGTTTCTGGACCCCTGGGTCGAGAGCTTGCTGCTCTCAGGGGCCTGAAACAATGCACATCCTGGGACGAGGTGCCAAGCCTCCTCCCCCAGGATGGGCAGGGTTCACGAAGGAGAAGCTTCAAAGGCCTGCCGCCTTTGTGAACTTCTCCAGACCACTTGGTGTACTCAGCAACTGGACCCCACTGGTTCTACCCCCCACTTTGGGCGGGAGACCCGGCTGAAAAACCAAAGTGAGGAAGAGAGGTGTGCCCACCTCTGACAACTCCACCCCTAAGGTGGGGGAGGCGAGGTGAAGCACAACCTTGAGTTCCCGCCATCTTGAGGATGGGGGACCCAGCCAACCGGGAACAGGCTCCTGCCCCCTCCCACTGGAGAGTGGCAGAATAGGGGGTGTACCCACCCCAGGGGAGGGACCCATTGGTCCCTGACCTTTACCTACCTTTAACGCCCCTACATTTAGTATTTAGGGGCAACCTGAACCTTCCTTTCTCAGATCCAGCAACCACAAGAAAAGAAGAAGAAGGACGAGAAGCCGTGTAGAGCTAACAAGAGGACGAAGTCCACTGACTTGGCCCCAGCCCTACAGGCCTGTCTCCCCTCGAACCCGCTCCTGGAAAACCCCAGCGTGTCCAGCGGTCAGCAACCTCAAAAATCCCGGAGGACCTGCCTGCATTCACTCTCCAAGCTGTTTCTCCCATGAACACCGGACGTGTTTGAACTGCAGCTTCTGGTGCCAGCCAGAAACTGCGAATCCAGCACACTCTGCACCTGCCGAGCCCAGCCTGTGTTTGAGAGAACAAACACCACGAGGAGGTCCCCCTGGTGATCCTGACCTGCCTCAAGCCTCCAGACGACGCCTGCAGCCTCAATCCAGGTGACCCCCCCACCGCGACCAGAGCGGGTAAGAAAATCCGACGTCTAAAGGCACCCCTGCACCCGACGCGCCTCGGCCTTGTGTGCCCAACCCAGTGGTGCCTAACCATCCCTCTACATCCCAACTTACCCCTCGAAGTGGTGGTCACTCCTGGAAGATCTTCGTCCCCGAGCCTGCAGTGTTTCTTTGTCCCGGAGAATCTCCATTGAATTCAACAGTGCATCCAACCTCAAAACTGCACCCTGCTGACCTAGCGCCGCTGAGGGTGTCCCTTTGGTGCTAACTTGGTCCCCAACGTGCCCTGAGCTTAACCCTAGGAGCTTGGCTCCCACAACCATGTGGCCTGCTTGCCAGCAGCCACCAATCAGAGTACCCCTATCCCCCATAGGATAACATTGGGCCTCAACACACTGCACCCGGCCGCCCGAGTACCGCTGAAGGTGCAACAACAGTGCATCACTGACCCTGGGAGACCCCTGAGTCTAACCCCAGAACCCTAACTCAAAAGACTGATTACTTACCTTGAAACCGATAACTAATTTTTCCTCTTAGGATAACATTGACACTTTTTCTCTCAAAAAGTTTCTGTGTCGAATTTTGAAAACTGCAAATATTCCTTAAAAATCAGCCGATTAACCAAAACGCATTTTCTCAACTGTTTTCAGGAAATGTCCCAGTGTTGAATCTAGGATCCAGCACTGGGTAAGAAAAAGTAACGATAACCTAACTTACCTGCTAAGTGAATTTCCTCTATATAGAGCCAGTTTCTTACACTGTGGACCTCCAAGACAACAGAAGAATCTCCCTTGGAGTGAAGAAGTCACTCCCTTGCAAACGCAGGCACCATAGCGCATCTGACTGGTTTGCTGACCCCAAGCTCCTGCGGACTCCGAAGGCTCCAGCAACACAGGAGGTGGGTTTCTGAAGGTCTCCGATGTTGAGCTGCCCTCTTACCGAGTTTGAGGCAGATATCCCTCGTGGGGACAGTATAACCAGTACCCCTGTGCACTGTGTCCATTTGCAACTGCACATGCTTGTTGTCGTGCGACAATTCCGTGCATTGGGCCATTTGCAGCCCTGACCCCAGCGCATCCTTTCTGAGAAGGACTCTGGCATACTTGCACTTTGTGCCTTGCTAGCTGGTATCCTGTGAAACCGCCTGAGGTCCCCTTGCGACTCCTGTGCGTCTGGCCTGTGGGTCCACTTGAGGGTCAACTTTGCTTTATTTGGGTTCCCCTGGTTGCTCCAGGCCTGCCCTGACTCCCCTTGCTGTGGTGGGTCTCCGGGTCCTTGCTAGGCCAGATCAACACCGAATTTGAGCATCTACGTTGTTTGCCGCTGCCAAGGTTTGTTGGTGCTCCCGCCAGACACCAACCCCTCAGCACAAGACATCCTTTATGGGACAGCTTGTATCCGGCTCCTGGTTGTCCTAGACATCTCCTGGTACGCACAGCTGAAGAGTCAAGATCACCGCCAACACACCTGAAGCACCCGACATCGGTGGGCATTCGTCTACCGAGCCCCTGGTCACTCCAAAGTGACCCAGACTCTGTCCCCTCATCTTTCAGGTTCTTCTCATCTAGAATCTATGTTTGGATTCCACTGGACACTTTTCTTTCTTCCAGCAGCAGCATTTCTTTGTCGACATCTATAGAGAACGATGAGGGTTTCCGATGCCACTGCGTGCCTATGCACCCGGCTCCTCTGGGATAGGCAACTCTGGTACAAAGGTATCCACGGGTGGGGTGGCTCTCCAAACTCTTAAATTCCAAGGGTTGTCTTCGTAATCTGCTGGGAAGGGTCCTTAATCTCAAATTTTCCAACCGCGACTTTCCCATTGAATCGTACGGAGCACGCAGTCGTGTTCTCACTCTGCACCCGTCCTCCGTGGGGTCCCTACTCACTCACCTTGGGTGGTTACTTGGGGTCCCAGTGATTCTACACCTTCTAGACTAGGTCTAGTCCCAAGTCGTGGTTCTTATACCACTTATTTAGTATATGGTTTGGCCTCCCCTGGGAGCCCACTGTGTATTGTGCTACTTACGCTTGATTCTCTGCAACTGTATTATTTGATTTGTGTTCAATCCTCGTGTAGAGGATACTAGAGAGTGTTATATATAATAAATACATATTTTTATAACTACTGTGTGGTTTCATTTTCATTTAACCAATACTATAAGGTTGCATTCTGGTAAAACACACTGCTTAACATTCCTTCAATTCTTAGCCTGAAGGCTGCTCTCCATAGGTACCACTAGGATAGCTTTCAATAAAGGTTATCTTTGACCTAATCACCATAAGGGTTGTTTGGATTGGTACAAGGTGCCCATTTTAATTAGTGGACAGCATATACCAGGCCAACTTCTCACGCACTCAAAATGTCAAATCTAATTACAGACAGACACTTGTGTTTTACCCTTAACCAGAAGATTATTTTGTTAATTAACGCATCAGTATCTTCATAGGCTCCAAAGTTAAGTTTGGGCACTCGCGTCATATAAATTGAGTTATTAGAGTCTCGATTTGTTTTTCTTCGGGTACAGTTAGTTGAAGTTATTAAAGAAAATCTCTTGGAAATGAGGAGTAAATCCATATGAGTTACCCGGGTGAGAAGAAAAATTTACATTAGCACCAGCCATTACTCTTTTATACAAATCGCCATCAGCTGCTCTTACAGCCGAACTGTTGGGGTCTGTTTGATTTGGATACCTTACAGATCAAGCTGGGTAGTTTGCAGAAGAGGCACTTGTCCGCGCTTTATAAAAATGCACTAAATAAATAAATAAAAATCGAGGGATTTCTGATATCTTTGTAGCACTTGAGGCGGCAGCAAGATTTTGTGTCTGCTCTGGTCTATTTGAGTCTGCTGGCGCTTTTGGATGAATCCGGTCAACTTGGAGGTTTAAAGCTGTTCCAGCTGTTCTTTATTGCAACAGCACTGCAAACATTTAGCTGTAGCGAGGAGACTTGATCCACTGAGGAAGCAATCAAGCTACTAAGGCGGTCCAATTTTAGTTTTAATATCAGTAGAGTCACTGTTGGCACCCATTTCCCATTTGATCAGTATGGTAGTTTTCAGATTGTTACTGTAATAAATGTGGCCATTCAACATCCTCAGGAGTTTGTAAAGGTGCAAACCGATTAGCAGGGAACACTAGGGGCAATAATAATTTCGGGAAATAGTGGGCAAGGGGTTTTGGTAGACAATATCATGGATTCTGCCTCCTTAGCCTTAGCTTTAGATAATAAGGGAATTACATCCTTAGCGGATTCAGATGTCTCACACTGATGGTCTAAGGCAGCAGGACTTGTTTGTCGTCCAGTGACTAGTTTCTGCTATTTTTAGGATTTAACATTTTTAAACACATTCGGGATCCTTGAAGCATCACCCTTCTCTTTGTCAGAGTCTATTGGGTTTAATAGGGACTCAGGTACAGAGAGATGCGATTAGATACCCAGGTAGATATTACATTCTCAACAGACTCCAGGCCAGTGAATGATTTTTAAAAGGTGCTAAATAAAATTCTATCCGTGCTGATGAGCCACTGCTTACAGCTTAATAGTGTTCTATATGGTGCTAAGATGTTGGTTATCATATCTGGGTCCAAAGCATGGACGTTATTTAGGGGTCCCCAGGGGTTGCAGCTGCGACCCCAACATGCCCCTTGCAACCCCTGGCTCTGCCTTTGCGACCTCAGAGGGTGCAAAATCAGTGCCAGGAGCAACACGTCATTATAGATCTCGGTTGCTTTAGATAATAAGGGAATTACATCCTCAGCGGATTCAGCTGTCTCACACTGATGGTCTAAGGCAGCAGGACTGGTTTGTCGTCCAGTGACTAGTTTCTGCAATTTTTGGGATTTTAAATGTTATACATATCCGGGATCCTTGAAGCATCACCCTTCCCTTTGTCAGAGTCTATTGGGTTTAATAGGGACTCAACTTCTTCAATTAATAAGTCAATATCTGCCAGCATGTCAGATCAACCATTTGCTTTTTATGGCCTGGTTTACGGGGTTGCTTTGCATTAGTTTCTAGTCTAATTAGGTCACCAGCTTTCCTGTTGCCCATAATGACGATTGGTCCCACCTGCACACCTGGCCGGAGTGTGGCAGGAGAGGGGGAGCCTGGGAGGTGAAGTCTGTTGCCCCCAGTGCTGGCTCACAACCCCGGAACAGAGAGAGAGATTCCCGCGCAGCTGGAGTTCTCTGTTCGCTTTATGCTCCTCCAGACGGGTGATGATCTGTCAGCAGTGTGGCAGGAGCAGGGGAGCCTGGGAGGTGAAGTCCGTTGCCCCCCAGTGCTGGCTCACAACCCCGGTACAGAGAGAGCTCGTCCCGCGTAGCGGGCGCTCTCTGTTCGTTTTTTGCGCCTCTGGGTATGTGATGATCTGTCAACGGTGTGGCAGGAGCGGGGGAGCGTGGGAGGTGAAGTCCGTTGCCCCCAGTGCTGGCTCACAACCCCGTTATAGAGAGAGCGTGTCCCACACAGCGGGAGCTCTCTGTTTGCTTTATGTGCTTCTGGGCGCGTAATGATCTGTCAGCGGTGTGGCAAGAATGGGGGAGCCTGGGAGGTGAAGTCCGTTGCACCCAGTGCTGGCTTAGAACCCTGGTACAGAGAGAGCGTGTCTCGATGCGATAAGATACCCAGGTAGATATTACATTCTCAGTAGACTCCACGCCAGTGAATGACCTTTAAAAGGTGCTAAATAAAATTCTTTCCGTGATGATGAGCCACTGATTATAGCTTAATAGTGCTCTATATGGTGCTAAGATATAGGTTATCATATCTGGGATCAAAGCATGCACGTCATTTAGGGGTCCCCAGGGGTTGCAGCTGCGACCCCAACATGCCCCTTGCGACCCCTGGCTCTGCATTTGCAACCTCAGAGGGCGCAAAATCAGTGCCAGGAGCACAGGGGCAACTCAGTCATTATAGATCTCGGTTGTTTTATTTTCTCTCAATTGTTTATTACAGTAATAGTGAATAATGATACATTATTCACTATTAGTGTAATAACAAATGAAGTACAATTAGCTGGAGTATGATATTCCCTGGCACTTGAGGTAAGTAAAAAAAAGCATTTTCAATGCAATAGGTCTCGCATTTCTGCGAGTTAGAGCTATTGGCATTGAAAATGGCAATGTTTTTTACTTATGTGTTTTGGTTTGGAGGGTATTGGATGTATATGGTGTAGAATGGAATTATGTGGGTTGTATTGGAATTGTTAGTTGTGGAACTGTGTGGGGTGGAATTAAGTGGTATGTGACTAGATGGGGTAGAAGCTGCATAGAATAGAAAGGAAGATAGAAAGGGATAGGTAGATTGTAGAGGAAGTGGTGAATGAACTCTAGATAAAGGAGCAGAAAGAATGTGTTAGAATGAGAGAAAGAAGGGGAGAGCAGTCCACAGACACATAAAGAGGGTGGACCTGTGTATGCCACAGAGACACCCTGAAGAGAAGGAGAGACTGGGTTTGAGAGCCCAAAACTTTGAAAAGGCACAGGATAGAAAATGTGCTTGAAGACCTGAAGTGAACCACATGAGAGAGGCAGGAAGAGTGCGTGAGAGAGTGAGGGAGAGGGTTGAGAAAGAGTATAAGAGAGAGAGATAGAGGCACATGTGGAAAGGGCACCCGGGGTGTTGGGAGGGAGAGGCAAGATGTGGACCACTGCACAGGGTGAGGAGGTACAGGAAGGTAGTCTGCGTGAACAGGCAGCACAGAGAGGAGATGGAGTGTGAGGGAGGGAGGGATGAGAGGGGGTAGTGGTATTTAGAGGTGAGAGTGAGTAGTAGCAGTGTGAGGGATAGATGAGTGGCAGTGGGTGTATAGGGAAGAGTTGACAGGGTTGGTACAAGTGCAAGGGAGCAATGTGCTGGATTAGAAATCTTTGTTGTGGAATTGTGTTGCGTGGAATTGTGTGGTGTGACCTTGTGTAGTGGAAATATGTGGCAGTGTGCTGTGGAATTATGTGGTTCGTAGCAGCCTTACAGCGTTTCCTGGGAGCCCTACCTGATCAGCTCAGCCTCAGAGGGGAACCGGGGGTACGTGACTCCTCCCTGCCGCCGCCGCATCCGTTAATCCTTTCAGCGGCCGCAGTGTGCTAGGGGGACCAAACTACACTCCCCAAGCTCCTTTGCGGCAGAAGCCCGCCAACGCTACCACCGTCAACGCCTGGGGGCGTATATCTTCACGGACTTCCCCGGCAGAGCGGGTGTTCGTAGCAGCCTTACAGCGTTTCCTGGGAGCCCTACCTGATCAGCTCAGCCTCAGAGGGGAACCGGGGGTACGTGACTCCTCCCTGCCGCCGCCGCATCCGTTAATCCTTTCAGCGGCCTCAGTGTGCTAGGGGGACCAAACTACACTCCCCAAGCTCCTTTGCGGCGGAAGCCCGCCAACGCTACCACCGTCAACGCCTGGGGGCGTATATCTTCACGGACTTCCCCGGCAGAGCGGGTGTTCGTAGCAGCCTTACAGCGTTTCCTGGGAGCCCTACCTGATCAGCTCAGCCTCAGAGGGGAACCGGGGGTACGTGACTCCTCCCTGCCACCGCCGCATCCGTTAATCCTTTCAGCGGCCGCAGTGTGCTAGGGGGACCAAACTACACTCCCCAAGCTCCTTTGCGGCGGAAGCCCGCCAACGCTACCACCGTCAACGCCTGGGGGCGTATATCTTCACGGACTTCCCCGGCAGAGCGGGTGTTCGTAGCAGCCTTACAGCGTTTCCTGGGAGCCCTACCTGATCAGCTCAGCCTCAGAGGGGAACCGGGGGTACGTGACTCCTCCCTGCCGCCGCCGCATCCGTTAATCCTTTCAGCGGCCGCAGTGTGCTAGGGGGACCAAACTACACTCCCCAAGCTCCTTTGCGGCGGAAGCCCGCCAACGCTACCACCGTCAACGCCTGGGGCGTATATCTTCACGGACTTCCCCCGCGACGCGGGACGCGCGCGGGCGACGCCGGGCTAAGCCCGGGCAAAGGGCGGGCCGTCTGAGGCCGTCCGAGGTCGGACTAGGTTGGGTTGGGCCAGGGACTTTGCCTGAAATTTCTTTTCTACCATTTACGTACCCATGAGCAGTGCGATCTACACAGGGTAATTATTACTCCTATCTGTATATTGTGCTCTAAGTGTATTGATTATCGTAGTCACTTCATTGGTCTTACTCATGCCTGGGAAAAAACAAACCCCAGCAAATAATACTTTAGATAATTATCTGATCCAAGTTGTGGCTAAAATCAATAGTGACAGGAGATCCTCATTGGGATTGGATTCATCCAACCAATCCCATATGGCCGATAAAGAGTATGGGGATTCTTTGGCTTTACACAATAGTAGTGCATCCTGTGTGGCTCATGTCCCTCTATTTGATACAGACCCCATCCTGCCTAGTGGTGTAGTCGCTCTTAATGAACCCAATAGCGATAGTGAAGTGGTGTCAGTGATATTAACCAACATCGAGTCCCCTCCTTCTATTATCCCTGTACCAGCTCCGAGGGTTACTCGGGGTAAAAGTAAGGTTATCCAAAAAAGAGGGGGTCTAAGATCAGGCAGAAACAAAATTGCAACCCCTTCAAGAAAAACATCAGAGGAAGAGGAGGAGGAGGTTGATCTGCTTAGTGAAGCCCATGTTACCCTTTCTAACGCTCAATTTACTAAACTATGGAGTATGATGGATACAAAAATCAAAGGTATAGTCAAACCCCTGGTTAGTAAAATTGATAAATTAACCGCCGAGGTCAACAGACTAGGTGGTCTATTAGAGAAAACCTTGGTGAAGGAAGGAAATATTACTGATGTTGTTGTAGAGCCAGTACTGAGCAAAACAACACTTGCTGAGAATAGGGGATCTGTCTCCAATCATGTATCTTTGCCTAATGTATCTACTGGTGCCTCTGTTGATCCACCCCCGGTCGCTCCCATTAATAATTCTAATATGGGGAAAGGGTCTTCCGAGCTTGTAGTTGAAGCCTCTCCATTGGTTCTTGTTCTTGCAAATGTTCCCCCTCTGGTTTCTGGGGAGGTTGAATCTGCACCTTCTCTATTAAACAAATCTTTATCATGGCTTACTAACAACATGATAATAACACCTTGGGGGAAGCAACAATTAGCTGTTGAACTTGCTAATGCCAGAAGGGTTGAGTGGATTGGTAACAGCGTCAAGAGGTTCAGAGGGGATTGTGTTATTTTAACCTTCACTGACCCTGAGGTTTTATTAAATATCTTACCTAACATCTTGCCTCCACAGCGTAGGTCAACTTCAATTGTACCACTGACCCTGGACTTTTTCTATTCTCGGAAAGGTAGAGGCACGAACCCTAATATTCTAAGAACTAAATGGAATGTTGTGACCAGTAGGAATAGTAACGATGTTGGATTTCGTGAATGGGGTCTATGTGTGGAAAATAGGTTTTCTGCCCTGTCAAACCTGAATGCTTGCGAGTGACAACCATCCCTCCGTTTATCTGAATCACCCTGTACTGATGAGCTGGGCCAACGAGAAGGTTCCCGTCCTGAGACTGTTAACTCGGAGGCCATAGCTGGTTTAATATCTGAAAATCTAATACATAATGGTTTAAATCTAATACATAATGGTTTAAATGATAATACGATGAGTGTACTTACTCTTAGCCCTAAACCTGTAATGGCATATGATTCTGGAAACTTATTATCTTGGAATGTGGCCGGGCTAGGCTCAAAGCAGGGTTGCGGTGATTGGTTTAATTTTGTTAGTAATTTTGACGTTTGTATCTTCCAGGAAACATGGGCGTGTGACCCCGTTTTTGCTTTGGGGTACTTAAACTTCTATGTGCCAGCTTCCAAGGGCCCTAAAGGGCGTCCGATGGGGGGCCTTACTATATGGGTCAAACAATCTTTAAAGACCGTTGTAAAAAACGTAGAGACTGGTCAGAAAGATATTCAGCTCATTAGACTTATGAGTAATCTATCCTTGTCCATCGATATTTATAACATCTATGCCAGAGGTGGAAATGTAGGAAAATCTGCGGTTCTTCTTGCTCTGTATAATCTCCTCGAGACACATTCAGGTGGCAATAACATAATAATTGCTGGGGATTTAAACCGTACGTTTGAACCTCTTGATACAGGTGAAGCCTTTCTAGGTGCAGAGGAAGACAAACAATGGGACATCCCCCCATTAGATAGCATCCCAGTAACTCGTTGGTCAGAGGACATTTTGGGTTTGAACGCAATGTGCCTTGAACAAGGATTAAGAGCTTTGAATGGAAGGACAAAGTCAGACAGAGTACCAGCTATGACCTTTGATAATGGGAGAAGCAAAAGTCGTATTGACTATATTATTTGTAGCTTTTCCCTTTGGCCTACTGTTAAAGACATGGTTGTAACAGAAATGCCAGAGAGTGACCATAATCCGTTATGTGTCACCCATAAATGGTGGCTGTCTGAATCCAACGCTTCTACTTCTCTGGATGACTGCCTACCCCCGCTCATTGTTCCAACAAACGATATGCGTAGGCTAAGATGGACAAGTGTTAGGACAGACCAGCAAGCTATAGATAATATAGGAGCTGCGACCGACAAGGCCATTATGGCCCTCGACGGCGAAGCAGGGATTAATATAAACCAAGTTAATATTCCTGAAGTACATGAGTCCCTTTTCCAAGAAATCAAAAGCTACTTCTTGAAGCCAGTAAACCCTAGGGCGACCCGGGTTGACAGAGTAGCCAAATGGTATAATCATGCTTGTAAGCTGGCACGAACTTCTTTGGGAGCTGCAATTAAGAGAAAAAACCTGGGGGCTATCCGCTCTGCAAGAAAGTTATATAAAACTTGCATTGCTAAAGCAAAAAAAGATTGGGATGAAGCTCACTGGGAAAAGTTGAAGTGTGCTAGTGATCGAAAAGACTCTAGATTATTTTGGCATATTGTCAAATGGGGGCAAGAAAGGCCTGAAGAGGCTTGCAATAATTATGTCCCGCAGGAAGCCTGGGTAAACTTTTTTAGTGATCAATATGCTAACAGGGTCCAGATTGAAAATAATATCAGCCCTATCTATATATCTTCTGAGGACAATGTCTTTACGACGGGCGAAATTCTGTCGGCCCTCAAAACTGTACACAGTGGACGTGCTCCTGGCATTGATGGAGTCCCAGCGGACGTTTTCTTAAACGACACTGATAGGTGGTGTAAATATATTCACTTATTAATAAACCACATAGCGAGGGGAGCAGCTATCCCGGCATCATGGCGGGGTGCTGTTATCATCCCTGTGTACAAAAAAGGTGACCGTTCCCAGCCTTGTAACTACCGCCCGATTAGCCTAATCGATACAGTGCAAAAAATCGTTGGGCGAGTGATTGTTAATCGATTGCTCGATTGGGCGGAAGAATTCAATATCCTATCTCCATTTCAGGCTGGGTTTCGAAAGGCCACTAGTACTGTGGACCAAGTTTTTCGGTTCCAGCTGATCCAGTGGAGGACTGTGGTGCTAGGCGGGGGCAGTCTTTACGCGGCTTTTGTCGACTTGAGGGCTGCCTTCGACCTGGTACCAAGGGCGAAACTGTGGGAAGTACTTGCGGCCTTGGGGGTTCCAGGACTCCTGTTGACTATGATCATGAGATTACATGAAGGCACCTATGCTAAAATTCAATGGGGTGGATACGGTAAAGACACTGCCGAATTTCCTGTTGAGCGTGGGGTTCGCCAGGGGTGCTCAATGGCACCTACCTTGTTCACCCTGTTTATTAATGGCATAGTCCCCTGTATTCAATCACAGGCAGTTGATGCTCCTTCTCTTGCAGGTGTAAAAGTTCCGATTTTAATGTTTGCCGATGACACGTTAATTTTATCTAAAACTCCAAGTGGATTGCAAAAAGCATTGGATATTTTCGATAAGTTCTGCGGGGATCACGGTCTGGAGGTGAATGCGTCTAAAACAAAACTCATGGCTTTTAATCCGTATCGTAATTTTAAATCTAATATTACCATGAGTGGACGCACTCTTGAGGTCGTATCATCTTTCACATACCTGGGTATCCTTATTTCTAACGATAATAGGTGGAACCAGCATTTAAATATTGCAACTTTGAGGCACAAGCAACTAGCTGGAACCATTATAAAGGAGCACAGGAAATCATTAACAAAACCAATTAAACCACCCCTTATCATATACGAGGCAAAAGCAATTGGGTCGGCATTATACGGGGCCGAGTTATGGGGGCATGATAACCTACAGGAGTTGCAAACCTCAGAGAATAAATTTCTTAGGAAACTAACGGGTACTCCTCAGAGTAGTCCGTTACTGCCTCTGAGATACGAGCTTGGAAGAAAAAAAATCACGGAAATGGCCAAACTCCGACCAATTCTATACTGGCGTAGGTTATGGACCACACCTGAGCTCACTCATTATGCATCCGGGTTTACTGATGTTGTTAGAGCAGATTGCTTTAACAAAATCAGATGGTTCAAATTATTAAAACTAGTACTATTTGAACTAGGCCTGAACGCACTATGGTTCGACCCAGCTGGGGCATCATTCCCGAATAAGGCAACCTTAAAAAATATCTTTTGGGATAATGTTGCTAACAAAAGTCTCGTCAGCATCAATTGTGGGGCCATGACTGCTAGTTTTCTCGAGGTTAAATTGTACCCCATGTATGAACTGTATTGGGATTATATATCCAAACCTTTGGACAGGAAATTGCTTTTTCAATTAAGGGCGGGCTCTCTCCCTCTTCGTTACCTAACATCTAAATGGAGGGAAGGAGACCCTGCTATATGCCCAGCTTGTGGGGAAGGTAATGAAACGCTTGGTCACTTCTTGTTTTCCTGTAAACCATACTCTACTCCAAGGCGTGTATGGTTGGCACCTATGTGTAGGAATCTGGGTACCAAGAGTAGTATGGTGGCTTTGCGCATAGTAAGATCGACTACTTTAACTTGGATTATAATCGCCACCGCCAAGTATTTGGGGTGGGCATGGACAATCAGGCAGAGATTGCTAGTCCGGAGATTACTCTCTGCCTAGATGAACAGAGACTGCTAGAGTATTGTCTATTCTCTGTTTAGCGTAATTTATCGTGTCATCTGGAAAGATAATTATAAATGACTCTTTTTTAGAAGAAAGATTTTATAAAATTATATTTAATTGTACTAATTACACTAATGAACTTTACACCTGTGATATGTATGTCTAAATGGTTCTCTCATTAGCACAAAGACTGTATAAATTGTACATAATTGCATCTTCTACAATAATGAATTTTATTATTGTGATTAATTTTATTTTTGAAAATAATCTGTATCTTTTATGAACTGTGCGTTTGTCAATATGACATCTCAGATTTAATTGTTTTTTATTATATGTTTGTATGTCTGCTTTTATGAGTAATTCTCGAATAAAGCACTTTTGAATTGAATTGGAATTATGTGGATAGTAATCAATGGTATTAAGTGTACTGGAATTATGTAGAGGGTGAGTGTGTGTTATGGAGTTAATTATCTGGAATGTTATTGTGTCTTGTGGAGTGGCTTGTTGTAGAGTTGATTTATGTGGTGTGCTGTTAAATGTTGTGGCATAATGTGTGGTGTGTACTGCAGGTATGTGGTGTTTTGTGGAATTCTGTTCTGTATTTGAAATATGTAGTTTGGTGTAGAATTATGTGGTGTGTATTAGAAATGTGTGGAGTTGAATTGTGTGGCTTAGAACTGTGTGGTGTAAGCAAAAATATGCTTTTTGGAATAATGTGTTGTGTTGTGGTTATGGCTGCATTATGCATACAATCTGGCATCAAAGTATTTAACCAACAAAGCATTTGACACCTCAGTGGAACATCATTCAAATTTTAGGGACACATCAACATCCCGTCAATGTTCTACAAAAATTAACTATTCCGAAGAAGTTATCTTTAAAATATTGCACACTTGCACAAACCCAGACACACACAAACAAACCCACACTTTAACCATAAACACTTGAGCTAATCAATGGACCACTGTTCACCAAAGCAGTACGAAACAAAAGGTAATGTTATTCTGCAAATGCATAAATTCATATAATGCTCCACACAGGGCCACAACAGTCTCAAGCTGTACACTTTCAGTATAATTCATAAGGAAAAAATACATGAATCTATCCTAATCTTGCCATCCACTGTCCACTAAAATTTACCAATACCAGTACAAAACGCAACCAAACCTAATCTCAACAGCACACTGTAACTTTAGTCAATGAGAATGCCAGAAACAAAAGATTATGCCCACCACTGCACACATGTGCACTCAAACATACAACTTGGGACTTGATGAAAGAGAGTTAAGCCCACAGAGAAGCGTTGTCTAAAGACTACTGAAAAACAATGCAGCCACGAGTAGACTACACAATCACAGAGTTATGCAGAGGCAATTTAGAGAACAGTTTTCGCCAGCAGAGTTTATTTTCAACCGGCTTCTGAATGAGCCAGCAATAGGTTCATTGCAGTTCATTAAAAAACAGAATTAGTGTTAAAAAATCTCAGTAAATCTACATTTTCCTGCTTTTCAGACACCTAGGGCCATATGTATGAAGGGACTTATGCGATTGCAAACGCCGAAATTTGCAGAATTTCAGTGTTTGCGATCTCAAATCAGCAGTGTGCTATGTAGCACACAAAACCCTTCTCGCAAAATAAGGAATCGCAAATTTAGCGATTCCTTAGTTTGCGATTGCATTTAAGGAATCGCAAATTGCGATTCCTTAAATGCAATGTAAAAAGCACATAAGACAGTGCGATTTGGCCTTAAGGAATCGCAATTTACCACCAACTTCAAGTTGGTGGTAAATTGCAATTTCACTTAAAAATGCACATTTTAACATTTTTGAAATTGCCATGTGGCGCACATACATGGCCTCAGGGCATGTATGTGTGCCACATGTGCACACATGCACATTTTAGGGGTGCAACAGGGTGTCCTTTTGACTCCCTGGCACCCTTGAAATTGCATTCTCAATTTGCGATTCTCTATTTGAGAATCGCAAATTGAGAATGTCTTCCCATTCATTCCTATGGGCCTCCTAGGCCATAGGAATGAATGGGAAGGTATTACTTATTTGCGAATCTCAATTTGTGATTCGCAAATAAGAAATATGTGGGATTTGCGAAATTATTTGCAAATCCCACGTACATTGCTCTTTGCGATTCCTTAAACATCGCTATTAAGGAATCGCAAAAGGGCTTGTTCATACATATGCCCCCTAGTCATTTCAGATTTTGCTACAACCGCAATTGTGCATACCTGAGCTGCATATTAGTGCTTTCTCTCGTCAGTACCTGAAACACTACTGTCCTCTGTAACACTGGCACGATACACCGAAGTAAATGTGCTAGAGTCACTATACAACATATACAACAAAAGCAGTCGACAACCTGAGCAATCATGAAACCACTTTGTCAGGGAGCATGTGAGGTATGTATGCAGGACTGGGGGCAAGTCATTCTCCTTCAACAGAGGAAGGCCAGAAAGAGGGGGGGGGGGCGTCCTGGAACATGCACGATGCAGGCATCTTTCAATAGAAGAGTTCTATTTAGTTGGGTTTATAATAAAAATCTGAGTGGGGCACATTTTGGAAATGAGAAAGGAATTTACGTTGAACGCTAACTCTAGCACAGCTGTCATTAATTGCACGCTTGAAATTTCCCTCACTGCCATGTGAAGCATGTGATATTTAAAGAACTTGGCTTCCATAACTAGATTGGTAGAGGTGCTATTGGTTCCAGTGATGTGAGGGAGGGCTCTAGCTGGTAGCGATGCAGTCCTTGCCAGAAAAGAGGAGGTTTGAGTCAGAGTTGAAGAAATTTTCTTGTGCTCAGTGAAATCAGAAGACTGCTCTAGGTCATAGAGATGCCGCTGCGTCCAGGGAGGTGGGTGATCCTATGAAGTCGGGTAAATGCCCTAGTTGATAGAAATGTTGTCACGCCTAGGGAGGTAGGGATTATGTTTAGGGTGAGAGAGATACCATTGTGCAATGGGTGGGCATACAAACAGGGCACACGTCCCCTAAGCCTTTCAAAGCCGTGTTTCAAAATTAAAATGTGCAAATCTTTTGTAACATTCCCTCCGTCTTCTCTTTTAAATATTTATTTCCTACCTTTTCTCTTTTAATTTAGACAAACTTGAAAAGTAATTAGAGGTAGGGCAATCTCTCAAAAAGCTGTGACAGAATATCAGTGAGCTCTCCAGTTGGACATTGAAGAGCGATTCTCTTAATTATTTGTTCCCCGTCTAAAAAAGAATCAGCTGCTCACATGGATACAGGCTGATTACAAGAGTGTGCTGATTGGCTGCAGGACACAAGCTTATTTAATTAGTTTCCTCATTTTCTTGCAGCATGAGGAGAAACCTAGCTCTACGGAGAGGCCCTGAGAAGCTTTATTTATGCCCCTGCGAAAAGTACATTCTAAATGTTACCAGGCAGTGCGTTTGCAAGGCAGGTAGAAGGAACGTCGGGGAATGCAGAGGGTTCTGCGCCCCGCACACCGAGGAGAGAGTCTGCATGTTTGTCTCGAGCCTTCAAAGGGCTGACTCGAAAGAGACCAGGCAAGATCCAGATGTGTGACACCGGAAGCTGTCGCTGCAGCATGTCTTGGGCTTGGTCTAACTGAACGGATGACGATGAGACAGCCATTTTGGAATACGTTTAATTCCAAAACAAAACGCGTTAATCCACACATATTTTTCTTCCAATATGATGAAGTGAGTAGTTAGGCAAGTTTAGTGAAGCTGTGTCTAAGGGGTAAAAAAAGATATTGAACATAAATAGGAAATCAGGAAGATCTACCATAGCATTGTGTGAGAGCACCACCGCAGCAGCTCCGATCGGAGCACAACAGATGGTCATTTCTGCTATGGCCGAAGTAAATTAATAGAGCATGATGAATGCATGAGGGTTGTTAAAGGGGCAGTCTGTCCATTAAAAGCAACTGCGACAAGATAATAAACAGAGCGACCAAAAAAACAGGCAACAGCAAAAACGGGCAGGGAAGGAAGATAAAAATAGTCCCACAAAACACAGAGGAAGCAGCAAGGGATAAAGATACAGTAGTTAGGCAGTGCTGTGTGGGAGGAAACGAATGACAAAAGGGAGGGACAAGAAGAATGACTGACCACTAGCAACAGAGGATTTTTAAAGGACACTGAAACAAACAAATGAGAAGTAGTTGGTGGATTTTACCTCCAAAAGAAGATACAACAGGTCTTGAAAGCTCAACCTAAAAAATGCTTTTGAAATGTATGCTGTGTGCGAGCTTGCGTGTGAGTGTGAGTTTACGTAAGAGAGGATGTGTAAGTGTGAGTATGTGTAAGCATGTGTGTGTGTGAATTAAATTGAGGGTCTTCGGGCGTATTATGTTACATCCGATACCCCTGGCATTTTAGTGAATTGACGTTCATGGTCCAAAGGCACATTGTTTACTTCAGTTCTTTAATTGCCTAAACTATCTAGCTTGGGTATCTGAAGTAAGCTGGTTCCATGAGTAGAGGTGACACAGCAGACAAAATCAGGTAGTGTCTTTCAAGTAATTTATTTAGTTCTTAACATCAGAGATAGCAGCCCCACCAGGAGCAGCCTGCTAGCTGCTCAGCCCATCTTCCCAACTGTCTCACTCACACCAGGCACCCAGGCATTCCACTCATGTCAACATTCCACACAGAACACATACACTGGCTGAGCAGCTAGTTACAAGGTAAAGGGAAACACTATTAACGTAACAAAGATACTACAGTATCCTTATGGAAACGCCCAGGTACATTCAGTTGTTAAATACTGTTTTTACTAACATTCCTTTACTCAATAAGAAAAATCGTTCACTGGTTGCAGATGAGGTAATGAATGCCAATCTTGAATAATTTACTTCCTTGATTGTGGCCTCTCAAAATTCCAGCTCTCATAGCAACAAATAGCCCAGAACGATGCTGTAAGAGTTAGCACCACCCTGTGTATGAAAGATCATTATTCATTTGTACAGAGAGCCCTTCCCTTGGCTACCGATTACTAACAGAATCAGTTTCTAGGTCCCCTGCATCAACTTCCTGCATCAACTGGGACAAGTCTATCTGCCTAATAAAAATTTGTCCCTGCTCGCCACTTCGGAATCTGGAGAGCAAATATAAAGCGAAATGTAATCATCCCATCAAAGGTAGTCAGTTACTTTTTCTCGGGTCAAACCCCTTGTATCCTGCAAAGCATTACATCAGGCTATAGGGCACAGTCTTCATTCAGGCAAACGTTGAAGCAAGTCTGTTTGGCTAGAACATTTTAAGGCTTGGGCAATAGACCAGGGGGCTTATTTATGAGAGCCCAACATCACATTTGCACCACGTAAAGATTTATGAAGCCATGCAAAGTCACCCTTCATTCTTTGAGTGGCCTCATAAGTCATGAGTTAAGGCAACGCAGTGCAAATCGCTGCATCGTCTTACTCTGCGACCAGGAGGCATTTTGGGGTTGCGGTGGGTTTTCCCACGCAACACCCATAGAATTTGACTCTGCCCTAGATTTACAAAAACATATAAACCTGGGGAATTGCCAAATCTTTACACTTCCTGAGGGGAGGTGTAACGAGGAGAAATAACTTCATTTGTCCTTGTTTTTTCCACTTTCCAGGTGTGCTGCATTCTGCAGAACACACATAAAAGGACAACACCTTTAAGAACTGTTTTTTTGCAGGAAGCTTCCGCTTACTGCACAAAAACGATCTGGCCTGCAACGGAGGCACCCTTGCAGTATGGTGCACCATGCCGAAACAGCACTTTGGCAGGTAGAAAGGACAGGAATGTGCTGTATTACTTAAATCCGGCCCATTCCGGTCCTTTCACTTTGGTGTAGGGTAGCGCAGCAAGCTGCCTTGCTGAGCGGCCCTACGCCAAAATGCCATAAATGATGCACCAGGTTTGTAGGAGTATTATAAACACTGTCAGTCAGGTAGAATGCATTCTACCGGAACCTTCCAATTATCGAAACTGCTCTTATGGCCACATTTCGAATGCACTCATTCTAACCTTGAAAGGTGCTGATTTGGGTTCTAATCGCAGCATTGGGCGGAGACACAAAAAATGAGGTTATTGAAAAATATTTCTTTGGAGCAGATGGAGCTATTCTGTTTAATATATTAAGTGTTATGATAAAAGCATGACTAATTGTGTTTAACAGATTTGGACAATTGTGTTAATTGAAATGAAAAATTGCAGCAGGGGTGGTATTGTTGCTTCTATTTGTGACTAATAAAGAAAGCCAGAGAAGCTTTACAATCAGGTTTCTTTATTGTTGCCGATTTTCTTCAGGCAGACTTTTGACATTTAATACATATTTACTGATAGGCCAAAGGCTACCTCTCACTGACTCCATCCCACATGCTCTTGCTGACGTTGCTCTCATGCCACCAACCCCCAATTGATTGGTTTCTTAAGTTAACTTTTTCCATTTCCAACTCTGACCAATTATAAACTTTCTTTGCTAAAAATTACTTTTTCCTGGAGCTAAATGAAAGATATCACCAATAGAAATAACAGTTTTCAGATTAAGTGTGCCTAGGTGAAAGTTTATTGCATAGCAAACACAACAAGATGATGGAAGGAGTGCTGACACTTTTCAAGCACTAGAAATCTGGGTTAAACCCATCGTTCTTTTGCTCACCATGCCACCCCTGTTTGGACCCAGCCATATGCAAATCAGCAAGAAAACCCTGTCTGGGCACACCTTTGGCCACTTAGGGCGAACATAGCAAGCACAACAAGATGGAAAAGTGCTGAAACTTTACAAGCACTCACCCCCAGTCAAGAGATCTGGGTTAAATCTCTCACTATTGTTGTGTTTGCTATGGTCAACCTAAGTAGCCAAGGGTATGCCCAGACGTGGGTCTCTTGCTTGCTGTGCCTCTGAGTTCAAGCTAGTCTGGTTGATGAGGGGTGATACCCCGAAACAGGTCCCAGGATGCTAGCTTTCGGTCCAGGAAGGACCTGGCCAGGCAGTTTGGGCTGGACTGTTCCAATGGGGAGCAGGTTCAAGACTGATTTGCACATGGATGGGTCCAAACCGGGGTGGGATGGTAAGCATAGAAACAATGGATTTTTACCCAGATCTCTTCACATTGAGTGAGTGTTTGAAAAATGTCAGCACTCCATCCATCATCTTATTTGTAAACGTTTGCAATAGCCTGCAAAATTTGCAACATTATAGACTTTCGTTTTACCCCCAAAAAATGGAAACATTCATTGAAATTTCACATTGTGCAATTATGGGTAACTACTTTTTTTAAAACGAACTTGTGGCTCGCACAAAAAGGCTCACAAGATTTCAGCAGTAGACTGTTTAGCAAGATAATGTCTCGTAGAGAAGCATTTTCTGCTCGATCTAATATTCGGTCGGTTTCTTACTAGACTCTTTTTTTAAACTAAAAGTACGCTCTCCTTTAAAAGGTACACTAGTTACCCGCAAAACACATTTCACTCCGAAAGTGTAACTTTGTCAACTTTTCAGTGGATTTCATGAAATTTAATAAGAAACATTTACATAGTTCTAATGTAAAAGCAATGGAGTTCAAACACAATACCCTAATGATAGAGGTAGCTGCATTGAAGAAAGATTCATTGCAAGAACATAACATGTTACTGATGCCCGGAGGAAAGACGGAGGGCATAGGGCGATATTCTGTAGAAGGAAAACAGTATTGAAAGAGCATGCACAGGCATTCTTCCTAGAGAGAAACAAGTGAAAAGGAGAGCGGGGTACAAAACCTGCTGAAAAAGACAGCTCTAAGCAAGTATTTTAATGACACAACCCACATTGCCAAAGAGTGGAAGGTAACTGGGGAGAACCGAGATAAAATACGCCGTTAGAGAAGAACAGAAGCAGGGAAGGGAGAAGGGACAAACCAATAAAACCAAATAGGGGGAGAAAAGAGTGACACGGAAGTAGACGTGTAGGCAGAGAGCGGGGAGTAGGAATAAAGCAATATAAGAGAAAGTTCGAAAGATAGGGTGAGTGAATATTGAGACAAAGAAGAAGAGAAAGATTAGCGGGGATAGCATGAAGGGAGGAGATGTTAGAAAGAGAGTTAGACCAGGAAATGGTGGGAAAGAACTATAGAGACATGTACAAGGGAGGAGTGAAAACTAGTGCTGTGGAAGGGAAGGAGAAAAGATATAAATAAAGGAGGAAAAGAAGCACACTGGCTCATTCTGTTAAAAGATGTCCCATTCTCCTTCAAATGTTGAGTCTTCTTGACAAACCCCTGCTTACCTGCGCACAGCATGCTTCACCGATTCCTCATTGTGGCTGGCGACTATGAGATTATAACGGTCCCCGTGGATGGCGATCAGCTCCAGCAGGGTGTCCAGGGAGCGCTGGTAGCTGTGGGAGGTGAAAAGCAAAACACAGTGCAACGGAGCCAGTTGAAATATAACACCAAAGTAGATGACTGGCTGAGAAAACCATGTGCACATCTTTAATACAGTTCTCTTCTCTTGAAATGGATGAATAAAAAGCTCTGAGGCTCATGCTTTACTTATTGATCAAAACTGCACTACTGCTCTAATTAATGTACATATGCATTGATGAGATGCACTCCTTTGTACTCTTGCTTTATCAATCTTTTTTAATTCTGTTTAGCTGCTTCAGACCTATTGTGGCATGCAATGCAGGATACGCGCTCCGTCCAATTGCGCTTACGAATTAGAAATGAAAACATGGGGACCCAGTTAGATCCCTTTTCAAGCAGCACAGCCTTGCCCGTTGCTCCAATGAATCCAATAAATCAAGTTTATCAATGTATGTACTTCAATTTTTGTACTCTTTGACACTATTCCTTTTCTTCTTTTTTCATTTTTAATTGATTTATTTTATCCATTCCCAAATGTATTCCAAGAATAATTACAAACAGGAGATCCCTTATCAAGGCTGTGCTGCTTGATAAGGGATCTAACTGGATCCCCGTGTTTTCGATGCTCTATTTAAAACTGTAAAGTGGGTTGAGATGAGGGATCAGGACTGTGAGCCTTCATAAGATTAAGTCCAGTGCCAATAAATTAAACTTCCACAAGACAAGAATTCAAGTCAACACCAAAAGGGTTTTTTCAAGATTGGGCTCATCACAGTAGGCAAAACGTTGATTGTTATATCATGGGTAATCAGCAATCACAATGAGTCAAAATCAAATAATGCAAAAGATTTCACATAAGGAAAACCTCTAAAGCAAGAAGTCAGCCAGAACCAACATGTAGTTTGGTTAAAGGACTGACATAATGTTTTGTGCAAATGCATTGGGCTAGGGCTAAGTCTTAATCAAATGACAAACTGGCAAAGAGTCTGCATTGTTAAGAAAGAAAGAAAAGTCTAAGTATAAATCAAAAGACAGACAAACATATTGTCTGCTCTCTAAACTAGTGCACAAAGCTCTGGCACATCTCCCAGAAAAAACATCATCTTTTATAGGATTTTAGGTAAAGAAACGACACACTCAGTATGGTCTGACAGGACATAATAGGGCTGGAAACACAAAGATGCAGTCACGTAATCCAATCACTTTTCAAATATTCAAGATACAGCAAATACGATACATCTAGTAAACAACTACCTTGCTGCATATTAATGAATGAAGTGTGACTAGGAAATGAAGGAAATTACATGACATTTGTACAATTCAGAAATACAGTAGGCAGCTCAATTATTAAATGCCCCCCAGAAAAAACTAGAGCAAAGGACCTTGAATGTTAGGAATATCCTGCATATTGCAGAACATAAATTAATAGTCATATTTTAGAAAACAAACATCACCACGAAAAAGGCTTTTATGTTGCTTATTTCTTGATATGAAAATACACATAGAGAAACATTTGCACACAGAGAATGCTCGTTCACACAAAATACCAGTGCACTTTCCTTCTGCAAACATGAATGTTGTCAATGGAAGCTAGTTAAGGTCTATTTGTTTCGAGT
The DNA here is from genome assembly GCF_964204655.1 of Triturus cristatus. NCBI lineage: Eukaryota > Metazoa > Chordata > Amphibia > Caudata > Salamandridae > Triturus > Triturus cristatus. The sequence goes on along the minus strand of NC_140590.1, from coordinate 1,300,939,499 downwards.
ATTATATAGTGCGAACAAGACCCTTTCGGGTGACAGAGCGCTTTATAGGACAAGCAAAAGCAGACAAATATTAACAGACTGAGTTAGTATACATGACATGGTATATATATCATTGAGAATAGTATTTACATGCACAGATGGGAAGAAGAGTGGTAAGAAGACATAGTCCAACATAATTCCTGGTCTGAAAATGAAAAAAAAGCAAAGCAGGGGGGAGAATCATGCAAGACTCAGGGAGCAGGTGGAGGGGAGCGGTTGTGGTTGATGAATTTGTTGGATAATAGAATTTTTCTTTCTTTCTTGAAGATGGATGGCGATGGATTGCATCTAATCTCAGGAGGTCGATAGTTCCAGATTCTGGGGGCAATTCTGGAGAAGGATGTATGTTTTCTTTTTCTTGAATTTTTGCCGCTCGAGGAGTGAGGTGCTTGCACTTCTGAAGGTCTGTTTCCACCTGAAAGGGTCCATTCCTGTGCCAGGTTGGAGGGGGTATTGTGGTGAAAAGCTTTATGGGTCATACATGCAATTTTGAGCTGGATCCTAGCCTCGTAGGGTAGCCATTTCAGTGACTGGAGGTACGGGGTGGTGTTAACCCTTTTGTTTTATCCCGTGATGAGCCTAACTGCTGCATTAAGTGTGGCCTTCAGTGGTGCAAGTAATATTTTTGGGAGGTCCGCAAGGTTAGAGATACTGTAGTCTAGTTGCGGTAGTACAAGAGCTTGAACTGCTGTTTGAGTTCTGCCGGGGGTCGGAAAGGTTTGAGTTTCCTAAGAATATGCAACTGATGGTTAGCACACCTGGTGGCGGCACTGATGTGTTTTTGCATGGAGAGGGATTTGTCCAACGTTATACCTGGGGATTTAGCACAGTCAATGAGGTGTTTGGTACATTTAAAGGCAGTAAGATGTGGAAGCCAGTCTTTAATATAAGAGCAATGGAGGGTGCCAGGATAAATAAGAATTCAGTTTTAAGGGCATTGAGTATGAGGTGATTTAAAGTCAGCCAATGTTTCATTTTTGTCAAGGTGAGATCGAGGATATTAATGTCATCAGGCGAAGTGATTTTTATGTAGAGTTGAGTGTCGTCTGCATACATGTGGTAGGAGATGTGGGTACGTTTGAGGATTTCCGTTAGGGGCTCCATGTATGGGTTGAACAATGTTGGGCAGAGAGTAGAGCTTTGGGGTTGGCCCTTAGATATAGTTAGGCTGTCCGGTTTTAGGTTTAAACCTATAATAACTGATAAAACCCCACCGGAAGGGAAATAGCCCTCACCAGTGTAAACATATAAACACTGAAAAAAAACGAAGTGCCATTCAAAGAAAAGAGTGAAAGAAACATTTTTATTTCTTCCAGAAGGGGCCAATACAATGTAATTTTGTTATATAAGGTAGCAGTAAGTAAGACTGGGCTAACATTATTCTGCTTTATTTTTGTTGGGATATCACTAAAATATTGTTTCTTCTTCCTTTTGCTTTTTTCAGTTTTGTGGTCTTTGGTCTAAAGATACAGGGGTTAGAAGCATGTTTTAGGTGTTGTTTAATTATTTTATAAACTGTAGAGAATCAGGAAATATCAAACTCATATTTGATCTTTTGACTACGTTAGAGTCTTTCGCTGATAGGAAAAATGTAGGTTTCATAAGAATCTTTACCAATATTTACCATCACATTTCCCACAGAGAATGAGTAAAAACCCTTGATACATGCGCCCCTTTTCCTAGTGAGTCAGTATGGATAGTAGGTGAATTGCAAAACATCCCAGGCTTTAAACATTCAATGCAAGGTATAGGGACAGGTATATGTATAAAGAGTGCAGCCAACAAGCATCTGTGGTACTGGTGAAAACATGACACCAGACTTTTGGAATACATGGAACATTGTGTCACTTGGAATGCTGCTGCAAAAAGTTCTTACAAAGTTCAATAAAAATTGGAGTGATATTGTTTATATTTGCAGTAATTCAGCTATGTATATGAAAAAGTTGTGTGATGACCTGTCAAAAGCGATAACTGAGCTGAAGTGCTGCCCTGCAAGAGATCCTTGCCACTTGTTAGATGGTATGCTGAAAGCATCTTTACAATCTTCAGAGCTAATGAGGAATGCTATTGATTTTTTAGTCTATTCTGGTGGACTGTTTTGTTATGCACAGAAACTAAAACACAAATATTTCTCATTTTGTGCTTTGTGTGGCATCAAAGAAAGAGTCATCCCAACTGTGCCCCTTGGCTGGGGGTTCTCAGTCCTAGAGGTCATGAATGCTATATTATCCATGTGGCAACCGTTTACAGAATTTATGCTGAGTGATGATGCCAAAGGCAAGAAATGTGAGGATCTTTGGTCAATAGGTCAACATTTCTATCAATATGATAGTGATTTGGAAAACAAGTAAATTCTACTGCATTCTTAGATTTTTACAGGAAAGCATGACTGCTGTTGTGGACATAATAAAACAACTAGAGTTTGAAAACACCTGTATCTACCAAGTGTTCAGCATAATTGGTGTAGATGTGAAACATCTCCTTGAGAGTAGGCTGGGCGACACTTTTGGTGACTTTGGAACTGCAACATGTTCCATGTTAAAGTGCTTGCCACTTGGTAAGCAAAAGAATGTTGAGGAGCAATTCAGGAACTTTTATTTTACAATGTATGAGAAATAGCCCTTCACCAACCATGGCATTTGAAGTCAAAGTCAAAGAAAGCTTTATTCGATTGCCATATGAAACAATCATAAAAGCACATAAGAAAACCACAATTAAGTTCATGAGTTAAAATATCACACAAGTTAAAAATCTCAGCCATAAATGATAGCGAATATTGTACATAATGAGATCGATCATATTTCAAATTACAGATAAAAAGAGATTAAATAGACATACATTTCCTTTGACTCAAAACTCGTTTAAAAAAAGTTAAAATCCTAAAAACGTTGTGCACATTATCCAGAAGTTATAATGCAAGAAAAGACTGTCGGCATTGCCGAAGCCCCAGTGATTTCATGATCGGCAATAAACAAACTTTCCGCGCATCAAAATAAAATCTACAAAAAAGTACGACCTTTATCGTGGACTGTACTGAGTGGTTGTCACAGGTACACAAATAAAGATCTTCTGCCCAATCATTCATTTTTGGGGATTGTGACGAGTTTGTGAAAACCCCCCAGCCTAACTCAAGTCAATAAAATTTTACCGTAAACACCTGGTACAAAAGTTGAATAGGGTTGAATATTAAAAGTAGTTAAAATCAACTGATTGTGCATAACGGTCCGCTTTATAATCTCTGAGGATATTCTGATAGTATCCAGAAACCTCAGAGCCTCCTTTTTTAGGTCCTTCCTCGTTATGTCCATAGTTCTTGGATTAGTGAAATATTTTAAGTGACCTAAATCTTGTTAGAAGTTCCTGACGTATCTCAGCCATGGTATCTTCAGGGCCCCTTCTAGGTTTAAAGTGTCTATCAGGATATCTTGGTTTAACTTTGTTTCTTCTCTGGTCCAGAGCCTATGCCATAGGAGAACTGGCTGTAGTTTTATTAGATCAGAAATATACGGAAGACCCAAGTTGCATGACAAATAGTTGATGATGTACTGTTCGGGACAGATAAAATATATCTTAAAAAATAATTTTCTGCCCTTTGAATTGGAAGCAAGTCAGCACATCCCCAGACCCCTGCCCCGTAAACCGCTGATGAGACACACTTTACTTTATAAATCTTGATCAGTTGAACTGGTGGTCTCCTACCTCTTTTTTTAGCAAACTGAGTCAGGGCCATTGTTGATCTTAATGATACAAGTTTTTTTGCTGAGACTGCTTGTACCCAAGTATCGTTTTGGTCAAAGAGAATTCTGAGATATGAAAATTTCTTAGTGACCCCAATCTTCTGTCCTGCCACAAACATATTTTTGCACTTCTTGCTGTCATGGGCCACACCGCATAATGAAGGTCTTCGAGGTGTTCACTCTTAATCCTAGATCTCCCATAAAGGTAGAAAAAGTCTCCAAAATCCTCTGAAGGCCTACTTGTGTACGGGACATCAATACCGCATCGTCTGCATATAAGAGTGCTAGTATTGGACGTCCAGCTATTTGGGGAAAATCTTGATTTCCTTGCAGGAGTGCCTCGCCCAGACCATTAATATAGAGGTTAAAGAGAAAGGGGGCCAGGACACATCCTTGCCTGACCCCTCTTCTTATTGAAAACGGGGCTGAGCGCTTGCTCTGTAAGCTACAACGTACACGAGCCTTTGCATCAGTATAAAAACACTTCAAGAAGTAAATATTCTGTACATAAACCCCCATATCTTCTAATGTTGACCAAAGTTTACTATGGATCACGCAGTCGAAGGCTGCTGTGAGGTCCACAAACGCTATAAAAAACTTACCCTTCTTCGCCCTAGAGTATTTTCCCACTAAAATAGAAAGATTTAAACTCTGCTCTACCGTCATTGAAGCCTCAATGTGGTACTCTGCGCAATTTACAGATCCGTTCCGTAAAGGGACATTTTCTCTGGAGTTTCAAAAGTGCTGCTTCATTTTTGACTGCTTCAAAACTTCGAGGGCATATGATCCCAGTTCAACGTATATGTTGCAGAACCTGTCGCAGAGAATCACAATCTTCAGGTGCACCAGTATTGGCATGGAAGGCTATGTCAGTGGCCATAATTAGAAAATTGTGTACTGGCTATTTTGGCGTTGCCCATCTCAAGTGCCAATGTTGAGAGGGCCTTTTCCCAGATAAAAGTTTACATGGGAAGGAAAGAGCGAGCGTGCATGACTAAAGACACATTGAAGAAGTATTGTATGGTGTACTACGATAAGTTTGATTTGTAAAAATTTAATTGGACCTCATATACACTGTACATACACTGTCTATATACAATGCTCTATCAGTGCAGAAAGCAAGCAATATCAAAAGCAAAAAGTTCCATAAAAACCAGAAAAACACTGTTTCTGTAGTTTTTAATGGCGTGGAAATATGTAACCACTGATAACCACTGTTTGCCAAAAATAGAAACTGAAAACAGGAAAGCCTAGATATAGTTGTTTTTTCTGAGAGAAGAAAGGTGAGGAGATGGTGGTCAGTCCAATCGCAAGATATGATCGATTTGATTTGTACTTTATTCTCTTTGGCAATGAGTAAGACTAAAGTGGCTCCTTTGTTGTGGGTCAGGCTGTTGCAAGCTTGGATATGGTTGAGGTCCTGGAAGACGGATTTAAAACTGTTCATCAGAGGGTCATTAGAATTGTTTTAGTGAATGTTGAAGTCAACAATCTGGTTATTAAGATCTTCATTGTTGGAGGAGATAACCACACGTCCATTGAACACATTTTGGAGGTTATCTTTGAGCGGGTGGTAGAACGTGTGAAGGGAGCAATTTGAGTTGTTATTGGTGGTGATGTTGACCCTGAGGTAATCGCGTTAGGGGAGTGACAATGTTTTTTTTTTTTAATCGAAAGTGTGGACCTATATATACAGGCTAGGCCATCCCTTGACTTACCTGAGCTGTCAAGTTTGATGATGACATGATGGGGGGAACTAATAAGTCAAGGGCTGGGGCTGAAGATTCTTTCATCCAAGTTTCCGTGAGAATGAGGATATCCAGGTCTTGGTTAAGTATAAGAGGACATATGTCAGCAGCCTTTTTAACAGCTGAAAGGCAGTTAAGAAGTGCGCATTTCAGGGACGTTTTGGAGGAGGTCATATGCATATGTGAGATGGGAACTTGTTTGAGGTTTGTTTTATTAAGCATTATTTACTTCTTATTAAAATCGCTTCTACACACTTCTCAGAAGACAGAAAGATCTGCAAATCAAATCTTCAAATGGAAACTCAGGAAACAATCTATTCCCTCACAAATGCTCCAAAAATCTAGAATGACATGCCAACAAAAATCAGGCTTGTTTCTAGCTTTCAAACACAATCTAAAAGGCATCCACAGGAAAATGAATTTATAGGATGAGAATTCCATCCCCCACTAAGCTGCGCTGATTCTATATAGTAAAGTGTTCCTTTCTAGTTACGACGCTACGTGTATCCTCTGTCATGCAACTATTTTTTGAATTAACAAATGCTTGTTTCACTGTGTATAATCGTGGCAGATAATGGATGGCTTTTTTACTGCATTTTGAGTGCACTGATGTCCTTTGGGATGTAGACTGTGCCATAAAAAGCTGTCCAAAATGAGAAAATAATATTAAAACTATCCCTGAAATTATTATTCATTTTCGTAGTCCCACTGGTCTTTCAGGCACAATCTAGACAATGTACATACATCTGTCTATATTACCCATGAATAATGCATACTTGGGTGCCAAGCAATGGCTTATCCTGCCTACCAGACGTTTTAGTTTGAGTATGAAATCTCCCAGAGCTGTCATTTAACGCTAGCCGAGTGGTAAGGAGGTAGGGAAAATATCATGTAGACGCTAGAGTGTGAGATACCAGCGTGCCATTACCTTGTATGTCGATTCGCGTTGTGTTATACATTTGTGTGTTTGAGGGATATATCATCAAAGTTGTTCCCATTGCTTCGTGTTTATCTCTTCACCAACATCTACATGCCATTGTGCTTGGTAAGTGTTAGAAATGGGATTTCTGGTTGGCTAGGGCTTGCGCCAAAGCCAGACAGAAACCACCACTCTAGTCAGGGCTGGGGAGTTACACCCCAAAGATAACCCCTGCTCACCCCCTTGGTAGCTTGGCACGAGCAGTCAGGCTTATCCCGGAGGCAATGTGTAAAGTGTTTGCGCGCGCACCCAGCAACAACACCCTAGGCCCGCCACAAAAGAAACTCCACACAAGGTTATATATAAAAAATAGCCTTTGTATTATAATATACACATTAGATGATAATCACATAATTTACACTGTGCCAACTGGCACTGGGCAGAATTTTACAAGGGACTATTTACACGGGACAGGGCCACATGGACCACTGTCAGAATCAGCACAAATCACCAATTATACATGTAGAACATATACCAACTGTAAAACACATTATCACTGTAGCACAACCAGTAACTACTGGCGCAATAATGACTTCAGCATTATCACAAGAGAATCAGGTATAAAACCTATCCTGCATCCATCACAGGGGCATAAACACATTATGCAATTTCTCATAAGTCTAACGCAATAGACCTAACCTCCTAAGTATAACTACACTAGGGGCGTACATCACACAGGGAAGTATAATCTCCCTAACATCAACCTAAACAGGTAAAACAACCTCCTATGCAGAAATCCTATCTAGAGGTATAAAATACAGGGTGCGCAAAACATACTATACACAGTACATTTCCTAACACCATAAGCATTAATATATGAATCACAATAACACATCAATCACATTAGGGTCCAGGTTGCGCCAGAACCTAAACGTAGCAGCTGGCACTAAGTGCTGCGCAGCTGTGCAGGAAAAGATGGGGGCGGAGGAGTGCGTCTCACTCCTAACTTAGCACACATGTTCCCCCAGAGAAAGAATACCCTAAACGGTGCAGCTGCCCACTACTTGCTGGGCAGTTGTGAAGGCAACTGTGGCAGGGGCTCTCACTAGCCCCCTAGAACAACTGCGCCAGTTATTGGAGCCCTCTAGGCTCTAGAACAATCATGATGTCCCTTAATGAACACATATGCAGAGCATTGGAGCCACCGAGGCTCTAAAACACATACTGCGGGGGGTTGAAGCCCTCTGGCTCTGGAATTACACCTGCCCATCGCTCATCCCCTCGAGGGGGGGGGCCCAACACGGAGAAAGGACAAGAGCCCCTCTGGCCCAGTAAATAATTAGGCAACACATTGGAGCGGCCCGCAACGTCGGGTCCGCTCATGAAGAGGCACTGTTGCTTTACTCAGCACGGGCCCCTCTGTATCCCAACAACGATGGAGCGGCCCGCTCTCCGGGCGGGACCGCTCGGAATCTGTGCCTCGACCGGCACCTCCCCGCCCCCTTGAGCCCTCACTCACCGGTTCTGGGGGGGGGGGGGGAGTTTCCTTTCCTCCGGTCTCTGCTTCCCTCGCAGCCCTGGGGCTCCCTCTTCACTACGGGAGCCCCGGAAGGGACCAGGAACAGGCGCTGCCTGCACCGGCTGCCTCCATTCACCCGGGCGGCTTCCAAGGTGGCGGCGTGCATGGGACTTCCTCTCCTCTCACTGGAGGGGTTTCCCTCCTCCTGCGAGGAAGCCCCGCCCACGGGAACAGTCTTGCCTCTTCCGGCTCGCGCTGGGCAGCGGCCCGGAAGAGGTTTCATTGCGGCCCGGCCGCGGCTGTGATTTTTCTTCGTAAGAGGGGTAGGCTCCCTCTAAATTCAAGATATAAGGCGGGGTGGTCACCCGCCGAACATGGCAAATCGCGGGGTGGGCACCCGCTCTTTTTAAAAGATGCATAACGCGGGGAAGGCTCCCGCACCGGACAGGTAAAATGCGGGGTGGGCACCCGCCATTTAAAATAGCGATATAAGCGGGGTGGGCACCCGCAAAAGCTCACAAGGAGGGGGGAATCCCTACGAGGGGATTCCCTCAGCCAGGGCTGCAGCGCAGCGCTGCTCGGCCCCCGGCTCTCCCTCTCCTAGGAAAATGCTCCAGACAAAGCGCTCCCAAGCCTTGGCAAAGTCCAAGAACAAGCAAAAGGGTCCAAGAAGTGCTGGAGGCATCAGGGGGGCAAGGTAGGGCCCAGGGGCCAGCACAAAGGGCCCTCCAGCAGGGAGGCAGCCCCCATGGCGGTCCCTCCTGGGCCCCACCAGCAGCAAGCCTCCCTCTGTCAGAATCCAAAAGAGAACAACAATAAAGCGCTCACCAGGCGCTAGAAGTAAAGTCCTTGAAGTCCATCAGGCATCCAGGGGCTGGGCAGGGCCCAGGGAGGCAAGCCTTCCCCTGAGCCCCAGCAGCAGCACGCCCCTGGTAGATTCAAGTCAGAACAAGAACATTTTCATGGGGTCACAGCCCCTCTTTTATACACCAAATCCATTGTTTCCAAAGGTGCAGGGAAGGGGCGGACCAGATGCAACTGGTTCCTGAGCACTTTGTTTTGCTCAGCCCCTCTCCCTATTCACAGGACAGGCCAGGGACATCAGACGCACCACAGGGGGTGGAGCCAGCATTGTGTGGGGAAAGCCCAGCCTTATTCATGTCCCAGGTGTACTCCTCCCTGCCATCAACATGCAGATCCCTCCACCCACCACCGGGGCAGACCCATCCTGACTCCTAGAGACAGACACACCAGCCAATCACAAGCCAGACAGTCACTGCACATTTATGCCAGCATCTAGAAGTGGCACTTCTACACTAGCCACAGTAACGCCGCACACATCATCGCGCAGCATTTAATCTCACGAGTTCGCACATACCAAACTCGACCCTGCACTCCTCTCACATCAGGACTTAACACGGTCACTCAGATCCCCCATGCATTCCTATGGGAGGGCAGGTCAGTCTCACTAAACCATACACAGAGCGCACGCGCTTTCCACTGGGACACAGTGTGAAAGCGCCTAGAGGCCTAAAACCACTAGTACAACACAGGAAAAAGGATAGGATACTGCAAAAAGTTCTAGGGGAGAACTTGCCAGAAGGGCCAAGGCCAACAGTAAGGATGTAGGTTAGGTGGGGTGGAGTGTTAGAGAACCTGGTACGTGCGAGAGATTAGCCACTGAGTACTGTCTAAAGACCGGACTAGGGTCTCGAAAGCTGAGAGCAGAGAAGAGGGCCCAGTGGTGAAGTAGAATGTACTGTAGCTTAGTAGATGCAGGAAGACTAAACTCTTGCCAACGTCGGTCAAAAGTTTTAAAAGATCCAAAATCTCCAATGAAACCCATCCTTGACATGCTTCAAACGGGACCTTAAATACCTTCAGATCAACAAATACTTTAATACTCAAACAAACTAAATGATGCTCAAAATTAGTCACACAACTGAATTAGAACCTTAGGCGGGCATTTGATTTGATTGTTTAAGCTTCCTCCTTGTCACACACGCCTTAATCTTGTTCTGTTACAATGTTCTGTACCTACCATGACTGCTTAAGGATCTCCTAGATATGTTTATGTGGCTGCACCTCTATGTTTAATCTGTATACTTCTATGTACTTCTATGGAACGACCCTGTATTATATGTAAAGTGCTCTGATACTGTCGGGAGGTGCCCCCTTTCTTGAATCGGCCGACCTCGGACTTACCTGTGTCACCTCCCTCTTGTGCCCCACAGTCCCCAGAGAGCCGGATCGGAACCACACTGCCATCACCGGAAGACAAGGTAGAGCGCTGCCCCTTTCAGGAATGGGCTTCCCCGGAGGAGAAGGGACACACCCCCTGTGACGTCGACTCACCGGATTGGCTGGCCGTCCAGAGAAAGGACGCAGACGCGGATGCGGTAGGAGCCCGGAGAAGCAAGGAGAAGCGACGGAGCAGGAAGACGGAGATCGAGGAAACGAGACCGAGAGACGAGACCCGGAAGCCGGAGAAGAAGCTGTGACTGAGCCAGGAAGCGAGGACCGTGCTGCGCCCTGCCAGGGACCCGGAGGTTCCTGGCTACGACAGGTACGGAGCCGTATCCTGGGTCCTGGGAAGCGGGTGTGGAGTAGAGAGGGGGACACCTCGTGGTAGACCGTGGACGGTTCATCTACGGGTATCACCCTTCTGCAGCTCTGTTTGGTGATCGGCTCTTTTCTTTTTGTTTCGCAAGCACACTTCTTCATAAATTGCGGTGTCCCTCACTAACCCTGCCCCAAGACTGATACAACGTTCCCTGAATCTGAGAGGACTCTCTTTTCTTTTGTTTTATGTGCGGAACCTCCCCTACCTCAGCGGTGACGTAACCAGGAAAAGCGGGAGATAAACTAGACGACCGACGAGACCGGAGAGAAGTCCAGGAGCCTAGTGACCCAGCGCCCCCTGAAGGACTGAAAAGAACCGTTATAAAGTCTTGTCCAGCCTTAACATTAAAACCTCTCAAACTAAGACTAGTCTCACGTCCTCATTTACGCTGCCCGGGGAGGGTGAACCCCACAAATTGGTGGAGAATGCGGGCATAAGAGCGCAGGACTAAGACACCTGATGGAGGCGCTCATTCAGCATTTGGTAGAGGGGCAGCGTAAATTAGAATGGGCTGTAGAACGACAGTTGACCAGTGCACAGGCTGACCGAGACACGTTTAAGGACCAGATGAAGGCGCAACTGGATGCGCTGTCCCGAGTCGTTGAAGAGTTGCCCTCTGGTCCAGTTGGACAGGCCGCTATCCGGCCCTCCGGTGCCTTTCCTACAGTTTCATTACAAAAGTATGTCCCCGGCGAGGATCCCGATGCCTTCCTGGTTAACTTCGAACGTGCGGCTAAAGCGGCGGGATGGCCCAAAGAGAAGTGGCCTTTCTTCCTGGCACCCCTGCTGTCCGGGGAAGCCCAAGCCGCTTACCAGTTGGCCAACGAGGGGGGCGACGTCCTGTATGACGACATTAAGGCCGTGATACTGGAACACTTAGGAATGGACGCCGAAGCGTATAGACTACGAATCCGGCGCGAAAAGGGCGCTTCCGGTGACACCCCGAAAACCCTGTATCTAAAGCTGAAGATGGCCGCCGAGAAATGGCTACGTCCGATCGAGTACTCAAAAACCGAATTCATTAACGCCGTCATATTGGAGCAGTTTGTGGAAGCATTGCCCTTTGCCACCCAGCGTTGGCTACGTCAACATGCCGGACTCACCATAGACAGGGCCGTGGAAATGGCCACATCGTATGTCAGAGCACGGCCTCGTCCTATAACATGGGAACCCGAAAAAGGGATACGTCCCTCAACTTTACCCCGCCGACCTCTCCGCATTATCAAGGAACCAGAAAAGGTCAGGGCACTTCGACCAGAACCCCTGGTCCCTCGACAACCACAGTGTTTCGAATGTGGCGACTGGGGGCATATCGCCCACGTTTGTCCACGAAGGAAAGTGGAAGAACCGATGGATGATAGCTACGGACCCCGCAACATGCTATACTCCACCGAGATGGGAGCGGCCTATTATGTAAGTCTCCGGGTAAATACATTCACCGTGGCTGCCTTGTTAGATTCGGGGTGTAGACAGTCCATGATTAAAAGCTGTTTTGTCTCCCCAAACCAAAGGGTCCTGGGTGGTCAGGTGGCTATTAGGTGTATTCACGGGGACGTACGATTTTATCCCACAGCCAGGGTACCCCTTTCTTGTCCCGGGACAACAGGTTCCAACTATGTCACCGTAGGGTTATTAGACACTCTTCCTGAGGATCTCATCCTTGGTACGGATAACCCAGACTTTTTGTCCTTCTTCCGGAAGGCCACAGAAACCCCGGTCAATGCGATTCCCGGTCTCTTGGCCCAAGAGCCCTGGGCTATTGACCGGAATTTCCATTTGGCCCAAGTTAACGATCCTACACTCCTTCACGCCTGGCAGGAGGCCAAAAAGCCCCCTGCACAGTGGCTGGGAGTATACCCCTGCTTTTCCCTCAAAAAGGGACTCTTATACCGCATCCCTCAAGCACAGGGTCCCTCACAACTCTTGGTCCCCAAGCCTTTCAGAGAACAGGTCCTGTTTTTTGCGCATAGTCACCTGTTGGCCGGCCACATGGGAGCCCAGAAAACCACAGCCGACATACTACGACACTTTTATTGGCCCGGTATATATGCGGAAATTAAATCCTATTGCCAGAGTTGTCCAGTCTGTCAGTTCAAGAATCCATACCAGCCCCCACGAGCACCCCTTCAGCCTTTACCAATCGTGGGACAACCCTTTGAAAGGGTAGGTATGGATATCATAGAACCATTACCCCGCACGTCACAGGGATATCGACATGTATTGGTCTTGGTGGACTATTGCACGCGGTTCCCCGAAGCCTTTCCCCTCCGGAGTACTACCTCCACAGCCATAGCAGATAAGCTTATGGAATATTTCTCCCGGGTGGGGTTTCCCTTACAAATCCTTACCGATCAGGGTACCCCCTTTGTGTCCTCCCTCATGGCCCAGGTATGCAAACTCATGAACATAAAACACTTGAAAACCTCCGTGTACCATCCACAAACGGACGGATTGGTTGAGAGGTACAATGGCAATCTAAAGTTGACCCTCAAAAAGATGCTGGAGAGCGAAGGGAAGTCTTGGGCACGCCTACTGCCTCTGGCGCTCTTTGTCATTAGAGGGCAGGTACAAAATAGCCTAGGGTGTTCCTCGTTCGAACTCCTCTACGGCAGGCAACCGCGTACGTTGCTGGAAATGACAAAGGAAACTTGGGAAGCAGAAGAGGATAATACCCAGACTCTCTTGTGCCTCTCCATAGATGGATTGTTTGGGACAAACCTTTGTTTACACGGATCCTAGCACTGGGAGAGGTAAAGGAAACCATTATTCTTGTGATCATCGAGGGGCGTAGTCCTATCTTGCAAAGGACCGGCTTTAAAAAGGACCACCTAACCCTGTTGAATGCCTTCTCTGCATCAAGCAAGAGGAGGCAAGCCGGGATTGGATGATGTGATTTCTCGACTAGGTGGGCCAATCGGCGAATATTATCCACCCCCTATTACGAATAAAGTCGACCTGGTCTGGGCCTTTAAGACCCGGAAGATATGGTTCCAGTTTATTTGCTAAGAGTTTTGTACAGAGCTTGGCATCAGTATTTAAAAGCGCAATGGGATGTTAAAAGGTGCAACGGGAGGGCTCCTTGCCTGGTTTTGGACTCAACGTAAACTCTGCCTCCGACATGGTGAGAGTAAGGCCCGAAAGTGGCTGTGAAGGTGTTAAACAGTGCAAGTAAATGCTCCTGTAGTTGGGGTAGAAATTTACAATAAAAGACAACTGGGAGGCCATAGAGCCAAGGGTCTTGCCCAGTGGGAGGCCCTTCAGGGCAAGTTGGAGCTCCTCTGCAGAAATAGGAGCATCAAGCTCCTCAGAGTGCATTTGATCCAGAATTTAACACTTACAACCCGCAAGATACCTGCAATGGCCTAAGAGGCATCGTCACCATTGTAAAGATTTTAATAGAGGTTATGGAATGCCTGCTGTTTGGCCACTTCTGAGGTTGCCCAGGTACCATCTGTAGGCTGAATCCCAGGAAAATGTGTGCAGGGTCATTAATGCTGGAGCTTTTGCGACAAGAGGGTTCCCCCCTTGTTTCCCCCTCGTATTATTTTTTTTGAGTGCAAGCAATGAGCGTTCCACTTTCTAAGTACAATACGCCCGTAACTATCCTTTCAGCAAAGCCAGATGCTGTTTACTGCATCTGGATGGGGTAGAATGATTGAGGCGTTCCTGCTCTTTAATGTCAGCTACAATGCCTGTCTCAACCAGCCTGGCCTCTCGTGTCTCGGCAATGGACATAGTAGTAATGGCTCCTCCAATGGTGGCCTTGAACCCGCCCCAAAGTGTGTGTGCTGAGATGTTGGGGTGTGTGTTCAGCTCAAAAGAAGTTTGCTATTGCTTGTTGGACATCCTCAACATCTACTGGACAGCACAGTAGCAGCAGAGGAAGGCACCATCGCGGACACGGCTGAGCATTCCCCCCTATTCAAGACCAAGAGCTCTAGGTTTGCATGATCAGATATTGAAATGTCTGATATGAGGACAGTATCCAGGTTGCATGGCAGGGAGTGAGTGTGTGAGAAAGAGGTAATCAATACGTGCATATGACTGATGGACATGAGAAAAAAATGAGAAATCATGGGTGTCTGGGTGGCGGTATCACCACACATCAACTAAGCCCATGTCAGCGATGTCACATTAGGGGACATAGCACCCGTTCCGTGGAAGGAGGCAGCGCTACGGTCGAGGTCAGGGTCCCAGACGAGGTTGAAGTCTCACCCGATAGAAACATCCCCCATCCCAATATAAATGATCTTTGAGCAAGCCCTGAAATGGGTCTTTTGGTCCTGATTAGGTGTGTGCATGTTTAAAAGAGTGAGGGTGCGTAAGTCAAGTTGTACCGTTTGTTTAAAAAAGTGACCTTCTCCATCCTGAATCACCTGCAAGATCCCAGAACTGAAGGTAGCCTTACAAAATCACAACTTTAGCTGTCTTGGTGGAGGCATATGCCCAATAGTGGACGGGGTGCATAGGGTGTGCCATGCGGGGAGTGTCGTGTTGAAGGAGGTGAATCTCTTGGACAAAAAAAACATCAGCATTCTGCTAAAGAAGATATCCCCATATCTGTTTTCTCTTGTTTGGCACATTGAGTTCTCACACATTGAGGGTGAGGAGTTTAACCCCAGAGTTATTTGTCATAGGAGTGGACTAAGGGAGTGCTGTTAAGTTTTAATCTTTCCATTAATGCAGCAACAAATGTATTCAATGAACATTCAAATATTGGGAGATTCCATTGACGTCCAAGAAAAGGGAATATTTTCTCAAAAAAGACCTTCAAGTAATTTTCTTTTTTTTAAATAATACATCTAACCTAAATTTCCCTCATAAACGCTAAACTTCGGATGCCATTTGTATAAATAGCTGTTGGTATTTGTATAGCAGGAATGTTCCTTCAGCATAACTGAGCTCCACAACAATAAGGGTCTGTTAGATGATTCATGATGGTGTATATCAAGAGGGGTGTGTATTTGCAAATGTGTGTTACACAGTTTTACATTACACAATTAGAAGTCACATGGTAAATGTACAGTAAGATTGCATGATTTGCCCAGATTCACAACTGTTTATTCAAATTCTGAAGCAAACAGGTCTCTAAATTCCAAAGTCAACAACATTTTGCACTAGACGAGAGCAACCGAGAAAGATGAAGGAAGGGGAAATAAAATCAACTAAATCCATCACAACATTTAATTCAAACTCATAACAGATAAACAATGAAAAACTAAGTTGAAGCTTGCTCTCTTACCCAAGAAACTCCCCACTCTGATGTATGCTGTGTCCAGGGTGAGACTCCTCAGACCCTCTGTCTCATCTAGCCATCTCATAACTGCTCCGTCAATGAACGGTCTTCACACTCTTACCCCAGTCACTCGGCTTATCCACTTTGGAGTAGCACTTTTGCACTGTCATGCTCACGGTCCTCTAATGTAGCTCTTATTTCTGAGAGTTCACTTTGTGTATATGGTCACTATCCCTACCAGGTTTCGTGGAGCTATTGTCTACATGTTCCAAGTCTCATGATTCGCATTGTCTCTTTCAGGAGCAACTCTCTGTTAGTCCAAGGCACAGATTTGCAGTCCTCCTCCAGGTTCTACAATATCTGAGCTAAGGCATCAAAGAACTCTGGAGCATACGTACAAGCCCCTATCGCCACCACAACGTCACCTATATTGGCTTTGTGGTGGCGAGAGGGGCTGCGCCTTATGCACAAGGAAGCGTTAAGACACTTACGCTGCCCCCTATGGAAAAGGGTGGCGTACATAGGAGGCAGCGCCAAAATTAAGACCAGGTAAAAACTGGTCTTAAATTGGCGAAATGAGGAGCAATGCATTATCTCTCCTCGTTTTTGTTTTTTCCATGTGTGCTGCCTTGTGCAGCACACATGGAAAAGCAAAATGCCATGGTTTGTTTATGTACAGGAAGGTGTCCCTTCCTGTACATGACGAAACTTTAAAAATAAAAAAATGCCATTATGATACTTTCATGTGTGCTGCATGAAGTAGCACACATGAAAGTGATAGAATGGCATTTCTAGGATTGTTTATGTGCAGAAAGGGACACCACATAAAAAATCCTCCCCTGCAAGCAGACCCCCTTGCACTCTGGTGCAAGGGTGCCTGCATTGGTGCTAAGTTGCTAAACTTAGCGCCGTCACAGGGTAAAATGCAAGGCAGCACCACATTCTTGTAAATATGTTGCATCCTTGTGTTCTAGAAGTGGAGGAGAGAGGGGTTAAGCCAGGAAGGCTAACACCTCTCTCCTCCACTTCCTTGTACATATCCCCCTCTGTTTCCGCAATCACTAACATTTGTGTTATCAACATATGAAATTCACTGTACCAGAACTACATGTCCTGAAGTGATACTGTTTTTTCCAGAACTGATCAATGTTTTGGTTATTTGATTACTTCTGTGTACTCAACCCTCAGGGTAACTTTAATCTGATAAGGCCTAATAATATAGGTAAAACTGAGATTACTGGAAAGAGCTTACTAACGCTCTCTCCAAGTATGCTGTAAAAGAATGTTTAATAAATAAGTATATGTAGTTTAGTCATCATTTTAAGGATGGTTTCTGACTCCATTTGAGTGTGGGAGCCCCCAATGGTAGGCACCAACGTACATTCTCCTCTATCTCCTGTCTGGGGTAACAGAAGACTTACTCCTGTCTGCTGTAGCAATGTGGAAGGCATGTCTCACAGAAAGAGGGCAACCATTCATGAATCCCACCTTTTTGTTTTTACTAGGCAGTAACTGGAACGGTATGTTCTTTTGGCCAGGGATCCCGCTTGTGGGATTTTATTTTTCACTTAGGGTCTCTGGTCGTCACCTGACAGATTCCATGCAAAGGTTCGTACCTCAAAAGCAAAAGGTCCCTTTCAGCCACCACTGCAAAGCTTTGATTCCTCTCATACTAGTTGTTCCATCAACTCCCTGGTTCACCACATCAGTGATGTCATCAGTGATGTCACTGACCATGTCATGAATGATGCAATATGTGAGATCATCAGCAGTGCATTGCGGGCGCGTGAGTTATAGTTAGCAGAACTAACTATAACGGTGGAATTTCTATGGTTTTGTACGAGTGAAATGGCCAGCAAACTATAACACCCCTGAAACCTATCTTTTTTTCTGTGAATTTCTAAGGTTTTTCAAATGCTAATTTCTAACTATAACGTTTCTGAAACCTATGGTTTTTTCAGTGAATTTCAAAGCTTTTTTAAATGCTAATTTCTAACTATAACGTCTCTGAAACCTATTGTTAGACCTGGCACCTTGGCGTGAGTCTCCCTTCCTCTTTTTGTCGCTGTGCCTCATGTGTTTTTATGGTGTTGGCCGCTCAGCGCGCTGTGCCACTGCCAACCAGTGTCACGGTGCGAGTGCTCCCTATGTAAATTGTATATGTTGGTTGGATTCCATGATTGGATTGTTTGATTTACTATCAGACCCCAGTAAAGTGCGCCAGGGGCGCCAGGGCATGTAAATGCAAACACCGCTGGTGGGCTTGCAGCACAGGTTGTGCCACCCACAGAAGCGGCCGGTAAAATACGTCTAAGGTCTGCCATCGCAGAACCTGCGTGCAGTCTGGTACTGACACGCCGACCGACAAGTGCCCACACTTGCCGGTCCCTGAAACCTTCCCTTAGCTGCATATTAGTCACCCCTCTGGTAGGCCCACGGGCAGGGTGCGTTGTGAGCCTGAGGTAGGACAAGCCTAGATGCGTGGCATGTCCTAGTAGTGAATTACCGCCATCTTGTTGTTCACTACTGCAAGGCTACCCTGTTCTCATAGGCCAGTATGGGCGGCCTGGATCATTACACCCTATGATCCTAACCGACCCAGGGAACATGGTAGAAGATCGAGTTTAGTATGCCTGAACTCGGAATAATAAGGTACATCTTTTCGCAAGGTTTATTTTAATATTCCGGGTTTGCAAATGCCGCTTTTAGAAAGTTGGCCTTTGCTTGCCTAAACCTTTCAGCCGCCTCTGCGTGTTGTGTATCTGATGTCTGGCTGGTGTGAGTGACAGGGCTGGGGGAACCCAGATGGGCAGGGCTAGGTAGCCTGGTATGAATAGGACGATCGACAGGTAGATGGGTGGGAGGAGTGCTCCTCGGTTCTGAATAGGACAGTGCTCCGCTACCTCGATGCCGGCTCCACCCCCTGTGGAGCGTCTGATGACTCTGCCCTGCACTCTGAAAGGAGAAGCCGGCATCACGTAAACAAAGTGCTCAGAAACCGGACTGAACTAGGCAAGGGCCCCCCTGGCCTGGGAGAACAAAAGATTTGTGGTATAAATGGAGGAGCCCTGCTCCTAAGAAACTAGATCCGCTTTTGACCAAGAAGAATCTCTGCCTGAGGAGGAGGCACCGGGAAAGCTGTAGGAGGAAGACTGTCCCTATCCTGGGGGATTGGCCTGCAGTGGTGACCTTGCTGCCAAAGGAGAGAAGAGAAACTGTTGCTAAAGACTTTTACTTTACTTTTACTTTCAAGACTTGTGCTTTTCCAAAACGATCTCCAAGGGCTTGGAACTGAGCTTGCCCCCTGAACTGAGCCCCAGGACCATTGGGCTCTACCTGATCTTCACTCGCCTGCTGCTGGACTGTGGTGTCCTTTCCCTCGCCGGAGCTGTGACCCTCGTGCCCAGTCCCTCCCTGAGCCGTGACCAGGACTGCTTAGCCGCCCCCGCCTTGGGAAGAGCCTCGCTCGATCAGAGCCGCTCCCCCTACGCTGTGCTGGGCTGCCCCGTCACCTTGCTCGTTGGAGGCTCGCTGTGCACCTTCACCCTCCCGCCGGAATCGGCGTTTGTGAGCATCTCCAAGCCTCGGACGGCCCGGACGCATCGGCGTGCCCGGCTGCCCCGCTTTGTTCACCCGCCACCTACAACACCCCGCTCTTGTCGTGAGCCTGCAGATCAGACACCCTCGTGAAGTGTGGGAGCCCCGGACGCCGCCTCGCTCTTCTGTCGAAGAGCCGCTGAAATCCCGCACCCGCCTTTGCGTGAAGAAACAAGGTACTGTACTTACGAACTCGACCGCGAGCTCGCATCGGATCCAGGGTCCGCAACGTTCTTATTTCCCTGTCATCTGCTGTGTGCTCCCCGGGCGCTGCCTCAGCACGAAGTGCGCTGAGGCCTACAGTTACCTTGTGCCCGCCTAAAGAACTTTCCGTAAAACCAAGAGAACTTGACCGTATTTCCCAGAATTGTGGCCCCATCAGTTCAACGTTACTGGGCCTTGTATTTGAATCTGCTGAAACTACATAAAAGCTTATTTTTATATACCTCCTGATTGGTGTCCGTTTGTGGTGCATGCAAGGGGTTTACTGTATGTGTAATTGCATTTGCCTAACCGTGTACGCCTGAGACTTAGCCTAGACTGCTCGCGCCACGCACCTAGAGGGTGAGCAGGGGTTATTCTGGGGAGTCATCCTTCGCCCTGACAAGAAGTAAAGGGTCCCTGCTTGTTGTGGGCTCACACCTGCGTCAACCAGAGCCCCCTCATTTCTAACACCTATGTTTTTTTTCAGTGAATTTCAAAGGTTTTTTTAAACGCTAATTGTTAAGTATGATAGTAGTTATACCTATTTTTTTAACTGATTTTCTACAGTTTTTTAACTGTTTATTTATAAATATTTTATTCATTAACTAACATTATACATTTTTCAGAATTATTTTTTTTAATTCAAACTGAAATATTGATTAATTTTTTTGTTTTCATTTTTTATTTTAATATATTTATATTATTTTCTTTAAAAAAAAGAAATTTTCCAATTTTTTTTCGGAGTCACACACTCAAAGCGTACACATCACGGTGGGTGCGCGGATTCTACTCGATCGACTTGGCGAGTGAGGCACGGGAAAGTCAAGCTGCCAGAGTAATATTAAGAATAAAAGAAATCAAAGAGGGGTAGACGAGTGTTGCCGCCTTTTCTTGCTTTCCTAACTGAAGAACGCTGTTAAATTATATAACAGGCTGAAATTGTCGACTTCACGATGAAATTCATGGTGCAACCTTTGTCCTGAGGATGGTCTCTGTGATTGATCCTTCAATAGTGAGACCGAAACGTCGACGCTACGACACTTCTTTTACACAACTAATAGGCATTGTATGCAGTTAGAAATTAAATCTGTTTGTATTGATTGATTTCAACATATGACCAAATGTAGATGGCTCGTATTTGTTTGTAAAAAGTGTCACTGACTACTGCTTATGTGATTCTAAATGAGACAGTAGTGTTATGTTGCCATTCATGAAATGTTAAGTGGATTGTTTCACTACTTTATTAAATGAAAATATTGAAAATATATAAAATCATTTTTTACATGAAAGTTTGAAAAACACAAATATAAGCAACGCTAAAAAGCCACCTAATTACAAACAGAATTGCTTTAACTTAAACGAGGGCGAGACCTATTACATTTTCAATGCTTGTTTACTTTGGTTCCATAAAGAAGGCATTCAGATGTGTCACACTTTTTGCCATAAATTCTGAATGTTAGCACTCTAGTTGCTCATTAGATCACCGTAGTAAAGCTACTGCGCTCACCAGGGAAGTCTGCTGCTGGTATTCAAAGTGCATGTTTCAATCTGCATGTCAGAATTTTTTAATGAAATAGAAGAGGATTTGAGAGGTCAAAATGTGCCCTAATTTTTCTTTCTGCAGCACTAATCATAATTTCTATGGCGAAATGAACCCCCTCATTTTGTTCCTTTGCAAATTAAATGTTTTAAGTGTTACCACTTTATTCCAATCAAGATGACATCTGGTGTGCCATACTTTTGTCATAAGTAAGACTGTTAGCGCTCTAGTTGTTCTTTAGAACACTCTGGGACATTCTGTCATTGGGCTATACTTGGGCTACATCTGGGTGATATTTGTGCTACATTTGGGCTCTTTTGTCTCTGGTGGCCATCTTGGGAGACGTATCTGTTATGAAGTTTCCTAATTTCCTCATTTACTACAGTCTCCTCAGTAGGAAATACTTTCAGTTTTTTACTTTGATTCCATCAAGAAGGCATTCAGATGTGTCACACATTTGCCATAAATTTGCAATGTTAGCACTCTAGTTGCTTATTAGATCACTGTAGTAAAGCTACTGCTCACCAGGGAAGTCTGCTGCTGGTATTGAAAGAGCATGTTTCAGTCTGCATGTCAGAATTTTTTAATGAAATAGAAGAGGATTTGAGAAATCACTCAAAATGTGCCCTACTTTTTCTTTTTTCAGCACTAATCATAATATCTATGGCAAAATGAACCTCCTCATTGTGTTCCTTTTAAATTAAACTACTCACTCTCTACTACTCTCTACTACTACTCTCTACTACTCACTCTCTACTACTCTCTACTACTCACTCTCTACTACTCACTCTCTACTACTCTCTACTACTGTCTCTCTACTACCCCCTCTCTACTCCTCAGTAGGAAATACTTTCAGTTTTTTACTTTTATTCCATCAAGAAGGCATTCAGATGTGTCACACATTTGCCATAAATTCAGAATGTTAGCACTCTAGTTGCTCATTAGATCACTGTAGTAGAGCTACTGCTCACCAGGGAAGTCTGCTGCTGGTATTGAAAGTGCATGTTTCAGTCTGCATGTCAGAATGTTTTTATGAAATAGAAGAGGATTTGAGAAGTCACTCAAAATGTGCCCTAATTTTTCTTTCTGCAGCACTAATCATACTTTCTATGGCAACATGAACCCCCTCATTTTGTTGCTTTTTAAATTAAATGTTTTAGGAGTTACCACTTTTTTCCAATCAAGATGGCTTCAGGTGTGCCATACGTTTGTCATGACTGTTAGCGCTCTAGTTGTTCTTTAGAACACTCTGGGAAGCTGCAGTAGAACACAAAGGAATCAATTGACAGTCTCTGCCCTTGTTGGATGTACATGTTTTACTGAGAATGTCAGACTTCATTCTCACATGACTGCGAAAGATAATGTGAATTTACAGAAAATATGCTCTCAGTTTAGCTTATAGATCACCTTCCAAACCTCTGTGGGAAAAGCATAAGAAAATAGTTTTCTCTCAAACATGATTCATGATATCCCAGCAGAAGGCTTTTTCACATGGTAAAATCACCTTAGAACACACCACAATTCCTAAAATGAGTATGGTACCATCAACAAATGATTTATAATTAGGGCTCCCGGTTTTATGGTATTTATTTTTTGGCCATTTCCGTCTGTATTTATCCATATTTATGTTTTGGCTATTTTATCTGTATTTATCCATATTTATTTTGTGTTTTGCGTATAAATGAAGTTGTAAAACTGTACATTTCCATATCTATTTAACGGATAGACGCGCACCTCTTACTTTGATGTCTGCCATGTTTTAGCTATTTAAGCTGCCAAAAACATCTATTGGTAAATACTAGCATTATACTATACATTTCTTATTTAAAGAAATGTCATCCTGTTTTTAATTAACCATGATATTCATCTGCTCAGCTGTTGGCCTATAATTCATGAAAGACAGCATGTAGAGTCACTTAAAAGAAGCACAATTTTCTGTATTTATCCACTTTAAAAAATAAATACAGACAGAAAGCACATTGTTATCTGTCTGTATTTATCTGTAAAAATCTGTAAAAACAGAAAACAGGGAGCCCTATTTATAATGTAACTAAAGTCTTAAAACCTTCTATTAACTGTGATGGAGCGGGTAGTACAACATTTTGTATACCTCCCCTATTATGCATGAAAATACTAATTAAATAATCTATTAACTATAATATTATTAAATGAGTTTGCATGTTTATTAACCAACATTATTAATATTTGAATTACACGTGGGATTTGCATTTTGCATGGCTAAATAACCTTTATGACTAAAATCCGTACGCATACTAACAGTAGTATATGTGGTAAATAGAATACTGCATGATATATGTTGCTTTTGTAATGTTGCCCAAGAGGAGGACCGAAAAGGTGAATATAATGGCTTAAAATGTTGCTATACGCTAGATAAATACAAGCACATAGAGGGATTAGTAAGGGGTTAAAATTAGATTCATTTTCTCTATTTTATTAATTACTCTTTTGTGTTTGTTTTGCATAAGTTGGCGTTTGGGCCTAAATCAAAGATGGCCGCTAATTCCACACGACGAAGTGGCCACTGTCCCATGAGGCGTGGAGTGAGCTGCGCTTGCGCGAGAATTCTCCTAAACCTCGTCACGACCTTTGTTCACCATCTACCCAAACAAGGACAGAGTGGGACATCAGCCAAGACACGAGAACAATCAACCTTACAATAAACCGGAACAAGCCGACTTTTGGTTTTACAAATGACCTCACCCCTCGAACCGAACTGAAAACTTAAAAACCTACATCGGACGATCTCAACCAGCCAATCACAACTGTCCTAAAATATCAAATTGTATCTTCTTTGCTTCATTTTATTATAAAAATGCGTAGTAGAATAGAGAGGGACCGACCAACGGCTGCTTTTTCCTGAATCTTAGAGGGTCCGGATGCTGCCCGATTATCTGATGACTACAAACTTTCTTAAATCCACGGGCAATGATAGATGCTTGCACGTCTCTGGTCCTTTGCTGATCTTTGGGACTGTAGCGTGCTGAGCAAAGAACTTTGAGCTTTGGCTTGCTTTCTGACAATTTACGACAAAATTATGCAAAGCCAATGAATTAGAGGACTCCAAATAGCCAGATTAGGTAAATATGATGTTCTGCGATCTACTAAAAATTTGATATGAAACTTTCTAAATTTTGACGAGATAAATGCAAATTCAAATCGTTATGAAATTTTAGATAAACAATTATTGATCAACGAGAAATTATGAGTTGTGAGTTTCATTAAGAGATAGATTCTGAAGTCTTAAAATGTGTTTTAGCTGGTTCTAAATCACCATCAACCAATCCAACTAATTTGGTCCATTGACTGAAGTGGGAGGAGTGCCTTGACGTTTTAGGATTAAAGATCTGTAGGCGAAAGGGCGTTAATGTATATTTTGTAAATTATTTTTCCTTCCCTATAGGTTATAAGGTGTTCCCCTCACATGTCCGGCGCTTGAATCATTCATCCCTCCTGTGTGTGGAAGTAACGTGTGAGTGTTGGTGTTATGGGTCCCACCAATAACTGCATGTGTGAATGAGTTAGTGTGACGTTGGGTCTGTGACGCAGGGAGGATACCGGTACGGGTTGTTTCCCCGTTGCTAGGGTTTTTGCGCTGGATCAACTGCAATGCTTTTTAATGAGGTGCTATCATGTATATTGGTCCCAAGATGGCTGCCAACACTTCTTGGATTAAGTGCTGACAGCCAACACAGATCTCACGATGAGATGTGTGGTTAGGCTCCGCCCAGATATATCTATGATTTTACTTTTGATTTTCTCAGCAACTACTGAACAGATTTACACCATTTAACCAAAAGGCACGAGTGTGAACCAAGGGCTACCACCTTGCCAAATTTCGGGTAATTCCGTTCAGCAGTTCGGGCTGCAGCTACGATTAACGGTTCCTATGGAAAATTGCATGGGGAAAACATGTTTTGGGACCCCCCTTTTTTCTCGGCTCCTGCTTGATAAATCACCCCGAGACTTTCAAGATAGGAGCGGCCCAGCCCCGGGGACCGCCACCCACCGGGGCTTCAAAAATGAATGGGTGGGGGGGCGCAAAGGCCCCCCCAAGACCAGGGGCCCGTCACCCCCGGGGCTTTGTGAAAATATTTGCGGGGAGGCTCACGTGACTGACCCCCCAGCCCCGGGGACCACCACCCCCCGGGGCTTTGGAAATTGGTGGGAGGGCGGCCCCCCTGGAGCCAATGATGGCCCTGGGGATGGGGTCCTGGGGGATGAGTGATGTCATCAGTGATGTCATTTGAGATGTCATCAGTGATGTCATGAGTGATGTTACTGACCATGTTATGAGTGATGTAATATGTGACGTCATCAGCAGTGCATTGCGGGCGCGTGAGTTATAGTTAGCTGAACTAACTATAACGGTGAAATTTCAATGGTTTTGTACGAGTGAAATGTCCAGCTAACTATAACACCCCTGAAACCTATGGTTTTTTCTGTAATTTCTAAGGTTATTTAAATGCTAATTCCTAACTATAACGTGCCTGAAACCTATGGTTTTTTCAGTGAATATATATTGTAGGAGAGTAGGATCTGCACTTATGTTGCCCCCATTTTTTTTCTGATGTATACACTGGTTTCTGGCTATAGTCTGGCTGGGTCCCTGCTAATCAGGGCCCCAGTCTCTCTGTTCTCTCTAAACAACTTGGTGTGCATATTAGATGCACTAGTGATTGGATACTGTGGTACCTTATGAGCCCCTAGTATATGGTACCTTAGGTACCTAGGGCATTGGTACTTCACAGGTCTACCAGGGGCTGCAGCATATATTATGCCACCCCTGGGAAGCATTCTCAATTTGACACCACAGGCCTGCTACTGCAGCCTGTGTGAGGTAGTGTTAGCACTCCTCACTGAGGTATAGGTTCCTATATCTCACAATACACACACTTATAAACCTATCAGCCACCCCTATAGCAGGTCCTATCAATCCTGAGGGCAGGGTGCTTGGTTTACTATGTGAGGGGGTGCTTCTGCATGAGCAGGACCCCTCTGCAGCTGGCAGAGTCTATTCTCTGTTGCTGTTTGTGGATGCGGTTAAACCATATACTCTTAAGTGCATTATAACCTCGCTGTAAATGCTAACTTTGGAATGACTGCATCAAAACATGTCGTGTTTGGTGTCAAACAACTTGGAATCATACCCCCACACCAGTAACTGGTGTGGGAGTATGATCACACCCTTCTAGAGGGGATGACATGTACCCACTGTACTTAAACGACAGAAATCTGAAAGAGCCCTGGCATCACAAAATGGATGTCACCAGCACAGACACTGGGCTGCCCTCCTGCTGCTGACAAACTCGCAGTGGAGGAAGCCCAACAAAAGGCATCCTGTCACAGGGAGGTGTCACCACCTCCCAGACAGGATTTAGTGTATTGGAGCTGGGTGGGTGCACTCTTAGAGTGCTTTGAAGTCCTGCACTGGGGGAGCAGTAGGCTCCTCTGTGCATATGCCAGCTCAAACAGGTTCAGGGGCTATCTGCCCCTGCTCTGGTGCGAAACTGGACAAAGGGAAGTGGGTGTAACCACCCCCTACCCTGACCCCCCTAGAGGAGTGGTCATAGAGCTAGTCCCTCCCCTATCTTCACTATCAGATAGCAAGCATTGCCACTGCAAAGCAGATAACCCTGGACGACGCTCTACAAAGAAGAATCCTGTCCCTTCAATGTTCTACTACCTTTGTAAGACAGAAGAATCTCCCTTGGAGTCAAGGAGTGACTCCCCTGCTTGGCAGGCACCAAAAACCTTAATCAACAGTTGCAAACGTTCCCGCTCCCGGTAAAGTTCGAAGTCCCTGCTGCCTCGGAAGTAGATTTCCTGACTTCTCAATGGCCATTGTGAGTCCCCAGCGAAGCTGTGGGGAGTGCACCCCACGAGTGACGAGGAACAGCAATACCCAGGGACCATGCACTATTGTCGAGTGCAAACGCTAAACAATGTTCTATGAACTTGTGCATTGGACCATTTGTGGCCCAAGCCTCCAGCAGGTTTTGCACCAAAAATCAGTGGCCTACCCCGTCCCGAGTGACCGTGGGCTCCTGTGAAGCATTTCCTGAGGCGGCGTCTTTGCGATCAATTGCTTGTTGGCTAGTGGGTCTCCCAAAGACTTTCTCATCAACTAAATGGGCTCTCCTGGTTGCTCCAGGCCTGCCCTCACTCACCCTTGCTGGGTGAGTCCATCAGACCTTGCTGGTCTGCATCATCAACTTTCTTCAGTCTACATGAGACTTGCAGCTGCCAAGGCTTGTTGGCTCTAATCCGGTTGCCGACACCGTCATCAGCTGCAGACGTTGTGGGACACTCTGAATCCAGCTGCTGGTCATCGTCAATCCTTCCTGGACCTCGTGAGCGAAGAGTCAAAACACCATTGACGACCTGAATTGACGCAACATCTGTGGTCATCCATCTTGCTGGCCACCGGTCACTGGCAAGTGACCTTGAACACTGTCCCTTCAATTTTCAGGTCTTCTACATCTTCAATTCATCTTCGGATTCCACCGGACACTTCTTCAGTCGTCGCAAGCAGCAATTCTTCTCTGGTCTCCATTGAAAACAGCGACTCGACCCAACACCAAAAGACACCTATGCACCCGGCTTTCCTGGGTGAGGTAACTCATGCACTCCGGTGCCCTAGTGTGTGTTGGCCCTCGAAGTACTTACCTTGTAAGTGGCTTGCTTGTTGACTTCCTCGAAGTACCCTAGAACTTCAAAAATCAAACAGCGATTTGCTCCATTGAAACCAATAGGGAACCCGCGGCTGTGTTCACACACTGCACGCGTCTCCCGTGGGCTTGTTACTTACCTACTAACACTGCAGTAGTGAAGCCCCAGCGATTCCCCAGGCCCTAGGCCTTGTCATTTTGCAATTCAACATTGTTATACAATTTTTTTAGTATAAGGTCTGGTACGCCCCTAGGGCTCCAGCCATATTTGTGCTTAATTTATTGTGAAACGTTGACATTTGAATGTGTACCTGGCTTCTAATCTCATAAAGAGATTAGTAGAGTGTGTCTAGTAATAAATACATATATATTTGATATATATACCTGTGTGGTGTCCTTTCATTTGGTAATTCAAGAGATTATAAGGTAAAACAAGCTGCTTTACATTCCTCAGAGACTTAGCCTGAAGGCTGCTCTCCACAGCTACCACTAGGATAGCTTTCTTTAAAAAGGTTGTCTTAAACCTATCTACCATAAGAGTCGAATTGGACTGGTGCAAGGTGGCCACTATAACTAGAGACCAGCATATACCAGGCCAACTTCTCACATTGGTGGGCAGCGTGTGGGATTCCAGCTTGCCATTGTTTTACCAGAAAATCTCTATTTGAATTACTACCTGAAAATCACTAAAGGTACTCAAGGTACATATAAAGTCAAGCTTAGTATCAATAAGTTCTACTGAACTTAGAGCTGTTTGTGAAGGGCTAAGCACACCCTTGCTACAGCTCAAGCTAGGTTCAGTAGGCCACAAACTAGTGTAGGTAGTACAACACTGCACAACACTAGTATGTCCTACCAGGGTGGAGCCAGTGGGTTCACCCAACCTCAGTACAAGGACATGGCCTACACTGACTTGAAGGCCATGTGTGTTGAAAGACAGCTGAGGGTAGGAAGGAGTCCCTCCTCACAACACCTGATAGATCTGTTAGTAGCATATGATCTTAGACTAGCTATAGGAGTTAGTGGATCTGGATCAGGAGGTGGGTCAACCATAGTCTCTGGGTCTGATGATGAAAATCAAGATGACCCGGAGTCTGTGATTGAAGGGCCAGACCCAGGAAGGTCTGAACAGAACAGAGGAATTCTCCCTAAGAGAGCTGACAGAGTGGAAGAAAGGC
The DNA here is from genome assembly GCF_964204655.1 of Triturus cristatus. Classification (NCBI taxonomy): domain Eukaryota; kingdom Metazoa; phylum Chordata; class Amphibia; order Caudata; family Salamandridae; genus Triturus; species Triturus cristatus. The sequence goes on along the minus strand of NC_140590.1, from coordinate 1,300,910,470 downwards.
CTAGGTCACCCTCAAGGGACTCTGACCATTCATATCACTCTGGAAGAGAATCTGTTCAGCAGAGGAACTCATATTATCCCAGAGAGACCTCCTCTGACAGAAGGTACAAGATGCTCCAGTATGAGGAAGCTAGGCTTGCCCTCAGAACCAAGCAATTGGCCTTAGATAGAGAAGCCTTGGAGCTCCAAAGAGCTTCTAAGAAAGATGGGTTAGATACCCCTGGTGGCAGCAACAGTGTCCCTAGAGGCAGAGATTACATTCCAGACCATAGGAACCTGTCCAAGGTTGTTCCTCCCTACCAGAGTGGGGATGATATCCACAAATGGATAACTGCTATGGAGAGGACCTGTAAAGTTCAACAGGTCCCCCAGAAACAGTGGATAGCAATCTTGTGGCTCTCCTTTTCAGATAAAGGTAGAGACAAGCTCCTCACTGTTAGAGAGGAGGATGCTAATGATTATGAAGCCCTGAAGAGTGCTTTGATAGATGGGTTTGGCTTAACCACTGAACAGTACAGGTTAAAGTTCAGAGATACCCAGAAAGCACAGACTCAGGATTGGGCTGACTTTGTTGATTGTGCAACCAAGGCTCTGGAAGTGATGAATACAGGCCCCAGCTAGGCCCGCAGAGTACAAGGGTTCGCTCTCCTGTAACAAAAACTAGAAGGAAGTTGGCACGGAAACTGCAAAATACAAAGACAGAGTTTATTAACCCTTAAGGGTGGTCCTACAACCTATACAACACTCTTCAGTATTGCATAGAGTAGCACAAAGAACTTGCGTACACGGTCCCCTTTTATACACAACAGAGGGGCTCATAAGTGGGTGGATACAACATGAAGCAAAATTCATTACCTTTTATGGTCATTTTCGATACAGAACCAATATGTGGGCGGAGTTAACACACTCCTTAAGCCCGCGAAAACATGGTCAAGCAAGGACTAACTGATAACAGATGTGGTCAAGTCTGGGCATGCGCCAGACGGACAAAGGAGCTATTTATAGACTGTTACTAGGCAGATTACAAGAGCAACTAGCGAAAAGGTAGGACTCTTCTCGTGCTGAGCACGTGGAGACACGACAATACAAAATGGAGTCCGGACATTAGTCAACATAAGACAAGAAACATGTTTTAACTAGAGAGAATTCATGTCTTTAGTGAATGCTTAATCATATCGCTGTTTTAGTTTTCAACAGACGACCCTTTCAGCATTTACTGAAGACATTCGGTTTATTAGGATAATCATCATAGATGTCAATTTTCATCATCTCTTCTAACACTTTAGTTAAATGTTTCTGATAGGCGACATTGGCAATAGCTTTCTTATCAGGAATACAGAATGACACACATAGGGAACAAAGTAAAGGACCACATTGGACACAAATGCAACAAGAAAACAGAATTGCTACAATAATACAAAGACCAGTCAAAACCTTCCACCCCCATGTGGTGATCATTGCCCAAAACCATCCAGACAAGGTCCAAGTGCCATTTTCTGTATGGATTTCAGCTGCAATTTTATGTAATTTATTGATAGCATTATAAACTGATGGCGTATGGTCAGGAATAAACACACAACAACTACTTCCGATAATTTTACATGCTCCACCTCGGTCAGCTAACGTAACATCTAATACCATACGATTCTGTAATGCAACAATTCTGGTAATTTGTAATTCTTCTGTAAGATTCCCAAGAGCAGCAGTGGTTTGATTTGTCACAGCCTCTACAACTCTTGTTAATCTTCGAACTTTCCTACTATTTAGGGCAGCTCCAACAAAGAAAAACAATCCTAAATTAAAATCAATATACTGCTGCAAACTAGTATCAGTTTGGTCAACATCGTCAATAGATAGAGTACGTTTATACCTATTTACAGTCACATTGTTCAACAACTTCAAATCTTTATGATAAGATGCAGGTGCCAAAAATACAGGAGGTAATAGGAATGCTACATAGCATACTCCGGACCAACCGGCTGGCAAACGATAATAACCCTTATTCCCACATACGAAGTATGTGTTATGGGAAGCTAAGAAAGTACTGTTATTCAACCCGTCAATGTTCAGGATAATGATACAGTCACTAACACCAACAGGAATATAACCCACACTCTGGACACACAGGTCCGCTTGAGCTTGTGCCACTTGAATCACAAACCGTTCTCTCCCTACAGTCTCTCTAGTGTTCGTTTCGTGAAAATGTAGAGAATCGATTCATTGTCTGGTCGATATTCCTCCCATTCCCATATTGTCCCATTCGCTTGTGGATAACCATCTTTATCTTGATGACATTCCCTATTAAGTCTAAAGAGTAATCGTCCCACTGTAGGCTTCCGTGTGGCAAAAAGCAAAGTGTACCATGCTCTACAAGAGCCATTATGAGAAAAGGGAAGAGGTATGAATGGCATTCCTCCTTTCTTCTGATGAGCTGGCATCATACCACATATCCAACAGTTTGTAGCATTAGTAGCAACATGGGTGTGATGCAACATCTGGATGAAAGTGTTATTCAAATAAGACTGACGATGCTTCAATTCTTGATACGAAAGGGTATAAAAGTAGTGCTCCTCAGGCACTGGGGTGGTCAAAGCAAGCAACTCACGGGCAGGAGTCACATCCTCAACAAACCATGTGGTTATACCAACAATAGCCACAATGATAATAAAGCTTGTCGCACAAAGAATCTTCTTCTTCTCCATCTTGTAGTAAGAAGTCAATATCTTCCTGAAACTAAAAAGGTTGTCAGAACTCTTCCCCTTAGGCAGCCGTTGATTTCTTCACCAGCGGGCCAAGACGGGTGTCACTACACTAATGCAGGGCTGATTCCCCCCCCTTGCCACATTGGCTCTCCGTTTCACTAACCTAAGGGCCGTTCTGACAACTTTGGATACAACAATCACTTTCTTGGTCGGAGGTGATATCTTCCTCCTCCAGGAATCGTTTGGTTCAGTGTCGTTCGGTTCCACAGCACGGCCTTTCTCCGCAGTCAGGATTTCTCGATGGTCAGTCAACACAGCAGGCTCCACCAATCCAGGCGGCACTTTACGACAGTGCAAGGAGTGGATCCAGTTCTTCCGATTAGAAACCCGCACAGCTGTCCTCGTTGCGAGCAAGACTTGCTCAGGACCAACCCATCTCGGCTCCAGACTGTTCGTCCTTTCGAAAACCTTCAGCATCACCTGGTCCCCAGGTCGGAGATTATGACTGTTGGACAGGCCACATGAAGGGCTTGCTCCCTCCCCGCATGACAGGGCCCGAGCCCCGGCCCCCCAGGTGTTACCCACAGAAGCAACCCGCACCCCGTCCCAAGACGGGATTCCTGCCCCCGGACATCTCTGTATCATGGGGCCGAACCACTACCGGCTCCCTCGCCCGGCCCGGCCCGGCCGCCATCTTGGACACTGCACCACGAGGCCGCATGGCCTCAGCTCGACCCTAACCCTGGGCCTGGCCAGGCCCCGACATCCCGGCACCACCATCCACCCAGGAGGTGAACGGACCACTTGGCAGGTCAATGGGAGAAAGAAGTGTTGATGGCTCTCCCCCGCCAGGTGCCGATCGCCCCCAGCTCCCCCGGGCGCTGGCTCCACCCCCCTGCTGGGTGTCTGGACTCCCTCATCCCGGACCTCCCGACCTCCAAGTGCGAGGGTCCGGACATCAAAGGGCGCCAGACCTATAACTGGGGCAGCTCCAGAGCAGGAAGGCAGTTGTATCCTGGAATCGAGAGACACCGTGAAGAACTCATCCTTGACGGACTACTGCCGCTGCCGTAGTCCTACCTTGTGAACTGTCATCCTGCCTGCTGGCGCTGCCGCAACCTTCTGCATCCTTCATCCTCGTCGGGACCTGCTGGCGCTGCCGCGGACCGTTGTAACTACCATCCTCGTCGGGACCTGCTGGCGCTGCCGCGGACCGTTGTAACTACCATCCTCGTCGGGACCTGCTGGCGCTGCCGCGGACCGTTGTAACTACCATCCTCGCCGGGACCTGCTGGCGCTGCCGCGGACCGTTGTAACTACTATCCTCGTCGGGACCTGCTGGCGCTGCCGCGGACCGTTGTAACTACCATCCTCGTCGGGACCTGCTGGCGCTGCCGCGGACCGTTGTAACTACCATCCTCGCCGGGACCTGCTGGCGCTGCCGCGGACCGTTGTAACTACCACCTTCACCGGGACCTGCTGGCGCTGCCGCGGTCCGTCCATCTCGAACGCCGAGCTCGAGGATTGTGAGCTATCCATCATACCATTGCATCTACCTGATTGGTAACAAGACTGTCCCGCTACCCCCTTTCCCAACCAAGAGACTAGAATCGAGGGGACCCCTGAGTCCTGACCTCCTTGTACCATTCTATCGTACCTAAAGATTGCTTATAAAGAACGTTAAACCTTATCATTGTGTGGTGTACCTCTGTGGGGGGGAAGTTATTCGTCTGTACGATCGCTGGAGACGGCTCTCCCCGGAGACCTCTCCCCTTGTCCTCGGCCGACCCTCCCGGTCCGTCTAACATTGGTGGCCAGCAGCGCGATCCGAATCAACGCATAATCGTACAGAGAGTAACTCACCCCACGACGAAACCACAATGACAACCAAAGAGAGCGGATCCACCGAGAAATTCCAAATGGAGAAATTGGAAGAGTACAGCCATCGTGAGTTGAAACAATTCTGCATTGAACTAGGCATTGCTACCACCGGTCTGAGTACTAAAGACGATTTCAAGCACGCCATTGAGTCGTGGGCAGAAACCGGGGCCGCCAGACCCCCGGACCAAAACATTGCAGCATCAGAGAGGAACACCACGGCTCCCGAGGAGCGAAGAACGGGCCTCTCGCAGGAAGAGATCCAAGAGAGAGAGAAAAACAGACTACATGAGTTAGAAATGGCACGGCTCAAAATGGACGGTGAACTAAAATTAGCCGAACAAAAACTGAACCTAGAACATCTGTGGCTCCGAGAAGAACGGGAAGAAAAACAGAGGCAGAGAGAGCTCGAAGAAAAGAGATTAGCGTACGAGCACGAGCGCAAACTGGCAGAAATAGACCTACGGAAGCAGAACAAAGAACTGGAGGTGCCCGAGCAACCGCGCTCCCCAGGAGCGACAGAAAAGAAAGTCCACATCCCCAAGGATGTCGTTCGAGAGTATGTCCGAGAGGACGACATACAACAGTGGTTCAAGGCCTACGAGATCGCCATGACCTCCCACCGGATCGATCGAAGTGACTGGGGAGCCGGTCTATGGGGGAGGTTCGTCAATGAAGGCCGCGATGCCCTGTTACAGCTCCCAGACCATCTGATGTCATCCTATGATCACATGAAGGCTGCCCTCCTCACCCGATATGGGCTCACACCCGAAATGTACCGCCAGAGGTTCCGAGACTGCACCCGGATCCCGGGTACAACTTGGGTGGAATACGTCAACTATTTCAGCCGAGCCTTCGAGGTTTGGTTCAAGGGAAGCCACGTAACGACCTACGAGCAACTTTTTAATCTCATGGTGTGGGAGCACCTCTCTAACAACTGCTTCATTGAGCTCAGGCAGCACCTCCTCGACAGTAAATTGACTGACCCACGGCAATTCGCCGCCGAAGCTGACCGGTGGGAAAGCACCCGAGTAGGCCGGAGAGGGCCGCACGAACAGAACCGGAACAATCAAGGTCAGCACCGTCCCCGAGGAGGAGGAGGAGGTCAGGGACGAGGAAGACACACCGTCCCGGCCGCTCCCGCTGCCAGCACCCCGCCCCCGGCCAGCCGGGGCAACCCCCCGATGCGCCCGGGGTTCCGAGCCAATGTCACATGTCACCGATGCCAGCGAGTCGGCCACTACGCCAATGACCCGAACTGTCCACAGAACCAAACTCCGAGACCCCGCCAGGTAGCTGCCGCCGCCCTGGGGGGAGAACAAATCTCCGAAGAACAGGAAGAATGCGAACAGGAACGACAAGAGTGGGAACCGGCCGCCATGGTTCTAGCGTGTCTAGGGGGAAGAGACATGGTCCCGCGGGCTCCCCTACCCGCCAACACCAGAAAATATAGTCAGTGGGTGAACATTAATGGACGCCGGGCCGAAGCACTACGTGACACGGGGGCCAGTGTGACGGCCGTCCGCTGTCACCTGGTAAAACCAGAGCAGATCCTGACGAACATTCTCTGCCCCGTCCGTTCAGCCGACAACTCGGAGAGTCTATGTCGGATGGCCTGCGTCCCCTTCGAATGGGGAGGAGTCTCCGGCATGTTGAAGGTGACGGTCCGAGATGATGCCCCCGTGGACTGTCTCCTGGGGAATGATCTTGAGAGTTCCCCGTGGGCCGCCGTAGAAAGAAGAGAGCACCTGGGGATGTTGGGCCTCCCGGATTGGGCGTGCGTAACCACCCGGTCCATGGCCGCCCGGGCCATCCCCCGATCAGAAGAACCAGAATGGCCAGCACCTCCTCCCCCGATCGCTCCAGTAGAGGACACCGACCATACCGACCCCCCAGAGCAAACCCCCGAAGGGCTCGCTCAGCCTCAGGACCTTCCCGACCTGGCTCAGTGGCGTCAAGAAGGGGGGCCCACCCAGGAACAGTTCCGTCAAGAACAGAAGACCTGTCCCTCCCTCGAGGGACTCCGCCAGCAAGCCCTCGCCCAGAGCGCAGGGGACACCACCGGAGCCCATTGGATCTATTGGGACAACGACCTATTGTACAGTGAACAGAGAATCGCAGAGTTAGGGGCCAGTCGAGTGCTGGTGGTGCCCCTCCGTTTTAGAGACTTCCTGTTAAATTTGGCCCACGATGTCCCTCTGGCTGGACACCTGGGCCAGGACAAAACCTACAGTCGCCTGGTGACCCACTTTTTCTGGCCAAAGATGAGAAACGACGTCCTCAACCACTGCCGGTCCTGCCCCACGTGCCAGGCCAGCGGGAAGAGCGGCCGCAAACTCAAAGCACCTCTGCAACCCTTCCCAGTTGTCACCACCCCATTCGAGAGGGTGGGAATAGACATTGTGGGGCCCCTGGACCCCCGTACCGCACAAGGACATCGGTTCATCCTGGTACTGGTGGACCACGCCACCCGCTACCCAGAGGCTGTGCCCCTGCGAACTGCAACAGCCCCGGTGGTCGGCCGGGCCGTAATGGGGATCTTCTCCCGGGTGGGCTTCCCCCGAGAAGTCGTCAGCGACAGAGGCACAAACTTTATTTCGAAATATATGAAGTCCCTCTGGCAACAGTGCGGGGTCACCTACCGATTCACGACCCCCTATCACCCTCAAGGAAATGGACTAGTCGAGCGGTTCAACCGCACGCTCAAGGGAATGATTGGGGGGTTGGAAGAGCCCCTCCGTCGCCAGTGGGATGTGCTACTTCCGTGCCTCCTCTTCGCATATCGAGAAGTCCCCCAGAAGTCCCTCGGCTTTAGCCCTTTCGAACTCTTGTACGGGCACCCTGTGCGAGGGCCCCTCAGCCTAGTCAAAGAAGGTTGGGAGATGGCCCCCCTAAAGACCCCTCCAGACGTCTTCAAGTACCTCCTGACCCTACGCAATCAGACCAGGCGATTCAGAGAAAAGGCGAAAGCGAACCTTGAGGCCAGTCAGGAGGACATGAAAAAATGGTATGATCAAAATGCCTCCTCCATCGAATTCGAACCTGGCCAACAAGTGTGGGTGATGTCCCCCACCGAGCCATGTGCCTTGCAGGACAAGTGGACGGGGCCCTTCAAAGTGGTCGAGCGCAAGAGCCCCGTCACCTATCTCATCGATGTGGAATCTCCACGGAACCCCCTCCGGGTCCTCCACACCAACAGACTCAAACCCCACTTTGTGCGCTCGGAGCTCAGCCTCCTGATGGCTACAGACAATGGAGCGGAAGAAGACTCCGAGCCTCTCCCTGATCTCCTGAAGACTCGTGAGAAAGATGGTTCCGTTGACGGGGTCCGACTCTCAGATGCCCTCACCCCGGAACAGCGCAAAGGCTGCCGGGACCTCCTGCTGCAGTTTGCGACCTTGTTTTCCCTCACCCCAGGGGTCACCCCCTGGTGCTTGCACGACGTGGACACTGGGGACAGTCCCCCTATCAGACACCGGGCGTACCGCGTACCAGATCGGGTACGGGCCTGCATCCAAGAGGAGGTCTCAAAGATGCTCACGCTCGGGGTCATCGAGCCCTCGGACAGCCCCTGGGCCAGCCCGGTCGTGCTGGTCCCCAAAGCTGCTGCCCCCGGCACCACTCCTGAGCTCCGATTCTGCGTCGACTATCGGGGCTTGAATGCTGTCACCAGAACCGACGCTCATCCCATCCCCCGAGCGGATGAACTGATCGACCGCATGGGGGCTGCCCGCTACCTCAGCATCTTCGACCTGACAGCGGGCTACTGGCAGATCGGTCTCACACCCCGGGCCCAAGAACGATCCGCCTTTTCTACCCCCGATGGCCACTACCACTTCAAAGTCATGCCATTCGGCATGAAGAATGCCCCAGCTACTTTTCAGCGACTAGTGAACCAGGTCTTGGCGGGACTCGAGGAGTTCAGCGCCGCCTACCTGGACGATATCGCTGTGTACAGCCGCCACTGGTCCGACCACCTCCACCACCTCCGAGAGGTCCTGCAGGCCCTCCAACGAGCCGGTCTTACAATCAAGGCCGGCAAGTGCCAAATTGGTCAGGGGTCAGTGACCTATCTCGGACACCAGGTGGGAAGCGGTCTGGTGGCCCCTCTACAACTCAAGATCGCTGCCATCCAGTCCTGGCAGCCTCCAGTCACGCAGACCGAGGTCCGAGCCTTCTTGGGGCTCACGGCTACTACCGGCGGTTCGTGAGGGACTATGGCAGCATTGTGGGGCCCCTCATGGGACTCACATCCAAAAACCACCCGAAGAAGGTCAACTGGACCCCAGACTGTCAAGCGGCCTTCGAGAAGCTGAAAGCCGCCATGTGCACTGCCCCTGTGCTCCAGGCCCCCGACTACAGTCGGGAATTCATCATACAAACAGATGCCTCCGACCATGGCATCGGGGCGGTCCTCTCCCAGTTGAACTCCGAGGGACTTGACCAACCAGTGGCCTTCATCAGCAGACGCCTCCTGGCCCGAGAACAGCGCTGGAGCACCATCGAGAGGGAGGCCTTCGCAGTGGTGTGGGCCCTCAAAAAGCTCCGGCCCTATCTCTTCGGTACCCACTTCCGGGTGCAAACAGATCATCGGCCCCTGCAGTGGCTAATGCAGATGCGGGGGGAAAACCCCAAACTATTGCGTTGGTCCATCTCCCTGCAGGGGATGGACTTCACTGTGGAACACCGACCGGGCCAAGACCACGCCAACGCGGATGGCCTGTCACGCTTTTTCCGCCTCGACGAGGAGAGTCCCCAAGAGGATGGGTGACTCTCCCCGCCTTCAGCTGGGGGGGACGCATGTTGGACAGGCCACATGAAGGGCTTGCTCCCTCCCCGCATGACAGGGCCCGAGCCCCGGCCCCCCAGGTGTTACCCACAGAAGCAACCCGCACCCCGTCCCAAGACGGGATTCCTGCCCCCGGACATCTCTGTATCATGGGGCCGAACCACTACCGGCTCCTTCGCACGGCCCGGCCGCCATCTTGGACACTGCACCACGAGGCCGCATGGCCTCAGCTCGACCCTAACCCTGGGCCTGGCCAGGCCCCGACATCCCGGCACCACCATCCACCCAGGAGGTGAACGGACCACTTGGCAGGTCAATGGGAGAAAGAAGTGTCGATGGCTCTCCCCCGCCAGGTGCCGATCGCCCCCAGCTCCCCCGGGCGCTGGCTCCACCCCCCTGCTGGGTGTCTGGACTCCCTCATCCCGGACCTCCCGACCTCCAAATGCGAGGGTCCGGACATCAAAGGGCGCCAGACCTATAACTGGGGCAGCTCCAGAGCAGGAAGGCAGTTGTATCCTGGAGTCGAGAGACACCGTGAAGAACTCATCCTTGACGGACTACTGCCGCTGCCGTAGTCCTACCTTGTGAACTGTCATCCTGCCTGCTGGCGCTGCCGCAACCTTCTGCATCCTTCATCCTCGTCGGGACCTGCTGGCGCTGCCGCGGACCGTTGTAACTACCATCCTCGTCGGGACCTGCTGGCGCTGCCGCGGACCGTTGTAACTACCATCCTCGTCGGGACCTGCTGGCGCTGCCGCGGACCGTTGTAACTACCATCCTCGCCGGGACCTGCTGGCGCTGCCGCGGACCGTTGTAACTACCATCCTCGTCGGGACCTGCTGGCGCTGCCGCGGACCGTTGTAACTACCATCCTCGTCGGGACCTGCTGGCGCTGCCGCGGACCGTTGTAACTACCATCCTCGCCGGGACCTGCTGGCGCTGCCGCGGACCGTTGTAACTACCACCTTCACCGGGACCTGCTGGCGCTGCCGCGGTCCATCCATCTCGAACGCCGAGCTCGAGGATTGTGATCTATCCATCATACCATCGCATCTACCTGATTGGTAACAAGACTGTCCCGCTACCCCCTTTCCCAACCAAGAGACTAGAATCGAGGGGACCCCTGAGTCCTGACCTCCTTGTACCATTCTATCGTACCTAAAGATTGCTTATAAAGAACGTTAAACCTTATCATTGTGTGGTGTACCTCTGTGGGGGGGAAGTTATTCGTCTGTACGATCGCTGGAGAAGGCTCTCCCCGGAGACCTCTCCCCTTGTCCTCGGCCGACCCTCCCGGTCCGTCTAACAATGACCTTCACCTGTGGACCGATCAGGGAGCGCTTCTCGAACCTGTTGATGAATAGAAACCAAATTATCCGTTAACTGTGCCAGATAATCATTCATCATTACACAAGGTACATCATGCAGTGACTTAGGTTTTGGTGGACCCCAAATATTCATTGGGAGTCCAAAGACGATCTCATAAGGTGTGAGACCGGTCCGAGAATGCGGTATCGATCTAATTGACAATAATGCCAGCGGTAAAGCGTCTGGCCAAGTCAAAGAAGTCGAAGCTTGGATCTTAGCGATCTTAAGCTTCAGAATACCATTATACTTCTCTACCAATCCCGCAGACTGAGGGTGAAATACTGCATGGAACTTCTGGGTAATGCCTAGACCCTTCAGGATATACTTTATAACGTCTGCTATAAAATGAGGTCTGTTATCACTCCATAACAATCTGCAAACACCGTATCGAGGGAAGAACTCCTTCAATAGCATCTTGGCTGTAGTCATTGCAGTATTGTCTTTCGTAGGGTATGCCTCAACCCATTTGCTGAAGGCACAAACCACTACTAGAACATACTTCAGATTGTTACAGCGCTCAAGCTGAATGTAATCCATCTGCAAAACCTCAAAGGGTGCAGTAGGTGTTGCAAATCCTCCTGCTGGAGTTCGTGTACCCTTTCCTGGGTTATACCTCAGGCAAATCATGCAAGTCTGCACTACCCTCTTTGCCGTACTAGCGATCTCCGGATGCTCCCAAACTTGTGTGAGTAATTTAACAATTGCGGAAGCTCCGACATGCGCTAGTCCATGTGCCATCTGAACCATAGGTTGTACGAAGGCTGTGGGTAACTTCCATTTATCCATTTGCCTATTTCTCCAACACCCTTCGTCATCCAATTTTCCATCATTGGACCATTGCTCCCGTTCTTTATCAGAAGCGGTCCTCTGTATTTCCAGCACTTCTCTCCTAGCATCGTGCCATTTTTCTGCCTGTGACTTCACAACATACATTGCAGTAGCACCAGGCTGCATCGCAGTCTCTCGTGCCACCCGGTCTGCCAGAGCATTCCCTTCTCCAACTTTATCAACCACTTTCTTATGGGCACTACATTTAATTATAGCAATCTTCTTTGGATATGTTAATACAGTCAAAAGGTTGTGAACTAACTCCCCATACATTATCTGCGCTCCATGTGACGTTAGAAACCCTCTCTCCTTCCAAAGTAGGCCGAAATCGTGCGCTACTCCGAAGGCATAGCGGCTATCTGTATAGACATTCACACACAATCCTGCACTGAGCTCACATGCTCGTGTTAATGCTATCAGTTCCGCTGCTTGAGCTGATTTCTGCGGTATGTGTGCTGTCTCCACTATTGTTTGCAGTGTGGTAATTGCATACGCTGCTGAAGTGGTACCATCTGGTAGCTTCAGGCATGATCCGTCCACCCACAGTTCTCCACGTCACGAGAATACAATCATGTGCTTTTCGTGATTCAGACTGAGTTTCCGGGAACGGCAACAATGTGGCTGGATTTAACGTTGCACACCTCTTTAACGTAATATGAGGAGCCAAAAGCGTCAACTCATATCCCGTTAAACGGGCACTGGTCAAATGTTGCGTCTTTGTCTGATTGAGCAGGGCATCAACAGCATGGGGAACTAATACCAACAGCTTATGAGATAGCACAATTCCCTCGCTTTGGCGTATTGACACAGCTGTCGCCGCAACCGAGCGAAAACAACCAGGCAACGCTCGGGCAACAGGATCAAGTACAGCCGAAAAATATGCACAAGGGCGCTGCTTGTCGCCGTGCATCTGCACTAAAACTGATAATGCACATCCATATTTCTCATGCACGTACAGTGAAAAGGGCTTCGTATAATCAGGGGTACCTAACACTGGTGCTGAACAAAGGGCTTGTCGTAATTGCTGAAAGGCAATTTCACACTCATTTGACCAGGGAAGAGGAATCGGTGTGTCTTTTGTCAAAAGTGCTAACAATGGCTTAGCTACGTGTGAAAACCCCAATATCCATTGCCTACAAAAAGAGGCAAGACCCAAAAATGCGCGCACGTCCTTCTGTGTGGAAGGCACTGGTGTGTCCAAAATTGCTTGAATATGATCTGGTGTGAGTGCACGCCCCTCCTTAGACAAAAGGTGACCCAAATAAGTCACCTTTGGTCTACAGAATTGCAATTTCTTCTTCGACACTTTGTGATTGTGAGATGCCAAAAAAGAAAGCAAGGATAACGTACTCTTCTCACACAGCTCAGGAGTGTCAGCCGCCAACAAGATGTCATCGACATATTGTATAAGGGCGACACCCTCAGGCAGAACAAAGGAATCCAATTGCCTTTTCAATGCTTGACTGTAAATGCTAGGGCTTTCTGTGTAGCCCTGAGGGACTCTACAAAATCTATAAGACCTATTATTCAAAGTAAAACCAAAAAGGTAACGGCTATCAGGATGAATAGGGATCGAAAAGAAGGCATTTTTCAAATCAATAACTGAAAACGTGGTCGCCGTTGGCGGGACCAAAGTGAGTAACGTCGTGATGTCAGAAACCACTGGATACTGAGGTATCACAATCTTGTTCACTTCCCTTAAATCAATGATAAACCGATAAACCCTGGTATCCGTATCTTTCTTCAAGATGGGTAAGATAGGACTGTTGCAAACATTATAGGGAACTTCATCCACTACCCCCACCTTAATCAAATCCTGCACAATCTGTATGAGTGCCTTCTCCCCCTCCTGGGAAATACGATACTGAGGGAGGCGTGGTAACACCGCACCCTCCTTGACACTAATGTGGACAGGCGGAATCACCATCTGTCCCACATCAGTATCCGAAGTGGCCCACAAAGAACGAGGGAGGGAAGCTAATGCAGTATCCTCCGCAACCACACACATCCGGTCTGTCATCGGGTGATTATCGTTTAAAATCACACGTACTCCATCGGGGGAGCAGCGGATCGTAGCTCTGAAGTGCTTAAGCATATCAAGACCCATAATGTTGTCAGGCGTGTTCGGGGCAAGCAGAAACGGACAGGGTGCAGAAAAGGGATCAACATGGAATGCAAGGGGTCGGGAAAGAGGGCTTCGAGAGAGTGTACCATCAAACCCTACCGATGTAACCATTAAGCCAGATGGGGGAGCCCTCAGAACCAATTGTTTGGACAGCGCACTGCGGGTAGCTCCTGTATCAACTAGGAACCGATCAGTAGAACCCAAAACATTTGCTGAAACATAAGGACCCTTCTGATCAACCGGCACTTCAACTGATTCTAACCCCCATCCAACGCAAGCCTATGCATGCTGTGAGTCATGATACCCAGAACGGTCGTTCCCAGACATTTGATACTGGTGTTGCCTATCAAACACATTAGGCCTATCCCGTTGCTGTACGCTAGGTTCAAATCGAGTACGATCATTAGAGTTCCCTCTATAATTCGAAAAGCCCCCTCTACCTCTCGGTGGTCCCTGACCACGTCCCGGACGTGATGCATACAACACCGGACAATCTCTGGCCCAATGACCCGACTGTTTACAATACGCACATTGATTTCTATTTACATCTGACCGACCCGAAGGGGGACCATAGAATCCTCCCCTACCTCTATCGACACCCCGACGAGGCGGACCATACACTTGCGCTAACATCACCTTTGTTTTCAAATCTTTCGATTTCTTCTCCTCCTGCCCCTTCGCTTCTTGCTCCTGACGCTCATAATACTGAGCCATAGTCAGGAGGGATGCCGGAGACGAAGTGGACCAAGAACTTTCACTCGCTTTTAAACGAGCTGCTATTCCCGGTAATAAGTTCGCCACATATTTATCCACAAAAAGATGGCGACCCGTATCATCCGTAAGTGACTGACCACTGAAATCATGAAATGTCTCCTCAAAGCGCGTAAAGAAATCTGAGACTGATTCATCAACCTTCTGTTTACACGATGCTAACATATTCCAGTCAATCTTTTTAGGGGGAATAATCGTTTTCAGCTTAGTCAAAATAGCAGCAGTAAGATCTAAAATAATCCGCGGTGGTTTTTGCGCGGGTTTTCTCTCCTTATCCTCATCCTCAATCTCGGACCACCTAGCCTTAAAAGCGGGAACATCATCCACCTTCCGCACAGATCTCCACATATCCGGTGGTAATATGAGCCCAAAAAACAAGTCTATATCTGCTAAAGTCATAGTACAAGAATTCAAGACCCCCTCGACCTCTTCATAAAAGGCCGCTGGATTCTTGCGGGGGTCAGGCAATGCATTCTTTAATGCCATAACATCAGCCCTATGCCAGGGAGTATAGACCCAATTATACACAAAATATCCCTTAGCATCGGCGGAAGTAATATCTGAACTAGTTCCCGCTCCTTTAGGAGGAACATACAAAGGTGCCGCCTCTCGCATCGGTTTAGCATGCACTAGTTCGCTCTTATCTGAGTGGGAGGTAGATGGTTGGTCATCGCTGATACGTGGATCCGACTGCTCCTCCTCCCCTGCCTTTAGGCGCGCTCTCTCTTTAAGGTCACTTGCCGCGTCCCGCAATGCAAACAGTCGCCGGACCGCATCAGATGCCTTAGAGGGAGAAAAAACACCGTTACGCAATGCTTTAGCATCTAATACTACATCATCAGGCTCAAAAACTTCTGAATATTTCCGAAAGGCAGTAATCACTTCATCAGAAAAGGTTTCAAGAAAATACAACTTCTCTCTATCCCGCCACTTTTCCAAAGAGTCTAACAATTCAGCAAGGGATAACTTGCCCTTAAGTGCACGAAGAGAAATTTTCCGAAGCTCACTCATACGCTCGACTGACAACATAGACCGCGTGTCTACCTTATCCGAAACCAATCCAGACTCCTGTGATCTCGGGGCGGACGCGCCAACATAAGGGGGCGGAGAACGATCTAATAAATAAAAATCATCTTCAAGATTAGTAAGGACAGGATAAAGTGGCTGGCGGACAGCATATTGACCCGAGACTTGCAACCTACGCTCTTTCTCTTGTCTCTCCGCCAGTTCTCTTTCCTCCCGACGCTTCGCTTCCTGTGCTCGCACATGATCATTTTTCCGTTGCTCTTTATCAAACAGCGCTTTCTCACGTTTCTCTCGCTCACGCACTTCCTTCACCCATAACCGTACACATTCAAACATGTCTTGCCGAGCACGCCGTTTACACATACACTGTTCCACATACTCAATCTTACGCATATCAAATGATCCATACAAAGGCCAGCGCAACTCAGGATCCTTTTTGGTATATTTCCTCCATACTGTGCTGTACATTATAGAAGAAAGACCATGCTTCACATACATATCCCTATTAGGAGTCCCCTCTGGGGGGGCTGGAGCAGATTCCTCGAGGTTCAACCGGTTTCCAAAGCAGCAGCACCACTTACGGAGTGCGCTAAAAGCAGGCATGCTCAAAAATAATGCAAAATATGCAGTATTACCAAAAATGGCACTTAAACTTTGCGCCGTTCAAAATTACACAGCTCCGGAGAAATATCTCCACATTACCTGCCTATATGTGTTGCAACGCATATATTCTCACAGTAATCAATACAAAATATGACCGGTCATCACAAATCAAACTCAAATAGCCAACCCAGGCGTCAAAACTCGGAGCAAGTACCGTACAACGGTTCTTACCAATCAAGAGTGTCCAGATTCCAACTGCCAAATTCCAAAATTCGCCCAAACGGCTGTCACGGCAAAACCGACAGAAGAGGTCTCAGTCGAGGACCGGCGCCACCCAGAAGGTCAGTTCGGAAGGGAAGGAAGAAAACCTCGGGATGCCAGGACTAAAACGCCACTGGCAGTGATCACATCCCCGGCAAAATTCCTCACCTTCGTCACGACCAGTCCTTCGAGCATCCGAGTCGCCGATGAGCCCCACGTGACGGGCGCCAATTGATGAATACAGGCCCCAGCTAGGCCCGCAGAGTACAAGGGTTCGCTCTCCTGTAATAAAAACTAGAAGGAAGTTGGCACGGAAACTGCAAAATACAAAGACAGAGTTTATTAACCCTTAAGGGTGGTCCTACAACCTATACAACACTCTTCAGTATTGCATAGAGTAGCACAAAGAACTTGCGTACACGGTCCCCTTTTATACACAACAGAGGGGCTCATAAGTGGGTGGATACAACATGAAGCAAAATTCATTACCTTTTATGGTCATTTTCGATACAGAACCAATATGTGGGCGGAGTTAACACACTCCTTAAGCCCGCGAAAACATGGTCAAGCAAGGACTAACTGATAACAGATGTGGTCAAGTCTGGGCATGCGCCAGACGGACAAAGGAGCTATTTATAGACTGTTACTAGGCAGATTACAAGAGCAACTAGCGAAAAGGTAGGACTCTTCTCATGCTGAGCACGTGGAGACACGACAATACAAAATGGAGTCCGGACATTAGTCAACATAAGACAAGAAACATGTTTTAACTAGAGAGAATTCATGTCTTTAGTGAATGCTTAATCATATCGCTGTTTTAGTTTTCAACAGAAGGTTGGCTGGTTGGTAGTAGAATAACAGATTTTAAGGGATTGTATAATCTTATAATGAGAGAACAGATACTTAATAATTGCCAAAACCAGTTGTTGCATCAGTACCTGGTGGACTCTGATCTGACCTCTCCCCAAGAATTGCGAAAGAAGGCAGACAAATGGGTCAGAACCAGGGTGAGGCAGAAAACCCAGAACCAAGGGGGTGACACTAAGAAGCAAGATCCTAAAGGCTCAGATAAAGGTGGGGATAAGTCAAAAGACCAGAAGTCTTCACAAGGGCCCCAAAAATCTGCACCTGGTGGGGATTCACAATCTGCAAAGGGAAAAGGCCAAAAGAAGCCCTGGTGCAAATTCTGTAAACAGAAAGGGCACTGGACTTCTGACTGTACCAAGTCCAAAGACCAAACCACCACCACTCCTGCCCCTAAGGCAACTGTTCCCCCTAGTGCAGTCATTGATGGAGGTAATACTCAGAATAAGGGTGTAGTAGGGTTGACCCTGGGTTCTGATGTGGACTCTGGCCTAGTCAGAGTACCAACACAGGCATTGCTAGTTTGTGAGGGAGATCTTGATATGTCCTTCCTAGTGAGCCCCAGTAATCTGGGCAAATACAAACAGCAGCCTATCATAAATGGCAAACAGGCTTTGGCATTCAGGGACACAGGTGCTAGTGTCACCATGGTGGCAGAGGATCTAGTGGACCCTGCACAGATCATCCTGGGTGAAATGTACCAGGTAACCAATGTAAGCAATGTCAGGACCAACCATAGTCTGGCAGTTGTGAATTTCTCCCGGGGAGGGGTAACTGGCCTCAAAAAGGTAGTAGTCAGTGCAGACCTCCCTGTCGAATGTTTGTTGGGCAATGATCTGGAGACTTCAGCCTGGTCTGAAGTAGAATTATGGACTCATGCTGAGATGTTGGGCATACCTGCAGAGGTATTTGCTGTGACCAGGTCACAAGCCAAAATGCATAAAGCTGAACCAGCTCTAGATCCTGAAACTATGGACCAGATGCTACCCAAGAGGAGAAGCAGTAGGGTAAAGGCTGGGCCTTCCCCTCTGTCTCAGATCTCAGATTCCCCTCCTGAGGGAGGAGAAGCAGATCCGGAAGAAGGAACTGCCCCAGAGGGACTTGAGTCTGATCAGGTTTAGTTCTTGGGGGCAGGGGGACCTTCCAGGGAAGATCTGAGTAAGGAGCAACAGTGCTGCCCCTCTCTTGAACCCCTCCGACAGCAGGCTGCTGCTGAGGCTGCTGGGAGTGCTAGTGGGTCTCATAAAGGTTATTGGGATGAGGGGCTCCTATATTCTGAGTCTAGAGATCCTACCCCTGGAGCCACCAAGAGGTTGGTAATACCTCAGAAGTTTAGGGGGTTCCTCCTGACCCTAGCACATGATATCCCATTGGCAGGACACTTGGGACAAAACAAGACCTGGGACAGGCTTGTACCACATTTTCATTGGCCACACATGTCTGAGGACACCAAGGAGTTTTGTCGCTCCTGTGTCACTTGCCAAGCCAGTGGCATGTCAGGTGGCACAACAAAGGCCCCCCTGATACCACTACCTCTGGTGGGGGTTCCCTTTGAAAGGGTAGGGATTGACATTGTTGGTCCCCTTGACCCACCAACTGCATCTGGGCACAGATTTATACTGGTGGTAGTGGATCATGCCACCAGGAATCCAGAAGCTATACCCCTAAGGACTACCACAGCTCCTGTGGTAGCAAGAGCCCTCATTGGAATCTTCTCCAGAGTGGGTTTCCCTAAGGAGGTCATCTTTGACAGAGGTGCCAACTTCATGTCAGGATATCTGTGAGAAGTTGGCCTGGCATATGCTGTCTCCTAGTTATAGGGGACACCTTGCACCAGTCCAATTCTACTCTTATTGATGATAGGTTTAAGACAACCTTTAAAGAAAGCTATCCTAGTGGTAGCTGTGGAGAGCAGCCTTCAGGCTAAGTCTTGAAGGAGTGTTAAGCTTATTGTTTTACCATAGATAACCTCTTGAATGACCAAATGAAAGAGTAGCCCACACAGGTATATATATAAAATATATGTATTTATTCTAAACAGAATCCCCCAAGTCTCTTTATGAGGCTGAGGCAAAGTTACAATTCAAACAAGCATTGATAGATACAATAAATAGCACTGGAATCATAGGGCCCCAGGGAGGGACCAAACCATATATTTAAAAAGTGGTATAAGAACCACAACAATTCTACAGACAATGCCTAGGGCATTTAGGATCGCTGGCCCCTTAAGAATCCACCCCCGGTTATGAGGAAGGGGACACACGGGAGGCGCGTGCAGTGGAAATACCTGCTATCGGGATCTCTATTAAAGCCTATGGAGAATGTCGCGGTTTGATTTAAACAGATTAAAGACATTTCTAGCAGGAGTTCAAAGTTAAAACTTTAGAGTTAAGCTTTTGAAGAGCCCTCTACCACGAGAGTACCGGAGTACCACTGTTACCTGCCCCAGGGAAGCCGGGTGCATAGGTCGTTTTCGATGTTGGGTCGCGGGCTGATTTTCAATGGGAAAATGTACAAAACTGCTGCTAGCCAAAAGCGTCGATGATGCCGTGAAGATTGAAGTTGTAGATCTTGTAGAGAGGAACCTGAAAGCAGAGGGGACAGAGTCTGGGTCACGGCACAGTGACCAGGGAGCTCAAAGGAAAGAGCCCTTCAATGTCGGGTGCTTCAAGTGGAAAGAGGTGTAGCTTGGATCTGCAGCCACGGGCTCCGGAAGGCTTCAAGGAAGGCCAGCTTTGGGAGGGCGACTCTCCCACGTCAGATGAGGGTCGCTGCGGTATTAGTGTCCGGATTGGATCCACTAAGCCTTGGCAACCGCAACCCACGCAAGATGAACAAATCAGCTACTGGTGCAGACCCACGGGGTCGGTGAGAGGTCTCCTTTGGAGAGACTGTAGAGCAGTCCTGGAGCAACCAGGGGAACTCTTAAATGTCGAGATTGTCCTCTGCTCGGGCCCACAAGTCGAGAGACAAGGGACAGTGGAAGGCAGCAAAATGGAGTGCGTAAAAGGGAGCCCACGGGCCACCGGAGGGGGCTAGGGCGTTGATCTTTGGCACAAATGCTGCTTCGTGGTTGGCTCAATAATGGGCCAAAGCACAACTTCCCCACTGGTCAGGGTCGTGTGCTATGCAATAGGTGGCCGGTGTACTTGGGTATTGGAAATCTCGGCACCCACGCAGTCCACAGTGCTCAGGTTTGCTGTGCACACTCACTGGCCTCTGGGATGATTAGGAAACCCACCTTGAGGGTGCTGGAAGTCGACGAAGTTCGTGAGAGCAGCGAAGTTCCAACCAATGCTTGTTTGAATTGTAACTTTGCCTAAGCCTCATAAAGAGAGTTGGGGGATTCTGTTTAGAATAAATACATATATTTTATATATATACCTGTGTGGGCTACTCTTTCATTTGGTCATTCAAGAGGTTATCTATGGTAAAACAATAAGCTTAACACTCCTTCAAGACTTAGCCTGAAGGCTGCTCTCCACAGCTACCACTAGGATAGCTTTCTTTAAAGGTTGTCTTAAACCTATCATCATTAAGAGTCGAATTGGACTGGTGCAAGGTGTCCCCTATAACTAGGAGACAGCATATGCCAGGCCAACTTCTCACATTGGTGTGCAGCGGTTGGATTCAAGCTTGCCATTGTTTTACCAGAAAACAAATTGAATTTCTAAAGTGAAAGCCTTTTGGTACCAAGGGTACATATAAATTCAAGCTTAGAATATAATAAGTTCTACTGAACTTAGGAGTTGTGTGTAGAGGGTTTAGCACACCTTGACTACAACTCAAGACAGGGTTCAGTAGGCCACACCTAGTGTAGGTAGATACACCAGTACCACTACACTAGAAAATGTCTTTAAATGGAGGTGCCCATAAGGCTCTGGAAGGATCTTCAAAGATCCCAGTTGACAAATATGATGATCTCTCCTTTGCTGAGCTTAGGGTGATGTGCACCACTAGGAAACTAAAGACAACCAAAGGTGCCAACACCCAACGCCTCAGGGAAATCCTGCTCATAGCAGACTTTAAGCAGACTCTAGTGTCTGATGGGGTAGGCAGGTCGGGTGGACATCCTTCAGAAGAGGACACTCCTAGAGTGGACTCTGATGAGGACCAGGAAGAGGATAATGATCCTGACCTGGAAGAACCAGACCACTCACAATATGGAGGTGATGGACCAAGAGGCACTCCCTCCATCCCTAATGTGAGAGTGGTGGGTCCAAGTAGAAGGAACAGATCCCCCTCAGAGGGGTCCAACCATTCTAGGAGATCCAAAAGGACCTCTGCCTCTCCTCAGAGGAGAGAATCCTCCCAAGAGAGGAAATGCAGACTGATCCAGTTTGAGCAGGCAACACTTCACCTCAGGAGAGAACAGTTACTATTAGACAGGGAGTCCCTGGAGCTTCAGAAAGCTTCCAGAAAGTGGGGTCTAGAGACCCCTGGTGGCAGTAATGAAACCCCTAGAGTTAGAGAGAAAGTCCCTGACAATAGGAACCTCCACAAGATTGTGCCCCCCTATCATACAGGGGATGACATCCACAAATGGATCTCTGCCCTTGAGAGGGCCTGTAAAGTACAAAGGGTCCCATTAGAGCAGTGGGCAGCAATCCTGTGGCTCTCCTTTTCAGACAAAGGTAGAGACAAGCTCCTCTCTGTAAGAGAAGAGGATGCAGAGCAAGCCTGGAGCAATCAGGGGAACTCTTAAATGTTGAGATTGTCCTCCGCTCTGGCCCACAAGTCGAGAGACAAGGGACCGCAGAAGGCAGCAAAATGGAGTGCGTAAAAGGGAGCCCACGGGCCACTGGAGGGGGCTAGGGCGCTGATCTTTAGCACAAATGCTGCTTGGTGGTTGGCTCAATAATGGGCCAAAGCACAACTTCCCCACTGGTCAGGGTCGTGTGCTATGCAAGAGGTGGCCGGTGTCCTGGGGTATTGGGAATCTCGGCACCCACGCGGTCCACGGTGCTCAGGTTTGCTGTGCACACTCACTGGCCTCTGGAATGCTTAGGAAACCCACCTTGAGTGTGCTGGAAGTCGACGAAGTTCGTGAGAGCAGCAAAGTTCCAACCGGGTCACTTGCAGTGTTTCAGGTGCCTGCCAAGCAGGGGGGTAACTCCTTTACCCCAAGGGAGATTTCTTCAGTCAGCTGGGCAGCAGCTTGTTGAAGGTCAAGTCTGTGAAGTCCAAGATTAATCCGAGGCTCTGGGGCCACATTATTCACCTTTATCCCCAAGATTAGGGGAGTGTCCAGAGTAGTGTCCACCAATGAGAGGTGAGGCGGGAAAGGGTGGCTACACCCTCTCCCCTTTGTGTGTTTCCCGCCTGGGCGATGGGCAGGATGCCCCTGAACCGGTTCCAGGCGGTGTATGCAGAATGTAGGCGCTGTAGCTGCCTACGTGCAACTCTGAAAGTCAACATATGGTGCACCCACCCTGTTCCAATCCACATATCCTGTCTGGGGAGATGCTAGCATCTCCCTGCCACAGGAGCCCTATTGTCCAGCTGGCGAGGCTGGGATTTTCCCCAGCAACAGCCAGCCAGAGTCATGTGGGTGGCGGGTAGTAGCCATTTTGTACCTCGTGTGCACTTTTAAATTGGTGTCCGAATTCTGCCGCTTTTCCCATATCGCCCCTCTAGCAGGGGGGAATCGTGCCCTCATGCCCATGGCTTGACTGGGGGTAGGGTTCCTACATGTTTGACACCAAACACGATATGGTTCTGTGTAGCCATTCTCAAATTATCATGCTATCGCGATAGACTTATAATGCGGTTAAGAGTATATGGTATGGCTACACTACAAACAACCCAGCAATGATTTTACGAAGGTTGCAGAGAGGCCCTACTCATGTAGGGGTCCCCCCTCCCACATACCTCAGCACCCTGCCTTGTAGGATTAGCAAGGCCTGCTGTAGGGGTGACCTATGAGAGTATATGTGTTGTAATGGGGTGGGATATAGGGTACCTATATCCCTGTAAGGGGTGCTAGTACCACCTTACCCAGACTACAGTAGTGGTCTGGTGGTGTCAGTTTGTATGGCTGTCCCAGGATGGCACAATAAGTGCTGCAGCCCTGGTAGGCCTACTGAGGGGCCCATGCCCTGGGTACCTAGGGTACCATCTACAAGGGACTGTCAGGGCATCCTCAGCATCCAATTGGGTTTGTACCTAGGGTACTCACATCAGTTTTAAGGAGAAAGCAGATAGGCTGGGGTCCTGGATAGCAGGATCCCAGACAGATTAGTCAAAAAACACTCAAATACCAGGCATAAAGTTGGGGGCAACCATTAGTCAGATTCCACCTTCCTACAATATCTAACAGCAATGTGAGGAGTGTGGTGTCAATTACAAATTCACTACTTCCTATCACCCACGATGCAATGGGCTAGTTGAGAGATTCAACAAAACCCTAAAGAGAATGATTATGGGCCTCCAAGAAAAGCTGAGGCGAAAATGGGACCTTTTACTTCCCTGCCTTCTGTTTGCAATCAGGGAGGTTCCACAGAAGGGGGTTGGCTACAGCCCTTTTGAACTTCTGTTTGGGCACCCTGTTAGAGGACCATTATGTTTGGTGAAGGAGGGATGGGAGTTACCTCTCAAACCTCCCAAACAGGATGTGATGGACTATGTACTTGGTCTCCGCTCCCGGATGGCAGAGTATATGAAGAAGGCAACTAAAAACCTTGAGGCAAGCCAAGAATTACAAAAAGCTTGGCATGACCAAAAGGCTGTCCTGACTGTTTATCAGCCAGGCCAGAAAGTGTGGGTGTTGGAGCCTGTGGCCCCAGCAGCTCTCCATGACAAATGGAGTGGCCCACATACAATTGTTGAGAAAAAGGGAGAGGTCACCTACTTGGTAGATCTTGGAACTCCCAGGAGCCCCCTTAGGGTGCTCCATGTCAACAGATTTAAGCCATATGTGGACAGGGCTGACATGGGCTTGCTCATGGCAACTGATGAGGACCAGGAGGAGGAGAGTGACCCTCTCCCTGACCTGCTCTCACAGAACCCTGATGATGGATCAGTTGATGGTGTTGCTTTGGCAAGCAGCCTCACTGAGCATCAGCAAACTGAATGTAGACAAGTGCTACAACAGTTTAGACATATGTTTAGCCTGACCCCAAGTCAGGCTTCCTGGTGCACCCATGAGGTGGACACTGGAGACAGTCTGCCTGTAAAGAGTAAAATGTACAGGCAACCTGACCATGTCAGGGATTGTATCAGGACTGAAGTCCAGAAAATGTTGGAACTAGGTGTTATTGAGCCTTCAGATAGCCCTTGGGCTAGCCCACTAGTCCTTGTGCCAACACCTCATACCCAGGGTGGTAAGAAAGAAATGAGGTTTTGTGTTGACTACAGAGGCCTCAATGCAGTCACCAGGACTGATGCCTACCCAATACCAAGGGCAGATGAACTAATAGACACTTTGGCCTCAGCCAAGTATCTCAGTACATTTGACCTTACAGCTGGCTATTGGCAAATCAAGTTAGCTGATGATGCCACGGCCAAAACAGCATTTTCAACCCCTGGTGGGCACTATCACTTTGTGGTGATGCCCTTTGGTTTGAAAAATGCACCTGCCACTTTTCAGAGGTTGGTGAATAAAGTTCTGACTGGTATGGAAACTTATTGCTCAGCTTATCTTGATGATATTGCTGTCTTTAGTTCCACCTGGCAGGATCACCTGGTCCACCTCAGAAATGTTTTGGAGGCCCTGCAAAAAGCAGGCCTCACTATCAAGGCCACTAAGTGCCAGATAGGGCAGAGTCAGGTTGTGTACCTGGGCCACCTTGTAGGTGGAGGCCAGGTTCAACCTTTACAGAGAAAAATCCAGACCATAATGGAATGGGTAGCTCCAACAACGCAGTCACAGGTTAGAGCCTTTTTAGGCCTGACTGGGTACTATAGGAGGTTTGTTAAGGGATATGGATCTATAGTGACCCCCTTAAATGATCTGACCTTCAAGAAAATGCCAAAGAAGGTTCATTGGACAGCTAGCTGTCAAAAGGCATTTGATGACCTCAAGCAGGCAATGTGCACTGCCCCCATCTTACAGAGTCCAGATTACAAAAAGAAGTTCATTGTTCAAACAGATGCTTCAGAGCTGGGTGTGGGAGCTGTACTGTCTCAACTTAATGATGAAGGTCAAGACCAGCCAGTAGCTTTCATAAGCAGAAGGCTGACCCCTAGAGAGAAACGTTGGTCAGATATAGAGAGGGAGGCCTTTGCTGTGGTGTGGGCCCTGAAGAAGCTGAGGCCATACTTGTTTGGCACTCACTTCATAGTTCAGACTGACCACAAGCCCCTCCTATGGCTCAAACAGATGAAAGGTGAAAATCCTAAATTGCTCAGGTGGTCCATTTACCTACAGGGGATGGACTATCAATCAATTAATACTTTATTTCGGTTCTTTTACAAACCATAAAAGTACATATACAATATAAAACACATTTCAGGTAAAGTGCCAAAAGTGAATAACTATACATTCATCCACAAAATAAAGTCATTACTAAAGATGAAGACATAAATAGTGCAAAATACACAGTGAATCATTACTGGTCCAGACAGTTTCTCAATTTAACAGTTAATTTTAAAAATTCCTTCATTTGGAGGATACTGTCACTATGCAAAAGTTGTAAGTACATTAGTGCCGGTCTGATTTGTGTAAAATCAAGTTTTTTTAAAAGAGTTACCAAATAGCGCTTGCGTGGGAATTCATAAAACTTACATAAAAATATAAAATGCAGCATGTCCTGCGGAGACTTTCCGTCGCAGCCGCAGGGTGCTGCCGATTTATTAAAAATGTCTGTTTTTGGTCTGATCAACAGATGATGGAAAATATTTAACCTGAACCTCGTCAACAGAAATTTTTCATGGGAGGTCAGTGAGCCAGTCAGGTACGGTTCTATAGTTACACAAGTTTTCAGCATGGCAAATTTCCTCATGCTTTGTTTCTGGAGCTCCACACCTTCCCTCCGGGTCCTCCTATCCGTAAGGAAGGCCCGTTTAATGAGCTCCAAATCCCCTTTTACAATTTTACTCGGGTATTCAAACAGTTCTGGACGGCCAAGCCTAGCAAAGTTGGATTTCAGATATTTTATCCAAGGAGTACACGTTACCTTATCCTGACCCAGAAAATCCCTCACAATCAAATGCGTTAGTGGTATATCCTGATTTAACCATAATTTAAGCCAGCAGGTCAAGGGACGTAAAGAGAACATGTCACTTAAATATTGCGTCCCTGGCTCTTCATGTACGACAAGGTTAGACGTGCCTGCAGGGACACATAGAAGACGCTTCAAAAAAGAGTTATCAGCAATCTGCAGTTGCTCACCACCAACATACCCCCAGATTTCACTGCCATAAATTGCAGTTGCCACTGACTTTGCATTATACAGTTTTAACATGGCACAAATGGGTTTTTTCCCCAATTTGGCAGCAAAATTAAAGATAGAAGCATTAACCCTCACGAATTCTCCTTTCTTTTTTGCAAGATGAGGGGCCCAATTAAGTTTGGTATCAAAGAGAACCCCAAGATAAGAGAACGTTTTTGTTAAGGGGATTATAGCTTCATCGATTTTAAATGTGAAAGTCCTCCTTGGTTGCTGACCTACTTGCATGACAAATGATTTGGAATTGTTAACCAAAAGATCTCTATCTGTCATGAACAATTTAAAAGCATCTAGGAGAGATTGAAGTCCCTTCTCAGTTCTCGAAATTAAAACCGCATCATCTGCGTACAGAAGTATAGGAATTCTCCGCCTACCGACTCTAGGACAGTCAGCCGGGACATTCTGTAGCACGCTATCTAGCTCATTGATATAAAAATTAAAAAGAAAGGGGGCCAAGATACATCCCTGGCGAACCCCCTTTCTAATACTAAAATTATTCGTTACACTCAGATCTTGAGAGTATCTCACGTTAGCTCTGGTGTTGTTATGTAGATCAGCCAGAAAATCAACCACACCACTGTCTACCCCCTTCTCCCTCATGGACCGTCACAGCTTTTCCCTGTTTACACAGTCGAAAGCTGAGGACAGATCCATGAAGGCGAGATGGATGGTGCCACTTTGTGCTACGGTATACTTACTTAATATTAAAAAGAGGTTAAGGCACTGAGTTATTGTAGAGCGACCTCTACAAAATCCATACTGAGAAATGGACATGATGTTTTTTTCCTCTGCCCAGTCAGAGAGTCGCTCCAATAGAATTCTTCCTACAATTTTAACCATAGAATCTATCAGTGAAATGGGTCTATAACAATGTGGACTACCTTTGTCCCCCTTCTTAAAAACCGGGACAATTGTAGAGACACCCCATGATTGCGGGCACCCATCTTTCACAGCAGCATTAAAAACAGATTCTAATATGGGTGCCCAAAAGTTAGGCTCGGACTTGTACAAGTCCGGAGGGATCCCATCAGGCCCTGGTGCTTTACCAGCTGTTAGACCCACAATGCCCTCAATACCTTCACCTCTATTGAAGCTAATTGTTTCACCACTGACAAAAAAGGCAGAGCTAAGAGACTCATCCATCGAGCAACAGTACAATTTCTTATAGTGTGCTTCCCAGTCCTCCTTAGGAATATGACATTCTAAGCCGTCACCCGGCTCCTGGACCAAAAAAGCTTTCCTCATCACTGCCCAGAATCTAGTGCTACACTGCAGAGTAGAGGGATCAAGAATCTCACTCCATGCCTCTTCCCTAAGGAATTCCTTGTGTCGGGCGATAGAAGTTTTATATATCTTGCGACATAGCTGAACTTCTGCCTTTATCCTTGGTTTGGCTGCCAGTACTATTCTTAAATTTCTAGCGGCTTTTGAGCATTCATAATTAAACCATTTAGGTCCCTTGATCTCCAACTTCTTTGCTGGAGCTGATAGCAGCTTTGAAACCTTATCCGCTAAACTTTGGAAAGCATTAAGGACATTGTGTGGCTGTGCACCTTCTTGCGTACAAACCGTAATCTCATCTGCACAGGCGACTTTAATCTCTTTGTACAGCAAATCTGGGGTGATCTTAGACCATCTTAAACGACGTCTCCCATCTGTCATGCTCGCCCTACCTGAAGAGAAATTCATTCTTTCTTTAACTAACCACGGGCCCTTCATGTGTACAGTGAGTGGGTTGTGATCACTGAACTCACTGGCTTCAATAGTAAAGGAACCCACAAAGAACTGCATTGATGATGTTAATAATACATAATCAATGAAGGTTCCCCTCCCGTGACCCTTAAAGGTCGGTATCTCAAAACGCATAGTAGGGTCAGTCAATGCCATTGTCGCCGTTAAGTCCAGATCATTAAGCATATCATTTAAGTGTTCCCCCTCAGTTATATGTTCAAAATGAAAATCCGCGGATCGTGGACAGTTCAGATCTGTGATACTTTTAAAGAGAGGGTCCCCACAGGGATGGACATTAAAATCCCCCATAACCAGAAGATTATGGGCACAGTCCTTCATGGAACTACTAATGAAAACATTCAATGCTGCTATCTGACTAGGAGCTGAGCAAAAATTAATAGCATTATAAAAATTAACCACACCGGCCATACAGTTTTCCCCCGTTAAAACTAGACCAATAATTCCAGTACTGCTTGTTGAGACTCTACGTACTTTACAGGATAATGCAACCGAGATGAATGTAACCATTCCCCCTTTGGGCCTGCCCCTAATGGTCGCTATTGCAGGGACATAATAAGCCTAGTACCCTTCGAGAAAGTGGTTACAGTCAGTGGACCAAGTCTCCTGCAAGCAGATGATTTGGTACTGCTTAATGTACCTAATCCAGTTGCAATCCTCCATTTTAGTGCCCAAACCCGCAATATTCCGTGAGATTACATGACTCTAGACCTGAGAGAGTATCAAATCTATTCTGCGTTACAATATTGAGCCCTTTCCCACACTGATTACCAACATTGTACAAGTATGCTCCGTTAGGGGTCGGTGGCTGAATAGGAGTGAATGGTCGAAATGACCCAGAATTCGGTGGAACTTTAATCAAATGGGTATAAAAGTAACCAAGCGGGCGTACACATATACTATTCACATTATAGACTAAAGATGCCGCTCTTAATAAAACTGTGGCAACATGTTGGGGATGCTTAAAATTAACAATAATACAGTCTCCATTTGTTGATTTCCTGGATGTTCCAATCCAGTTCACCCTCCTTGTTGACAGTATTTGGTCAGCAAATGTGACAGGAAACCCACAGTTTTTATTCAACCATGATACTGTTCTATTTTTTAGTGAGTCATGGGATTCCTCATAGGCCTGATGAGGGTGACACTCAATGGGGGGAACATTTCTAAGAACAACCACATAAGGTGAGCAATCAGGAGGGAGGTTAGCATGGCAATTTTTCTTTGCATACGTAAGAGCTGGCGTTCCCTCAGGAGCTACTATGGCCTTTTTATTCTGAGTGGTTGAAGGGATAGACTCAAGTGGGGCTGGCTCAATTACAGATGTTGGTTGGATAGTTTGCTGTAAGTTTGGTCTACCAGCTCCCTGCCCCTCAGCAACTGATCTCTTGTCCACCACCTTATATCTTCCTGCCGCTGCTGAGGCCAGGTGTGTTGCTAGCAGCCCACCCAATCTCTCGACTTCTAGTGCCACTGTATCTATTTTGGATATCAAGGGTTTCATCAGCTCTATGATTTTTGCCTCTATCTTTGCTTCTATAGATTGAGTTAAAAGGGCAAGTTGCTCCATATTTATGTTTAGATTTGTGCCAACCACATTTATACCTTCCTGACAATCAGTTATAGCCCCAGCGCTATTCAAGACAGAATGGCTTTTTTCTGCTCTTTTTTGCTGTTCTTCCCCCCACGTTTAATTTGTGCCTTTCTGCATAGTCTCACTGGCCTAGGGGAGGGTAGTAGCTCTTCTTCAGCTAATTCGTTAATTATTTCAGGTAGGACATCATTTAAATCGGCATGAACCTGTGCTTCAGTCGTGATGGTGCCCCTATTACCCCCCTCCAGGATATCAGTTACAGCCTGGACCATCGGTGGGAAAGGCACCTCTTCGTGTGAAGCAGGGTAATCTCCTCGACCTAGTGAGGCCCTACGATCATTATTAATTTGGTTCACCTTTTTGACCAGGTAGTTGTCCATGGTTCCTAGCCCGGATACAGTTTTGTCGGTCTTAGACTTAGACATGGTCCGACTTGCCTATATGTCACAATACAACACGAATAACCAAATTAGGTAAACACAGGCACTTTACTCTAGTGACAAATATGAGAGACTCACATCGTTTATGAAATCTTTGAGACGGAGCCAAGGTCCGTGGCCCAGCCCAGCCTCCTCTGGCCTCTGAGGGCCACAGAGGGCCCGCCCTTTGCCCGGGCTTCGCCCCGCACCGCCCGCGCGCGTCCCGCGATGCGGGCTTCCGGTCTCCTAATTATAATCCTCGTGATTGTGGGTAGTGGCCGCAGCTGGTGCTTGTGCCCCGCAGAGTTCTGGGGCCTGTAGTCCTCGCTCTCCACCAACCCGGCAAACAGGTAATTTACAAGGTCCTCTGGCGTTTCTGACGATGCGTCTCCCGCGAAGCGGGAGGCGCGAGCAGTAGAAGTAGCCCCCGGTGATTGCGGGTAGTGGCTGCAGCTGGTGCTTGTGCCCCGCAGAGTTCTGGGGCCTGTAGTCCTAGCTCTCCACCAAACCGTCAAACAGGTAATTTACAAGGTCCTCTGGCGTTTCTGACGATGCGTCTCCCGCGAAGCGGGAGGCGCGAGCAGTAGAAGTAGCCCCCGGTGATTGCGGGTAGTGGCCGCAGCTGGTGCTTGTGCCCCGCAGAGTTCTGGGGCCTGTAGTCCTCGCTCTCCACCAAACCGGCAAACAGGTAATTTATAAGGTCCTCTGGCGTTTCTGACGATGCGCGAGCAGTAGAAATAGCCCCCGGTGATTGCGGGTAGTGGCCGCAGCTGGTGCTTGCGCCCCGCAGAGTTCTGGGGCCTGTAGTCCTCGCTCTCCACCAACCCGGCAAACAGGTAATTTACAAGGTCCTCTGGCGTTTCTGACGATGCGTCTCCCGCGAAGCGGGAGGCGCGAGCAGTAGAAGTAGCCCCCGGTGATTGCGGGTAGTGGCCGCAGCTGGTGCTTGTGCCCCACAGAGTTCTGGGGTCTCTAGTCCTAGCTCTCCACCAAACCAGCAAACAGGTAATTTACAAGGTCCTCTGGCGTTTCTGACGATGCGTCTCCCGCGAAGCGGGAGGCGCGAGCAGTAGAAGTAGCCCCCGGTGATTGCGGGTAGTGGCCGCAGCTGGTGCTTGTGCCCCGCAGAGTTCTGGGGCCTGTAGACCTCGCTCTCCACCAACCAGGCAAACAGGTAATTTAAAAGGTCCTCTGGCGTTTCTGACGATGCGTCTCCCGCGAAGCGGGAGGCGAGGGCAGTAGAAGTACCCCCGGTGATTGCGGGTAGTGGCCGCAGCTGGTGCTTGTGCCCCGCAGAGTTCTGGGGCCTGTGGTCCTCGCTCTCCACCAACCCGGCAAACAGGTAATTTACAAGGTCCTCTGGTGTTTCTGACGATGCGTCTCCCGCGAAGCGGGAGGCGCGGGCAGTAGAAGTACCCCTGGTGATTGCGGGTAGTGGCCGCAGCTGGTGCTTGTGCCCCGCAGAGTTCTGGGGCCTGTGGTCCTCGCTCTCCACCAACCCGGCAAACAGGTAATTTACAAGGTCCTCTGGTGTTTCTGACGATGCGTCTCCCGCGAAGCGGGAGGCGCGAGCAGTAGAAGTAGCCCCTGGTGATTGCGGGTAGTGGCCGCAGCTGGTGCTTGTGCCCCGCAGAGTTCTGGGGCCTGTAGTCCTCGCTCTCCACCAAACCGGCAAACAGGTAATTTACAAGGTCCTCTGGCGTTTCTGACGATGCGTCTCCCCACACACAAAGCAGCGACAGAGGCGGAGATGTAGCAGGAGAGAGGGGATGGACTATACAGTGGAACATAGACCTGGGACCCAACATGCCAATGCAGATGGACTCTCAAGGTATTTCCACTTAGAACATGAAGACTCAACTGGTCAAGGTTAGTTTAATGTCCCTGCGTTTGGGGGGGGGTGGGTTGTGTAGGAGAGTAGGATCTGCACTTATGTTGCCCCCACTTTTTTTCTGATGTATACACTGGTTTCTGGCTATAGTCTGGCTGGGTCCCTGCTAATCAGGGCCCCAGTCTCTCTGTTCTCTCAAAACAACTTGGTGTGCATATTAGATGCACTAGTGATTGGATACTGTGGTACCTTATGAGCCCCTAGTATATGGTACCTTAGGTACCTAGGGCATTGGTACTTCACAGGCCTACCAGGGGCTGCAGCATATATTATGCCACCCCTGGGAAGCATTCTCAATCTGACACCACAGGCCTGCTACTGCAGCCTGTGTGAGGTAGTGTTAGTACTCCTCACTGAGGTATAGGTTCCTATATCTCACCATACACACACATATAAACCTATCAGCCACCCCTATAGCAGGCCCTATCAATCCTGAGGGCAGGGTGCTTGGTTTACTATGTGAGGGGGTGCTTCTGCATGAGCAGGACCCCTCTGCAGCTGGCAGAGTCTATTCTCTGTTGCTGTTTGTGGATGCGGTTAAACCATATACTCTTAAGTGCATTATAACCTTGCGGTAAATACTAACTTTGGAATTACTGCATCAAAACATGTTGTGTTTGGTGTCAAACAACTTGGAATCATACCCCCACACCAGTAACTGGTGTGGGAGTATGATCCCACCCTTCTAGAGGGGATGACATGTACCCACTGTACTTAAACCACAGAAATCTGAAAGAGCCCTGGCATCACAAAATGGATGCCAGCAGCACAGACACTGGGCTGCTCTCTTGCTGCTGACTGAAACTCGCAGTGGAGGAAGCCCAACAAAAGGCATCATGTCACAGGGAGGTGTCACCACCTTCCAGACAGGATTTAGTGTATTGGAGCTGGGTGGGTGCACTCTTAGAGTGCTTTGAAGTCCTGCACTGGGGGAGCAGTAGGCTCCTCTGTGCATATGCCAGCTCAAACCGGTTCAGGGGCTACCTGCCCCTGCTCTGGCGCGAAACTGGACAAAGGGAAGTGGGTGTAACCACCCCCTACCCTGACCCTCCTAGAGGAGTGGTCATAGAGCTAGTCCCTCCCCTATCTTCACTATAAGATAGCAAGCATTGCCACTGCATAGCAGATAACCCTGGACGACGCTCTACAAAGAAGAATCCTGGCCCTTCGATGTTCCACTACCTTTGGAAGACAGAAGAATCTCCCTTGGAGTCAAGGAGTGACTCCCCTGCTTGGCAGGCACCAAAAACCTTAATCAATGGTTGCAAACTTTCCCGCTCCCGGCGGAGTTCGAAGTCCCTGCTGCCCCAGAAGTAGATTTCCTGACTTCTCAATGGCCATTGTGAGTCCCCAGCGAAGCTGTGGCGAGTGAACCCCATGAGTGACGAGGAACAGCAATACCATGCACTATTGTCGAGTGCAAACCCTAAACAATGTTCTACGAACTTGTGCATTAGACCGTTTGTGGCCCAAGCCTCCAGCAGGTCTTGCACCAAAAATCAGCAGCCTACCCCGTCCCGAGTGAACGTGGGCTCCTGTGAAGCATTTCCTGAGGCGGCGTCTTTGCGATCACTTGCCCGTTGGCTAGTGGGTCCCCCGAAGACTTTCTTATCAACTAAATGGGCTCTCCTAGTTGCTCCAGGCCTGCCCTCACTCACCCTCGCTGGGTGAGTCCATCAGACCTTGCTGGTCTGCATCATCGTCTTTCTTCAGTCTACACAAGACTTGCAGTTGCCAAGGCTTGTTGGCTCCAATCCGGTTGCCGACTCCGTCATCAGCTGCAGATGTCGTGGGACACTCCGAATCCAGCTGCTGGTCATTGTCGATCTTTTCTGGACCTCGTGAGTTAAGAGTCAAAACACCATCGATGACCTGAATCGACGCGACATCTGTGGTCATCCATCTTGCTGGCCACCGGTCACTGGCTAGTGACCTTGAACACCGTCCCTTCAATTTTCATGTCTTCTACATCTTCAATCCATCTTCAGATTACACCGGACACTTCTTCAGTCGTCGCAAGCAGCAAGTCTTCTCTGGTCTCCATTGAAAACAGCGACTCGACCCGACACCAAAAGACACCTATGCACCCGGCTTCCCTGGGTGAGGTAACGCGTGCACTCCGGTGCCCTAGTGTGTGTTGGCCCTCGAAGTACTTACCTTGTAAGTGGCTTGCCTGTTGACTTCCTCGAAGTACCCTAGAACTTTAAAAATCAAACCGCGACTTGCTCCATTGAAACCAATAGGGAACCCGTGGCTGTGTTCACACACTGCGCGCGTCTCCCGTGGGCTTGTTACCTACCTGCTAACACTGCAGTAGTGAAGCCCCAGCGATTCCCCAGGCCCTGGGCCTTGTCATTTTGCAAGTCGATATTGTTATACCATTTTTTTAGTATATGGTCTGGTACGCCCCTAGGGCTCCAGCCATATTTGTGCTTAATTTATTGTGAAACGTTGACATTTGAATGTGTACCTGGCTTCTAATCTCATAAAGAGATTAGTAGAGTGTGTCTAGTAATAAATAAATATATATTTGATATATATACCTGTGTGGTGTCCTTTCATTTGGTAATTCAAGAGATTATAAGGTAAAACAAGCTGCTTTACATTCCTCAGAGACTTTGCTTGAAGGCTGCTCTCCACAGCTACCACTAGGATAGCTTTCTTTAAAAAGGTTGTCTTAAACCTATCTACCATAAGAGTCGAATTGGACTGGTGCAAGGTGGCCACTATAACTAGTGACCAGCATATGCCAGGCCAACTTCTCACATTACCTACTGGCGGTCGCCAGTAGGTAGTTATAGTTAGGACCCTGTTTCCATAGGAAATCCGCAACATTCTATTTTGAATAACTTTGGCGCCGGTCGACGAATCCTCGCGAATTTCTCAAAATAGGTGGGGCGCTCCGCTCCGCTCCTACCCTGAAAGTCTCGGGGGGATTCGTCAAGCGGGGGCTGAGATAAAAGGGGGGTCCCAAAACGCGTTTTTCCCATGCATTTTTCCATAGGACCTTTAGACAGGGCTACAGCCCGAACGGCTGAACAGAATTACTAGAAATTTGGCAGAGAGGTAGTCCTCAGGTCAAGGAAGTGCCTTTTGTAGGTTTGGTGTAAATCTGTTCAGTAGATTCTGAGAAAATAGCCTTTAAATCAATATATATATCTGAGCCAGCTTACGGTACGCTTACCGTAAGCTTACCGTACGCGTACGGTGGCGTGCGCGAGCGCGATTCTGATTGGCTGTTACATCTAAGTAAACATTCGAATCGGTCGAAACCAGGAAGCGGCGGCCGCCATTTTCTCTCTCGCACTCTGAGGGGGGGGCTGTAAACAAAGGCAAAAAACATATAAAGGGGCTGTTTAGACAGCGCCCATGCACATAGCCATGTTAGTTGAGTCCTCAAAGATCCCCCAAGGCCAAAAACGGTAAATTTTTATTTTTTGAAAGTTTCGCCGATTACGCTTACCGTACGCGTACGGTGCGCTTACGCGAAAAATTTTAATAAAAAAAAAAACACTCTCTGTGCATGGCATATTATTATCATCACTTACAAATTAAATTTAACAGATTACCTATCACAAGGAAGCGCATAATATGTCCTCCATGTGCGCACGGTGCGTAACGTGGGCACGCGGTGCGCGTAGCGCACTGCGTGCCCACCTTGCGTGTACAGCACTAACTGCGTAAAGTGGGCGCGCGGTGCGCGAAGCGCACCGCGTGCTCACTGTGCGCGCACGGTGCGCGAAGCGCACCGTGCACGCACGGAACGAACTGCGTTAAGTGGGCGTGCACGCCACGAATGGCGTAAAGTAACTTAGCATTTAAAAAACCGTACAAATTCACTGAAAAAACCATAGGTTTCACACACGTTATAGTTAGGAATTAGCATTTAAAAAACCTTGCTAATTCAATGAAAAAACCATAGGTTTCACACATTATAGTTAGCTGGAAATTTTACTGATAAAAAACCAATGAAATTCCCCCGTTATAGTTACTGTAGGCAACTATAACTCACGCGACCGCAATCCTCTGCTGATGACATATGTGTCTTTATGAAAAAAAAATATTTGTAATATATGTATAGCTAAAATTTAATGGAAGAAGACCTGGGCAAATAAGTGTCTAAACACAGTATTAGCATCAGCAGAGGATTGCGGTCGCGTGAGTTATAGTTGCCTACAGTAACTATAACGGGGGAATTTCATTGGTTATTTATCAGTAAAATTTCCAGCTAACTATAACATGTGTGAAACCTATGGTTTTTTCATTGATATATATATATATATATATATATATATATATATATATATATATATATATATATATATATATATATATATATTCACTGAAAAAACCATAGGTTTCACACACGTTATAGTTAGGAATTAGCATTTAAAAAACCTTGCAAATTCACTGAAAAAACCATAGGTTTCACACAAGTTATAGTTAGCTGTACATTTCACTCGTAAAAAACCAATGAAATTCCACATTATAGTTAGTGCAGGCAACTATAACTCACGCGACCGCAATCCTCTGCTGATGCTAATACTGTATTTAGACACTTATTTGCCCATGTCTTCTTCCATTAAATTTTAGCTATACATATATTACAAATTTTTTTTTTTCATAAAGACACATATGTCATTAGCAGAGGATTGCGGTCGCGTGAGTTATAGTTGCCTGCACTAACTATAACGTGGAATTTCATTGGTTTTTTACGAGTGAAATGTACAGCTAACTATAACTTGTGTGAAACCTATGGTTTTTTCAGTGAATATATATATATATATACACACATACTGTTAGAAATGGGGGCCTCCAGTTGGCAGCGGCTGGCGCCGGTGTCAAATAGTGACCATTCTTTCAAAGTCAGAGTAAGTGGGCTATACCCTTTGATATCCTCTGCTCAACCCTGTGGTAACATAGCACGAGCAGACAGGCTTATCTCAGAGGCAGTGTGCGAAACATTCATGACCATACACAATAACGCTGGAAAGACGCTACAAAACGGACACCACCAGCAAGTATAGAAAAATAGTTATCTTTATATAGGTTAAGCACGAAACGGAGAAATGCTCAAAGAACCACAATGCAAATAATTACAGATTTATTTAGGGGCGATGGAGGCACTCGTGCATGCGGGTGGAACGAGCTTGATTCGAGATCAGGGCCTAGGCGGCACGGTGATGCACAATGTACCTGGGATATAAAGGGGGCGCAGCGCACAGCTCCATGGGGAAGGTGCGGGATGACAGGCGGACTCACAGCGGCCACAGCACCTCAGCTGCAGCAGTCCGCGGCATGCACTCACGCTAATCCTAGGATGGGGTTAGAAGGCAGCGCTCAGCGGCACACACAGAAGATGGCAAGGTTTGTGACATAGGGGCTAGCGTGGGCACTCAGCGGCACAGCTCTTCAGCTGCAGCGGCCCGCGATAGCAATAGCGATGGTTTCTGTAGCAAAACAAGGGTGGGCACTCAGCGGCACAGCTCCTCAGCAGCGGCGGCCCAAAATAGCGGTGGTGACGACTCTTCGCAGCAAAGCCAGTGCGGGCCTACAGCGGCCCACAATAGCAATAGCACTGATTCTCGTAGTATCCTCATGGTAGGACCAATGCAGGCACTCGGCGGCACAGCTCTTCAGTGGCAGCGGCCCACACTAGCGTTAGCAATAGTTTTCGTAGCAAGGCCAAGGCGGGCACTCAGCGGCACAGCTCCTCAGCTGGAGCGGCCCACAACGGCGACAATGGATTCCGTAGCAAGGCAAAGGTGGGCACTCAGCGGCACAGCTCTTCTGCTGTAGCGGCCCACGATGGCGATAGCAATGGTTTCCGTAGCAAGACAGATGCGGGCACTCAGAGGCACAGCTCCTCAGCTGCAGCGGCCCACAATGGCGATAGCAATGGTTTCCATAGCAAGACTGATGCGGGCACTCAGCGGCACAACTCCTCAGCGGCAGCGGCCCACAATGGCGATAGCAATAGTTTCTGTAGCAAGTCAAATGCAGGCACTCAGCGGCACAGCTCCTCAGCTGCAGCGGCCCACAATGGCAATAGCAATAGTTTCCGTAGCAAGTCAAATGCGGCGTTCCCCACAGTAGAACTAGAGACACTGGATTTCTCGACAGAGGCCTCACCTGCAAGTAGGATTCCCTTCAAGAGGAATCCAAGCTGTTGATGAATGAAGTCTAATGTCCCTGAGACTTCGGCAGGAGACAAGCTCAAATCAGGCCCTTGGGTAGTTGCTTCAGTAGATGGATGAAAGTTTCAAAGTCCTTTCCCTCTTGTTACGCGGACAGAGTATGTAAATGAATCCTGACGTCCAATATACCTTGTAGACTAAAAATGCACAGTAAAAAATGAATGTTCAATGTAAGTGCAACAGAATGTATAAAGTCCAGCTACTAGTAAATTGAAGTAATTACTTTTGAGAACAAATAATATAGTCCCAAACTGACGCCTTTTAGCCATATGTCTATTAGATGAAGGTGCAATATCCAGCCTGGAATACAGTGAAATAGTGCAAAATATGACAAAAAAGTGCAAAATAGTGCTGTGCAATTTACAATCTCGATAGCAGCATAAAACAAATCATTTAAGCCTAAACCAAGACCAAGAGTAAATGTAGTTTTAAAGTATATATATATATATATATATATATATATATATATATATATATATATATGTATGTATGTATGTATGTATGTATGTATATATATATATATATATATATATATATATATATATATATATAATGGTTAATGGTTATGGTTCTGGTAATGTTGCGTTGGCCGTCATTGAAATACAGGCTGCTCATGAGGATGGGCGCAAGCCCGAAATGCGTCGAGCGGCAGAGAAGAGTGAGGGCTGTGTCTTGGGAAACTGCCTGCATGGTGAGCGGATGCCTTCTTGTGAGTGCAAGTCCACCTAGGGGCGAACTCTTTCTTCCAATTTAATGTGGCCTGCCCGGTCACGGACTAGCACCACCGCGGAACCTTAGCGGGCTGGTGCTGCCTTTTGACAGTACGAACGGCGCAGGAGGTGCTTTGAATATGATGCAGGCGGCGATACGGGACACTTTGTTTCCCCTTGGAGAACTTTTCATGTTTCATTGACGACGGCGGCCCACGTGGGTTGTAATTTACACTACCAGTCCCATAATGCCTTGTTTTGCTATGAACTGCTGTTTGATGGAAATAAAAGAGGGGATGTACTGGTAATGTTGCGTTGGCCGTCATTGAAATACAGGCTGCTCATGAGGAAGGGCGCAAGCCCGAAACGCGTCGAGCGGCAGAGAAGAGTGAGGGCTGTGTCTTGGGAAACTGCCTGCATGGTGAGCGGATGCCTTCTTGTGAGTGCAAGTCCACCTAGGGGCGAACTCTTTCTTCCAATTTAATGTGGCCTGCCCGGTCACGGACTAGCACCACCGCGGAACCTTAGCGGGCTGGTGCTGCCTTTTGACAGTACGAACGGCGCAGGAGGTGCTTTGAATATGATGCAGGCGGCGATACGGGACACTTTGTGTCCCCTTGGAGAACTTTTCATGTTTCATTGACGACGGCGGCCCACGTGGGTTGTAATTTACACTACCAGTCCCATAATGCCTTGTTTTGCTATGAACTGCTGTTTGATGGAAATAAAAGAGGGGATGTACTGGTAATGTTGCGTTGGCCGTCATTGAAATACAGGCTGCTCATGAGGAAGGGCGCAAGCCCGAAACGCGTCGAGCGGCAGAGAAGAGTGAGGGCTGTGTCTTGGGAAACTGCCTGCATGGTGAGCGGATGCCTTCTTGTGAGTGCAAGTCCACCTAGGGGCGAACTCTTTCTTGCAATTTAATGTGGCCTGCCCGGTCACAGACTAGCACCACCGCGGAACCTTAGCGGGGCTGGTGCTGCCTTTTGACAGTACGAACGGCGCAGGAGGTGCTTTGAATATGATGCAGGCGGCGATACGGGACACTTTGTTTCCCCTTGGAGAACTTTTCATGTTTCATTGACGACGGCGGCCCACGTGGGTTGTAATTTACACTACCAGTCCCATAATGCCTTGTTTTGCTATGAACTGCTGTTTGATGGAAATAAAAGAGGGGATGTACTGGTAATGTTGCGTTGGCCGTCATTGAAATACAGGCTGCTCATGAGGAAGGACGCAAGCCCGAAACGCGTCGAGCGGCAGAGAAGAGTGAGGGCTGTGTCTTGGGAAACTGCCTGCATGGTGAGCGGATGCCTTCTTGTGAGTGCAAGTCCACCTAGGGGCGAACTCTTTCTTCCAATTTAATGTGGCCTGCCCGGTCATGGACTAGCACCACCGCGGAACCTTAGCGGGGCTGGTGCTGCCTTTTGACAGTACGAACGGCGCAGGAGGTGCTTTGAATATGATGCAGGTGGCGATACGGGACACTTTGTTTCCCCTTGGAGAACTTTTCATGTTTCATTGACGACGGCGGCCCACGTGGGTTGTAATTTACACTACCAGTCCCATAATGCCTTGTTTTGCTATGAACTGCTGTTTGATGGAAATAAAAGAGGGGATGTACTGGTAATGTTGCGTTGGCCGTCATTGAAATACAGGCTGCTCATGAGGAAGGGCGCAAGCCCGAAACGCGTTGAGCGGCAGAGAAGAGTGAGGGCTGTGTCTTGGGAAACTGCCTGCATGGTGAGCGGATGCCTTCTTGTGAGTGCAAGTCCACCTAGGGGCGAACTCTTTCTTCCAATATATATATATATATATATATATATATATATATATATATATATATATATATATATATAATACACACTGAAAAAACCATAGGTTTCAGGCACGTTATAGTTAGAAATTAGCATTTAAAAAACCTTAGAAATTCACTGAAAAAAACATAGGTTTCAGGAAGCGTAATGGTTAATTGGACATTTCACTTGTACAAAACCAGAGAAATTCCCCTGTTATAGTAAGTTCAGCTAACTATAACTCGCACCCCTGCAATACACTGCTGATGATGTCACATATTACATCATTCATGACATGGTCAGTGACATCACTGATGATATCTCAAATGACATCACTGATGACATCACTGATGACATCATCCAGTGACTGCGGTTTTCTTTAAAGTTTAAATATGTATTATATATATGCCAAGGTGTATTGAAGAATGAGTGGGTCTATAAGTGTCTGGGTGGAGGATTCAATAGGTGTGTGACTGACTGTATAAGTGAGTGATTAATTGTGTCTTATTGAATGCATGGGTTAGTGACTAAACTGTGTGAATGTCTGTATCAGTCTGTCTGTTGTTGTGCAAGCTGCTGCATGGGTTGGTGAGTAGCTACATGAGTGTCTTTATGGGTTATTTATTGGTTGCATGAGTATCTGTATGGGTGCCTGAGTGTTTGCGTGGTTGGGTGGGGGCTGTGTGAGTTTGTGCATAGATGTGCGAGTTGTTGATTCACTGTGTGTATGGGTTCAAGAGTGCATGTGGAAACAGCTGTATGGGTAGGTAAGTGTGTGTATGGGTGTGTTGGTGAGTGAATGGATGTCTCAATGGTACATGTCCAAGTAACTATATATGTAAAAGGCAGTGTATGTGAAAGTTGAAGTATATAAATGACTATATGTGAGAGTCAGTGATTGTGAGAGTGGCTGTATGGATGAGTGTGTACTTGTATCAGTGAGTAAGTATGCATTAGTTTCTG
Source organism: Triturus cristatus (assembly GCF_964204655.1). NCBI lineage: Eukaryota > Metazoa > Chordata > Amphibia > Caudata > Salamandridae > Triturus > Triturus cristatus. The sequence continues at coordinate 1,300,868,548 of NC_140590.1, read as the reverse complement.
TTTGAATAAGTGATGTGGTGTGTGTATAACTGTATAGGTCAGTAAATGGAAGTGTGATTGATTATTTGCATGATTGACTAGGTGTGTGGGTAACTGGATGAGTGGTGGTGTGTGAGTGTCTGTATAGGTGTATGAGTGCTTATGATAGTGTTGTATTGATGAGTCACTGTAGGAGAGTGGCATCGACTGCAGAGTTGCCCCCAACGTTTTGCTGATGTTTTGACTGTTTTATGACCCTAGCCAGGCTGTGGCCCTGCTATCCTTGACCCCAGCCTATCTGCTTCTTCTCTAAACTGATGTGAGTACCCTAGGTACAACCCAATTGGATACTGAGGATACCCTATCAGGCCCTTGTAGATGGTACCCTAGGTACCCAGGGCATGGGTCCCTCAGAGGCCTACCAGGGCTGCAGCACTTATTGTGCCACCCTGGGATAGCCATACAAACTGACACCACCAGACCACTACTGTAGTCTGGGTAAGGTGGTGCGTGCACCCCTTACAGGGATATAGGTACCCTGTATCCCACCTAATTACAACACATATACTCTCATAGGTCACCCCTATAGCAGGCCTTGGTAATCCTACAAGGCAGGGTGCTGAGGTATGTGTGAGGGGGGACCCCTACCTGAGTAGGGCCCCTCTGCAACCTTCGTAAAATCATTGCTGGGTTGTTTGTAGTGTAGCCATACCATATACTCTTAACCGCATTGTAAGTATATCGCGATAGCGTGATAACTTGAGAATGGCTACACAGAACCATATTGTGTTTGATGTCAAACATGTAGGAATCATACCCCCAGTCCAGCCATGGGCATGAGGGCACGATTCCCCCCTGCTAGAAGGGCGATATGGGAAAAGCGGCAGAATTTAGACACCAATTTAAAAGTGCACACGTAGTACAAAATGGATGCTACCAGCCACCCACACGACTCTGGCTGCCTGTTGCTGGGCAAAACCCCAGCCTCGGCAGCTGGACAATAGGGATCCTGTTGCAGGGAGGTGCTACCCCCTCCCCAGACAGGCTTTGTGGATTGGAACTGGGTGGGTGCACCATAGGATGCCTTTCAGAGTTGCACGCAGGGCCGGCTGGTGGCGCCCTGTGCGACAATGTTTGTTGGCGCCCCAATGACCACCTCCACCGCGGATTCTCTCACTAGCACCCTTTAACAGTCTCCATAACCACACTCTATCAGATACATTGAATTAGTTATATAGTGCCACTTATACCAGTGTAGGGTGTCAGAGCACTTTGTCTCTGTGTAATGTGTGTGTGATGCAATCATACGTGTTTTAAATCAGTGTATAGAAAATTTTACATAAGCCAAAGGACTAAAAAGTGTAGGAGTCACATGTCATCCATACTGGTAGGCAGTATAGTTTAAGAGTGCTTGGTGTGGAGAAGCACACACTCGAAAAAGAAACAGCATAGTTGGGAGTTTTCTTTAATAATAAGAATCGATTTCTAGTCAAATTAACCCTTTATGCAACATTAATTAATTTTCTATTATATACTTTGCAGTGTGTATGCAGTTCTATGATGAAAGTTAATTGCTCACTGTTGAATATTAGGACTTCAAGTTATAAATTGCAAGTAATAAAAGGATGTCTCTTTTAAAAGCAGTAACCTGCTGATCTGTTCACATTATATGCACTCTGTAATCAACTTGGTACACGTTCTTTGCAGCAGGCACATTAACCCTCTGGACTAACTTCACAGAGGTCAAAACCTCAACTATACAAAACGCTGATCTCTCTCCAGGAAGATAATTAATCACACGAGTTATCTTGACATTTTTGTGAGGCCTGGTAATTGCCGGGGGAAAAGAAATGCTGCAGCAGGTGCTTCAAAAACAGAATAAACTTGCAAACACGGCGCCCCCAGGAAGCCAGCACCCGGTGCGGTGGCACCGGTCGCATTGCCCTAAAGCCGGTCCTGGTTGCACGTAGGCTGCTACAGCGCCTACATTCTGCATACGCCGCCTGGAACCGGTTATGGGGCATCCTGCCCCTCGCCCAGGTGGGAAACACACAAAGGGGAGAGGGTGTAGCCACCCTTTCCCGCCTCAACTCTCATTGGTGGGCTCTGATCTGGACCCTCCCCTAATCTCTTGGATAAAGGTGAATACTGTGTCCCCAGAGCCTCAGATTAATCTTGGACTTTACAGACTTGACCTTCGACGAGCTACTGCCCAGCTGACTGAAGAAATCTCCCTTGGGGTAAAGGAGTTACCCCCCTGCTTGGCAGGCACCTGAAACACTGCAAGTGACCCGGTTGGAACTTTGCTGCTCCTATGGACTTCGTCGACTCCCAGCAACCTTGAGGTGGGTTTCCTAAGCATTACAGAGGCCAGTGAGTGTGAACAGCAAGTCTGAGCACCGTGGACAGCGTGGGTGCCGAGATCCCCAATACCCCAGGACACCGGCCACCTCTTGCATAGCACACAACCCTGACCAGTGGGGAAGTTGTGCTTTGGCCCAATATTGAGCCAATCTCTCAGCAGCAACTGTGCCAAAGATCAACGCCCTAGCCCCCTCCGGTGGCCCGTGGGCTCCCTTTTACGCACTCAAAATTGCTGCCTCCTGCGGTCCCTTGTCTTTCGACTGGTGGGCCCTAGCAGAGGTCAATCTCGACTTTTAAGAGTTCCCGTGGTTGCTCCAGGCCTGCTCTACAGTCTCCTTGAAGACCTCATGGGTCTGCACCAGTAGCTGATTTGTTCATCTTGCGTGGGTTGCGGTTGCCAAGGTTTAGTGGATCCAATCCGGACACTAACACCGCAGCGACCCTCATCCTTTGTGGGACAGTCGCCCTCCAGAAGCTGGCCTTCCTTGAAGCCTCCCGGAGCCCGTGGCTGCAGATCCAAGCTACACCTCTTTCTACTTGAAGCACCCGACATTGAAGGGCTCTTTCCTTTGAGCTCCCTGGTCACTGTGCCGTGACCCAGACTCTGTCCCCTCTGCTTTCAGGTTCTCCTCTACAAGATCTACAACTTCATTCTTCACGACATCATCGACGCTTTTGGCTAGCAGCAGTTTTGTACATTTTCCCATTGAAAATCAGCCCGCGACCCGACTTCGAAAACGACCTATGCACCCGGCTTCCCTGGGGCAGGTAACAGTGGTACCTCGGTACTCTCGTGGTAGTGGGCTCCTCAAAAGTTTAACTCTAAGCCCTTAACTTTGAACTCCTGCTAGAAGTGTCTTTAATCTTTTAAAATCAAACCGCGACATTCTCCATAGGCTTTAATAGAGATACCGATAGCAGCTATTTGCACTGCACGCGTCTCCCGTGGGTCCCCTTCCTCATAACCTGGGGTGGATTCTTAAGGGGCCAGCGATCCTAAATGCCCTAGGCATTGTCTGTAGAATTGCTGTGGTTCTTATACCACTTTTTTAATATATGGTTTGGTCCCCCCCCGGGGCCCTGTGATTCCAGTGCTATTTATTGTATCTATCAATGCTTGTTTGAATTGTAACTTTGCCTCTAGCCTCATAAAGAGACTTGTGGGATTCTGTTTAGAATAAATACATATATTTTATATATATACCTGTGTGGACTACTCTTTCATTTGGTCACTCAAGAGGTTATCTATGGTAAAACAATAAGCTTAACACTCCTTCAAGACTTAGCCTGAAGGCTTCTCTCCACAGCTACCACTAGGATAGCTTTCTTTAAAGGTTGTATTTAACCTATCACCATAAGAGTCAAATTGGACTGGTACAAGGTGTCCCCTATAACTAGAGGACAGCATATGCCAAGCCAACTTCTCACAGTCACTGCATATATGAATGATTGTATGGGTGAATGAGTGGATATGTTTGGAAACCTAGGAATCAGTGAGTGCATAAGTAGTAACTAGTATTGGTGTGTCGATTGTTTCGAAAATGTTAGTCTGTATTTTACAGTGGGTGTATCAAAGGTTATATTAGAGTGTGAGGAGGTGCATCAGATTTTCACGTGGATGATGTCATCAGTGATGTCATTTGAGATGTCATCAGTGATGTCATCAGTGATGTCACTGACCATGTCATGAATGATGTAATATGTGACGTCATCAGCAGTGCATTGCGGGGGCGCGAGTTATAGTTAGCTGAACTAACTATAACACCGGAATTTCTATGGTTTTGTACGAGTGAAATGTCCATCTAACTATAACGTGCGTGAAACCTATGTTTTTTTCCGTGAATTTCAAAGGTTTTTTAAATGCTAATTTCGAATTATGTTCATTAAACCTATGTTTTTTTCAGTAATTTTGATTTTTTTTGTGATATTTTGTAACTTTAATATCTAAAAAATAGTTTTGGTGATTTTTTTTGTTTGTTAATAAAATGTTATAATGTCTTCTGTTTTCTTAAATATTAATCTATATTTTTTTTTTGGGAGAAAAAAGTGGAGTCGCTTACCCATCATGTAGCTATCTCGGTGGGTGTGCGGATTCAAACCGCCATATTGGTAAAGGTGTGAACGATGAGTGTTTCAGCCAGCCCACTCCGCTTACGCTTACAGGGAGGGAACTACAACACTACATGTACCAGGTCTTCCCTGCAGTGATCTCCTGATCACAGGTCTAGTTGTCAGCATGCCACAGCCACTCCCTCACGGCTGCTTTACACCCACACCACACCCATGCAGCAGAGGCATCACAGGACATGTGATCCTACCAATAAAAAGGGCCAGGCGCACATGCTTGACACCATTTCCACTCTCTTTCTGGGTGTATCCGTGTGCTTATTATGTTGGTGGCAGCCGAGGCAGTTTGACCGACATGGACCTCCCGCGACGTCGTGATGACTTGAGGTGCACAGAGTTGGTGGCAGCTGAAGCACTATGCTGGACACTGGCCTCCTGCCATGTGACGATAACTTGAGGTGGCAGCCCAGGCATTTTGGCCGACACAGGCCTCCCACCACGTGGCGATGACTTGAGCTGCACTGAGTTAGTGCCACCAGAGCTGAGCAGGTGTACAGCCTGCGATGATGCGTGGCCTTGATACGCTATCCTGGCAATCAAGACCCGATTTGAATTGTGAGCTCGGCTGGACCGCGTATACGCCAAAGGCAGCTGGCTGTACAGGCATGACTCCTCGGCGCGGTGCAGCAGGATGCGCTGGGGGCCTGTGCTGCGGAATCCAGCGATGGCTGAGGAGGTTGCTCCGGCACATAGTGGGCCCTCTTGGAGACACGCCAGGGGCTGCAGGTGAGCATTGAGGTCTGGGTGTGCAGGGTCAGGCCTGGGGACCAGGGCTGGGATGCTTGCGAAAGATGTAGGAATCATGCACACTGCCTGATAAGTTTGTGACGACATTAGTGTAGAGGCCCTAGTGGTCCAGTTTTGCCTGCACAATGTTGGAATGTGTGTGGTTTCTGTTGCGGTGATTTTGTGCAGTGTTGGCAGGGGGCACAAGTAGTACATGTGTGCAGTCAGTTGCTCCCAACACGTGCAGGAAGGCTGCTATGGCATGATTCCCTTGCTTGGTCTCCAGCTATTTCTGCGCAGTGTAGTTAAAGTGAACATGCTTGTGTCTCAAGCTGAAATTAACCCTGATGCTTACAGGTGTGATAAATCCTGCATAATATGACTGTTAACAGAAGTTCGTGTAGTTGTAACGTTCCTTTTCTTTCGTACAAAGGTTACGACCGCACAAGCTTCTGTTACAGTAATTTTGTGCAGGATTGATCATACCTGTAAGCATTCCAGTTTGTCCAAGTACAATACATTGTACCATATTACGTTTGTGACCATACCAACGCTTGACCATTGTCTTTATTTATCCAACAGGTTTCTGAATATGGAGTTTTGGGATTTCAAGGACGATCTAAAGTTATTTGATCCACCAGTTGATGTTCCCCTTTGGCAATGTCACTCGTTGTTTGATGTTTTTGTATTGTTAATTTATGTTTTTCTAATAAAGTACTGTTTTTCCACTACTGTTGACTACTAGACTTCATGACCAGGCACACCCCCATTTCAGTGACTACAATCTTGGATCGGGAGCACAGAGGCGTCAAACAACGGCTGAGGTTGGTTTTGTTTGTGCAGGAATACAACGAATTGGGACGAGCGAGTGATGCGGATGCAGGGGCCCTACGTTGCTTTTGTAGACATGCATCCAAGACGTGTGAGGAAGTTTAATAGAGCTGCCTGTAAAACTCCTCCGACTCTCGCAGTTGTTAGTTAAAAGATACCAGAGGCCAACAGGTGCAGCACAGCCAGCAGCTTTATCTGCGTAACGATGTTGATTGTCCGCTGTGTTGGTACCGTCAGCCTGTGGGCAATGTGGCAGTGTGCACCAACTTGAGAATGGGTGATAATTCTTTTGTCACTTTTGCTGCGCTAAACTGCTGATAACTGTTGGGTTATAGGGTGACTCTAAAATGAGCCCTTGTGTTTATTAGGACTTTGTTGTAGCTACATGCGAATCACAAGAAAAAAATGAAAAAACAAGAAAAGAGGGCAGGGTACAAACACCCTCACCCCCTAGGCCTGCTCAGGGGATCCCACAAAAAGCCCCAGGACCCAAAACGTTTTTTTTGGTGTTTTTTTTAAAAGCGGCTGGGTGCACGAATCCGGACGAAAAAATATAAAAAACGATAGGGTGTATTCTCAAGAACTTATCACTGAGTTATCAGCACTTTACCGCAGCAAACAAATTATCATCCCATTCTCAAACTAGTGAAAACTGCGAGTATCGCCAGTTTTCCAGCGATAGATTGCGCAAAAAGACATTGCCACCAATGAGAGCGACAACAAACGCTAAAGATATACAGAATAGGCAAAAAAAACACAAAAACACCACTTCCTGATATTGTCAACGACCAGTGAAATCTGTAACACGATCCAAAAACAGGCGATAAGCCGCATTAGCAGTAGGAATTTGACATCTGCTTTTTACTGGTGTAAAGCAGGACGACTACCTACAGTGTAAAAGGGAGCCCAGCCCAGAACCACATCTGAAGACCAACACATGTCATAGAGCTACTGATCATGCAGCCTCGACACCGAAGAAGTCCACAACACCCACCGCCACCACCCCCAGGACCTCCCACTCGGACCTCCCCCCTGCTATCACCGAGGCAGAGAACAGCGAACCTTCACAAAACGACATGGCCCCTTAGACACACAATAGCTGAATGTTGGTAGACATGGGAACGAAGTATGTGTGAAGGATGCAAGTCACCCATCAATAACAATGCACACAATGCCAAATGTAGCTGTAATGTGCTGGACAGACCTCACTATGCACATGCAGAGCACAGACCTCTCCATGTGTACATATACTGCTGGTGCTTGTAGTGTTGTGGAGAGCGCACGCAACCATGTTACCTCACGCTGTGGGGAAGCTCTCGGTCATGTAGCTGTGTCGTCCCCCCCTGTAAGCGGAACCAGAAGTGGAGTGGGCTGGTCCAATGTACGCCACTCCAGCGCAGAAGTGTGAATAAATAGGCCGGGGCTCTGGGCGTGGTTCACTTCTGTGAAGGCCAACGCATCTGCCAGAGCGGCGGCCCTCACCCTGCCACGAGGCCGCCACCGTGACCAAGGGCCTCCTCGACACAGGCCCCCTGCAAACCCAGCAGAACAGCACCACAGAGTTATGTCTGTACAGACTACTGCCTTTGATGTACCCTGCGGACAGCAGGGCTCACAATTCAGATCGATTCGCGATTGCAGATGATGCAGTCCAGTAGGCAAGAGACATTGCTCCCACTGCGGCCCGCCCAGACCACGCATCATCGCAGGCTGCGCACACGCTCAGTGCTTCAGGTACCACTGACTCTGTGCTCCATAAGTCATCGCCACGTAGCCTTATTAAGGCAGAATTCATTAGACAAAAGACATTGCTACCAGTGCGGCCTGCCCGGACCACGCATCATCGCAGGCTGAATTCTTCCTGTGCCGCTAACTGTACAGCCCAACTCTATGCCATGTGCCTGTGGGCCCTTGCTGACCGCTGCCTCCGGCCTACACTCTGGTGAGCGGCGCTTACAACTCAAATTCAGTCTTGATTCATTAATTTCAGAGTCCTGTAGGCAATTAACTATAACGTTCCCGAAACCTACACATTTCGACAATGTATTCCATACATATTTAATTTTTTGTTCCATACACCTACACTGCGGTCAGCAGAGCTCACAATTCGAATTCAGTGTTGATTATTAATTGCAGAGAGAATTGTACTCTATGTCCTCAGATTTTGTCAAGAGGAAGTGACAAAAAACATTCCTCGTTGTTTCCGCTGACTACTGCCTTCCATCTGCACTGCGGACAGCAGGGCTCACAATTCAGACCGAGTCACGATTGCAGATGATGCAGTCCAGTAGTCAAGAGACATTGCTCCCAGTGCGGCCCGCCCGCACTACGCATCATTGCAGGCTGCGCACACGCTGAATGCTTCTGATGCCCCTACCTCAGTGCACCACAACTCATGGACCCTTTATGATAGAATCCTTTGTGTAGGATTTCAGATCCGGTGCCCCTACCTCAGTGCACCAAAAGTCATGGAACCTTTACGATAGAATATTTTGTGTGTTATTTCACATCTAGTGCCCCAACCTTAGCGCAGCACAAGTCATGGACCCTTTATGATTGAATCTCTGTGTGTGATCCGATGATTACTATTGTACTTGTTGCCAGCACCAACCATTCCCTGAGGGCTGGCTTACACTCACCCCACACACATCCAGCACAGACATCACTGGACATGTGACCATGGTAATAAAAAGGGGGCGAGCGTGCCTGTACCCAGTTCCACTATCTATCTAACAGTGTCTGTATGTTCATTATGTATGCATGATGCCCCTGGACCCTACCACATTACATTGTGCTGTGGACAGCGCATGCAACCATGTTACCTCTGGCAGTGGGGAAGACTTCGGTTATGTAACTTTGTCTGGGTCATTGTATAAGTACATGTGTATAGATTGGATCATTAGAGTACTGCAAGGAGAGTGTATAGTGAATTTATAATTGCTTGGGAATTTGCAGAGTGATTGGATAAGTACATATGTTGGTGGAGCCTAACCCCCGAGCACGAGCTTGCCTCTACTTGGCTGCCCTCCATGTGCCAAAAACTGAAATTTGGGCTTTGCATGGCACTGTATTGCTACAGCTGCAACACTGCACTGAATGTGCAATAAACATTTATATCCACACAGATGTGTCATGTCCACGGTCTTTTATGTGTGGAAGTATGGATGAATGTAGGGTCAGTGATTCCCCCTACCTTCCATGTTGGCCATTTTATGGGACTTGGGTCACAGGGTGACACATTTGCGCTTGCGGCCCGGGTGGCGGCAGCACTACAACAGGGACACCAGCATCAGTTGATCCCTCATAGAGCCCAGGACGGAACCACGCCCAGAGCTCTGGAGTCATTATTTACAGCTTCACGCAGGACTGGCATAAGCCAGGCCAGACCACTCCACTTACGCTTACAGGGAGGGACGACAACGCTACATGGCCCACGTTTTCATTGTAGTGATCTGCTGATCACAGGTCTAGTTATCAGTATGCCACAGCCACTCCCTCACGACTGGTTTACACTCACACCGCACCTATCAAGCACAGGCGTTGCAGGACACGTGACCCTGACAATAAAAAGGACCGGGCGCACGTGCTCCACACCATTTCCATTTCAGACTTGGTGGCACCGGATGCACTGCGGCCAGCACAGGCACACTGCCACGGGACAGAGACTTTTGGTGCACTAAGGTAGGAGCACCATAAGTGCTGAGCGGGTGTGTAGCCTGCGATGATGCCCCGTCCCGGCAGTCTGGACAGCTCAGCTTTTGTGTGCCCGGCTGGACTTCAGTGTAGGCCTGAGCCATCAGACAGCGGGGGCCTACCGCCACGTGGCGTGGTCTTGCTGGTCACAGAGTTAGTGGCACCGCAAGGGCTGAGCGGATGTGCAACCTGCGATGATGACAGGTGCACTGGTATATCCTCTGCCATGGCAAAATCAAGATGCAGCACCAAATGTGATGCCTGGTGGCCTGCGGAGCGGGGCTGCATGATGTGGAGGGTGCCCTGTCCGGGGGCCGCGGACTTGGGGCTTGCAGCGGCACGTGGTGGGCCCTCTTTTCCACACGCAAGTGGCGGTAGGTGAGCAGTGAGGCATGGGTGAGCAGGGACGGGCAGACACCTTTGGGCGGTGGGAGTGGATGGTGTGCAGCAGCCTGTGTGTGCAGGGGTGGGACAGCGATAAAGGCGTGTGCAGTTGTATGTACTCTGCCATTACTGATTCTATACTATGTTTCAGATGAGTGAGCTTGAGGGCTGCAATATGTCCCGGCACGTGGTTGGAGACACACCGGTGGTGGAAAGGTGAGCATTGATGTCTGCGTGCGCAGGGGCGGGCAGTCACCTCTGGGCAGTGGAAGTGGATGGTGTGCAGCAGCCTGGGTGCTCAGGGGCGGGCAGACACCTCTGGGCGGTGGGAGTGGATGGTGTGCAGGAGCCTTGGTGCGTAGGGGCAGGCAGGCACCTCTGGGCGGCAGGAGTGGATAGGGTTTAGCAGCCTGGGTGCGCAGGGGCGGGCAGGCACCTCTGCGCGGCGGGAGTGGATGGTGTGCAGCAGCCTGGGTGCACAGGGGTGGGACAGCGATGAAGGCGTGTGCAATCGTATGTACTCTGCCATTACTGATTCTATACTATGTTTCAGATGAGTGAGCTTGAGGGCTGCAGTATGTCCCAGCACGTGGTTGGAGACACACCGGTGGCGGAAAGGTGAGCTGTGAGGGTTTTGTCTGCAGTGTCGGAACTCACTCAGCCTCTCCATCTCTTCCTTTCTCTCTCTCACACTCTTTCTCTCTCTCTTCCTGTCTCTCTCACTCTTTCTCTCTTTTTCTCTCTCACACTCTTTCTCTCTTTCGCTCTCTCTACTCTTTCTCTCTCTTTCTCACTTTTTCTCTCTTCTCTCTTTCTCTTTCTCTCTCTCTCTCCTTTGATGGGCGCATAACACACAATCTTATCTTACTTTTTGTCTTGCAGGCTGTGATTCAGATTGTCAAGGGATGACACGCCATGGCTCTACCTACTTTTATTTTGTTGCTTTGTGTAAATAAAAAATGTTTTATATGTAAATCCATAGATGACCGTCATTCTCTTTTGTCCAACCTCACATGCTTCTTGATTCTTATAATTGTGCGACATCAGCCGATTTGTTACATTCCAGATTTCGGAAGGTTGCTATCACATTTGTTTGTGGGGGGTGTCGTGACGGCTCCCAGACTCCTGCGGAAACCGGCATTGCTTTTGCTAACATGCAGCTTCCCTTGCCCAAAAGCAATTCTCCTTTCCTTTATGGAAGCAAGAGGAGGTTTTCCTCCTCTGGCTTCAACGAAGCAAACCATGATCCCGCCCTGTCATAGCAAATGGCAATGTCCCGGGGACGCACACCCCGGGGACATTGGAGGAGCCGTCCCTGGGGGGTGGCGGTCCCCAGGGCCATCAAGCGCTCCCTCTATTTTCAAAGCCCCGGAGGTGGGCCCCGGGGCTTCGGGGAGCCCGCCAGGCCTACCCTGCATATCTAATTAAAGCCCTGGGGGGTGGCGATCCCCGGGACTTGGGGTGGCCGCGCGAGTTATAGTTATCTGAACTAACTATAACAGGGGAATTTCATTGGTTTTTTACGAGTGAAATATCCACCTAACTATAACATGTGTGAAACCTATGGTTTTTTAAGTCAATTTGCAAGGTTTTTTAAATGCTAATTCCTAACTATAACGTGTCCTTCAGGGACCCCCTGACAAAGGCTAGGGGGTCAGGAACTCTCTACCCTGCCCCCTTTTCACGTTCGCCACCTTCCTTTTTCACTCTCGCACTGAAAACAAACAAAATGGCGGCCGACACTTTCTGATTTCGACCGATTCGAACGTTGACTAACATGTAACCACCAATCAGAATTACGCTCGCGCACGTTAGGGTGCTCGCACGGTGCGCGCACGGTGCGCGCACCCTGCGCGCTTATAGATATTGATATGCTTTTAAATGCTATTTTCTCAGGAAATACTGAACAGATTTACACCAGACCTGCAAAAGGCACTTCCTTGACCTTATGGCTACCTCTCTGCCAAATTTCAAGTAATTCTGTTCAGCCGTTCGGGCTGTAGCTGTGTCAAAAGCTCCTATGGGAAAATGCATGGGGAAAACGCGTTTTGGGACCCCCCTTTTTTCTCGGCCCCTACTTGACGAATCACCCCGAGACTTTCAGGGTAGGAGCTGAACGGAGCGCCCCATTAGTTTTGAAACTTTCGCGAGGATTCGTCAACCGGCGCAAAAGTTATTCATAATAGAATTTTCAGATTTCCTATGGAAACACGATCCTAACTATAACTATCTACTGGCGACCGCCAGTAGATAATAAATATATATATATATATGTATATATATATATATATATATATAAATATATATATATATATATATATATATATATATATATATATATATATATATATATTTTACCTACTGGCAGTCGCCAGTAGGTAGTTATAGTTAGGACCTATTATCCATAGGAAATCAGCAACATTCTATTTGGAATAACTTTGGCGCCGGTTGACGAATCTTCGTGAAATTTTCAAAACTGTTGGGGCACCCCGATCCGCTCCTAGCCTGAACGTCTCAGGGTGATTCGTCAAGCGGGGGCCGAGAAAAAAGGGGGTCCCATGCAATTTTCCATAGGAATCGTTAATCGCAGCTGCAGCCCGAACTGCTAAACGGAATTACACGAAATGTGGCAAAGATGTAGCCCTTGGTTCACACTCATGCCTTTTGGATAAATGGTGTAAATCCATTCAGTAGTTGCTGAGAAAATCAACAGTAAAATCATAGATATATCTGGGCGGAGCCTAACCACACATCTCATCGTGAGATCTGATTGTCTGTCAGCACTTAATCCAAGAAGTGTTGGCAGCCATCTTGGGACCAATTTACATGATAGCACCTCATTAAAAAGCATTGCAGTTAATAGAAGGTTTTAAGACTTTAGTTACATTATAAATCATTTGTTGATGGTACCATACTCATTTTAGGAATTGTGGTGTGTTCTAAGGTGATTTTATCATGTGAAAAAGCCTTCTGCTGGGATATCATGAATCATGTTTCAGAGAAAACTATTTTCTCATGCTTTTCCCACAGAGGTTTGGAAGGGGATCTATAAGCTAAACTAAGAGCATATTTTCAGTAAATTCACATTATCTTTCTCAATCATGTGAGAATGAAGTCTGACATTCTCAGTAAAACATGTACATCCAACAAGGGCAGAGACTGTCAGTTGATTCCTTTGTGTTCTACTGCAGCTTCCCAGAGTGTTCTAAAGAACAACTAGAGCGCTAACAGTCCTACTTCTGACAAACGTATGGCACACCTGAACCCATCTTGATTAGAATAAAGTAGTAACTCCTAAAACATTTAATTTAAAAAGCAACAAAATGAGGGGGTTCATCTTGCCATAGAAAGTATGATTAGTGCTGCAGAAAGAAAAATTAGGGTACATTTTGAGTGACTTCTCAAATCCTCTTCTATTTCATTAAAAAATTCAGACATGCAGACTGAAACATGCACTTTCAATACCAGCAGCAGACTTCCCCGGTGAGCAGTAGCTTTACTACAGTGATATAATGACTAACTAGAGTGCTAACATTCTGAATTTATGGCAAATGTGTGACACATCTGAATGCCTTCTTGATGGAATCAAAGTAAAAAACTGAAAGTATTTCCTACTGAGGAGACTGTAGTAAATGAGGAAATTAGGAAACTTCATAACAAATAAGTCTCCCAAGATGGCCAACAGAGACAAAAGAGCCCAAATGTAGCACAAATATCACCCAGATGTAGCCCACGTATAGCCCAATGACATAATGTCCCAGAGTGTTCTATAGAACAACTAGAGCGCTAACAGTCTTACTTATGACAAAAGTATGGCACACCTGAAGCCATCTTGATTGGAATAGAGTGGTAACACTTTAAACATTTAATTTGCCATAGAAATTATGATTAGTGCTGCAGAAAGAAAAATTAGGGCACATTTTGACTTCTTAAATCCTCATTAAAAAATTCTGACATGCAGACTGAAACATGAACTTTGAATACCAGCAGCAGACTTCCCTGGTGGGAAGTAGCTTTACTACAGTGATCTAATGAGCACTAGAGTGCTAACATTCAGAATTTATGGCAAATGTGTGACACATCTGAATGCCTTCTTGATGGAACCAAAGTAAACAAGCATTGAAAATGCAATAGGTCTCGCCCTCATTTAAGTTAAAGCAATTCTGTTTGTAATTAGGTGGCTTTTTAGCTTTGCTTCTATGGCTCTAAAGCAGCTGCTGACCTGGTTCTCTCCCTCTAAAGCAGCTCTGCTGACCTGGTTTCTGTGGCTCTACAGCAGCTCTGCTGACGTGGTTCTCGGCCTCTAGAGCAGCTCTGCTGACCTGGGTCTCTGGCTCTAGAGCAGCTCTGCTGACCTGGGCCTCTGGCTCTAGAGCAGCTCTGCTGACCTGCTTCTTAGGCTCTAGAGCAGCTCTGCTGACCTGGTTCTCTGGCTCTACAGACCTGGTTTCTCTGGCTCTACAGCAGCTCTGCTGACCTGGTTCTCTGCGCTCACGATGCACGCACCCGACTTCGCAAAAATATATTTAAACATAATATAAGTTTATTATAAGTACAAATATATTATTTTTATGAATATCTTAGATAATCTCTTGCCCTAATATGTATATTAAAGACACATACATATCATTTTGGAACATACCATTTTTTTGCGGGAGTCGCGCACCCAGCGCGCCCCAGCACGGTTATGACGGCACGCGGGACCCGCCACCGCACAAGCATCTCGTACCGTAATGCGCATGTGTCGCAAATGCACGGGAGCAGGAGTCGCGGACTGGTCGCATACCAATCGCGCACATCACATAATATTAAATGTATATGATGTAACTGAAAAACACGCAGCCGTCGCACACCGTACGCGGATCCTTCACGACTTTTCTAAAATGGTGGGTAGAATCCGTGCACCCACCGTGTTGTGTACGCTTTGAGTGTGCGACTCCGAAAAAAAATTGGAATTTTTTTAAAAAGAAAATAATATAAATATATTAAAATAAAAAATGAAAACAAAAAAAATTAATCAATATTTCAGTTTGAATTTAAAAATAAATAAATTTTGAGCATTTTTCAGAAAAATATATAATGTTATTTAATGAATAAAATATTGATAAATAAACAGTTACAAAACTGTAGAAAATCAGTACAAAAAAATAGGTATAACTACTATCACACTTAAAAATTAGCATTTAAAAAAACCTTTGAAATTCACTGAAAAAAACCATAGGTTTCAGAGACGTTATAGTTAGAAATGAGCATTTAAAAAACCTAAGAAATTCACAGAAAAAACCATAGGTTTCAGGGGTGTTATAGTTAGCTGGCCATTTCACTCGTACAAAACCATAGAAATTTCTCCCTTATTGTTAGTTCTGCTAACTATAACTCGCGCGCCCGCAATGCACTGCTGATGATGTCACATATTGCATCGTTCATGACATGGTCAGGGACATCACTGATGACATCTCAGATGACATCTCAAATGACATCACTGATGACATCATTCACGTGAAAATCTGATACACCTCATTATACACTAGTATAACCTTTCCTCACTCACTGTAAAATACTGAGTACCATATTTGAAACCATTGACACACCAATACCAGTTACTAGATACCCACTCACTGATTCCTAAGTCTACACACACAACTCCCCATTCAACAAAAGAATCATTTATATATCCAGTCACTAATTAATAGAACACTATCAAATGCACTTATACACATATATAGACATTGACACAACAGCAGTCATCTTAGTCGGTTATGCAGTCATCCTACTCACTCATGAAAAAAATTAATCACACTTACATTTACTCACTTACACAATTATCCAACAACACCTAATTTATTCAAACACATAGTAACTCACAGTTAATATGTTGAAAAATCACCATTACAATTATACACTCATTCATATAGTTACTCTTACACATACTTATTTATATACACCAACTCTCACATACAATGCCTTTTATTTTTTTACTTTGTTGAAGATGTGCATCTAAAACATATATTCGCTCACCAACACACAAATAAATACACTCAGTCACCCAAACAACTGTTTCCACATGCACTCTTAAACCTATACACCTAGTCAATCAACCATTCACACATCTATACATAGAGTTACACACACCCCATCCAACCACACACAAACTCAGTGTCCCATACAAATACTCACCCAACTAATCATAACTAATATACACACTCATGTAGTTAGTGACCAACTGATGCAGCATGTTATACAACAACCGAGACAGTGATGCACACATTCACATAGTTTAGTTACTAATCCATGTATTAAGTGAGACACTTTTAATTACTCACTTAAACAGACAGTAAGACAGCTACTAAATCCTCCATCCAGACAGTTATATATCCACTCAATCTTCAATACAGATTGGTATATATATAATACATGTTTACATTTCAAACTAAACCACATTCACTGGAGGATGTCATCAGTGATGTCACTGACCATGTCATGAATGATGCAATATGTGACATCATCAGCAGTGCATTGCGGGCGCGCGAGTTATAGTTAGCAGGACTAACTATAACAGAGGAATTTCTATGGTTTTGTACAAGTGAAATAGCCAGCTAACTATAACACCCCAGAAAACTATGTTTTTTTCTGTGAATATATAGCGGCGGTGCACCTCAGGGTCCGAGGACACCCTGTTCTCCTATAACTGCTCACCGCACATCCAAGTACGGATGCACTCCTTCCAATGAATATGCATGGTTTCAAAGAGCTTAAAGGAATTTATTTAAAGCATCAAGCCAACACAAACCCAACGCATTTCGGCGGAAGCCGCCTTGGTCATATATATATATATATATATATATATATATATATATATATATATATATATATCAGGCAAGAGGACGCAGGCCGACGCTAAGCCTAGAACAATATTTACGAAGCCACGCATGGCCACATTGCATGGCCCTTTGTGACTTGGTAAATCTGGAGCAATGCAAGATACCGCATGTTGCTGCCTGCATTACTATGCCTCAAGGAGGTGTTTCATGGGTGGAGCATGGGTGTTCCCACGCATCCACCCATGGATTGTGACGCATTCCTATATTTACAATAAGTGGTAGACTGGTTGATGCGTGAAAATGCTACATGGCGTAATGAGGAGAAATGTGTTTATTTTCCTAGTTATTTCCTCTTTCAATGTATGCTGCACTCTTCAGCACACATAGGGATAGGGGAAAGCCTCCAAGGAATGTTTTAGTGCAGGAACAGGTCCCTTCATGCACAAAAACAATCTTACCTGCAATGCGGGCACCCTTGCACGGCACCTGCGTTGGAGCTAGGCAGCACATAGTGCACAAGAAGAAGACAGGAATGTTGAATAGAATGTTAGATATGGCACATTCTTGCCCTCTCCCTGCCATGTAGCACAGCAAGGTGCTGTTCTTTGCTACATTGCGTGACATTTTGATAAATCTGTCCCCTAGTTTCTTAGTTCACCAGACTTAATCCAGTTGTATTGTGCTGAATAAAGCTCAGAATTGTGAGAGAACTCAAGAAATTGTCCCATGAGTAACAATGAATGTCAGCAGACTCCATGTGGGGGAGCCACAGGGCAAACAGGGCCTACTGGGCCACAGACAATCGTATGACGGGTTTGTTTGCAGTGGTGTACTGTGTCTCATTCTAGTATGGCTCTGCGAAGTGGCCCAAGTAGATTCTTTCCACATTTAACTTTCAGGGTAGCAAGGGCAAGCTGTCAAAAGCTTCTCAGGAGATTGTGTGGGGAAGAGAGACTCCGAACTCAATAGTAAAACAACTGACACAGTAAATCATTGCTCAGCCCAGTGCTTGTCTTTTTAATAAAAGAAAGTGTGTCTACTATTACAGCAGTATGGACTTCTACACAATTAGATAGAAGTAAGACTACAAGATTAAACAATCTCACTGACAGGGTTCTAAATGAAGCACTACCCCCTCTATGGTTCACTTCTGCCCATTCAACAGTGTCAACCAATGTCTATGGTCACCTCCCCTCAAGTAGGGTTTAGGCAACATAAGGCAAGGATGCAAGTTTCACTATGCTGTCCACAATCTGAGAGTCTAGAGGAGCCCTTATGACACAGGTTTGTCCCATCGATGCTCCCACCTACAGTCAGCATCTTTTTGTTGTTCCACACATCTGGGCTTCTACACCAGGACAGTCTCTAGTTCTGCAGAGCCAGGTACTCTCCTTTACTTTCTGAGTAGGCAGACATCTGTGTACTAGGAAGACCCACAGATTCTCAAGCAAGTTGTGCAGACTCCAGTTGATCTCCTCTCACCTCTCCAAAACTGGATGTCATCCAGACAGCAGCACTGGTCTTCAAGCAAACGTGGAGCACTAACTTCTTTGGTCCAGAAGAACTTTGAACAGGAACAAAGTGGGTGATTTGGGTCCAGTTATATACCTATTTTTCAGACACTGTTTACTGTTCTCGAACTTGTTTGAGGTAGTTCCTTTGAAATGTATTTTCCTGGCTGTAGTGCAGACTCAGCTTTTTTAGAAGGTGATGGCTCTCACAGCCGTTAGTGACAATGGTGGTTCCATGTAGGACTATCCAAAACGTGTGCACAATGAAGTATGGTACCCATGCACCTGGTTGTTTTCAGTCTTCAGGGCAGACCCTGCTTAGAAACTTCCCCAACTTTAACAAAAGAATATGCTAAATGAACAATCCATCACTAAAAGTTATTCACAATTTCAAAGGGTAACCCTGTTTCCATCCTCCCTCATCTCAATGTCTGTATCTACATCCTCTGGCTTCAGGAATGCAAGCAATACACTTTCACAGTATTGGGAAAGCTGTATCCATCCTCCAACTAGCGCCATACTCAGCTGTGGCCGCTGCAGGTAAGAGATGTGGGGCCAGGTGAGGGGGGATTTCGAGAGACTACGATGAGGGAAAAATAAATAAATAATTAATTTTCCCTCGTAGACGTCGCTCGAAAACCCCCTCACCTGGTCCCACCACACTTACCTGCAGCAGTAGTCGACATTTCTTTCTGACACAGAAAAAGATCTTGAGAAAGGTAGATACCTGTATACCATCTAGGCGACATTATTGTCTCAACAGTGAACAATAAACGTGTGCATTTTGGATATGGAGTAGAACTAGTGAAACTTGCCTGGTGTCTATTCAGGAAGAGGACAATCAGTTTGCATCCTGTATTTCACGAACCGTGCATGTCACTCACTGACACACACGCAGGACTATCACATTTCTCAGTGCGGAATTATGTCACTTTAGCTCTCTCCTTACCTGCTGTTAGTGGCCTCCCAGTCTGGATTGATGGGGTCTGGACAACTCCTCTCCTTGGCCAACTTTCGTTCTTTGTCCATGTACGCACCTCGGACCAGCTTCACCCCAAAACAGATGCCAAGGCACTGGGCCAGTCCCAGGTCATTAGTCAACAAATTGAAAGAGTCCTGTGTCATAGGGAAGAAACCACAAATGGAAATGGGGTAATAGTAGGGGTAGTATGGCATGAAAAACAACAAACCCACATCTTAAGCGGTGTCTTACTTTCCTTATCACAAACATGTTTTGACAGAATTCGGGTATAAAAAGAAAACACCTTCACTAAGTCACCTGTAAACAGTTTTTTACAGGCATCAAGCCTTGTAATATTAGCCCAGCTGCACCAAGCCACACAAAGTTAATAGGAGCCTAAAGCAGACAACAGCTGTGCCCGCCGCGGGCGGATGAAGAACGTCCGCTGGAGCCCCTGCAATCCTCGGTGTTTCACAGGCAAAAAAGCTGCCAGCCCCCAACCCAGCACAACTGCAAGTGGAAGGTACACAAACATATCAGTGGGAAAAAACAGTGCTTTAATTGAGACGGTACTGTCAGGTAGTGAGTGCCTGCACTTCTTTATTTTGAGAGATTGAGTACCGCCCCTTCTCAGCAGAGGTGCGATACTTTTAAGTGGAGGGTACCGGGATTTCTCAGGGGCAAACAGTACTCTGGTATTGGGTACCTACACTGCTATTTTCAATTTCAAGAGCTGGGAAAAAAGAAAAGAGGCATTCCCACTCTGAAAAATGCAGCATCGGATTCAGAATAGGGGGGATTC
The DNA here is from genome assembly GCF_964204655.1 of Triturus cristatus. Lineage (NCBI taxonomy): Eukaryota > Metazoa > Chordata > Amphibia > Caudata > Salamandridae > Triturus > Triturus cristatus. The sequence goes on along the minus strand of NC_140590.1, from coordinate 1,300,848,349 downwards.
AGAGTACCAGGGTCAGTAGAATCAGAGGGCACTGCTGACACTTTTACTTTACTTTACTTTAATTAACTTTTTTCAACCTTAGACAACAAGATCATACAAGTACAATAGATCATAAAATACATATTCAGTGATTTGTTACATTCCAACAGATTTGAATAGACAAACACAGATAGAAACCATCTTTAAGTTTTTGGCTAAAACACTATATTAAAATATTCTGTATTCATCCAATATATAATACAATGTGCAAAACAGTACCAAAGCAAGTTGAAGTGCAGATAATAAGCCAATCAATCTACTATTTGCTATAACCAGATGAATGCAGATAAAACCATCTAGAAAGCTGAGGCTAAAAAGAAATACTCCATTAAAAACAAGCTTAATTTATCCAGTATATGATATAAAGTGCAAGACAGTACCACAATCATTTAAAGTGCAAATTATAATCTGATCAATCTCCTATGTGATAAAACCATACATAAATAGGATGCAAGAGAAAAATTTACATTAGGATCAGGGAGCGTTTGGAGAAAAAACATGGCTGGGCGACATTGTACAAACTTATATTTCAGGAACAAGGATCGGATATACTTTTTCCGTTCATAGAAATAGAATTTACAGAAAAATATCAAATGAAGATTAGATTGAGGGGAAGTGCCATCACAGGGACAGGCTGGCAATTCATTAATTGAATAAGTCACAGCAGGAAAGCCCAGCAGGCAAGGGATGAGATTTAATCTGAATCACACCAATACATATCGGTGACAGATATTTGTCACAGAGACCAGGTACGAGTTAGCTTCTCCAAGGGTAGGGGAAAGGCCCAGATATAACGCTACAATGGTTTGTTTACAGTAATGTGCCCTATGCACTTTAGAGCAGGATTTCATTTCAGCTTTTGGGGTATTCAAACAGTTAAGTGGATCATTAAATAGATTCAAAGCCCAGTGTTGACAAGTGTAGGAAAGTGGAATCTGCTTCTTATGGTTACTCTCACTTTTTGCTGAATGTAATACTGTTTTTGACTAGTCTGACTGGGATCCTGCTAATCAGGACCCCAGTCTATCTGCTTTCTCCTTAAACTGTTATGCCATGTCCTTAGGTACACTCTAGATTGGATACTGAGGTACCCTTGTCAGTCCCTTGTATATGGTACCCATGTACCCAGGACATAGGTACCCCACAGGCCTCCCATGGGCTGAAGCATGTATATGCCACCCATGAGAGGCCATGCAAAATGGAACTACAGGCCGGTCATTGCAGCCTGTGTAAGTTGGTGCATGATCCACTTACTAAAGATATAGGTTTACTATATCTAAGGGTCACTGCACTTAAAACCTACAAGTCACCCCTCTAACATGCCTTTACAATCCTGAGGACAGGGTGCTTGTCTCTAAGTGAGAGGGTGCCACTGCATGAGAAGGACAACCCTGCAGCCTACGGTTTCCATTCTCCCGGGTTGTCAGTTTGGCAGCTATTTATGACACATAGAGTGGCATTACGCAACCGCGTGATGACAACTCTAAAACGGCTGAGATAAACCCTATTGTGTTTGGTATCAAACATGTTGGGATCATACCCCCCACACTGGTAACTGGTGTGGGAGGTATGATTCCCCCCTCAGAAGCGAGCTTTGTGGGGTCCCTGGTGTTCCCGGTACCAGCCTTCTAGTCCCGGACAGCACAAAATGGTTGCTGTTGACCAGAGACACATTTCTGCCCTCCTGCTGCTGAGCCAAGCTCAAGCAGGGGAAGGCAGAACAGCAGGCATCCTATCACAGGGAGGTGTGACCACCTCCCAGACAGGATTTAGTGTATTTGGGCTGGGTGAGTTCGCTTGCAAGTGACCGAAAGTCTGCATGAGGGGAAGATTTGGTGTCCCTGTGCATATTCCAGTTCAAACCAGTCCTGGGAACCGTTGGCTCCCATTCTGGTGCGAAACTGGACAAAGGACATGGGAGTAACCTCCCCACTGTCCAGACCTTCCCCTGGGAGGGTCCCCTGAATCTGTCTAACCCTCTCCCGTGGGTACAAAAGGGCTTACCTGGCTGTAGGACCTTAGATTCGACGTGGACAAGATTCTAAACCATAAACCACTGAACTTCGACCGTCTGGACACTCTGGACTTCGCTGGACTTCGTTTGGGCCTGACTTCATCTCCCTCTTAGTCTGAAGCATCGTCTGTGCCCTTGCACCATACAGGATCTGTGCAGGACCTGTGGAGCATCAAGGACAACCGAAGAGTGAAGGGGTCATTCCCCTGCATTCGCAGGCACCGCAACACTGCTGTGCGCTCTGCTGACCCTGAGCCCCTCTGGACTCAGAAGACTTCAGCAACACAAGAGGTGGGTTTCTACGTCCCTCAAGGTCTGAGCTGTCCTCTCACCAAGTTTGAGGTCGAAACCCTCGTGGGGGCTGCAATACCTGAACCCCTGTGCACCGCATACATTGCAAGTACATATACCAACCTCTGGCACCATTTCCTACAAGGAACTCTGGTCTCCTTGCATCGAGTGCTCCGTGTGCTGCTTTTTGTGGAATCGCTCAAGGTCCTCTCGCGACTCCTGTGCCTCCGGCCTGTGAGTCCATTTGAGGGTCAATTTTGCTTTTCATGGGCTCCCCTGATTGCTCCTGGCCTGCCCTGACTCCCCTTGTTGTGGTGAATCTCCTGGACCTTGCTGGTCAAAACCGTACACATTCTTGACCTTCTGTGTGGGTTGCTGTTGCCAAGGCTTGTTGGTGCTCCAACCGGACACCGACTCCTCAGTACTCAACATCCTTTGTGAAAAAGCTTGTATCTGGCTCCTGGCCATCCTCAATGCCTCCTGGTTCCCATAGCTGCAGAGTCAAGAACTCTATCAACGCACCTGAAGCACCCGACATCAGTGGGCATTCGTCTACTGAGCCCCTGGTTACTCCTGAGTGACCCAGAATCTGTCCCCTCTGCTTTCAGGTACTCTTTGACAAGAATCCACCTATGGATTCCAACTGACACTGTTCTCCTTTCCATCTTCGAAGTCCTCCATGGGGTTCAACTGCGGTTTCTGACGCCACTTCAGATACACCCGGTTTCCCTGGGATAGGTAACTTGGGTGCCTCGGTATCCACGGGTGGGGTGGCTTTCCAACCTCCTATCTTCCACAGGGTTTCTTCGAAGTTCACTGGGAAGGGACTTTAAACTCTAAAACTTCAACCGTGACTTTCCCATAGAATTGTACGGAACACACGGTCGTGTTCCCACACTGCACCCGTCCTCCTTGGGGTCCCTACTTACCCATCTTGGGTGGTTCCCTGGGATCCCAGTGATTCTTCAACCTCTCAACACTGTCTTTACTCGAGTCGTGGTTCTTATACCACTATTTTAGTATATGGTTTGGTTCCCCCCCTGGGGCCCACTGTGTACTAGTGCTATTTACTTTAATTTCTTTGCTTACGTATTGTGTGCTTTGTGATTATCTCCATGTAGAAGATACTGTGTCATACTAGATAGTGTTATATTAATAAATACATATTTTTATAACTACTGTGTGGTTCTCCTTTCATTTAACCAATACTATAAGGTTGTATTCTAGTAAAATAAGCTGCTTAACATTCCTTCAAGACTAAGCCAGAAGGCTGCTCTCCACAGCTAGCACTTGGGTAGCTTTCTAAGGTTATCTTTGACCTCTTAAATCATCATAAGGGTTGTTTGGACTAGTGCAAGGAGCCCACTTTAATTAGTGGACAGCATATACCAGGCCAACTTCTCACAATAAGGTATCCTTTACATATTGGAGCCATGGTACCTTGTGCGCCTGCTCGAGGGTTAAACAGCCCCTGATAATATTTTGAGTCAGTCCCACTGTGTCTCTCCTCCGGATTGAGTGCCAGAGTAGCACCGGGGCAATAAATATTAAATCTGAAATAAATGGGACGTTCAACTCTTAATGCATAGTGTAATTAGAGCAGTCTTTCGGGAGGGATAATAATTTTTTTTTAAAGGCATCTTCTTTCCGTTATAATACATCAACTTTAAATTTAACCCATATCCTTGCTCCATATGTAGCTGATGCAATAGCTTTAGCAGAGTAGATCTTTTTAATTGGCTCCAGTGGTTTTGATCCCAACTTTTTCATGAAGGAAAATATAGCCATAACGCTTTTTTCTAATGCATTACATCTATTCGCTACCATGTTTGACCATGTTCCCGAACTATTAAAAACTACACCCAAATATGAAAAGGTCTTAGTAATTTCAATTCTCCATGAAGCAATAAGAAACAATGGTAATCTTTTGGGTTGTTTCCCCACAATTCAAACATAGGTTTTTGATTCATTAACCTGGAGATCTAGTGCAGCCATATAGGACACAATTATTAATTAATTTTTGCAAGGCTTGACCAGTCCTGGTTACCAATACGGTGTCATCAGCGTACAACAAATTGGGAATCCATTTTTTATTTACCATGGGGACATCAATTACATCGTGATCCACTGCAGATTCTATGCCGTTGGTATAGAGTGAAAACACAAAGGGGGCTAATACGCACCCCTGCATGACGCTCCTGAGAATAGGGAAAGATCTAGTGCGTTCACCCTGGCTACCATATCTAATGCATGCAGAAGACTGAGAGTCTAATTGGTGAATGAAAAATATTATGTTATCATCCACACCCATGTCTTTCAGGATATTCCATAATTTGTTATGTGAGACAGAATCAAAAGCTGTGGTGAGATCAAGTTAAGTCAAGTCAAATAACTTTATTCTGTTTCCAGACATAAAACCTTAAAAGTATACAATAATACATCATGATCACAAAATAGATTAAAAACAGTCCATATACATATTCGCACACTAGAATACGTTCCCCATTGTAGTTTGCCCTAACAGTTATAATTTAGCGTCTTAAATTCGACTCTTCGGCAGAAGTCTTCACTAGGGGTCTAAGGAGTGTCTGTACTCAGATGGCTTCAGACCCTGAAGTCATATTTTTAAGTCAGAAATTAGGAAGTAGGGGGGCGTGGCTTGGATGGCCATCATGGCGGACATGTGCTAGATAGCTCCGTCCAGCCCGACAGACATCCTGCATTTATCCTGGCTCCCTCGGACCTTCAAGCAGTCCTAGAGGGGGCATTTCGGCGTTACTGACCTGAGGTGGCGGTCCGATGAGCAGTCGCAGCGCCTGGAGCTCCGGGGGGCCGGAGCCGGCGTGGCCACGAGGCGAGGCCCTGCGACGGACAGCGGAGCCGGGGAGTGGAGTTTGGCGGGCCCTAGGTGCAGTGTGAGCGGAGTGGCCGTCTGCCGGCGCTGATGAGCGCGGTGCACCATCCTGTGTGCTCAGCATCGGAGGCAGCATTCGGGGAGGCGGATCGGCCCCGGAGACCCGGTGGGACACTGGTGAGGAGCCGGGAGAGGGGGGTGCACTGGCCCGCGGGGTCGGGAGGCAGCGGACTACGGCACTACAGTTGAGGAGGAGGCCCGTGTCTGGGGCCCCGGGCTCGGGAGTGCCGCCCCCGTGAATTTGGTCGCGGTAGTCTGGATGGGGGCTTCGGGGGCCAGGAACTGTGGCAATACCTCCCCCTCCTCCGGGCCTGAGCTCCCGCCTGGGAATTGGCAGCTAGATCGAGCCACGGTGGGAGGCTTCAGAGACTCCAGCGCTCTCCATGCAAGCCTTTGCCGGTTTCTCGGTGGACTTCCCTCCCCCCCTACATTGAAAGCGGTGAGCAGGGCAGTGCGGGCCTACCTTTGCGGGACTTCACCGCTATTGGCAGAGATAGGTCCAGCCTGCTTCGTGGTCTGGATGGGCACCCCGTGGCGGATCTGTGGTAGGCGGGGGGCCTGGAGTGGCAGCGCTGCAGCCGGGTGAAGTAACCAGGGGCCCCTGAAGATCACGGTGAGGGCCGAGGTGAGGGCGATCGCTGGTGGGTCGGAGCTGGTGGCTACTTCCTGCCCTGACCGCGGAGGCAGGGTCCGAGGTCGGCGGCTAGATCGGGCCGCGGAGGGGAGCGCGAGGGGACGGTTCCGGACCTGCCTTTCCATCCCATGGGGGTCAGTACCGGCAGTTGAGCGGGCAGCGAGGGGCCTGGGGGACAGTGTCACCGGTTGAGTCACGCGGCTTGGGTGCTCTACAGCACCGGAGCACAGACAGCGTTTCCCCCCTCCCCCCACGCATCAACGGGAGTTGGGATTTGGCAGTTGGCTGGCCCACGTCTGTACGATTGGCAGGGGGACCACTCGCCGGTCATGGCCCTCACGGGTGGATTGCGGGCCCCGGATCGGGGGTGCCTCCCTTCCTCCCTCCCTTTGTGATCGGACCGGGAGATGGATAGGCTCGTGGCCTGCCTGCGCTGAGGGGGTCTTTGTGCCAGCACTTCGTCCAACTTGGCCAGCATCCGCAGGGGGTCCGTCGAACGCCATCACGACAAGCGATAAGGGCGGCGGTGGGTACACAAAACATGGGCCTATTGACAAGTTCACCGGCCCGGGAGCGACGGGCGGTACTACGGGGAGGCCCCAGGAGGTCATACCAGACAATGCAGCTCTGATGGCGGCAATCACCCAATCCAGGGACATGCTGGATGCCAAAATTGGTGCGGTGGGCGCGGATGTTACGTTACTACGCCAGGATCTACGGAATGCAGTGTCCAGCATCACGGAGGCTGAGAGCCGCATCTCCGGGGTGGAAGATGATGATGTGTCGGTCCTCAAGCAGAAGGTGGCAAGTATGGAAACCATCCAGAAGGGCCTGGCGCTCCGGGTTGAGGATGCGGAGGGGCGGGCCCGGAGGAACAACCTGCGCTTCGTTGGATTCCCGGAGGGGTGTGAGAAAGGGGATATGGAACGTTTCCTCACACAATGGCTGGAAAGCTGGCTCCCTCCAGAGGTCATGTCCCGGTGTTTTGAACGGGCCCACAGAGCACTCATTCAGAAACTACCGGTGGGGGCGCGTCCACGACCGGTGATTGCGAGACTCTTGAACTACCTTGACCGTGACACCGTGCTGAAGCAGGCTTGGGCCAAAGAACCTTTGCTCTATGATAACCATTGTATCCTAGTATTCCCAGACTATACACGACTCGTCCAGCAGCAACGTCAGTCGTTTATGGCGGTGAAAGCCAGACTGAGGGACCTCAAGCTCCCGTACGCCTTACTATTCCCGGCTCGTCTGTGGGTGGTGTACCAATCCCTCACCCACTTCTTTGACTCCCCGGAGGAGGTGTTCAAGTGGACAGATGAAACTGTGTGGGTGTGGGTGCATACGCCGCCTGGGCAGCATTCATCTTTGAGTGAGGGGCCGTCCCAAAATTCCCGAGGACAGCGTCGGAGGGGGCACAGAAGATATCGGTCCCAGTGGCGCTCTCTGTCTTGTGGAGCTTCCTCCCGGGGAGACCCTCCTTCCCAACATCAGACACTGGATCCCTAATCTTTGCGAACAAGATTGTGCCGAGATGTTCCTCTAATTGGACTGTGTGACTGTTTGATTTATGCTGTATCAAGGGAGCCCTTAGGAGGGCTGAATCCCCACCTGTCTAGTGCTTGTGGGGGGGTGGGCCTGGGCGACATGGGTGGTAAGTTGGGGATCCATTGGCGGGGGCGGCCCGTGCCCCCCTGTTGGGGGCTTGGCACCAACCCCGCTGCAACAGGTACTTCAGCGTTTTTGAGGTATGGGGTGGGGGGTTTGTTGAGGGGAAGGGGTTTGGTTAGGGGTATGAGTTGTGCTTTCGCACTGGGTTCACCACGACACGCACACACATCGTCGGGACCTACTATCCGTGTTACACTACTGCTTATTACCCGATGGCTAGTGGGGTAGTCGATGCTCGGGTGTCCCGGGGCACCATCCGCATTGTTAGCTGGAATGTGCGTGGGGTCCTGGATAAAATTAAGCAAGGAGCTGTTCTGCATCAGGCTAAGAGGGTCGGAGCTGACATTCACTTCTTGCAGGAAACCCATTTGCTGGGCTCCAAGGTCCTGTGCCTGCAGCGCTATGGCTTCCAACAGGTTTTTCACGCTGGGTGCATGCAGGGTTCCAGGGCAGTAGCGATTCTAATACACCGCAGGGTCCCATACTTGCATGTGCAACAATGGTTGGATACGCAGGGGCGGTACCTATTTCTCCGGGGCACGATTGGGGAGGACCCTATTGTGTTGGGCTGTGTGTACGTCTCCCCCTCTGCAGTGGTCTTTGGTGGAGCGGCTACTCTCCCTGTGGGCAGACATGCCAGACATGATTTCTGTGATGAGTGGAGATTAGAATGATGTGGTGGATATGGGCAGGGACAGAAGCAGGGCGGGTGGGGGCCTGGGTGGCAATCATCCCACGAAATTGCACTCTCTGGTTACAAGCCTTGATTGGGTAGACACTTAGCGACACACTCATGGTGACAGGAGGGAGTTTTCGTACCTCTCTGCGGTCCAGAAGTCATTCTCTAGGATAGACTATGTTTTTGTCCCCCGGGCGACGGCATCGAGTGTAGTGGGATCCTTCCTCGGGGGTTATCGGACCACTCTCCAGTGTTCGTTGAGCTCCAGCTGGGCAGGGGTAGGCAACCCTTCCGTTGGCGCCTTTCAGTATGGAACTTGCAGAATGCTGAATACGAGAGGCACATGAGGGAGGTGATCGCGAACTACTTTATCGCCTATGTGGGGTCGGTCTCCAGTGCCGTGACACTTTGGGAAGCACTGAAACCCACTCTACGTGGGGTGGACATAGCATGGTGCGTGGCAGCCCGTAGGAAGCGGTGGGAGGAGTTGGTCCGGGCTGAGGCGGAGGTAGAAGCGTTTGTGCGTCGGAGCTGGTAGGCGGGTGATGGGCCGGTGGTGCGACAGCTACTCCTGGCACAGCAGTCCTATGCCTCTCTCTTAATAGACGAGGCTCATCAAGTCTGGCTGGAAACGCGTAGCAGAATCTGTAAATGGGGTGACAAGTCGAGTAAGAAGTTACATCGGCTCTGCCAGGGCGCTTTCCATCCCCAGGCCCTTCCGGGTGTGCTGGATGAGGGTGGGGCGCCAATAATAGACCCTAAGGCTATAGCGGAGAGCTTCGTCACCTACTATGCAGATCTATACGCCCCTCGGGAGTGCTTGCTGGAGCCTACGGTCGACAAGTTCATTGCGGACCTCCCGCCCAAAGCGGTGTCCGATGGGACACGTCAGCAACTGGAACTCCCCCTGTCAGAGGAGGAGCTGGGTAAGGTCCTGGGAGAGCTCAATTCGGGGAAGGCCCCTGGACCCAATGGGTTCCCCAGTGAGTTCTTTCGCCGGTACAATTTACAGTTGGCATCTTATTACCGGGTGGCGGTGGAGGATGCTAGGGAGGCAGGTCGGCTCCCCCCGGACTGGAGGCATGCAGAGGTGGTGGTGTTTCATAAGCCTGGTCAGCCCATGGAGCAGCACTCCTCTTACCGCCCCATCTCTCTTCTTAATGTGGAGGCCAAAGTTTTGGCTAAAGCACTGGCTAACCGCCTCTTGCCCCAAATTTCGGCCTTGGTACACCTGGAGGGCGACGCGGCACAACATAAGGCGGGCACATGTAGCGCTGGCAGCGGTCCGATGGACTGGGGAGCCGGCTGCACTCCTACTGGCGGACATGGATAGGGCATTTGATTCCATGAGCTGGGTATACCTGTTCGTCCTCCTACGTAGACTTAATTTAGGCCCCCGTTTTTTGTTGTATCTTATGCTCCTGTATACCGATCTGACAGCGTCGGTGCTTGTGGCAGGAGTGGTCTCGTCCAGCTTCCCTATCCGGTGTGGCACCAGACAGGGGTGCCCCTTGTCGCCATATTTATTCGCCCTAGCCATGGAGCCATTGGCGGCCTGGGTGCGTATCGACGCACAGCTTACGGGATTTGAGTGGGCTCCGGGCCTCTCCAACAGGATCGCATTGTATGTGGATGATGTTCTCCTTTTTCTAACTGCGTTGGATAGGTCAGGCCCCGAATCCTGGAGATCATGCAAATTTTCTGGAATACGACCGGGCTGTATATGAACCCCCGTAAGTCCACGTTGTGGGTCTTGGGAGCTCTGGTGAGAGTGGGTACATGGGCGTCCGTGCTACAGGTGGCGGTGGGAGGTCTCAAATACCTGGGAGTCTTCCTGTCGGATGTGCCGGCCATATCTTGGGAGCAGAACTTGACACCGGTCTGGGAGCGCATCCGTACAGACATTAAGACCTGGTCACGCATGCCCTTAACAATTTATGGCAGGTCGGCAATCTTCAAAATGGTTGCGCTCCCCTGCCTGTAATACCAGTTACAGAATCACCCGTACCCGATCGCGCCTAGATGGTTCCGGCAGGTGAACTCAGTGCTGGGTCAGTTCCTTTGGGGGGGGGGGCGGGCGGTGCGTGTAGCGTTGCGTAGTGCTTTCTCTCCACTTACTGGGGAGGTCTGGCGACCTCCGATATTCTATCGTACTACCAGGCCTCGCATCTGTTAGTTCTTAACGAGTGGTGGTGTGGGGACAGGGGGGACCCGGCCTATGCATTGGAGCGACAACTTATGGGGCCTAACACTCTTCACACGATTCTCTACTCTGCGACGCTGCGTGGTTCACTTCCACCGTGACAATGGTAGTATTCCAAATTTGGCGGCAGTCACTACGACGAATGGGGTGGTGGAATACCCTTACTAGAGAAACTCCTCTGTGGCACAATGGACGCCTGCCTGACCTAGCGGCCTTGCAGGGCTTCCGGGGATGGGATGCCATAGGAATTTTGCATGCCCAGGTCTCAGTTCTATCAGTACCTCCAGCTCCGCCATGCGCTTTCCCCCTGCCTGGAGGGCCTTGACTCTCTACCCGAGTTTAGCCCGTTGGAGGCAAAGGTTTTCATGGGGGATCTGGAGACCAAGATGATCTTGCGGATATATCAGTCCCTGGTCACTCACAGTGCTCCTACGCTTGAGAAGTTACGGGGGGTGTGGGAGGAGGATGTGGGTACGCTGGAGGAAGAAGACTGGAGGGAGGCCCTAGCCACCCCTCGGGAGCAGCCATAGCGATGCGTCTCTGCCTCATTCAATTTAAGTACCTCCACCGGGTATATTTTACGAGGGTTCGACTGTGGCGGGCTGGTTTGATTGCCTCCCCGGAGTGCCTCCGGTGTGGCGGAGCGGAGGGCACATTCCTGCACACGGTTTGGCACTGTTCATCACTGGATCGTTTCTGGAGGGGGGTATTCTTCTGCCTATCGGAGGTTTTAGGGTGGACACTCCCACGCACACCACAGTTCGCCCTGCTGCATGTGATGGAAGGGATCGGGGGGAATGTTTATAAATGGCATCTTATGCAGCGGGTCTCACATTGGCGAAACGTGATATAGCCAGGAGGTGGAAGGATGCACAGGCCCCCTCTGTGGCTGCCTGGAAAAATGGCCTTCTGCATGGGGCTGGAACAGCCAATTTTTGTGGCCGGGGGATGTCCGCGTAAGTACTACAAAATATGGAAGCGGTGGGCGGACTATAGGGGCTTGTGGCTGGAGCCTCTGATCGTAGAAGATGAGGGTAGGGATGGGGAGGTTGGGCCTGGCATAGGGGGGTGGGGGGTAGCCTGGGGTGTGTGTGTGCTAAGACTGGCACTTTTCTACTTCTGTTCTGGTTTCTCATCTATTATTTCCTTTAGTCCTATGTTATCAACTGGTGGACTGGTCTCAGGGGTCGTTGCGCAACTCGGGGGGGGTGCGGGGTGCGGGGTGGGGTAAGTTGGGGATGGAGGGTCTGATATCCTAACAGATGCTCAATGTCAAATATTTTGGTTGCGTTGTTTTACAAAATGGTCAGTTGCTGTCTTGCAAATGTATAAATTGATACAGAAGTGGCCTCTGGGGTACAGAGCCCTGCGTCTTCTGTGCAATTTGACAATAAAATTTGTTTTCCAAAAAAGAAATTAGGAAGTAGCGAGTTGCTCATATGTTATGGCCTCGAGGTATGCTAATTTTTCCCTTCTTCCTATGGCCATTGTAATAAAAGTTATAACAGACAAACAGATATCACTTTTTTCCAGGGCACATAAATAATTAAAAGCACCCTGATAAAAGACAAATTTGCTACTTTTAAAAAGGGGGGCCAAAAAGCGTTTCCTGAGGTCTTTATAAAAGCTGCAAAATAGGATAAAGTGCGTGTGCTTTGTCGTGATTTGCATTTGCATGGGCAATTTGGTTTTTTTTTTGGCCAGGCCGAACTTTTCGGGAAAACAAACTGTACATAAAGTGTATGTTGGCTGTTTTTAACTATTGTCAGATAGTTTGGCAGGCCCTCGTGCACATAACGTTGCAAATAACTAGCTACCATAGTCTTTTTGGGTCTCAATTAGCTCTGTCTCTTTTTCTCGTTGTCCCATAAGTATAGTCCTGACCTCTTTTTTGGACTAGGTAAGAATTTTGGTTGTATGTCAGAATCCATTTTTCTTAAACATACATCCAGACAGTACAGCCATTTAATTTTCTTCCAGGCATCTAATGTGAGACAGTCTAGAATTATCTCCTTAGTAAACTGTGTCCCTGTTTTACTCCATATATTATGCCACAGGATAGTGGACCTGACATATAAGTCATCTTCTAAAAAGGGTACAGCCAGTTGTGATATGTACGATGGGCTAGATTTTGGTATTGCCAATAAGCGTGTCAAGAACAGATTTTCCAATGTCTGCAGTTTTGCGCAATTTATATAGCCCCATAAGTGAGCACCATAACCAGCACTTGGTAAAGATTTAGTTTTGTACAGCAGCAACATTTCTCTAATCGGGTTTTGGCCTAATTTTCTAGAAAGCCTAAAAATCGATCCTACCACCCTAAAAAATTTCATTTTTGATATGTCTAGTTGACTTTCCCAGGAGACCGATGCAGTGAACTGAATACCCAGGTATGTGAAGGTTTGTGTTTCCTCTAGCCTCTCCCCCTTGATATGATGTATCCTCTTTTTTTTGCTCTGCCATTTCCAGCTACCATGGTGACAGTTTTCTTTAAATTAACTTTCATATCTTTGTCGTCCATACATTTTACAAATGTATCTATCAGCAGCTGCAGCCCATTTGCTGTTCTTGAGAGCAGTACTGCATCATCTGCATATAGTAAGATGGGGACAGGGCGGGTGCAAACCATGGGGACATCAGCTTAAGTTTCTTGTAGGCATGCGTCCACCCCGTTTATATAAAGTGAGAACAGCAGGGGGGCGAGGACACATGCCTGTCTAATACCATCGGTGACCTTAAAGCTGTCTGTGCGTTCCCCATTTGGGCCGTATCGTACCTGTGCTGTAAGGTGGGAATACCATTGGGCTAGGTAGTTAATAATGCCCCGTGGTGCTTCCAGATCCACAAGTGTTTCCCAAAGTTTGTTATGGTTTAGATCAAACGCACTGCTCAGATTGGCAAAACATAGGTGCAATTGTGTGTCCTGGCTACCATATATTTATTAATTAACAAGTGTAAATTGATACATTGTTCTATTGTTGCAATATCGGGTCTGAATCCATATTGTGCATCAGAAAGTATATGATTTTTGCTCCGCCCATTGTTCTAGCCAGCCCAGGAGGATTCTACCCATTAGTTTGGCACTGGCGTCCAGGAGAGATATTGGGCGGTAACATTTCGGGTTGGCTCGATTTCCTTTTTTTAAAATAGGGACTATTGTGCTTTCTGTCCATGAGGTTGGGAGGAAACCCTTTACGGAAGAATTACATTCTTGAGTCAGCATCGGTGCCCAAAAAGTGACTTGTGCTTTAAAATTATCTATTGGGACCCCATCTGGGCCAGAGGCCTTTAAACCAGCTACTTTGTTTTTAGGGCGTTAATGACCTCTTCTAAAGATATATTGAGTATGTTCGCTGGTTCAATTTGATAAAAGTGTGTAAAAGACAAATTAAAAATGCTACCCTAAGGGTTAAACATGCTACCCTAAGGGTTAAACATTGTGTTAAAATGTTATATCGAGTCCCCCTGTTGAACAAATGTCTCAATCTTTGGGTCTTCTTTTTCTTTTAGGAAAGGCTGATTTATTATTTTGCAAAAAAGTGTGGTATCATTTAAATCAGCCGCCTGGACCAGATCTACCCATATTTTTTCTTTCAGCTAACTTTTCCTTTTGTCGAGAACATTTTTGTACATCATTTTCAATGTGCTATTTTTTTCTCTATCTCTTGGTGAATCCCGTAAGGCTTTCCTTAATTTCTGTTTATTAGTGAGCATTCTGTGTCAAACCACCCCCTGTTTCTATTATTTTTCCCTTTGGGTGGGCGCTTAAGTTTCTCTGCAATTCGAGCCATCATTTTGCAGAAAGCTTCCATAATAAGCATCGGAGTAGATATAAAGTCTGTGCTGGTATAAAAATCATTAAGAGAGTCTGTATAATTTCCTGGGTTTTTGCTATACCATCTATATTTGCCCATTGTGTGGTAAAGCAATTTTTACCCTATATTCCAATTTGCTTCGGGCATTGTAGACTATTTGGCCTTGTGATTTTTATATTAAGAGCTAATGTCAGGGCAGCATAGTTGCTAGAGGCATTTGAGATAGCAATAAGTGGATTTATTTGGCGTTCACCATTTTCTGTCACCAGTACATGATCAATAACAGAGTTTCTACCATTCCCATAATATATAGGTACTTCCATTACACCTTCCCCAATGCATTGTGGCAGAAGAATCAAACTATGCTCATAAATCATTTCATTTAAAACTTTTCCATATGGGGTTATGCAGAAAATGTGACATGCCCTCGCCATTAGTTTTAATGTATCCACAACTTTCAGGTCCTTGTCTATAACATTTACTGATATTAAAATCTCCTACCCATAATAAAACATAATCATCCTTAATTTTGGCTAAAAGAGATCAACTTCTTTACTTAAATCCAAAATAACTGTCACTTTAGTTGTATCAAAAATGTTATTATAAAAGTTAATAATAACCAGATTGACCCTTTCTTCTGTAATTAAATGGATAAACTGAAATTAGGGGGAGGACAACTAGGTCCTGAAAAACTTTCAATGAGAAGGTTATTTATATTAAAACAGCCAAGCCTCCCTTAGCCCGTCTCCCCTCTGAAGGTGTTGCTGGAGTTAGAAAAGACATGAAGCCCTCCACAAACAATTCATCTAGTGACCATGTGTCTTGAAGACAAGCTAGTTGAGCTTGGTTGATAATCTCTAGCCACTCTGGATTCAATAAATTATTTCTTATTCCGGCAACATTCCAGGTCTTCAATATGGTTTTAATGGTTTTCGTGTTGTGGCAGTTTGAAGGACTCGGGATCTTACTCTGTAAGTTTCTTACTTTATCCAGTACAACAACAGGCAAATGTGGTGGTCCATTGGTTGGGCAGGGCGATAGGTCCAGTTCTGAATTCCTTAGGGCATATTCTTGCAGGTGTACCTCTGAGGTATGGAATTACGGGCTGGGGTTTGTATGTAGGTAACGGATCATATCGATAATCATTCTGTGCGTCCCAGAATAGTTTTTTGGATGCTTTTTTGGATACAATTTGTGTGAAGTTGTTAGTTTTGTCTATAAACATTTCAAGCCTATAAAAATACCCCAGAGGTTCAGCTCTAATATTCCTAGTAGTATTGCTATCATCAGGTTTGTTTGCAAGATCAGAGAGGAGAGTTCTTACCACAAAGGGGGCACGGAAGTTCACCACAATACAATCGTCTTTACCAGTTTTCCTTGAGGGTCCTATTCATCCGACTCTTCTTACCATTATAATTTCTTTAGCCAGGTAATTTGTGCTTCAAGATTTTTTGGCCAGCCAGTATATCACCTTATTCATTAGGTCATGCCAGTGTTCCTTTACCTTGGGCCTTAAAGTGGGTACATTTCTTAGTATAATTACAAATGGTGTTGATTTCAGCAGAAGATGTAAAGTTGTTAGGGGATTGGTATTATGAGGTTGTTGAGATAGGTCTTTTCTGTAGCTGCAGGTATCGATATGGAACCACGTTGTTTCCTTGTGTGGCTTCTCTTATGGTCGGCTTTCCAGTGTGTAATTGTAGGTGGTCCAATATTTCCTTGAGACTTACCTCAAGCAAACAGATCCCAGATTTTATGGCATCCAGCTCCTTCTTGAGGCATTCCTCTAGGGTTGTAAGCCTGCGGAGGGATCCATAAACGCTATAAAGACATTTCCTTCTGTAATATGACTGTATTTGGCTGTAATTAAGTTCAAATTTAAACACTGATCCAACGTCCCCATCCCTTTTTTAAAACCATATTGCACCGGTATTAATATATTTTTGTCTTTATCTCATTCCTCAAGTCTGTTCAATAACAGGTGACCAATTCATTTAAGTGTTCCATCCAAAAGTGAAATAGGCCTATCGTTTTTGGGGGATGATTTATCTCCTTTCTTATGTTATGTTATGTTACAGACATTTCTAAAGCTAAGCGGTTACCCGAGGGTTTCCTGGCGCTAGCTACTGTCCTCTGAGCAATGAGTGTTGTAGACAGTTTTACGTGTCAAAGAGCCAGGCTTTTAGTCCCTTCCTGAAAGCCAGGAGGTTGGTGGCATTCCTCAGATGGTAAAAATGGTCTTTCCAGGCCTCTGCAGCTTAGGAAACAAAGCTTCTCCCTCCCCACCTTGCATTTTTTGTGGGTGGTACTGTCACCAATTTGGCTCCAAGAGAGCAAAGATTTATTTTGGGCATATACCACTGAAACTGTCACTTCAGATGGTCAGGTCCTGTTCCTTGTAGGGCCTTGTACACAGTGCAGAGGGATTTAAAGCGCACCTGGTTCCTAATGGGTAACCAGTGTAGTCTTTTGATTTCCCTGGAAATTGATGCAAATTTGGAAGTGCCGGTAAGCAGTCTAGCGACTGCATTGTGCAACAGTTGAAGTTTGTGCAGAAAACGATCTTGAATATTCAGGTAAAGTAGTCCAGCCTTGACAGGATAATTGCTGTAACCACTGTTCACCGACTGTCAGCCGGCAAAAAAGGCAGTACTTTCTTAATCGTTCTGAGAACGTACGAGGTGGCAGATTCCACTACATTAACTTGGTCACCAAAGTTAAGCTTATCATCCACTATAACTCCTGAGTTTTTCATTTTCCTGGTGGGTGTAGGAAGAATGCCCATTGTATCTGGCCACCAGTTTGGGGTCCAGAAGTTGGCATCTTTTCCAAATAGGATGACCTCGGTTTTGCCCGAATTGAGCTTCAGGCAATTTTGTGACAGCCACCTCCCGACCGCTTCCATACAGTCATGGAACCATTTGCCTATTCCCAATTCCTGTCCTGGAAGCAGAGACACAACAATTTGTGTATCAGCTGCATACGAGTTACATCAGTTACATTTTCCCTATCTGCTGCTGACCCAAATATGTCTGTTGAATGGTCCACCCAAGCATCCTAGCCCAAAATTCTTTAGAGCTTTTTAAAGCCGCAGCTAATTGTAAGTCCTCCGACCCTCGGTCTGGGTCGACTCTCTCCCAGCAGCTCTGTTGTGCCGTCTTTTGCCTTCAGACCCCGACCTCCTCCTTTGGAGGTTTGAGGCTGCTGTCCCCTCCGGCGCCTGATGCCCACTCCAACTGGGACCAGACTGCCTGCAACCACCGTAACCTTTCTCAACCGTTTTTTCTTAATTTTTCCCAGTTGTGCCACTGTTATTGTGCCCATCTGTGTCTTGCTCTGCCCCTGCGGCCACCCGCCCCCTGGAATTCCCTCGCTTCCGCCTCCCAGCCTCTCCTCCCTCCCACCTCCCCTACTTAATGGCGGGCGATGCGCGGTCGCCAGCGGATGAGCGAAGCAGGCGCGCTGCTGGCGTGCCGAAGGCAAGCCCGTCTGCACCCGTCCGTGACCCAACCGTAGCCAGCGCCAGGAACCCTGGACCACCCACAACCCATTGCTACGACACCACCACCCTCCTTGCACTCAACCCTGGAATTCTTAGAGAATGCCAACAGGCCTCGCCGAACACCACCCACGGCCAGTTCTCCTGCCTCCACTGCCACCAGACCCTCACCGCCACCCCGGCCTCCAACACCGCCAACGCCAGCACCGGCGACACCCTAAAATGCATCTTCCTCAACGTACGATCTGTACACAAACACACCATGGAAATCTGGAACCTATTCGACTCTTTATCACCCCACATTGCCTTCTTCACAGAGACCTGGACTAACACATCCTCCGCCCCCGACATCAGCACCGCCATCCCAGACGGATACAAGATCCAGAGGAAAGACCGCCACAACCACCCATGAGGGGGCCTCGCCATCGCCCACAAGAGCACCCTCCACCTCATCGCCTCCAGCGAAACCTTCCCCTCCGCCGAACACCTGCACTTCCAGATGCAGACCACCCTTCGCCACCACCATCACCGACTTCATCTCACCCCACGCCAGCGCCTTAACAAACTACATACTCATTGGAGACCTGAACTTTCACCTTGACAACCCCAGCGACCCCCAACTCCACTATCCTTTGTGACAACCTCGCCAGCATCGGACTTAAACAACTCATCAACACACCGACCCACAGAGCAGGACACACCCTCGACCCCATCTTCATGGCAGGAAACAGCATCCAATTCAGCCACACAACGCAGCCACCATGGACCGACCACCCCTGCGTACACTTCGCCATCAACAAACCCAAGGCACCTAAACCAGCCCCGCACCCACCACGAAGGGACTAGAGCAAGGTTACCGACGAGCAACTTAACTTCACCCTCACCCGAGACAACCACACCTGGGCACCGACACAAACGACACAGTCAGAGAACCCCACACCTGGATCTCCGACTGCCAGACGAGCTCGCCCGCTATGCAACCCCTACAGACAACGCCCCAGGAAAGCTGCATGGTTCACCAGAGCTCTCCAAGAAACCAGACGCACCTGCAGACACCTGGAGAAGGACTGGAGAAACACCAAGACAACCGAAAACCACACCACCTACAAGGACCCCATGACGGACTACCACAACAAGAGGAACTTCATCCACAACAAAATCCTGGCCAACTCCACCAACTCCAAGGAACTTTTCAGTGTCATTTAAGAATTCACCAACCCGCACAGCGAAGCCACAGACATCACCCTATCCCAAGACCTCTGCGACAAGCTTGGAACCTAATTCAACCTCAAGATAAAAAACCTCTACCACAACATCATCGACCATCCACCACGCACCACAGACGGCTCCCCGCCCCCCAAAAACACCAGCCAGCCCACCACCTCCAACTGGACACCGATCACGGTCGAAGACACCGCCTCGACCATGAAAAGCATCCACTCGGGGGCCTCCACCGACCCCTGCCGCCTCACATCTACCACAGAGCAGCGGCTGCCATCGCACCCGAACCACAACGCACCATCAACACCACCTTCAAAACAGGCACCTTCCCAGATGACTGGAAGAGCGCAGAAGTCAGACCTCTGCTCAAGAAGCCCACAGCTGACCCCACCGACCTCAAGAACTATCGGCTCATCTCACTCCTCCCCTTTGCAGCCAAAGCTGCAGAGAAAACAGTCAAACAGGAAACTGATACGATTCATTGAAGAGAACGCCGTCCTCGACCCGTCCCAATCCAGATTCCGAAGCAACCACAGCACATAGACCACCCTACTTGCCGCCACAGATGACATCCGCACCCTCCTAGACCAAGGTCACTCCACAGCCCTCAGCCTACTCGACCTATCAGTGGCCTTCGACACCGTCTCCCACCGCACACTAGTTGCCAGACTACACGACGCAGGCATACAAGGACTGGATCCGATCATTCCTCACCGGAAGAAGCCAAAGGATCAGACTCCCACCCTTCCTCTCCAACCCCACGAAAATCACCTGCGGAGTACCACAGGGTTCATCCCTGAGCCCCACCCTCTTCAACATCTACATGGCCCCCCTCGCAGCCATCGTCCGACAACACGGCCTCAACATCATATCCTATGCCGACGACACCCAGCTCATCCTCTCCCTCACCAAAGACCCCACCACTGCCAAACTCAACTTCCAGAAAGGAATGCAAGACGTCGCAGTCTGGATGACCAACAGCTGCCTGAAGCTCAACGTCGAGAAGACAGAAGTCCTCATCCTCGGTACCACCCCTTCTGCATGGGACAGCATCTGGTGGCCGACCGCCCTTGGAAGCCCATCTACCCCTTCGGACCACGCCAAGAACCTCGGCATCGTACTCGACTCATCACTCACCATGAACCGACAGGTCAACGCCGTCACCTCCAGCTGCTTCAACACCCTCCGCATCCTCCGCAAGACCTTCAAGTGGATCCCCCCTGAGTCAAGGAAGACAGTCACCCACGCACTCATCACCAGCAGACTGGACTATGGAAACGCACTCTATGCTGGCATCAACAAGTCCCTACTCCGCAAACTCCAGACAATACAGAACACCGCCGTCAGACTCATCCTCGGCACCCCCCAACACGAACGCATCAGTCAACACCTACAAAGTCTCCACTGGCTCCCCGTGGAGAAAAGAGTCACTTTCAAAATCCTCACTCACGCCTACAAATGTCTACACAACAACGGACCCAAATACCTCAACTACAGAATCAACTTCCACGTACCCAAAAGAAACCTCTGATCTTCCAACCTCGCACTGGCCGAAACCCCGCGCATCCACAGAGCCAGAGCAGGCAGAAGATCCTTCTCTCACATTGTAGCCAAGACCAGGAACGAGCTACCAGCAGACATCAGACCGTCCCTGAACACCTTCAGGAAGACCCTCAAGACCTGGCTCTTCGGTTAAACAGATCTACAGACCGCCCCAGTGCCTTGAGACCCTCACGGGTGAGTAGCGTGCTTACAGTTTCCTGATTGATTGATTGTAGTTTGTCCCAGGCATTCCTCCTTTAAGGTTTTAAGTCTGCCCTGTCGACATTCCTTATATTGGGAGCGGAGGGAGGTGACCAGAGCTTTATCTCTTGGCCTTTGTGCAGGCAGTATCAAACCAGCGCAGGGTCTTGGTTGGGTGATTCCTCTTCAGGGATTGTAGATTGCTTTCCACCACACTCAGCAATTAAACAAAAGCCTGCACTATGATCAACGGATCACTAAGCTGATCTAGGCAGGTTAATATTTCCTCCTGGGTGCACCCAATTATAGTTGGTAGTTTATACCTCTTTTTCTTCGCCCATTTAGGGACTATTCCATGCCTTCTTGCTATTGTTGACGCTTGGATCCTCCTATCCGACACACTGAAACAACCATTCCAGTATGCAGCATGATCACTAAAAACTATGGCATAGGTTCCTATCTGGTCAAAAAACATTTTAAAAGGTAGCACCACCAGTAGATAATCTATCGTCGTACCATGTGTGTTGTCCCCGAACGTTTTTAACACGGTACCAGTATGATTATCAGTTGGATTAGGTATTACCAAATTTCTCGTGACCAAAAGCCTGTTCAATTCGTCCCCATAGGGTGTGTGTGAAAAATTGAACGGAACAACACCTTCTTCATCTACCAGCCCACATAGCGGTGTTGCTGTCCTGGAGCAGCTATGAGCCTTGAAATCTCCCAACCAAACTATATACAAGGGATTATGGTGAGTAGTTATTGCCCTATCAATTGCACATTCTAATGAGTCAGTTACCTGGGATATATTGCCCTCAAAGTTATTATTATAAAAATTAATTAGGAGTATGTCCTCTACTCCAGGGCAACGACACACTATGAGATGGTAGTATGAGGACTGCATCTCGGTCCAAAATATTTTTACACGGGGGTGTGGCTAGCTGCCGCCGGGAATGGTCGCTCTCTGAGGCAGCTCCGCAACCTACGCCCAAAAATCCGTTACTGCCATGACATGCTACGAAGTAGATTCCCTTCCGTCGTCGCGAATCTCCTCATAACCCGATCCTACATACGTGAGCGGCTTATATTCTGAGCAAGCGCCGTCATAGAAGCTACAGCGCGGAGCTGATCTGGGATGCCCGGGATCCACAAGATAGCGGCCTGAGGGGACACCCATACGAACAGCGGCAGTAATCTCCATGGAGAGACCTGGGAGAGAGCGGAAGCTGCTGAACTGGTCCGCGGCATCAGCGAGAGCCCCCGGGTGCCCTTTGAGGTGGCATAAAGTCTGTGGGCGGCTGAGCGGGGAAACGAACCACCCGCATTAAAGACCTCTGCGTTGCTGAGAGGGAGTCGGCTGCCATACGAGGTGGAGCCTCCCAGGGCCGAGGCCTCCCCACGCTGCCACTGAATTCTCCTGAGAGATAAACTGCCCCGAGTGCAATGGACAATGCTGCAGGTGAGGAGAATGGCTGTTGTTCCGGGGGGGAGATAATCTCGCCCAGTGGCCTCATCAGTGTCTCACTAAGACCTGGGGAGAGCTGCACGGCCAGGCAGAAATAGAGATCCGGGCTTTGAGGCCTTCCGGGGGGTGGCAGTGATCCGGTCCCACCCTCTGCTGTGTGAACCACGAGGTCAGCTGGCACGTGGGCGCTGCGACATTGGAACCTCTGCCCTGCCTGGGGACTAACCTTCAGCGAGATGCAGGCAGAGAAGATGCGCTGACTGCTGACGATCCCCAAAATTGAGGCCCCGGCTTCGTGGCCTATACACGGACACACCGGCTTGTTCCCAAGCCTGTACCGATAGGGGGGACACACTCCGCAACGGGGGGGTCAACCTCTCCTCCCCCTCTATGACCTTGGACCCCAGTTGCATTAACCAATCAGATCAGGAGCGGCTTTCTGGCCCCATAGGAGACCCCCAGGATCCTCACTGTCTACAGAGATACTAAACACGCTGAGATTAAGACTATGTGATGATGTAAGTCTTTGCATTAGAAAGCCACATACCCCACGAAGTACTACAGGGCCCCTCTCTGCATGACTGAATGATAATTGGCCCTGCTCTTTGCCTGCAGCACGGATCGCCATCTATCATAAACTTGCCGGTCACCGTCAAAGTGTCCAAGGCTGGGAACTATACCATCCTGCTACCAAGGACTCCGTGAACTCTTTCCAACTTTAGCAGGCTCACCTGGAAAACCGACAGGCCAGCAGAGGACGAATCTCCTCCTCTGCGCAGGCGTCGGCCACTATGGGTGAGCCCCTTCACATCCTCATACCCCATCCCCAACCTTCTACACGTTCAAGATGGCCACTAATAAGGGTCTTAAATCTCAAACACAGAAACAGCTGGCGAAGTTCGCCTGGTCCAAGCAAGGAGAAGACCCAGAAGCAGTGCCAGTCGAGGAAAAGTCGTCGCAGCCTCGCCCTTCAGCAAAAACCCTTACCCTAGAAGACGTCATGGAAGCAATAGCGGGTGTACGAACCTCCCTGGAGACTCAAATAGACTTGGTGAACAAAGAGGTGACTCTTCTAAAGGCCGATCTGAAGAAAATGGACTCCAGGGTCAGAAACCACAACGAAAGCCCTTGTGTCTGACACCTCTACTTTACAACAACAGGTGACCCTGTTGCAAGATAACCAGAAACAAATGGAGGAGTTCTTGGACGATTATGAAGGGAGGGCACGGCGGAACAACGTTCAAATCATGGGAGTTCCTGAAAAGTCAGAGGATCAAGCCATGGACCTCTTTGTAGAAGACCTGGTACTTAACAAACTTCAACCCAAGCGCCTCTCCAGTTACCTTTCCATTGAGAAGGCCCACAGAGTCCCTGGGGTGTGCCCGAGGCCTGGCCCCCCCCCCAGACCTATAATAGCTAGAGTCTTCAATTTTAGAGACAGGGACATTATACTACAGACGTCGAGGGCTGGACCACCGGTGCAGATAGATAACGCAAATATCACTTTCTTCCCTGACTTTACGGTTAAGGTCCAAGCGCAGAGACTCAGCTTTACAGCAGTCAAGAAAGCCCTACGAGACAAAGAAATCAAATACTCCATGATGTTCCCTGCCCAACTGCGAGTGAGGTCCGAGGGGAAAACCTGTTTTTTTCAGTCCCCAGAGGAAACCTGGGAATGGCTGGAGGGCTGGCGGCGAGTAGGCAAACAGCTTGACATTCAAACAATAAAGGACCAGGCGCCAACCTACGGAACCCCTCGGTTTCCCAGGACCACGGCTCAGCAGAAGACTCAGATGGAAAGCGCTAAATAATATTTAGTTGGACTCAACTTGTCTCCAAAAGCCCGCTACCAGGCCAGCACTGTCTCAGCGGCATGTGTAAGCCGGCTCTCTGGGGAAAAACCTAACACATCTTGGTGGAAACACATCTCACAAGACACTTAAGCCTCAGATACTAGATACTGTCCTGAATGCTCACACTTTAAAGGATCGGACTAATAATGCAAGCTTCAATATACCATGAATATTCAATGTTGCATGGGCGAGGGGTAGAGGTGGCTAACCAGGCACCCTACCTATGCTGGGGTGGGCGACAGGCACTCTGCCTTGTTGGGGTGTGGAAAGTTGGAATTCCACTGGCAGGGGAGTAGGGAGGGAAGTAAGGGGAGAGGGTGGACGGATAGTTGTTTTTTTAATGTTATTGTTGTAGTCACACAGAGCGTCCATACACACTCAATTCTACCAGGCTCCAGCGCTAAACGGCAAGCATTGTCCATACGCGTGGAGAGAGGAGGTGGGACAAGTCTCACCAATACAGTTACTATATTTTGGTCTTCCACATTGGAGATGACCTGTGCAAGATTCCTACCTGCGTTACAGTTCCCCTTTGATTTACACTATTACCTGTCATGACAGATACGAGGAGTAATAGGCTGTCAGCAATGACGTGGAATGTAAATGGTTTAGGGAATAAGATTAAAAGAGGGGTGGTTTTACAATACTTTAAGAGACATTCTGTCGTACTTTAATATTCGGGACCGCGTAGGGGACAGGGCCCTACCCCTGTCTATGTTGGTATAAGCGAACCGCAAATGGTAAATGCGGCATGTACGAGTGCTTAATATATCGTTCTAGCTATGAATGCACTGTGTACACGTTATTCTGCTTCACTACGCGGGTTCCATTTTGGAAGCAGTGGCCATCTTGTCATTGCCCTCACATAGGCTATGATGGAGTTAATACGGGCCTCACAGTACATGGGCTTTTCCTCTGACTTCTCTGTGACCTGGGCAGCTGGCTCTGCTGCCCCGGGTCAAACCGGTCTCACGAGCTCCCTTCCTCCTTCCACCTGTGATTAGCATCAGGGTTTGACCCGTCATAAAATCCTTTCATTCTACACAATCCCCCGGCTAATCTCTTCCACACCTGCTTGTTCCTGCTTTATGACTTGTTTCCCAAAACAGGAGATGCTCATGTTTATTGGGGGGTCTATTTACTTCAAACGTGGGATCTGAACCTTACTGTGAAAATCATTGTGGGCTGGCCGAACTGGAATGTGGGATGGTCATCATGACTCTGCTTTTTCGTTTGTAATGTATGCCTTTATATGACCATATCGTAAACCAAGGAATGTGTGCCTGGAGCATGATATTTTGTACTTAAGGAGAAGTCCGTTCCTATGATTTGCAGCAGTCTCCTGAGAACATACACGCTGTTGTACTTCTAGGATACCTGTCATTGGTCTGCAGCCAATAAACAAATCTTTGACTTCACCCAGAAGACTCTGTGTTTCTGTAGGTCCGGAACAGGGTGAACCCAGAAGTCATAGGGTGTGTGCCCCTGCACCGCTGGGTCTAAAATACCCAGTACTTCAGTTTGGCGCCCAACTCGGGACGATTTCAGCGGTACCAGTCCAAGCCAGAGGTTCGTGAGGAGCTTCGTGTGGAAATTCCGGAGGAAGGCCGCCACTTCATCGACCCCTGCATGTCGACGTGGTCCGAAAGTCTTTTCTGCGAGGTTCTCCGCGTCCCGACGGCTACGAAGGACTGCTGCCCTGATTAATCGACCTGTTTTGGACCCTTGACGAGTTTGAGAGAGCGGAACAATCGAGAGAGTCTTCTGGTGACGCCATCGATCAGCAATATTCAGTTAAGTATAAGTGGAGCGTCTCCCATTTGTTTTGGTATCCTTCGGGATCATTTGACTTGGTACTTTGGAGTTTGCAAACGCCAAAACCAGAGGACTCGTGTATTCACGAGAATATCGTAATCGCTAATCCTTTGACGTTTGGATCTAGACTAGTGAGCGAAGATGCCTGGTTCTGGACTATTTGGTAGATTATTCTGTTTGGGTTGTGGAAAAGATTTCCAGCTAGAGGAATCATGTCCGGTTCCTCCGGTTGGAACTCCAACTTATGAGCTCTATGTAAAACATGGCGTAGGCCCCATTGCATATAACGAAGTGTGGATCCACTACACCAGGAAAGATGGTGTTTTAAAATGGCCCCAAAATGGTAGTTTTGATACCGATATTTTAGATGATCTGGAAATTAAATTGTTTAAGAAGAAAGCCCGGCCGGCGATGTTTGACTCTTTCCGCTTATGGCGAAAGGAAGCCAAACAGAAGGAAATTAAGTTAGCGAAAAAGAATAAGAGAGAGAGAGGTATGTCAGTAATGCAAGCAGCTGTACAATTTAAAGACAATGAAGAGGAGCAAATGAATGAGCAATTGCACAGGCAGCGTAAGTTAGGGATTCACAAATGTTACCCAGCTTTGCCACATTCTAAGCAGGATGAGTCAGAAGAAAAGGAGAAAGATCCTTTGATGTCACATTTGTTGAGTTCGCCACCCCCGTATGCTCAAACTGCCACGGCGCCTCCTCAGCTTGTAAATATGCCGCCTCCAGTGCATGTACTGCAAGCCTTGCCGCTACCGCCAGTTGCTTTGCAGCCAGTTCCTATTCCTGTAGCGCAGCCCTCTCAAGTGCTGCCAGTTGTGCTTCCAACTGCCCCCGCACTTCCTGCGACTTTGCCTAATCCAGTAACTGCCTCCCCTAACACTCTTCCTTCCACCACTCCAGTACCTGTCTCTACATCCTCTTTTCTTCCCTCTGTTTTTCCCCCTGTTCTCGCCTCAGCTTCTCCTTCAGCGCGACAGCGCCTAGCTAATGTGGTTACTACATTAATGTCTCCTCTCTTTGGGTCATCTGGTGCAACTCCTGGTGTACAGCGTAAGCAGTTGCGCAGCCAATTGCCTAACCCCGATGAGAAAAAGGTAATAGATCACATTGCGCGTAGATGGATCGTTTTCCCTTCACTGTATGATGTGGAATCAGTTGTTAACACTTTCCATCAATGGGATGCCCCTAAACAGAGATATGTGTTTGAGAAAATGTGCGAAATTCTCTGTGAAGAATTGGAGGATAGTGGTAGAAATCCGAACCCGCAGGAATTGTGTAGAGTGAGGTTCGATTTTGGAACTGGTATCATTGTGGACCGCGAAGTAGATAAAGCAGTTGCGGTTGTATTGTCCTTAAGGAATGACGATTGCCAACAGTCATTGTTTGAACAAGAGGTCCTTGTGGGGAAAAAGGCAAAAGCGCGACAATACCCTATGAGAGAAGTTCCCCCGGTATGGAAGGAAGCGGTTGCAGCTGCCGGTGGTAACCCCGCTGTGGCAGCGCATTTCCAGCGTGTTTGGGTGCATGTTCCATGGAAGCGCTCTGAGGTGTTAGCACTTAGCAGTCCTTGCCTGATCCCCGTAAAAACCCAGCAGGTTATTATAAAGAGTTGTCACAGACGGCAGGGTCATGCATTATGAATCTGGCCGATATAGACATGTTGTTTGGTAATGTTGTTCCACAGCCTCTATGGGGATCAATTCGTAATGTAGATCACAATGCAGAACTAGGGGATACATGGACTAACATTGTTGCTGCTGATGCGAGACAAACTGGTGGTGCGAAACCAGAACCTTTGGTAGCTGAATTGCCTGGTAGAATCATCACGTATATGAAGACAATAATGCCTGCGATGCGCGTAAATTGGGATAAGTTATCTGCATGCAAGCAGAAGAAAGATGAGACAGTGTCAGACTTCTTTACTAGGTTTGAAGAAACGTTTATTGACCACAGTGGGCAGGATATGAGTGCTGAGGGTGGCCAACGGCTGTTTGTGGATAAGTTTGTGCAGAATTTACTTCCTGACCTGTGTAAAAAGTTAAAAGATTCAGAAAGTTCTTGGGCTGTTTCTTCTTCAGCGCAAATACTGGCTACTGCACAGTATTATGAAAATAGAGATAAAGACGAGAAAGATAGAACGGAGAAGAAAACGAAGGAACTGAAGACAAGGGTCCTTTTACAGCAGGCCTATCCGCCACGTGGAGGTGGTAATAATTATAGGCAACCCCAAGGTGTCTATCACCAACCCCAACAGTTTCAGACAAATCAGCAAATGAACGGGTATTACCAACCACGTGTCCCTGTAGGTCCCAACCAATGTTCATACTGCAAAGAGGAAGGTCATTTTAAATACAGTTGCCCTAAATTAATGCAGCGGAACGGTAATATGTATGGCGCAAGAGGTAGGGGTGGTCAGCAAGCTCCTAGAGGCCGAGGGCGTGGAAGTGTTCCCCAGAACGCGCGTCCTCTGCCGCCTCAAAGTACCATCAATAGCTTTGATCAGCAAGCTAACGCGACTAGTAATACGGCACAGTATTATAATAATGATTATTATGCAGAGGACGGTGATGCAGAGAATAATGATTACTAGGACAGCCATAGACAGAGAGAGGGAGTTGTTTCAGTGCCAGTGGATCAGAGTGGACCGTATGTTGAGGTGACTACAGCAAATGTAAAGGAGCCTTTTCTGCTAGACACTGGTGCTGCAAAGAGTTAAATCATGCATTCAAAACTCCCTGGCGCACCTTTGTCTGGCGATATAAATGTTTCAGTAGGTTTTTCTGGCGCCCCAGTTAGGAACCCGATTTCCAGTCCCATGTCACTTTCTGTTGGACCTTGTGAGCTGAAAGCACCCCTGATCCTGACAACAGGTTGTGGTGAGAATTTACTGGGATTAGATTTGTTGAAAAGATTGCACGCTACACTGTATTGTTCTCCTTCGGGAGTACAACTTACATTAGGCAAGAAAGTGGTTTCCCCAATGTATTTGTCTAAAAACACGATGCCACCTGAATTGTCGTCCCTTCCGGATGCCCTTTGGGCTACTGGTCCCAATGATGTGGGCCTCTTGGAAATACCGCCATATGTGGTGACTTTAAAGGCTAATGTCAGACTGCCACGTATTCCCCAGTACAAGATCTCTAATGAAGGACAGAAAGCATTGTTAGACATTGTCGGCGACCTGATTAATAAGGGTGTGATTGAAGAGACAAGAGGCAACGTTTGCAATAGTCCGATTTTACCTGTCTTAAAACGAACGGATCCCTCACAGCCACCTGTTTACAGATTTGTGATTGATCTTAGAGAGGTTAATAAGATTGTTGTGCCACAGTTTCCGGTTGTCCCTGATATAACTGCCTTGTTAACGATGATTCCAGCCTCTGCTGCATGGTTTTCAGTGATCGATTTAAAGAATGCTTTCTTTAGCATCCCAATTGCAGAAGAGAGCAGAGATATTTTTGGTTTTAGTCTGGGAGGCCGAAGCTTCCGCTTCAAACGCGCTCCCCAGGGCTACTGTGAGAGTCCATCCATATACAGTCAGGCTCTGAAAGCGCAGCTTGATGCACTTGTTTTACCTAGTGGCGCTATCCTGATTCAGTACGTGGACGATTTACTAATCGCCGCGGATACTGAAAAGATCTGCAAAGAAGCCACATTGTCACTGTTGCGCCATTTATCCACTTTCCATCACAAAGTGTCTCTCTCTAAGCTGCAATATTGTCGACAAGAAGTGACCTACTTAGGTCATCTCTTATCGAAGGAGGGAAGGAAATTGACCCCAGAAAGAATTCAAGCTATTGCACAGTTGAGTGTGCCGAAAACACAGAGAGAAGTGCGTGCTTTCTTGGGCATCACTTCATACTGTAGGCATTGGATCCCTAGTTTTTCCTTATTGGCAAAACCTTTGTTAGCCCTAACATGCAAAGACACACCGAATCCTATCCCATGGTCTGAAGAGTGCCAGAAAAGTTTTGTGGAATTGCGTAATGCATTATGTTCAGCACCTGTGTTGGGTACTCCCGACTACAGTAAGCCTTTTACATTGTATGTTCACGAGAAAGATGGATGTGCGTTGTCAGTGTTAACACAGCCTTTTGGCGACAGACCGCGCCCATGCGCATATTTTTCATCCACCTTGGACCCTGTAGCGAGGGCATTGCCAAGCTGTCTGAGAGCGACAGCTGCTGCAGCGATGTCTATCCGACAATCGGCTGGTTTGGTAATGGACAACACATTGATTGTTATGGTTCCACACGCAGTAGACACGTTATTAAATAGAACTAAGACACAACACTTGACTAGTGCACGATTATCGGGCTACGAACTTACACTGTTAGCTAATCACATACACATAAAAAGATGTAATACGCTGAATCCAGCTACATTGTTGCCTATTCCAGCAGACTCAGATGAGATTGAACAGCATGACTGTCTGTTCAGAACAGAAGAAGAAACGAAGATACTCCCCTGACTGAGTGTGATGGCACTTTATGGGTAGATGGGTCCTGTTTCAAGCTCCCTAATGGTGACACGACTGCTGCATATGCTATCACGACTTTACACACGGTCGTGGAAACTGCACGAGTGCCACATAATTCGGCCCAAGCAGCAGAATTAATCGCCCTCACGAGAGCATGTGTGTTGTCTGAAGGAATGAGAGTGAACATATACACAGATAGCCAGTACGCCTTTGGCGTGGCTCATAATTTTGGGCGTTTGTGGAAGGAGCGTGGGTTCCTGACGTCGCATGGAGCTAAAATTCAGAATGGCAAGTTGGTGAATGATCTCCTTGAGTCACTGACCCTACCGTTGCAAGTTGCGATCATGAAATGTAGTGCGCACAGGAAAGTCACAGATGATGTTGGACGTGGGAATGCGTTTGCTGATGAGACCGCGAGAGAAACGGCACAGAATGTGAAGACCAGAATGTATGTTGCAGGTCCCGCAAGATGGGTTAATGATGTGGGAATGTGTGAGAACACAATAGAGAGTGTGAAGTTGCTTCAAGCTGAAGCCACAGAGGAAGAGTTAAGCAAGTGGAGAGAAAGTATGGGTAAGTTGGATGAGAATGGTTGTTGGATTGATCTGACAGAACATAGGCGATGGTTGTTGCCTGATGCATATGTGCTTCCAGTGGTTACTATGGCACATGGAATGGCACATATTAGTACGAAAGGTATATGCAAGTTGTTGGCTCCAGTATGGCAGAATGCTGGGATTCCCAAGTGTGCAGAGAACGTGGTCAAGAATTGCATAGTATGCTTGAAGTACAACCCTGGTAGGGGAACCCCAACTCCGGCTGGTCACTTTGCACCCCCATCATGTCCATTTGAAGTTTTGCAGCTGGACTTTATTCACATGGAAAGATGCAACGACCTGAAATATGTACTGGTGGTTGTTTGTGCTTTCTCAAAATGGATTGAGGCTTATCCTCTGAAAGATAACACTGCCCTATCCACAGCCAAAGCCCTTGTGAAGGAGTTTTTCCCTAGGTTTGGGATGCCAAGAATGGTGTGGTGTGATAACGGAAGTGAGTTTGTGGGTAAAGTGATGAAGAATGTATGTGAAGGGCTAGGGATAAAGCAGAAGTTCCACGCTGCAAATCACCCCCAATCAGCTGGATTAGTAGAACGCTACAATGGAGCCTTAAAGCTCAAGCTGGCTAAAATCCAGGCGAGCACTGGTCTTAAATGGCCTGACGCTCTGCCCCTAGCACTCCTGTCCACCAAAATGACCATACACTCACGAGTGGGACTTAGCCCTTATGAGGTCGTCTTTGGCCGCCCGGCTAATGTATGGGGCGTGCCAAGACCGGCAAAATTTAGCGAAATAGAGCATCCAGTACTGCTCGATTACCTGTATGATTTGACTGTTAAACTGCGTGTTTTGCACCAACAGGTACATGATACTCTTCCCCAAGCCTCTGAACCTCCCGGACACCCCATCAACCCTGGTACGTGGGTGCTAGTCCGAAACTTCCAGCGCAAGAGCAACGACGAGCCTCGCTGGATCGGCCCTCATCTTGTCCTGCTTTCAACAAGATCAGCAGTGCGAGTGAAAGGGAAGAAGCACTGGATCCATGGTACTCACTGCAAAATAGTCCCCTTGCCTCTGCCATATGACCAGTGGGTCAAGGAGGGTATCGCCGACTCAGAGACAGACATTGTACCTCGCTTTGTACCATTCAGTGACGCACGCTTAAGAGACACAGTTTCAGACCAAGAGAGTGACAATATTCTGCAGGAAGCTGTGCCACCATCAAGTCGACTGGACACCACTGAGCCTGAACTTTTGTTCCGAGACCAAACAGCACCTGGCCGTCTCCGCTATAATTTGAGACCTAGGCCCATGGACAAATAAAGATTTCCTCACTATTTCCCTTTTGACATTTTTGCTCTCCCATCTGAAGGACTTTCTTGATTTTTGTTTTGCGAACCACCATCCGGGTTCTGCCGCAGGGTCGCGGTGCCAAGACTTTGGGGTACAGGCCGAAGACGCTAGGTCAACGGTTCTGGTTAGTCTAGGGCGTTTCCCTGGACTGACAGGCGTGCTCCTTAGCAGAAGAAACTCATCCACCGCGAGCGGCCCGAGTAGAGGATGGAGTTTTTTAAGATGGAGAGACCAATTGAGGAAATGAACTTTAACGCAAGGATGTGTAGAATTGTAAAAAGTAAATGTTTTGTCTTTTTGTGCCTTTTTACACTGTGTAGCATAATGATGTTTATTGTAGGATTTGTGTTCTTCTCCGCTCAAAAGCCCATTGAACCCACTCAACAGCCTATATTCCTTTCTACTGCCTCCTCTCACTCTTTTCACCCTTTGCCTGAGCACGAACAGACCAGACGATCAGAGTTCGTAAATAACTCGTTTATCCAGCTCTTGCACCAGCACCAACTAGTAATGAATACGACCAATTGCTGGGTGTGTGGGTTAATGCCACATACCATTAACAAGGGTATTCCCTACCTGGTGCTGCCGTACAGTTACAATGGATCGTCATGGGCATTCCAAACCATGTTTCTCTATGCTCTAGATACGTACTCCCCTCGCCAACCGCGTTCCATCAGACCTATCACCAATAATAAGGCTTTGATGAAAGGAGTTGCCGATATGAGTAGGGATATCAATGCATACTCATCCATTCCCAAAGAAGAGTTGAGACCTTATGTAGGATGGAACGCGACGGGGTATAGTATTAGTCTGGGTGAAAGACAGCGGAAAATCTCATCTCCAATCTGGGTCGTACCCCACATGGGTCGGTTCTGCTTACAGGGTAATGGTCAGAATCCTAGAGCTCAACTGGGAAGAAGTGACTGTACTGAAACGTACACTTTCCCGTCACAGTTTTCCCCTGCGTTTTTGGCTGCCAAGGGCACATATTTCATCTGTCATGACCGAGCATATACATGGCTGCCCCCTGATTTCTCGGGCACATGTTATATTGCGAACTTGCTACCGCCTACATTTACTGCTGCCTCTGACTATCACAAGACCAGAGTTGTGAGAGGTGTGATTAGTAAGGAGGATACTGCCGGTCAGGAAGCAGGAGACTTCTTCTTGGGTTTCCTGCCGTTTTGGGGACCTATGGTCAATAGTAGGAACCTGAGACAGCTGACTCGTGTGGTTGAATCCACTGTCAATGTAACGGCTGGTGCCCTTAGTAATCTGACAGCTGAGCTCCAAGCGGATCGCCTTATGACTCTGCAGAACCGCATGGTTCTAGACGTTATTCTTGCAGACCGCGGTGGGGTATGCAAGGTCATCCAATCCAGTTGCTGCATTTTCATACCAGATAATGCTCCAACAGTGTATCAAGCCATCTCCAAACTCCATACAATATCTGAAGCTATACACGTGGATAAGGGAGATTGGTCATTGGTGGGGTGGTTCTGGGAATTGATATCTGCCTGGGGTTGGAAAGTTCTGATGGTCATTGGAATGATCTTAGCCATTCTTTTCCTGTTCTGTCTGTGTATACAGTGTGCTCCCGCGATATGTGGTCTCTGTGCTACCTTATGTGTAAGGAAACCTGTATCGAGGGACGAGCTAAGTAATAGGATGATGCTACAGCAACATCTCCATGACTTCGTGAACATTGACCTAGACTCGGATTAAGATGAGTATAGTGATTGCCTATGTAAGGGCAAAAGGAGGGTCTGTCGTACTTTAATATTCGGGACCGCGTAGGGGACAGGGCCCTACCCCTGTCTATGTTGGTATAAGCGAACCGCAAATGGTAAATGCGGCATGTACGAGTGCTTTATATATCGTTCTAGCTATGAATGCACTGTGTACACGTTATTCTGCTTCACTACGCGGGTTCCATTTTGGAAGCAGTGGCCATCTTGTCATTGCCCTCACATAGGCTATGATGGAGTTAATACGGGCCTCACAGTACATGGGCTTTTCCTCTGACTTCTCTGTGACCTGGGCAGCTGGCTCTGCTGCCCCGGGTCAAACCGGTCTCACGAGCTCCCCTTCCTCCTTCCACCTGTGATTAGCATCAGGGTTTGACCCGTCATAAAATCCTTTCATTCTACACAATCCCCCGGCTAATCTCTTCCACACCTGCTTGTTCCTGCTTTATGACTTGTTTCCCAAAACAGGAGATGCTCATGTTTATTGGGGGGTCTATTTACTTCAAACGTGGGATCTGAACCTTACTGTGTAAATCATTGTGGGCTGGCCGAACTGGAATGTGGGATGGTCATCATGACTCTGCTTTTTCGTTTGTAATGTATGCCTTTATATGACCATATCGTAAACCAAGGAATGTGTGCCTGGAGCATGATATTTTGTACTTAAGGAGAAGTCCGTTCCTATGATTTGCAGCAGTCTCCTGAGAACATACACGCTGTTGTACTTCTAGGATACCTGTCATTGGTCTGCAGCCAATAAACGAATCTTTGACTTCACCCAGAAGACTCTGTGTTTCTGTAGGTCCGGAACAGGGTGAACCCAGAAGTCATAGGGTGTGTGCCCCTGCACCGCTGGGTCTAAAATACCCAGTACTTCAATTCACCCGATCTGATATTATTACAGGAAACACACCTGGTGGGAAACAGTTGCAAGGTTCTCAACAGATGGGGATACACACTCTTAGCCCTTGCGG
The DNA here is from genome assembly GCF_964204655.1 of Triturus cristatus. Taxonomy (NCBI): domain Eukaryota; kingdom Metazoa; phylum Chordata; class Amphibia; order Caudata; family Salamandridae; genus Triturus; species Triturus cristatus. The sequence continues at coordinate 1,300,813,371 of NC_140590.1, read as the reverse complement.
GGTTCACCTCAGGCTCCAGGGGAATGGAGATCCTCGCACGCAACAATCTCACGATTATGCCCACCCGGGTCTGGACTGACCCACAGGGTAGATTTGCGGTTTTAGAAGCATTGTGGGAGGGCAAATCGCTAAATATTATATCGGTATATCTCCCGCCCTCACTAGGGAGGTCAGCACTGCAGGACCTGGGCAAAATTCTTATTGATCTTCCCCCGGGTACGCGGTTGCTGGGAGGGGACTTTAACTTGATAATGGATGACAGACTCGACAGACACCCTCAGACACAGAATCCCTGGCGTACCACGCATATGGCCGATTTCACCCAAGCAATGGGTCTCAAGGACATCTGGCGCACTCTAAATCCTACAGCTGCCTATTTCACACACTACTCTAATGCGCACAAAAGCATGTCCCGTAATGACTATCTCCAAACCTCCCTTGCAGACATAGGCCATTTTCAGCACCCGCAGGGACTTCCGAGGGGTATCTCAGACCCTTCCCCTCTCACAGTAAACATTACCTTTCCTAGACACAGCACCCGAGGCCCTATCGTTATTAACCCTTGGCTCCTTAAGATCCCAGACATCAGAGAGGACCTAGCGGAACACACAGACCACTATTTTAATGAAAACCTCGGATCAGTTGACTCAGCAAACACTATCTGGGAAGCTTATAAGGCTGTGATCAAGGGACACGCACTAGCATTGAAATGCGGCTACCTTCTAAACTAAAACATACAACTGACACAACTAGAGAGTGATTTGCTCCAACTGGAAACGGAACACAACACATCTCCCTCAGACATTACAGCCCGCACCCTTAAGAACAAACAACTATAATACAACGCCCTTGCACGTGAGAAAACTCAGGCACGACTCCTCCACACCCGACACAGAGTATATGAGCTTGGCGAGAGAGCTGGGAAAATGCTGGCCTGGCTCGAACGCCGAGATCAGGCAGCTAGGTGGGTCCCTGAACTCCTGCTGGACGATGGGAGACAGACAACAGACCCTCAGGAGGTGGCTAACGCCTTCGCCGACCACCTAGAAGCGGTATATACCTCCAGATTGGTTGCCTCCTCTGAAGACTCACGTCAACTCCTCAGAAAAATCAATCGGACCATACTATTGGACAGTGATAGGGAGGCCCTAGATGCCGACATAACCGCAGAGGAAATCTGTAAAGCCATATTTGCTACTAAGTCGGGGAAGGCAATGGGACCCAACGGGGTCCCAATTGAGTTTTCTCAAGGGAATGGCCCTTAAATTGGCTCCACACCTTAAAAATATGTACGAGGAGAGTCTGGCACAGGGTATACTCCCCTTAGATCAAAGATTGGCTTCCATCGTTGTCATACGTAAGCCCGACAAACCGGCGACAAACTGTGGCTCTTATCGATCCATATCCTTAATTAGCTCAGAGGCCAAGGTGTTGGCCAAACTCCCTGCGTCCCGCTCGATCACTGTCCTCTCCTCACTGGTTCACGAGAATCAATCCGGGTTTATACCAGGCCGTAATACCGCCCTAAATATCCGTCGAGTTTACAACGTGCTTGGCAGGCAACCGTACTTACTAGAAGACGCAGTCATCTTGTCGCTTGATGCCGCCATGGCCTTTGATTCAATAGAATGGCCCTACCTATTTGAGGTTTTAGCGCGATTTGGTTTTGGACCCTGTTTTCGAAAATGGGTATCACTGCTGTACACCGAATTACTGGGACAGGTCAGGGTAAATAATCATACCTCATGTACTTTCGCCCTGCGGAGGGGGACTAGACAGGGATGTCCCCTGTCCCCCCTACTATTTGCGCTAACGCTTGAGCCACTAGCATATTGGGTACGACGTGCTGCCTTAATACGAGGCATGCAATGGAGTGCAGAGGTGGAAGATAAAATCTCGCTATATGCCGACGATATCTTGATCTATTTTTCATCCCCCCGGTCATCACTAAACAGTCTACTCCACATCATTACTAATTTTGGTAAATACTCGGGATACACTATCAACTGGTCTAAGTCAATACTTTACGTCTTACATGGCCAACCGCCTATCCTGTCCCGGGGATATACAATTGAGATTGCCTTCGGGGGTTTCAAATATTTAGGGATATATATTACAACTGACCACAAGGTATTTTACGATCGAAACCTCCTGGGCCCCCTCCTGAGGCTACAAGATGATGTTACGCACTGGCGGTCACAGCCCTTATCGCTCCTGGGTGGGTCTGCCCTGTTTAAAATGCTTGCACTCCCTCGATTTTTACATGTGCTCCAGAATTGTCCATCCCCCATTGCCAATACCTACTTTACTGCCATCGAAGGTGAGATCCGTACTTTGTTGTGGGATGGGGGAGAACCCCGTATTGCCCTCCGAAAACTAACAAAAGGGTTGTATGATGGGGGAATTGCCCTCCCGGATTTGCGCCTATACTGTTGGGCTGCGCAACTGGTAGCCATGAACCACTGGATTCATGGCTCCCCATCTAACCCAGCATTTCACTTAGAACACTATCAAACTGTGCGGGAGGGATACCTAGGTGCACTCTACAGTAAAACCCAAAAAGGCCGATACCTGGGACCTATGTCGCAAACAGTAAACACCTGGCACCAGGCCACCAAACGCCTGGGATGGGCGGACAAACTTACAAAAGCCACTCCACTTTGGTCCACTCAAAGATTGGGTCTGCTCTGCCATCACAAAGGGTTCGATAAATGGGATTCTATCTGTATCACTAACGTTGGGGATTTAGTACACAAAGGCAAACTTCTCACCTTTAAAGAAATCCAAGCCAAACACACACCGGGCGAAGTTTTTAGATATTTACAAATTAGACATGCCAATATTACCTATCCTATCCTCCTTGCCTGACTCTTCCCCTTTGGAAGACCGCATACTCCTAGAACCTCTCCAGACAAAGGCAGTTTCCTACACATATCGAAAGCTCTGTAACAACATGCCCGTCTCCTTCTAGACCATCTGGGAACAGTGGCAAAGAGATGTGGGGCTGCTGGACCAAGACGACTGGCAGACTGCATTAATATCCCCCACGGAAACAGCGATAAATCACCGCTTTCGTCTTATCCAATTAAAAATTCTACACAGGGCCTATCTTTCGGGGGTGCTTCTGGCTAGGATAGGAAGTCGGGCGGATCCAATCTGCCTTAGGCGATGTGGACAAGATGGCACCTTTTATCACATTTTGTGGGAATGCCCCGAAGTCCGCCCTATATGGGATAACTCGACCCGGAAAATGAAGGATACCCTGAGTAAACAGCTTCAACTGTCGCCAAAGTTAGGAATATTGAATATTTGGGACCCCACTGATATAACAGATATCGAGCAACAATGGGTGGCCTTGGGGTATTTATTAGTGAAGGGGGCTATAGCTATGCTATGGGTATCTGATAAACGACCTTCGACGATGGGGTGGGTAGCGGAGAAGGATCGCTGTATGATAACAGAGAAGGAGGTTTATAAAATGCGGGGCTGCCCCAAGAAGTGGGACAAAAAATGGACGGGAGGGGAACACCTTCGGAAAATATGGCGATGCACAAACGGATTGAACTCTAATCTTCTATGTGTCGGGATTATGTATCATATGATTACCAGCGTACTGTAGTTTACCATGTTTGCTGCGTAACGTTATCGCCAGGATGGCTCGGTACTTTCAATTTAATAAAATTGTTATAAAAATAAATATATATTTATATATATATATATATATATATATTTTTACACATAGAGTGTTTCTAATCAAGGTCAATAATCCTCCTCTTGCTCTACCTGACCGTGAGGGAATTACAGGACTTTGTATTACATGAAATCCATCAATAGAAACAACATCAACTTCCCATGTTTGTTGGAGGCAAACTAGATCATATCATTTTATGATCCTAATCCAATCTTCACTGTTCCGCTTAGATCTAAAGCCCGCTATATTCCAAGTTAATGCATTGACTGTGCCTTTTCTCAGATCCATGGGATGGTTAGCTATTAGCAAATCTCCCTCATGTTGGCCCTGTATATGCCGGTTCGCACTCCTATCCTCATGTCAATCACAGGTTTCTAATCCCTCCAGTGACGCAAATTTATTGGCCAGTGATATTGCTACTATGTGATTCCATTTTTCAGGGACGACTAAAGGAGCGGGAGGGGGAGGAGGGCCACGATTATTAATCAGATTTCTATCTGAAAGTTTAGCGCCCTGGGGTCTATAAAAGAACCCCAATGGTAAGGCAGAAATTTGTATTGACGCAATGAGGAAATGGGGACGCATATCTAGAAGATGTTTCACAAGCTGTTGGTTGTTAAATCAAGTTAATTACTATGCAATCCCCCGATTGATTTTGGGGAATAGCCCAACCACTGAACTCTTCTAGCCATGATTATGTGATTCGCAATATTGGAACATTCATGGGGATCTATAAAATTAGACATCCACTGTAATGATTTGTTCATCAGCTGTTGTGTGAACTCTTACTGAGGATGTTGCAATAGCGGGGTGTTTGCTAAAACCACCACATATGGACATGCAGCTGGAGGGAGATTCAAGTTCAACTTGTGCTGTTATAAGTGGGCTCCTCGACCCTCCCCTAAAATATCCTGTCTTGGCCTAGAGATATCTGTAGTGCTGTGTACCTGTGTAACCTGTTGGGTCTGAGGAGTTAAACAGTTGTAAAGGTTGCCTGTTTTTAGATGACATGATATTTTGAAGGTCACTATATGTATTATCAGAGCTAGGTAGTGTCTGATTAGTTTTAGTACTCATAGCTATAGATTCAGGCAGTCAGGGCACATTAGCTGTGCTTGGTCCCCCTCCCCACCCCCCGGGGCTACCTCCCCATTACCCTGTATATAGGGTGTGGCCTGTGAGCACTCAGCCCTAGCTGCGTGCTGAGTGTTGGCAGGAGGGGGATCTTTACATTTACAATTTTTCATTTGCGAAACTTCAGCAGGCCTAGTAATGCATTCAAGTATACTGCCACTCTCGCGCTAATCGCAGCTACGTTAGCCTCAATACGTTCAAGACTCTCCATAACAGGTTGCAAAAGGCGGGAAACCATCCAATCCAGCTTTTAGGTTGGTTCTCACAGACTTGTGTGTCGTCATTAAAGGAGATCCCTTACCCACCCCAGTTCCAGTGGTCAATTTGGTCAGTCTTAAGGGCCAACCGCCCCTCTTCTTTTTGACCGGTGGTCCCTCAGGAGAGTCAAGGGTCTCTTGGGTACCCGTGCCACAAGGTGGAAGTTTGGTGCCCATTGTCATAACCGCGATTGGGGCAGATGTACTAGCAGCAGCTCTGGTCAACAAATCATCATTTATGCAAAGTACTTGTAGAGATAGTAAGCTCACCTCTTCTCCAGACAGCCTTCCCTCTGCCCTCTCTATCTCCTTCAATAGCATGTCTGCTGCTCCTGAAAGGAAGGAGTCCAAAGTGTTGACCACCTCAGTTCGTTGATTGCACATTTTAGCCTTTTCGCTTCACTGTGATCAAAGTTGAGCCCCTGGTAGAAAATGCAAGGAAACCACGTTAGAGGGGGGCCCAGCCCAGCCTCCTCTGGGCTCCAACAGGCGTGGGGTCCTGCCCTTGGCCTGGGCTTTGCCCGGGCGCGTCCCGTGCCACTGTGCTGCGGGTGCTTTTGAAGCATGCTGTGGCTGCAAAGGCTCCTGGTCTTGGGAGTCCCGGTGCTGAAAGAAACACGGCCCGGGATCAGGCATTGCCGGCTACACCGGCCGCGGTGCTGCAGGTGCTTTTGACAGTAAGGGTTGGAACCCATGCATAGCATGTGACACATGTCACTCTCTCATGTGGCATATGCCACAGCTCATGTACCATGTGCCACAGCATGTCATAGATTTCTGACATGCTCTTTCATGATGAACTGCAGATAATGCCAGTTGTTGATTTCCAAAGGACTATCTTTCACTCAGCTAAAATAAATAAAGAAAGAAAAACAATGTAAAGAGGAATTTTCCCAGGTGGGGTCTGAATCCTTGTCAAGATGCAATCAAGTCCCTGATACTAACCCCTGTACCATTCTTACATTACTGGGTGTAAAGCCTTTTTGTCATAGACAGAGAGTGCTGGTCCTTCTTCTGTTTCCATTCAGTTTTGCATTTACATTCTATGAATTCACAGTTAATTTTCATGCTTTATAAATAAATAGTCCTTCTTTTCTTTCACTCTGGGACTTGCCCCATGAATTTTTTTTCTTACACAACCATTCCCAAAGTCTCATTCCACAAATTAAGGGATTTCTTTCATAGCAAACCTTGCCCCCTTCACGTGCCACAGCATGTCACAAATGTCTGATATGCACTGGCTTGACTATAAAGGCCTCAAATCTCCCAGACACTGCTAAGGGGTGATTTACAAAAGGTCATCTTTCATTTGGGTATAATAGAAAATAAATTGAAAAGAATATAAAAATCAAATTTCCCCTGCTGGGGTTTGAACCCTTGTCAAAAAGAACTCCAAGCATCTGTGTACTTCCACTGGACCATTTGTTCTGCTTTAATGAGTTTTGTCCAAAGCCTTTGTGTCATGGAAAAAAGGTGCGTCCTTTTTCTGTTTCCATGTCGTTTTCTTTTTACATGCCACAAATCTACACTTGATTTTCGTGATTTAAAAACAAAGAGCCCTTCCTTTCTTTCACTCTGGCACTTGCCCCATGCATTTCTTTTTCTTACACAACCATCCCCAAAGTCTTGTTCCACAAATTAAGGTATTTCTGTTAATGCAAACCTTGCCCCCCTTCCACGTGCCACAGCATGCCACATACATCTGACATGCACTGACTTGACTAAAGAAGCCACAAATCTCCCAGACACTGCTAGGGGGGATTTACATAGGGACATCTTTCATTTGGGTAAAATAGAAAAAAATGGAAAAGAATATAAAAATCAAATTACCCAGCTGGTGTTTGAGCCCTTGTCAGAAAGCACTTCTACTCATTATAAGCTACCACTGTACTATCTATTGGATTGTTAGTAGTACATGGCCCAAAGCAATTTTATCAGGGAAGAAGTGTGCCCACCTCTCTTTTCTTTCTATGCCATTTTGTTTTTACATGCCACAAATTCTATGTCATGACCGGAGGCTCTGTTTATGCTTCTCATTTCTTTACTACATTACCCATGTTTTCCTGTACCTCCCATGTCACATGCTCCAATTAAGCATTAGCTACCCATATAGCTCTAGAAGTCACCATTTTGTTTCCTCTTTCTTTGCTGCATCATAGCCAGATAAGTGCAGTTTAATTCTTTATGCTGTACTGACGTAATTATAGATATCTCATATCTCTATTGCTTAGAACGTTTCTTTTCTATATGCTTGTAATGCCTTAATTATAGGTATTTCCTACCTCTATTTGCTGTGAATGTCATGCTTTCTACGGATTGCGGTTCTATGAGGGTAGGAGTGGTAAGTTCATCGATCACCTACTGCATGCGCTACAGCTCTGGGATTCTGCCTTCATTTTCTGAAAACTTACAGCGGTCGGACTCCGACGCTGCTTGCTGCCTCAGTGGAGCGGGGAGCGGACAGCGGACAGCGCACATTTCGCTGATGTGCGCAGTCCTCTTTTGCTTGCAAACAAGGGCCACACAACGCCCATGTGCAGAAAGTGAACGCAACGCTCAGAGATATTGATCAGAGCGTTTGCTGGCTTTTTCTGCACATAACGTGACTTGGCTCTGTATGTGGTGGCAGGGGTGAATGCTCCCCCTACGCCCTGTCTCACAAGTGTGTGCAGGGTTGTATACATTTGCATAGGCTTTGCCTCGAGTGGGTTTTTTGATCCAGGCATCTCTCTTCACAATTAAATTAAGGCATAATCCCTTGCAGGGTTAGTTCCACTCCCCCCTACTCTCTCAACTCCTCGTAAATTGAGTGTGCATGCAGAGAGAATGGCACAATGGGAGCCCTATAAGGTGGAGGCAGACTACTACCATGAAGAAGGTGATGACCAGCTAGAGCGGGATTTGGTGGATGCACCGGACTGCAGAGTACAGAAATCTGTGAATAAGGCCCTGGTACGGGCGCAAGGTCCCTTCACGGAGCAGCTGGGTGAGTTTGCATGCCAACAAGGCTGGCAACCCCAAATTCCTCCTGCCAACCATGAGGTGGGCCCATCAAAAAAGGGCAAAGTCAAGAGTAAATCACAGCCAGAGCTACATGGAGAGGCTTTTTGTTGGAAAGGCGTTCGCCGGAGGGGGGTTCGACACCCGTCTTGCCCACCCCTGTGACCCACCTCTCCCAAGTAGGCCGAACCAGGCGCGCACACCCTGAGCTTACACTACGAACAGAGTGACACCACACGTATTCTTTGTAGGACGATAGGTTCTTTTATCGAAGGTTTCAAGGGATCTTTATGATCCAAAGTGTAAGGAGTATATCAGCGGCACAAGAGACTGCAAATCGGTGGTTGGGGAATGGGGGTAGCGGGACAGTCTTTGAAGGTAGTGTCTCTGCAAAGTACCCTGCGGATAGCTCACAATCCTTGAGCTGGAGGGTGTTATTTCTCTGGGCGATTTCTTGCCAATTGGTCCTCGAGGGGAGAGCCGCGAGTCACTCAGCAGGCACAGGTAGTTCGAGGGTCGAGGGCCGCGAGTCACTCAGCAGGCCCAGATGGTTCGGAGTTCGGGAGCCGCGATCTCGTCAGCAGGGCTCAGATGGTTCAATGGCTGGGGGCCGAAAGTCACTCAGCAGGCCCAGGTGGTTCGGTATTCGGGAGCCGCGACAGCGTCAGCGGGCTTCGCTGGTTCCAGGTCTTCTCTGCCCGTCGTTCCTCCGGCACCCCTTATTATACTCCCCCTGCCCTTTGAAGTCCGGAGTCCTCGCAGAGAGGGGCCTGGGGTGACTGAGGGGGTTCGGTGGGAATTCCTGCCGCTCGTTTCTTTGGTCTTTTCAGGTGGGTCTGGGAGGGACCCCAGACGCTCGGCAGGCGAGGCGCCTGCTCCCCAGGGGCCTGGTGGCCGATCGAGTCCTCCCGGGGGAAGGCGACCCGAGGTGTGGCTGGCGGGCGCCTCTTGGTCTGGCTCGGGGGTTCCCGCTCCCTCGGTCGGACATGCGTGGTAGGGTGTCGAGTCTGTCGGGGGCTCTGGCCGGCCCTCGGGTCTGTGTGGCTGGTGCGGCCGGAGTCGGAGATGCCGTGTCTTGGGGGTGGTTGCAGGCTGGCTGGATGATCCGGAGGGCATACGCCGTGAGGCCGGTCTCACACGCGTCCCCCCCAGCTGAAAGGCGTGGAGAACTACCCATCCACTGGGGGGTTCTCCTCGCCGAAGCGGAAGTACCGAGACAGGCCGTCGGCGTTGGCATGGTCCGTCCCGGGGCGATGCTCGACGGTGAAGTCCATCCCTTGGAGGGAGATTGACCATCGTAATAGCTTGGGGTTCTCTCCCCTCATCTGCATCAGCCACCGCAAGGGCCGGTGGTCCGTCTGCACTCGGAAGTGGGTTCCGAACAAGTAGGGCCGTAGTTTCTTGAGGGCCCAGACTACGGCGAAGGTCTCTCGTTCTATGGTACTCCAACACTGTTCTCGAGGCAGCAGCCTCCGGCTGATGAAGGCTATGGGCTGATCTATGCCCTTGTCGTCGAACTGCGAGAGGACGGCTCCGATGCCGTGTTCGGATGCGTCGGTCTGGACCACAAACTCCTGGGAGTGGTCGGGGGCCTTGAGTATTGGGGCGGTGCACATGGCGGTTTTCAAGGCGTTGAACGCCTGCTGGCACTGGGGGGTCCACTGCACCTTCTTCGGGAGTCTTTTGGAGGTCAACTCCGTGAGGGGCCCTGCGAGGCTACCATAGTTTTTAATGAACCTCCGGTAGTATCCTGTGAGGCCCAGGAAGGCCCGGACTTCCGTCTGAGTGGTGGGGGTCCCCCAGGACTTGATGGTGTCGATCTTTGGTTGGAGGGGGGCGACCTGCCCGCTGCCCACCTGATGCCCCAGATAGACCACGGAGCCTTGCCCGAGCTGGCATTTGCTGGCCTTCACTGTGAGGCCGGCTTGGCGCAGGGCCAGCAGTACTTGCCGGAGGTGCTGGAGATGCTCGTGCCATTGAGAGCTGAATACGGCTATGTCGTCAAGGTACGCTGCGCTGAACTCCTCGAGTCCGGCCAGGACCTTGTTTACCAACCGCTGGAAGGTGGCCGGGGCATTTTTCATCCCGAACGGCATGACCCTGAAGCGGTAGTGTCCATCGGGTGTGGAGAAGGCGGAGCGTTCTTTTGCTCCCTCCGTGAGCGCAATCTGCCAGTAACCGCAGGTCAGGTCGAAGGTGCTGAGTAAACGAGCGGCCCCAAGGCGGTCGATGAGTTCGTCGGCGCGGGGGATAGGATGAGCGTCCGCTCGGGTGACCGCATTGAGCCCCCGGTAGTCCACACAGAATCTTAGTTCAGGTGCGACCCCAGGGGCAGCTGCTTTCGGGACCAGGACTACCGGGCTGGCCCAGGGGCTATCGGAGGGTTCGATCACTCCAAGGGTTAACATCTTCTGTACTTCGGTCTTGATGCAGGTGCGGACCCGGTCAGGCACCCGGTAGGCTCGGTGTGTCACAGGTGGGCTGTCGCCGGTGTCCACGTCGTGGACACACCAGTCGGTGACTCTTGGGATGAGGGAGAAGAGGTCTGCGAATTGTCTGAGCAGCTGGCGACAGTCGTCGGACTGTTGGGAAGTGAGGGTGGTCGACAGTTTCAGTCCCTCCACGGAACCATCCAGTTCTTTAGCGCACAGGGGGTCGGGCAGGGGTTCAGTGTCTTCTTCTGCCCCATCATCGGTGGCCAGTAGCAAACTCAGCTCCGTTCTCACAAAGTGGGGCTTGAGATGGTTCACGTGGAGAACCCGGAGGGGGTTCCGTGGGGACTGTACATCGATCAGGTACGTGACCTGACTTCCGCTCGATCACCTTGAAGGGGCCAGTCCATTTGTCCTGTAGGGCGCAGGGTTTCACCGGGGCCATGACCCAAACCTGCTGGCCCGGCTGGAACTCGACCAGAGTTGCGTTCTGGTCATACCAGCGCTTCATTTCTTCTTGGCTGGCCTCGAGGTTAGCTTCTGCGAGTTCTCTGAACTTCCGGGTCTGGTTGCGGAGTGCCAGGATGTAGCGAAACACATCAGGAGGGGTCCCCCGGGGGCTTGTCTCCCAGCCCTCTTTGACCAGGCTCAGGGGCCCCCAGACGGGGTGTCCGTATAGTAATTCGAATGGGCTGAACCCCAGGGACTTTTGGGGAACTTCCCGGTACGCGAACAGGAGGCAAGGGAGGAGGACGTCCCATCTTCGGCGCAGGGGCTCCTCGAGGCCCAGGATCATCCCCTTCAGGGTTCGGTTGAAGCGTTCCACCAGGCCGTTGCCCTGGGGGTGGTAGGGGGTCGTGAACTTATATGTTACTCCGCACTGCTGCCACAGGGACTTCATGTAGCGGGATATGAAGTTAGTGCCGCGATCACTCACGACCTCGCGAGGGAATCCGACACGGGAGAAGATCCCCATGAGAGCCCGGCCCACCACGGGAGCCGTCACGGTGCGGAGGGGAATGGCCTCGGGGTAGCGGGTGGCATGGTCCACCAGGACAAGGATGAATCTGTGGCCCTGGGCGGTCTTCGGATCCAGGGGTCCCACGATGTCGATGCCGACCCGCTCAAACGGGGTACTCACAACGGGAAAGGGTTGTAATGGAGCCTTGCGCTTGCCGCCACTTTTCCCACTGCCCTGGCACGTGAGGCAGGATTTACAGTGGACTTCTACATTCGCTCGCATCTTGGGCCAATAGAAGTGGGTAACCAATCGCTGATAGGTTTTGTCTTGGCCTAAGTGTCCTGCCAAGGGCACATCGTGGGCCAGGCCCAGGAGGAGGCTTCGGAAGCGCAGGGGTACTACTAGTACTCGGGCTGCGCCTAGCTCGGCTGACTTTTGTTCGCTGTAGAGGAGGCCATTGTCCCAATAGACCCAGTGGGTTCCGGTCCGGTCACCGGCGGTCTGTGCTTGTTGTCGGAGTCCCACGAGGGAAGGGCAGGTGGCCTGTTCCTGGCAGAACTCTTCACGGGTGGGACCCCCCTCACAGCGCCATTGGGCCATCTCGGGCAGTTCTCCGAGCTCAGTCAGTGCCTCAGGGGCGGAAGGTTCCGGCCTTTCTCCCGGGTTAGTGTCTTCTTCTCCTTCCGAAGGAGGGTTGTCCGTTTCTGGTAGGGTGTCCCGGTTCTCGGGGACAGTGTTCGGTGGGAGGGCCTCACCGCCCTCGGAGAGGGGCAATCGCGCGGTCATGGAGCGCGTGGTGGCGCAGACCCATTCGGGTAGGCCCATCATCTCGAGATGGGCCCTTCGTTCCACTTGCCCCCACGGGGAACTCTCAAGGTCGTTGCCCAGGAGGCAGTCTACGGGCTGTGATGTTCGGACGGCGACCTTCAATTCTCCGGAGACTCCTCCCCACTCGAAAGGCACCAGAGCCATCTGGCAGAGGCTCTCGGAATTGTCGGAGGATATGACCGGACAGAGGGCACCGGGTAGGATCTGGTCCTCAGAGATTAGGTTGCGGTGGACCGCGGTGACACTTGCCCCGGTATCGCGGAGGCCCTCGACTCGGTGGCCGTTGATGGTCACCTGCTGTCAGTACTTCTTCGTGTTGGTGGGCAAGGGTGTCCCGGGGACCATTTCTCGATCACCAAGGGAGACCAGGGCCATGGCAGCTGGTTCCCACTCTTCGGAGTCCTCTATCTCTTCCCCTAGGGCCACGGAGGCCATCTGCCGGGCCGGGGGGTTGGTCGTTGCGGTTCGTTGATACTGGGGACACTGGGGGTCATTGGCGTAGTGTCCGGGCTGTTGGCAGTGGAAGCAGGTGATCCTGGTTCGTGGCCCTAGCCGCCCCGGGGCTCCGGTGCTGGCTGGGGACGTGGCTGGACCTGCCGCTGGTGGGCTGCTGGGAGGGCTGTGCGGGGGCCCCCCTGGGAAGTCTCTCGGTTGGCCGTGGTTTCCTCCGCCCCTCTGGCAGGGGGGTCCTTGACTGTGGCGACCGTAGTCTCCCACGGGGCCTCGGGTGGCCCGGGTGTTCACCCAACGGTCAGCCTCGGCGGCCAGCTTTCGAGGGTCGGTGAGTTTGCTGTCCAGAAGATGTTGGCGCAGTTCTACAAAGCAATTGGCCGCTAAATGTTCCCAGGCGATCAGATCAAACAGCTCTTCGAAGGTGGAGACCTTGCTGCCCTTGATCCACCCGTCCAAGGCCCGGCTGTAAAAGTTCACGTATTCTACCCATGTGGTGCCCGGTATCTTTTTGCAATCTCGGAACCGTTGCCGGTACATCTCGGGGGTGAGTCCATACCGGCCCACAAGGGCTTCTTTCATGTGGCTGTAGGAGTTCATGACCGTGGAGGGCAGATCCAGCAGGGTATCTCTTCCTTCGCTTAAGAACCGGCCCCATAGCCCAGCCCCCCAATCCTTCTGCGGGACTCGGTGAGAGGTCATGGCGACTTCGTAGGCCTTAAACCACTGCTGGATATCGTCGTTTTTGTAATACTCCTTTACCACATCCTTGGGGATGTGGACTTTGGCTTCCACGGGGGGACCGGATGGTAGATTTCCGGAAGGTCGTGACTCTTCGCTTTTAGCCCTCAACTCGATCTCTTTCAGGCTGCGTTCATGTTCCAGCTGGAGTTTCTTTTCGTTGTGCTCTCTTTGGCGTCTCTTTTCCTCGAGTTCCCCTTGTAGCCGTAACTGTTCGACGGCTAACTTTTTCTCGGCCAGTTTTATCTCTCCCTCGATTTTCAGCTTGGCCAGTTCAAGTTCGTGGTTGCGGCCTCTCTCTCTGTCTGCTAGTTCCTCGGGGGACAGGTTCCTCTCTGGCCCGCTGTTTCTCACCGGGAGGCTTTGTGGTTCATGGGCGGAGTCTCCTTCCGTTTGGGTCGGGGGCGCCCCCGTCTCGACCCAGGTCTTCAATACTTTCTGGAAGTCTTCCTTTGTGCTTAGTCCAGTGGTAGCGATTCCAAGGTCTTTGCAAAATTGTTTCAATTCTCTATGCGTATAATAGTCCAATTGATCCTCTCGGAACGTCGAGCTCATTTCGGTACCTGCGGCACCCAGGGAGGTTTCTCCTTCCATCTCTGTTTGGTAGTGCGTCAGTCGTTCACTGCACGCTCTCTTTCGGTGTCGGCTCGGATACCGTCGTCTGCCACCAAATGTTGGAAAGGCGTTCGCCGGAGGGGGGTTCGACACCCGTCTTGCCCACCCCTGTGACCCACCTCTCCCAAGTAGGCCGAACCAGGCGCGCACACCCTGAGCTTACACTACGAACAGAGTGACACCACACGTATTCTTTGTAGGACGATAGGTTCTTTTATCGAAGGTTTCAAGGGATCTTTATGATCCAAAGTGTAAGGAGTATATCAGTGGCACGAGAGACTGCAAATCGGTGGTAGGGGAATGGGGGTAGCGGGACAGTCTTTGAAGGTAGTGTCTCTGCAAAGTACCCTGCGGATAGCTCACAATCCTCGAGCTGGAGGGTGTTATTTCTCTGGGCGATTTCTTGCCAATTCGTCCTCGAGGGGAGAGCCGCGAGTCACTCAGCAGGCACAGGTAGTTCGAGGGTCGAGGGCCGCGAGTCACTCAGCAGGCCCAGATGGTTCGGAGTTCGGGAGCCGCGATCTCGTCAGCAGGGCTCAGATGGTTCAATGGCTGGGGGCTGCGAGTCACTCAGCAGGCCCAGGTGGTTCGGTATTCGGGAGCCGCGACAGCGTCAGCGGGCTTCGCTGGTTCCAGGTCTTCTCTGCCCGTCGTTCCTCCGGCACCCCTTATACTCCCCCTGCCCTTTGAAGTCCGGAGTCCTCGCAGAGAGGGGCCTGGGGTGACTGAGGGGGTTCGGTGGGATTTCCTGCCGCTCGTTTCTTTGGTCTTTTCAGGTGGGTCTGGGAGGGACCCCAGACGCTCGGCAGGCGAGGCGCCTGCTCCCCAGGGGCCTGGTGGCCGATCAAGTCCTCCCGGGGGAAGGCGACCCGAGGTGTGGCTGGCGGGCGCCTCTTGGTCTGGCTCGGGGGTTCCCGCTCCCTCGGTCGGACATGCGTGGTAGGGTGTCGAGTCTGTCGGGGGCTCTGGCCGGCCCTCGGGTCTGTGTGGCTGGGGCGGCCGGAGTCGGAGATGCCGTGTCTTGGGGGTGGTTGCAGGCTGGCTGGATGATTGGGAGGGCATACGCCGTGAGGCCGGTCTCACACTTTTGCAAAGCTGCGGCGCAAGAGAGAGACTGAACACGATTATAGTGCCAACCCACAGGGAGAGTCCTCTCAGTCTCACAGATTGCAGAGGCCCTAGACTCAGACTGCTTTTACCGCACTGAGGACAGTGATGAGGGTGAAAAGGCAAGACCCAGTAAGAAGAAACGGGGGCTCCAGTCCATACCCTTCGGGTGCTCCAATTTGAGCCCACCAAAATAATTCACCCCAGGGATTCCAATTGGGTTCCCTCTCCAGAGGTTACGGGACACCTTCAAACCCATCTATGGCTGAGCTTTGATAAAGAGGTACGTGCACGCCTCCGCATGGAGTGCCCTTCACCCAAACCTGGTGGGTAAGGTTGCATTCATGCCAGAGGTAGATCCCGTCATGGTCACTTTTATGAAAAAATATGCAAGGGACCCGAAAAAGAAAAACTACTTGACCTGACAGGAACCTTGACTAAGATCTTAGACTTAGCATACGAAGCCAAAGAATTCAACTCCCCAGTAAATACTGACGATCTTTTTGGCTGGGCTCAGCGAGCAGTCTGCATGTTAGGGAACACCAACTGCACCATCTCTACAAAGCGCCGGAGATCTATCCTGATAAGATTAGATCCTAAACTCAATGATCTATCCAATTTGGAAGCCAGCCCAATGGCTGACAGCCTATTATTCGGGGGCTTTCCCGATTTTTTGCCACCTACTCTACTATATTCAAGGCCCAAATGTTGCTAAAAAGAATATTCTGGAGAGGCCTTTTTGTCAGGTCTGGGTGCCATGGAGGGTGCACCAGGCTGTGGTACCCACAAAAGCTCTCAACAAGGCGACTATGCCTGTGGCAACGATGGTTGGTATGGAGACCAACCAGATCCCACCTTCTATCTCACTCAACCCAGAGGTGGCCGCCCCAGATTCTGCCGCATATCCAGACACGGACAATAGAATGCAATCCAGGACACAGGATATACTGGTATGAGTTATTCCCTTCTCGGAAGTGATATTGGGAGGAAGAGTGTCGCTATTCACAACAATTGTAAATGCATATCCATGGAACCATGTTTACTGGAGACCATTCAGAGCTTCAAACTGGAATTTTACGAATCTCCAACTCAGTCTAGCCCCCCAAGACAAATGTATTTTTTCCAAATACAACAAGTTTTTATATTCAAACTCTCCTAGCCACAGGGGCAATATGCCTGACAATTCCTCACCCCAAAGGGTTCATGAGACCCATCTTTCTGTTCGAAAAGAAGGGCAGAGGTCACTACTAGTCCTAAACCTCAAAGATTTAAATGTCTGGATAATGTACAGACATTTCAAAATGGAAGAAATTCTCTTGCTAAGAGATATCTACAGGAAGGCGACTGGATGGTCCGTCTGGTCCTGGAGGATGCCTACCTCTCTATCCCCATATTCCCACCTCACAGATGGTTTCTACAGTTCATATGACAAGGACAGTGCATGGAATTCAAATCCCTTCCATTCGGTCTCTCATTGGCCACGTTGTGTTTCACTAAATTGATGAGACCAGTCGTAGAAGCACTGTGGGCTTGAGGAGTATGTCTAATTGGCTAGACAACCTCCTGTTAATGGCCCAGGACCTTTAGACACTTAGAACTCATCTATCATGGAATATACAACTTCTTCAGAGTCCGTGATTCCTGATCAGCTCCCAGAAGTCAGTTCAGTTGCCAGTCCAGCAAATGGCATTTCTGGGTTTCCAGATAGAATCAGTCCGAGCACAATTGCTCCTTCCAACCCAAAAGATTGGCAATATCAAGAGGGAATTGAGGTCTGCGTTGTACAAACAGACTGTATCGTTGAGGTAAATTGCCAGAATCGTGAGACTCCTGGCCTCATCGATACAAGCTATATTTCCCGGCCCCCTCCATTACAGAGCCCTTCAGAGATTAAAAATCCAACACTTATGGAAGGGTCTCGTACACAGTACAAGTCTCACTGATGGGCAAAGCCAGGTCAGAGATAACATGGTGGTTGGACCACATGAAATCCTGGAATGGTCGAGCCATTTTTGGCACCTCGCCAGAAATAGCGATCAAATTGGATGCCAGACGATTGGGTTGGGGAGTGAGGTGCGGGACGATGTCGACAGGGGGTCGGTGGTCAGAGGCGGAGCTCAGGCTCCACATAAATTGCCTGGAACTCCTGGCAGGCTCTTTCGCTATCAGGAGTCTCTCCCCGACGGACTATTATATCTTACTGAGAATGGACAACATCTCAGCAGTCCGCTACGTCAACAAGCTCGGGGGGACGAAGTCCCGTCTACTAGCAGAGATTGCCAAGGACTTCTGTCATTTCTGCCTCGATCATTGCATCTCCCTCATAGTTGAGCATCTACCATGCAAAAGGAACACCATAGCCGACTGGAACTCCAGACACTTCCGAGATTTCAGCGACTGGAAACTGAATCACTCAGTTTTCCAAGCTCTGAACAGATTGTGGGGCCTGTGCGAAATAGATCTGTTTGCATCATGACTCAATCAGCAACTAACAAATTTTTTGAGCTTGCGCCCAGATCTGGATGCCCAGGCGACAGATGCATTTATCCAGGACTAGGATCAGTTCCGAGGCTATGCCTTGCCCCCATTCCTGATGATTCTCCGTGTCCTGTCACAGATCAGTTGACAAGGAGCAGAAATCATTCTGGTGACACCTTACTGGAGAGGGCAACCTTGGATCCCAGTAGCTCTAACTCTAGCGAGTGCGCCTCCAGTTCTACTCCCAGTTCAGCCGGATCTCCTCCTAGACCCGGAAGGTATTCCTCACCCATTGAATCTATCAGGTCAACTCAACCTGATGGCTTGGATGGTTTCAGACAAAGATGGCATACCCAAGGCATTTCGCAACAAGCTGCATCCTTCATCAGGGAGGCCTGGCCAGATAACACCCATAAAAGATATTCTTTAGCTCGGAGGGGATGGTGTGCTTGGTGCAACACATGGAGTGTTGATCCCGTGGGGGCACAACATTGTATAGTAATAAACTTTCTATCAGAATTAGTATCTTCCGGTTTAGCATACCGAACAGTTCATAACTTCAGATCGGCAATCTCTGCAGGACACCTCCCAGGAGGGGGTAAACTATTGGATAAACACCCTCTAGTCTGCAAATGGATGAAAGGTATCTGTATGGTCAACCCTCCAAGACCCAAGTATACACCCATTTGGGACGTGAATGTTCTCAAATTCTTGGAGCAATGGCCTGCAAATAAATACTTGTCGTGCAAACAGCTTTCGGGCCAAGCTCACAATGTTACTATGTCTGATTTCCTGTAGGAGGGTATTGGACTTACGAGTATTGGATCTATCAGGTAGAGTATTCTCTCCAGAAGGCATTTCCTGTACTATCACACATCGCCCCAAATCTATTTCCATGTTTGTAACCTATCCAAGTTTCCCAAACAGTAGTAAATTATGTGTGGTGCAATGCTTAAAGGATTATGAAATCACTACTTGTGATATGAGATAGGAGGCTGGAGGACAACTACTCATTGCCTTACAAAAACCCTAAAAACCAGTGTCTGCAGCTACCTTAGCCAGGTGGATGAAAGAAGCTGGCATCAACATTTCTGTCTTTGTGGTGCATTCCGCCAGAGGAGCCATGGCATCCAAATCATATGCTCTCGGCTCTTGTGTAAAAGATGTCATAAGAGCGGCAGACTGGATCTCTGAGTCTACATATAAGAAATACTATTATAAACCTATTGTAGATATGGCATCTGTGGTGGTAACACGATTTTAAACTAGCATAATCAGAGCCTCCGGTCCTGACATAGAATGAAAATATGTCTAGCTGACGCATCAAGAATTCTCAATTCTATTAAGTACAAGGAGGCAAGGCTCACCCTTTAGATCCAATTGTCTTTTAACTATAATTCATTTGTTAAAAGTGTATTGTTATAACTAATGTTGATAAAAAATTGAGTTGTTTCTGTCTTATTTCTCCCACCTGATGATATTTGGCAATAGTCAATGCTTTATATTTATGATTTTACTTTGGGGATCTCTCTCTATTTCAGGAAACGACCAGAACAGCTGTGAGGTGTGCTCTGCTTTGGAATTCTTTCCCTTGAGAGGAGTTATATATGGTGTGTTGACTCGCTACAATTTTAATCCCATTGCAGAGTTCAGTCACGGGCTGGGGTTGGTGATGTACATCCCTGTTGGATCAACTGGAAGTTTTAAGTCCATGTTGGGCTGTATGGATCTTAAGTGACTTTTACCCTGTTTCCCTTTGGAATATTCTGTTCTTATGGACTTATCTGACAAAGAAAGAGGACACAAAATGGGGATTTCTACAGTTACATGGGTTGCTCATATATGATTGTAGCATGTGACATGGGAGGTACAGGGAAACATGGATAATGTAGTTTGTGGTAAAGAAATAAGAAGCATATTCCTCGCCTCCGTGTCCTTAATAGAATTCTTGATGCGTCGGCTAGAAAAGTTTCATCCACACTTGCTTTTCGTGCTTTATAAATAGATAACCCTCCCTCTCTTTCTGAGACCAGTCCCATACATATGTTTCTCACAAACTCTTTCTGTATTACTTCTGCCACAATTTCATATGTATTTTGCATTCTCAAAAACACTTTTACTTTTCAAGACTGTTAGCCACAAAATAGCTATTCATTTTTCTCTTTGTGTTCCATATAATAGGATTGCTAAATATTTTTAATTATGTAAGAAATGTGCATTTGAAACATTCTACTGGTCAGTCTAGAAACCTGGATAACAACCAAGCAGCTTCTTAGTTCCTGTATTTTGCTTAAAGGATTTTGCATCCAATAACATGAGTGAGGTCAGTTGCGCTGTTGCTGTACGCTATCCCATTGTTTGATTTTATGACGTTCGCTTTTTAACTTTTTAACTGGTGGCTAATTACTGTTTACTTTTGTATTTGTACTTGAGGGGCTCTCACCTCCACACGTGGAGGAATTTCTCTTCCTTCCTGGTTCCGACCTGTTCCGCTGCGGCTGTGTGCCGATTTGGCGAAGGGCGTTCCCGAACCAGCCAGGGTCGCGTCTCACGGCATTTCTCGGTTTTTCCTATTTAAACCCATGCCATGGCGCGCGCGCAGCGGGCACGCCTAAGTCAAGCCTGTCTGCACCC
Organism: Triturus cristatus; assembly: GCF_964204655.1. Classification (NCBI taxonomy): domain Eukaryota; kingdom Metazoa; phylum Chordata; class Amphibia; order Caudata; family Salamandridae; genus Triturus; species Triturus cristatus. Next base: position 1,300,793,043 of record NC_140590.1, on the reverse strand, counting down.
GTCCGCGTCCGGCCGGGGCCAGAACCCCTGCTCATTCTTGCTTGCAGCCTGGACTCACTTACTCCTCTCAAGATCTTAGGAGTTTTAAACCCATCCCTAAGGATGTTTGTTAGGTTCTTGCCCCTGATGCCAGCATCAGGTTCTGCTCTCATTGTTTATTTGATAATATCTTCCCCACTTATTTCCGGCCTGGCCCCCACCCTTCTTTCGGAGGAGAGACTTCCCACCTTTCAAGAGTTGACAATTCTGGTTCACATTATTCTAAGGTTTTCCGCTGTTTTAGTCTCAATTGTCGCTCCCTTCCCAAACACCTGTTGCACCCATTTCACTTCCTAGTTGACATGGATCCAGATGTGTTTAACCGAGACCTGGCTCTACGACGGGTCCATACCAGATGTGATTGCGGCACTACCACAGAATTTTGCTCTATTAGGTATAAATAGAGCTCTGAAAACTGTTGGAGGAATCGGCACTATTTTAAAAATATAATTGTAAAATTGAGGCACTCATGATTCCCAACTGTGAAGCCCTACTTTTCTCTATCCCATTCTCCCCTAATCTTACCTTTTCTGGTGCCCTCGTTTACCGTCCCCCTGGCCCATCTAAAAACTGGGGTTCCCTGTTTACCGAATCACTTGCCCCTCTTGTTCTTCGTGCGGCAAATTTTTCTGTGCTTGGGGACTTGAATTTTCATTTTGATGATCCTAGTAATAAATCTGCTCGAACTCTTCTGGACAATCTATTGATCCTGAATCTTTCACTGATCAATTCCTCACCTTCCCATGTAGCAGGTCATCTTTTGGACCCTATTTTTTCGAATCTTCCTACTGTGTCCACTGCTCCTCCCATTCAGCTAGTCCATTCCTTTCTTTATTGATTTCTCTTTGGCTCATAAGCCTCGCCCTCCCGCCTTGCCAAAGAAAACTCGGGACTGGTCGCAACTTGATATGAAGGCACTTAATGAGCGGCTTTGGCAGACTGTTCCTTCCATTTTATCTCAACTGGACTCGAACCACCTACTTGTCGATGACTGGTTGTCTGAGGCTATCGATTCCATTCATCCCCTTTCTACTAAATCCCAATCTGGAGTGCTTCCCCCCGCTCCGTGGTTTACTGACTCCCTTAGAGCTTGAACAAAACAATGTAACGTTTTGGAGAGACTGTGGAGAAACCATTACGCGCCACTTATCTGGAGGCACAAAAAAAATATCATGCTCTATGCAGATCTGCTCGTGCCTCCTTCTATACAGATAAAATTATATCCCCCAAAATTGTCAGAAAACCCTATTTAAAGATGTGTCGGAACTTTCTGCATCCAATATGTTCTTGCCATCCGCCTCCCTTCAATTACACCATTGCAATGCACTTGCACAGTTTTTTCATAATAAAGTTGTGTCTATTCATCATGAGCTTGAGTTGGATTCCTCTTCTCATGACAACTTCATCTTTCCCACTACTCAACTTTCTGACCATGTTGTGACTGTACCCCCTGATTTTGCATCTGATGAATCTTGTCAAGTTAATGCTTGGCTCCCAATTGATTTAATTCCTTTGAGAAATCTACTTGGAAACATCAAGTCTGGCTCCCCACTTGATCCTCTCCCTCCTTCCAAGCTCAGATGCGTGGATGAGCCTTCCCTGGAGGTGATTGCTCAGCTTTATAATACCTCCCGAAATCTGGGCTAGTTGCCCCGCAGTTGGAAGCACACTCTGGTGCTTCCACCTTTGAAAATGACTGGTTTAGATCCCCTCTGCTGGTCTAACTACAGGCCTATATCTCTTCTCGCCATCTTTTCCAAAATATTGGAAAAACACATTAACTCTCAACTCTCTGCACATGTGACGAAACATAAGCTATTTCATCCGTCTCAGTCTGGCTTTCGTCCTGGTCAGAGTACCAAATTAGCTCTGTTGGGGGTCATGGAGGACCTTATGCAGCAGCTTGATTGTGGGGGCACAGCAGCGCTCATCCATTTAGATTTGAGCGCTGCTTTTGATACGGTCTTTGTTAGAACTGGGGGTCTCTAGTTGGCTGAGGTAGGTACCTCAGTCCAAATAGGGACCCTTGCTTCTAGTCAGGAAAGGAGGGACACACTCTTAAATAACCCCTGCTCACCCTCCGGTAGCTTGGCACGAGCAGCCAGGCTTATCTCCAAGGCAATGTGTAAAGTATTTGCAACCACACTCCCAGTAACACAGTGATAACACCACAAATGGATACCCTACTGATTTTATAAAAATAGCGATATCTAATCAAAAGAAAAAGGATGAGACCAAACGATAGAAATCCAACATATGTGTATTCGTAATATTTCACTTTGCCGGTTATTAGGCCAACAATCACTTGTAGGTTCTTGTATTGTATTGTATTGTAAATAAATTTATAGGGCGCACAGCTACCCACAATGGGGTCTCCCGGCGCCAAAGATGGAAAAGGTCAGACTGAGATAGCTGTTTATTGAGAGAAGAGCCAAGTTTTCAGGCCCCTACGGAATTGTGTAAAAGTGGGTTGCAATTTTAAAGAAACAGGGAGAGAGTACCAGAGCTTAGGGGCAAGGTAAGAGAAGGAGCGACCGCCCATTCTAACCAGTCTAAATCTAGGGATCACGTAGTTACCCTGAGAAGCTGATCTAAGGTGCCGGGAAGGGGCATAAGGATACACAAGTGAGCGCAGGTACAGAGGTGCCAGGCCTTGTTTTATTTTAAACATAAAGCAGAGAGCCTTGAATTTAATACGGCTCTCTATACGCAACCAATGTACGTCCCGCAGACAGGGAGAGATGGAAGATCTTCTAGGGACCTTGCAAAGGAGCCGGGCGGCGGAATTTTACACCAGCTGGAGCTTCTTTCGTACCTCCTGACTACAGCCCAGATAAAGTACATTACCATAGTCAAGACGGGAGGTGACAAGTGCTTGGACCACAGTACGTCTGGTTGAAACAGGAAGCAGCCAGAGGATTTTTCGAAGCCACCTTAAGATAGTAAAGCAGGTGGCTGAAATGCTGACCGCTTGTTGACGCATAGATAGAGAATCGTACAGCAGGAAGCCCAGATTGCGTACATGCGTAACCGGTTGGGTTAACGGGCCCATGACCAAAGGCCAGTGGTTCGGGCTCCAGAGATGTTTATCCTTGCCCAGTATGACTACCTCGGTTTTATCGCCGTTGAGTTTTAATAGATTCACCTGCATCCATTCAGCCACGCGGCCAAGTCCCACCTGTAACGTTGACAAGGAACACTACTTGTTTGAGGATAGAGAAAAGATAATCTGCGTGTCGTCCGCATAAGAATAGAGAGATAGTCCCGCATCCTCCACAATCGAGGCCAGGGGTCGCACGTAGATGTTAAAAAGCATAGGGCTTAACGTGGACCCCTGGGGAACCCCATAAGCGGATACGCGAATAGAGGAGGAGCAACTTGATGAGCAGACCTGAAAAGAGCGCTGACACAAGAATGAGGCTAGCCAGGTCAGAGCAGACCCAGCCACCCCTGCACTTTTTAGTGCGGTGAGAAGAATGGGATGGGACACCGTATCGAAAGCGGCGCTCAAATCAAGCAGGATCAGCGCCATGGTTTCGCCTTGATCCAAACGAGCACGCAGAGTCTTTGTAACCCCCAATAGGGCAGTTTCCGTAGAGAAGTGAGTGCGGAAACCAGACTGGGAAGAATGGAGATAGCCTGTTGCCTCCACATGGGCAGTCAGATGAGTATTGACATGTTTCTCCAAGATTTTTGAGAACATGGGTAGCAAGGAAATAGGCCGAAAGTTTGCAAACATTTTAGGATCCGCCCCAGGTTTTTTCAAGAGAGGGATCACCATAGCCCTCTTCCATTCTACGGGCACTATGGACTCCCGAAGAGAGGCGTTAAGCAATTCTTGGACCACAAAGAGGGGAGCAGGTGCGAGCTGGCCAAGAATAGTAGTAGGCATAGGATCTCGAGGGGAGCCAGATTTCACCTTAGAAAGGCAAAGGCAAAAAGACTCTCGATCTAGTAGAGGCCAGTCGGAGATCACTACCTTGGGAGAAAGGATCTCACCATGAAAAGTGGGAAAAGACTCACTACTGGGCGGCGGCAAACTAGCTGCCAGTAAATTGTGGATAGTTTCAACTATCTTGCGGTATTAATGAGCAGTTCACGATGATCTAATGCAGTCCTAATGCAATGCTATGCAGTTCGTAATGCAGTTCGCAATGTAGAAATAAGACAGTCCTTAATGGAAGTCCTAATGTGGTTCATAACGCAAGAATAATGCAGTTCTTAGTGCAAGGAATAATGCTATAAGTCAATCTGAGCGGTCAGCTCGGGCACCACTAGGCCCCAACAACAGAGACAATGGTCATAAACTGAAAGGGGCGGCCCTGGTACTTCTCCTGCACGCATAGTGCACGCATAGTGCACTTTACTAGGGACTTTACTAGTAAGACAAACATACCAATTATGGACAACCAATTACCAAAACAATTTACACAGACAGCATATGCACTTTTACACTGATCAGCCGTAGTAAAGTGCCCAGAGTCCTAAAGCCAACAAAAACAGGTCAGAAACAATACAGGAGGAAGGCAAAACGTTCAGGGATGACCCTTCAAAAAGGGCCAAGTCCAACAGTCTCCCATTCCATTCTGGTGGAGCGCCTTGTAAGCTCTGGTATTGTAGGTGTAGCCTTGCAGTGGCTGATTTCTTTTTTGGAGTATTGCTCCTTTCAAGTCTTTTCTCACACCGCAAAATCTAACCCTGTTGCCTTGACAACTGGAGTTCCGCAGGGTTCGATCCTGAGTCCTCTGCTTTTAAATCTTTTCGTTCGCCCTTTGGCAGACATTGCGGAAAAATCTGGGTTGGCCATCTTTTCATACGCTGACTGTACGAAGATTATGTTTTCTTTATCATCTGCTTAACATCAAGATCCTTCTTCACTCAAACATGGTCTGCGTAACATCTCCTAGTGGATGTCCAGCAATGCTTTAAGGCTGAATGGTTCTACAACGGAGGTGCTCACCCTGGGGAACAATCCTGAGCTTTGGGGAGGCAACCACTGGCCTGTATCTCTGGGACCTTTACCCACCCCAGTTCCTAAGGTTAAGAACATGGGATTTTCCATCAATAGAAAGCTCTCTCTTGCTGCTCAAGTCTCTGGAGTCACCTCGGCCTGCTTTGTGGTCCTCAAGAGGTTAAAGAAAATTCTCTGGCTAATTCCCCCTAATGCTCAGAGGACTGTCCTGCAGTCTTTGGTGCTCTTCGGGCTTGATTATGGTAATGTATTGTATCTGAGTGCGGACAAGACCTCTGAACACCGTCTCCAGCTCATTCAGAATGCAGCTGCCCGCCTATTTTATAGGTTGCCTCGCCACGCCTCTGTCTTCCCTTTGCTCTATCAACTCCACTGGCTCAGGGTTGACAAGCGTTTCAAATTTAAGGCTCTCTGCTACATGTTTAGAGCTCAGCACGGCCTGGCCCCCGCATACATACTCAATCTTGTCAAGCCCTATCAACCTTCTTGCAATCTAAGATCTGCTAATCTTTTCCTTTTCTCAGTCCCTAGAGTATGGCTGGCCCGTATGGGTGGCCGTTTGTTTTCCTTCCTGGGACCAAAATATTTGAACTCTCTTCCGCTAGAACTCAGGAATTTTCAATCCCTCTTTGCCTTTCGTAAAAAGCTCAAGACTTTTCTTTTTAGCCAGGCCTAATGCCACCTGAGCTTCTATCTTGCTTGTTCCGCTGTCAGCGCCGGGAAACCCTGTTGGGTAACTGCGCACTTTATAAATCTTTAAATTAAAAAAACGTCAGTCCCTTTTCTATTTCAAGTATTAGGGTAATTCATTGATCGGCCTTCCTCTATGCCATGTGACACCCCTGTTGAGCTCCAGTTATTTTGTAAGGTTTTTTTCCAATATATTGCCATACAGTGGAATAATCTAACTCATCAACTACTACTTCTACCTGCTTAAGCAGTGAAAAGTGCCACCTTTCATATGCAGGTTGTGTCACTCATCCTGGAGAATTGCTGACAGAAACAGGATTCTGACATAGCCACTCCACATTTTGCCATTAAGACAAGGTAAGCAGAAGCATGGGCCTGGATCAAGGTCTGTGGGGTCCTAGAGATCACTGTCCAAAACCTTCCAAATCACCATGTAGTTTCTGTGTAATATGTCAATGTCCTAAACGTGATCCTATCAAAGACACTTTGTCAAACGAACACTGAAATGTGCTCATTGGTGCTTATTTTAAGTCTGTGGCACGAGGTAGGGCATAAAGCGACTCTCTCTTTGGTGAAAGGGAAAATATTTGTCATTGTGCTTTGGCCCAGAGAGAAAGGGAGAAACCCAAGAAAGGAGGAGAAAGACAGGAAATAGTGAGAAAGAGGGAAAGCAGAAATGGAATGGAACCCGCAGGAGAAAGATAAAGAAGCATGAAGTGTATGTTGGTAGATGAAACAGACATGACTTACAGTCAGTAAAATCACTATAGGATGAAGAAAAGCTTTGGTTTTCTAAATGCTTAGCAAGTATACTTACATAAACATACACAGATGATAAGACATGGGTGCTTAGTCAGCGTAATAAAGTATGACTACCGAACACAATTGACGTTTACTTCAGCTGCATGATGATGTTACATGGTGAGGCACAGAAAAGCCTAAGGAGAGCACTAGTAGCAGCGCGTAATTTGTAAAATACTGAGTGCTGGTACCCGCAACTTTTATGAGAAGCCCGTGGGCCGTGCAATTAAAAGTTGGAGCGTGAAATACCAAGGCTGGTTGTCTCAAAACTCATGATGCACCTTAACTCCACTGACACACATATACCTGCCCATTTATTTCACTCTTGCCTATCCTGCTTTCTCCCTTTATGATGTTGTTATCATTTTTCTCTTTCTCTATCTTTCCCCTTTTTTCCCTCTTTTGCCATCTTGAAACAACAGATGCGGAAAAAAAAGTGCTGGTCCCCAAAAATAAGTGTTACTGCCCCACACCGACAACCACTAGCTCAATTTAAGCACTGACTGATAGAAGGATAATCTAACTTTGGGTATTAAACAACTATCATGGGGCAATGAACGATTGAGCAAAAGCAGCTCTCAAAAAGCAAGCGTTCTGTAGTATACAGCCCGTACATAGAACCTTATGGTATCTTATAGTGTTATGACACACAACAGCAATTAGGCACGTTTAGTATCTCATGATGACACACTTTGTAGTTCATGGGCATGGATTTGTTAATCATTCACATTCAAGATAAATTGCGCGATTAACACACAATATAGGAATGATTGCACAAATTGGTATTTTGTAGCACCTGGATTTTACCTCCTATTTGACTTATTAAATCTAGCTTGGCCAATTATTTATACCATGAGTTATGATTCTTGTCAATATATTTATGTGATTGTTTACATGGTACATTCATGTTGGAACATGCAATACTAAAGCCATTATAAACAATGGGGTATTCCCAAATGGTCCCTGGACCTGGGTATCGGTTATTAGAAAGAAACAATGGTCCTGGACCAGTTATTCAAGGAAGAGTTGGATTAGCATAATTATCAACTTATTTGAGCTTATATTAATCAGCTCACAAACGTCTGTAAATCGTGAAAATAATTAATGTGCAGAAAAACCACTAGGTATTATTACAATATATTTATTTAGTCATTTAAAGGAACTAAATAAATATATTATAATAATACCTAGTGGTTTTTCTGTTTCTTTGTAATACTAAAGCAGGGCATAAAGATTCACACAAATCCTGCCTTATTTGGAAATACAATTTCTGAACATCAACTCTTTTGTAATATATGGAACATAAATAAGTTTCACAGCTTGTGGTCTTCTTTGGTTAAAGTTGAAATACTAACAGTGCAAAAGAGGCCTCGAGCTTGAGCCGAAATCCACTGGGGACTGGGGTGTTAAGAAACACAGCGGTAGACAGTGGTTTGCACCCTGTCCAAGTAGAGACCCTCACTCTAGTCAGGGTAGGTAGGGTGATTATACAGCTCAGATAACCCCTGCTCACCCCCTTGGTAGTTTGGCTTGAGCAGTCAAAGCATTTGTACATACAAACACGGTAACAGTGAAGACACTATGATAGGACACCACACCAGTTTAGAAAAATAACCAATATTTATCGGAATAAAACACCAAAAATCCTGCATATGCAAGTAAAGAGATCACATTTAAAAGGTTCAAAATAGTTCAGTCCATAGGAAACTATGGATGAGTCACTCTTAGCGCAAAGTACCTGGGATGGGCTCAAATCAAAGCCGAAAACAGGTGCAGGGGAGGTGAAGTGCCGTAAAAGGAAAGTGTTGCATTGCTTCATTACTACCAGGGAGGTGATGCGTCAGTTCCTTACAACCAGGGGAGGTGATGCATCAGTTTCTAACTGCAGCACAGGGGAGGTGATGCATCAGTTTCTAACTGCAGCACAGGGGAGGTGATGCAGTGGTTCCCTACTGTCAGAAGAGGTGATGCGTTGGTTCCTTACTGTCAGGGGAGGGGATGTGTCGAACTCCGGATACACGGCCTTGGTTGCTTACTGCTGGGCCACATCGATGAAGAACTTGGCTCATAGGTACGATGCATTGAAAATCCAGACACGTTGTGTTGATGTGGAGGAGCAGGCAGTGCATTGATATAACAGCGCCGAAGCAGGTGATGCACTGATTTCTTCAGCCACACAGCAGGGCCTTAGCCGGAGTCAAAGCGTGCACCATGGAAGTCGATTACACGGTGCTCGGGACTCGGGTTGCAGCAATCCTTCAGCCGCAAGTAGACACTGCATCGATTCTTTGGCCCCACATCGATGATGCACTGGATTTCTAACCGCTTGGTGGTGCTGCATTGGAAAAACAGCTGTTGAGAATCAATACATGGATTTTCGGGGTTCTTAGCAGCCAAACCACCTCCACATTGCCCAAAACCTGAATTGGCATCCCTTGTCAAATCAGAACTCCCAGCAGAGGATTTTAGGGGCTGCAAATGAAGTCTTTGATGGCCCTGAGACTTCTTAACAGAAGGCAAGTAAGCATAAGCCTTTGGAGAACTTTGGAAAGCAGGAAGTAAAAAAACAAAGTTCAGTCCTTTCACTCCCAGGACAAAAGCAGCCAACAGAATGTCAGTTCTTCCTACGGCATCCAGCTCTTCTTCCTGGAAGAATGTCCTCTTAGTCCAGAAGTTTTCTGAAGTTATAGTGTCACAGCTCCAGTACTTATACCAGTTTCTACCTTTGAAGTAGCAAACTTTAAAGGATGGTCTTTGTAGTTCACAGGACCTGCCTTACTCTGACCTGGCTCCAACCACACTACAGGGGGCGGCGACTTCTTTGTGTGAGGACAGGCACAGCCCTATTCACTTGTCAGTGACAACTCCTTCCATCACTCTAGCTCAGGAAGATCTATCAGCCTGGTGATGGGCCATCAGCATATGCAGGGCACATCTCAACTCCCTTTGTGTGACTGTCTCAAGTGAATGCACAAACAGCCCAACTTTCACCCTTCCTCAGACGTGGATTCCACAGACAGGAAGAGTCACAGAATGGTAAAGCAAGAAAATGCCCCCTTTTTAAAAGTGGCATTTTCAAACACGCAATTTAAAAACCAATTTCACTAAAAGATGTATTTTGAACTTGTTAGTTCAGTGACCCCAAACTCCAAATCTTGATCTATTCCCAATGGGAAGTTACACTTGTAAGAGGTTAGAACCCAGCTCCAATGGTAATCTATGTGGGAGATAGTCCTTGCAAAAGGGAAAAAAGGAATTAGCGGTATTTCACTTTCAGGACATGTAAAACACTCCAGTCCATGTCCTACCTTTCATCTACACTGCACCCTGCTCATTGCGCTACCTCGGGCCTACCTTAGGGGTGTCTTACATGTAGTAAAAGGGACGGTTTGAGTTCTGGTAAGTGGGTACACTTGCCAGGTTGACATGGCAGTTCTAAATGGCACACACAGACACTGCAGTAGCAGATATGAGACAAGGCTGCAAGCCTACTCATGTTGGTGGCACAATCAGTGTGGTAGGCACACTGGCAGCATTGAAAACAGTGCACTTTAATAGGGACTTACCAGTAATCAAACATGCCAATCACGGATAACCAATTACAGATACAATTTTACACAGGGGGCACTTGGAGCATTAGCACTGGTCAGCAGTCCTAAACCCAGCAAAAACAAAGTCAGAAAAACACCGGAGTAAGGCAAAAGGTTGGGGGATCACCCTGCAAATGGGGCAGGTCCCAAACACTGACTATGGATATTGAATTAATTTACAAACATGCATTTATTCATGAAAAGAAACATGAACAAATCCTCAAAAGGTGTGAATCATTTCTTGATATATGTGGATTCAGGAATAGACAGTGTTAAAAATGTGGTTACTGGTTGACCATGATGGGGCGTGGGCCGGTTGAAGGGACCCCATTAGCCACACTGAACATCATACTTTAAATCCTGGTGTGCATTCTGCATGGCTTTGTTTTGCGAGGCTTCACATTATCAGAAGTCGTTTCCGATGAAGCCGGGCAGCGATGCTTTGCAAGGCTTTGTGTCACTCTGCACTGATTCCAATGAGGCTGGCAGGTGTATGATGAGGATTTGTCGGGCTTCGTGATGCTTTGTGTTGGTTCTGATGGGGACCACAGCTGGGCGGTTAGAATACCTTCAGGTCCACTCCCAAGGGACCAGGACAGGGGTGCCACCACTTGGTGGGCAAAATTCACAGCAAGCAGAGTCTAGGTCCGGTTTCAAGGTGATTTCTGTCCCTGAGGCTACGATTAGGAGGTCAGCCAACTAGCCCTTGCAGTCACAATAGTGTTCCTGCATTCAAGATGCAGATCCAGACATTCTCTCAGGCAGCCAGGCAACAAAGTAGCAGTCCTTCTTGCAGAGCAGCACCACAGTCCTTTTGAGCTTTCCACAGGTCCAGAGGTGTACTGAAGAGTTGGGTCTGAGGGTTCGATATTTATATCTGATACCCACTTTGAAGTAGGAAAAGGTTCTAGAGAATTCCCTTTTAAAGTCCTTGAATTCTCTGCCTCTCCTGTCCTGGCTCCAAACTGGCTGCATGAACAATGCAGTACTGACAAGTAATTTGTGTGAAGGTCAGGCACAGTCTGTTCAGTTGCAAGTGAGTCTGTGCCCAGGTCCGTCCCCATCCTGCCAATTTGTGGCCCATCCAGGCACACCTAATCCCTCTATTGGGTTGCTAGCTGGAAGGAATAAACAAAGTCCAGCTGCCAACTACACCCAGTCACCCGGCCTTGGAGCAGGCTGGAGGCATCACATACAGCAAAAAACATGCCATGTTTCTAAGAGTGGCATTTTCAAAATTGTAACTTAAAATCTGACTTTACCATTAAAGAGGATTTTTAATTATATAATTTTGTTAGAAATTAGGTCTCTGATTGGAAGAGGTATGCACCCTTGTCCAATCAGGGACCACCACTCTATTCAGGGTAAGTTCTCAATCCCCGTAGGGAATCCTGTACAAACCCTCTGGTATTTTGGCGCAGAGCAGACAGGCTTAACTTCAAGAGGCCATTGGTAAGGTATTTGTGTACACCCACAGAGCAAGTCGCAAAGGACACACCACAACAAATAGACTCCACAGAGTGGTAGAAAAATATGGGCGATTAATATGCACGTAAAATAAGGCAATACAATAAAGCTCTTCTTAATAAGAATCAGGACATGAGTTCATTTACGAGGTTATAGGCAGACAGTGATTTTAGAATCCTCTGTACTTTTCGCAAGTGAGACTGAGTCTGCTGGGGCAATATTGTAGCTGTAACTAGGTGGGGGACGCCTTCAGGCAGTGAGACGCAACACACCACAACGTGGGAGACCGGTCATGTCCAAGATGGCAAAGAATCACACCACCGCAGCTGATGGTCCGTGGAAGTCAGCCCGGCGGTTAGGGAATCTGGAGAACTTCTGAGATAGACAATCATGGGACTGGTGTTACCATGGCCGTCCTCGCACACAGGCAGAGGGAGGAGAGGCGATCAGCTAGCAAATTGGTGTTGGTTACGAGCCCAAGTCCTCTGGGCCCCATCGGTGTTGGCCGGGACGTCCATGGCCCAAGAACTCCGTTGCAGTGTAATCCTGACAACCGCAAGAAGGGAGGCACCACGTTCACGGTTGGCAGTTGATGCTGTCACAGGGCAAGGGCACAGTCTTTAGGTGACCCACAGCGTACTAGGCCCCTGGCACCTGGACAGCATGAAAGCTGACATTGTAGTCAGGACCTGTGAGGCTGGTGGGGCTTTGAAGCCCGGTAGGGTGAACGGGGCAGTTGACCAGCCCCCAAGCGTCACTCTGGAGGCAGTTCTTGGTGCCTTGCTTTCAGGGCAGAGGTCAGCAGGCAGGAGGGTGGCTCAACAAAGCAGGACAGCAGTTCCCGGGACCACTCAGGCACAGCATAGAGGCAATCCTTCCCATGCAGCACCCTTTACTCCAGCTTCATGTAGGATCACTAGTGTCACACAGATGTGGGGCCAGGGCCCTATTTTATACCCTGATGCTCAGTTACTAGAAGGGGGAAGAAACTTCTAGAGAGGTCTTTGAGATTTTGGGGGTTTCCTGTCTCACCTGACCTGGTTTATGGCTGTCTGCACTGACAAAGCAGAGCAGTTAAGCTGATTGTGGGGTGGCCGGATCAGCTTATTCAGATGTAAGTGCGAATCACTACTCCATCCTCTCAGCCCAAGAAGGCCATCAGTATGTAGATGTGGCAGCCCTTCCTATGTTTGGGGCAGTCTAGGGAGTATGCAAGTGTGGGGCTGCTACCCCGGGCCATACGTGGATTGGGGCAGGCAGGAGGTACACACAGTTTAGGTGTTGTATAGTTCCTAGGACTCCCCAGGACCTGCACATTTTGGATGACCTAAACCGAGGGCTTGACGTGAAAACAGACTCTGGATACCCCCACAGAATGAGTCAGTCATTAGACCTGCTAGCTCTACAGTGCCACTACCACCCCCCTGTACTATACAGTGTGGTAGGTAGTTTCTGGCAATCACAGAACATGACAACCCTGATTCCTCAGATATCGTGAAACAATACAGTATCTTTCGCTTAGTCACTCATGCTTGCTTTTCTCAGAATACATAGAATGACGTTTGGTATGGTTTAAATAATTATTTATTGGTCAAGCGTCAGTCTAGTATGAAACATATTAGCTGCAACAATCAAAAGACAGGAGCAGACAAATGTAATGGCTAGTACCAATATTGTAAAAAGTAGATGAATTTCTACCATAGTGCTAATAAGATGAATAAAAGCATATTACATAAAACAATAGCGTTGGCGTACTCCTACATTTCATAGCCTACCTATCCGCGCCTAGCCTAGAGGTGTAGGTGAAGCATGTATGTAAAAGTGCTAGGATATGTTCTAATGGAACCTAATGGAGCCTAATGGAGCAAAGAATTCCCCGGGGAAGTGCTAACCCCTCACCTGATGGTTCTGAATGAAGGACCCCATCTCTGCATCGAGGATGGCACACCGCAAGGGATGTCGAATCTCTGCTTGTCGACGGCTCAGCCTGCAGAGTCTCGGTCCAGTCTGGAAGGAATTTCTCCTCTGTCTTGGTAAGGAGGAGTGAGAGTCTTTTATACTAAAGTGGTCAATCCGGGGATTTTCTAGAATAGACATGTTTTGAAAACATTCACTAATCCCCTGCTAATCCTTTTGTAAACAAACATGAGCATATGCAGCTGGATGTTGGCCATGAATGAAAAGAAAAGTGCTGTCCCATGTACAGAATAAATCTACCATGCCTGGGGACATGTTTTGTGTACCGCAGGTACAGGGATTAAGATATGGTACCAAGAGCCTGTTGTCGGAGAGACAGAAGGAAGCTACTTGGTAAAAGGTCACCAATGTAAGACTGTTATGTCAAGTGGATGGGAAACAATGTATGCAATAGGTATATACATGATGGAACTAACCTAAGGGACATGACATAGGGAAGGACAGAGACATGTCCACTTTCAAAAGGTGGCATTTCTGCAACAGTAAGGGAAAAACCCAATACACCAACAGGGGGGATTTCTCATGACCATTCTAACCATACCAAACATAATATATCTACTCCTTCCTATGCAGGAATTATCACTTAAAGGGATATAAGGGAATTCATAATGCTGGCCTACGGAGAGGTAGGCCTCACTACAATGGCAGAGGCCTGAAGCAGGTTTGCCAATGTCACCATGTTTTAGGGGAGACTACCTGCACCTTAGCACTGATTAGCAGTGGTAAGGTGCCCAGAGTCCTAAGTCCAACAAAAAGGTATAGTCTAAAGTGGGAGGCATGAGGGCAAAACTTAGGGGGAGACCACCTAAAGGTTGACAGGTATAACAAATTTCACAGACACAAAACATGAAAAGTCTAACTGTTCCCAATCAAAAGTTAGCATTTATTAAATGTGATAAGGCACCCCAATGTTATTCTTTAGAAGAGGTATGCCTCACAGTAGTGAAAAATGAATTTATGAGTTTTTCACTACCAGGACATGTAAAACGTAAAAGTAAATGCCCAACCATGCAATTATAATGAACCCTGCCCTATGGGCTACCTAGGGCCTAATTTAGGGGTGACTTATATGCAATAAAAGAGGAGTTTAAGGGTAGCCAGTGGTTATAAAACTGACGTCAAGCTGCAATGAAAGGCCTGGGGAATGTTTTAAGGGGCTTCTTAACTGAGTGGCACATTAAGAGCTGGCACACTAAGAGCTGCAGGTCCTTTTTGCTTGAATGTGGATTTACCATAACAAATAAAAGACAAGAGGCGTTTGGCAAAACAGGAACAGTTGATTTAATTAAATGCAGAAGGCGAGAGAGCAGCAACAGAGTAGGGGTCTGAAGATTGTATCAAAGTACATTAGTGTAGGCCGTTATTTATACATTTCACAATATGTCATAAAGCAATTTGCACGTTCTTTTAGAACGGTAATCCTGGGACTAGTTAAGGGGATGTATATTTGTTCACCTGATGAGGAGTGCAGGTGGGTCTCGACCTTGTGTGGACACAATGTGGTCCAGTGGGTAATGTGTCCAGATGGCATGGGAAGCACAAGATTACTGTGTGCAGTGTGCGTGTGGTGTTCTGATTGGCTGAGTGTTCCTAACTACATGTGGCATCTAACTTTATGGTGTGTTGGGAATGAGCATCCCTCTGGCCAAACGTGTTGTATTGGGGCCAATCTTCTTAGACAATTGTGGTATGGCTGCCTATCTGGCAGACTGATCTTGCCGCTACCTTCCAGATCTCTTTCACCTTTCAGTCATTGGACAACAGTGAGGGGCTGAGGTGGAGATTACCGAGGCGACTGGACTCGCTGCTGCCTACCGAGCTGGCAGGAGCTTGTTGCCGGCTGCGAGATTGTGGGGCCGCCTTTATTCGAGCCGTGGGCGGGGAGCTGTTACGGGCGTGGCAGACGTAGGAGAATTTGCCTCCGCATAAGCGCCCCCTCCCGTTGCGGATAAAGCCGCACGGGTGCAGGGTGCAAGATTCGGACTTGCGGCTTTCACCTTTGAGGAGTGAGAGTGCCTTCGCAGTTTCTGCCGGCGGGCGGAGCTGCTGTTGCGGTGCGGTCCGCTTGAGAGTGCCCTCCTGTCCCACTGCATTGCGACTGAGCCCGGGGACCTGCGCCTCCCAGCCTGGTGATGAGAGCCCCTTCCGCAAACCTCCGGAGCGTTGAGGAGGATTAAGGAGTGTTCGGGCTGCTTTTGTCCTGCTGCTCGGTCCCCTTAGCTGAATCGCTGCAACTCCTGTTCCTAGTGGGAGCGCCTCAGAGAACCGGGGGCGCCAATTACACCACTCTGATTGCAGCTGTGTCTGCTCGCAGCTTCCTGCACCACACACTCTGTGATTGGTCGCTGGTTTTCCTTCTCCAAGCCAGTCCAAGAAGCAGAGACTGGCCTGCAAGCTGACGTCCACAGGTATCAGCTTTGGCTACCCAGAGCCCATTACTGCTAACATCTCCTGCCAGCCACCTAGAGCCTCACGGAGACTCCATACCCCGGCATACCCTGCGGCTGGAGTCGCCTACATGCATTCACACGCCAGGAGGTGCTTCTTAACCTGCTCAGTGCTCACACGGCGCGGGACGAATGCAGGGCGGGCCAATCTGCGGCTGGGCTGGGCCACCTGCCTTGGCTCCTTCACAAGATCAGGACCCCATTGCTGTTGCCAGTACAATGCACCTGTTTGAAGGTCCCCCACCAGGAATTGGGAGAGGAAGCGCCTACGATCTCTGTTTGCATCAAGAGGCACTCAATCGCAGCAGACCACGGAGAAGGTAGAGCTGGGCTCCCCACTAACATCAACACACCATTGCAGCTGAACCACAATGGGGTAGAAAAAGCCTTCAGCAACTGGGGAGGTAACTGTGACTATTCTAGGTACCTTTTTTGGCCAGAGCAGCTTCTGTCTTAGAGAAATAAATTGCCCTTACAGAAAGGAGCCTCTTGTTGGGTTTAGGGGCGGGCCATTTATTAACCATACCTGCTCAACCTACGCAGGGCAATGCAACCCTCACAGCTGGGGATGCCCCTGTTGAACCTCATGTGGTTATTGGATTACCTACTAGATCACCTACAGAACACCCAGAGTTTGTTACCACACATAGCGGGAAACTGACAGCCCCTACCTCTATTAATGGGAAACGAAAAAGAGGCAACGTGACACTACCCACTAAATGCAGAGCGAAAAAGATCAGAAAGGTTGCCACGCCTGTGAACTCATCCTGTCCCAATGGCCAGCAACCCACAGACTTCGCCTCTCCTCCGAACTGAGCTACACTCTTGGACAACTTTAAACAACTCTTGCAACCTATCTATGCACGTTTAGATTCCATAGAGTGCATTTTACAAGGTTTATCTCAGTCTCAATTAGCTCATCAAGCGGGGTTAGATCCAGGGGTTATTACAGCCACTTCTAGTTCCCTCCCCAATCTCTTGGCTACCTCTGATGCTCGTACAACCTCCAACAATACTAACTTTGAAATCAATAATGTGAGTTTCAAATGTAATAATGGTAATAATACTACCCAAGACTGTGCGCAAGCTATATCTATGGGTTACTTTGGTGTAGTCAATGAGTTGGCATCTAGCAAGGCTAACCATGCAAGTCTCGACCCCAGGTGCTACCCACCGCAGGTGTCTACAAAAGACTAAGGAATAAAGGACAATCACAGTATATATCAAGTACACAGGGTAAGGCAATCCGACCATCTAGGCCGGTACAAAATAGCCTAAACCAACAACCTATGAATCTTCTTCCTGCTGCATGCCCTTTTGTTGTAGTTTTGGTAAATGTACCTTTAAAACTCAGAAAAAGGACACCTGATTCAAAATCACTTGATAATGGCTAGAAGAACACAGTAGATAGGGACTGATATAAAATCAATTAATAATGACTGTGTAATTTTGTATTTTGATAATGAACGTTTGGTTAGAGTTTTATTAGGAAGTCTGTCAGCTGCCCCTGTTCTTGATTCCCAGATTTATGCAGTTCCTCTTGGCTTCTTTTATAGGCCCACAACAGCATGCGCCAATCAGGGATACTATCCCGGGAGACCTGGCCCTAAGCATGCAAAGGTGGCTCCCACCCGCTTCCCTTATCTAACAGGTACTCAACGTTAGAAGATATGGAGGCTTGTGATTGACTGTCCTCTGAACAAACCGCTTCTGGTCTGGTATCTGTAGAATGGGCTTGCTTGGCCAGTTCTGATTTAATAAATAGCATCCCCTCAATACGAACTAATGATATTCCATCTCCTCCCTGGCACCGACAATGCACCATTCACAAGATTCCAGCAGAGACGTAAAGCTCCTATCATGATACGGAACCAAAAAAGATAACTCAAACTGGCATAAAGTCTTCCTAACTTTCTTATATCATCTGCTTCCAGGAAACTTGGTCAGAGCAGCCTTTGTTTGTAGATGATTATCGTTCCTATGTTACCCCAACAGTCCCGTCAACTGGTGGCAGATCTAAGGGAGGTTTACTTACCCTTACCTCAAACTCGATCACCATATGTAAGATGAAGGTTATTAATAATTCCCCTCATTTTCACATAATTTTGTCTGAAGCCCCTGGGAAAGTCGATCTGTTATTAATTAATTTTTATAACAATCATTTTAAGAATCCTACACATGTGATAGACAAGTTAGAGGAAATACTGGATGCTCTTTTAACATTTCATCCACGAACTCTCTTTTTAATATGGGCGGAAGATTTTAATATACATTGTTGTCTTAAAACGGATCAACGTATTTGGGGTGTTACTGATTCAAATGATTTGCTGCTTACCCACTTTCTGCATCATAATTATGGTAATATTTTAAACAGTTTCCTATTAACCTGGGATTTAAAAATAATAAATCCATGTGACCAAATAACAGGCCAACTCCTCACCACTTTCCAACGCAATGGAGTCACACCGACAATTGATTTTATTATCACTCAATCCAACAATATGCGCAGTATTAAGTCTTTTGAGGTAGAGTGGACAGAGTTTAGTGACCATGCTTTCCTTGCCTTTAATCTTGCTTGGTATTTTGATGCTAAACCGATACTGAACAAGAAAAATGGATTTACCCTAATATGGGAGAAAATCGATACAACTCATTTCCTCCCAAAGGTTATCAAAGAGGTCTTACCCGAGACTGAAACTTGTCTAGAACCTAACCCTGACAATCACTAGGTAATAATATCATTCAACAACATCTATAAAATCTAATCTTATATGCCCATTTATGCGAAACACTCCATCTACGAAAAAGTGGTTCGAGTTAAACTGTTCGACGGCTTCTAGAGCTCTTCACACAGCTCTAAAATCGAATCCTAGAAATAAAGACCTAATAAGGTCATTGCGTGCTGATTATAAGAGAGCTAGAATGGTGAGGAAAAAGGAGCTACGGGATGAAGCTTGAGAAAAATTGGGAGAGGCATCGAAAATTAAGGACAGTAAGGCATTCTGGCGGGTAGTAAATGCCCCCTTCCAACAGGAAGAGGGAGGGCCCTCTCTTGACACCCACATAGATAAATCCTCCTGGCTCTCTCACTTCAAGAGTATTTTTAATGTAGTGAAGGACAGAGCTACAAATAGTCTGGATGACTTGATGATCATCTACCGGGGGATGGAGTTCTCCCCAGAGGAAATTGATCTTGTAATCTCCCAAACGCCAGCCTTAAAGGCTGCAGGGCCAGATGGGGTCCCTCTGGATATTTTACTTACACATAAAGATTATGGATCTCGTTTTTAACACAAGTTTTTAATGCAGTTTCTAAAATGGAACATCCAGTAACCTGCAAACAATCGGTGATCATTCCAATATACAAGAAAGGTGACCCCATGAATCCTGCAAATTATCACCCAATTTCTTTGCTAGACAGCACTGCCAAATTAATGGGCCGATTGCTCCGAAATAGGCTGGAGGAATGGGCATCCTCCAACAACATTTTAGCAGAAAGTCAATACGGGTTCAGAAAAGGGAGGGGAACTATTGACCAAGGGCTAAATGTGGCCCTACTAGCAGCAAAGTATGTCTGTGCGAAGAAGGTCCAGTTTTATAGGGCTTTTGTGGATCTGTCCATGGCCTTCGCCTGCGTGGACCACTCAAAATTATGGGTCCTCCTGGAATCCATTATTTTTTTTATCAAGGAACTTTATAGAGAGGCTGGAGCTGTAGTTAGATTCGGAAAACAGGGGGAAAGCATAGAGACATTTAAAATCGAAAAGGGGATGCAACAGGGTTCCATTCTCGCCCCCTTTCTGTTCTCCTTCTATACCAACAAATACAACGAAGTCTTGACCGTACAGTGCTTGGACGTTCCATCAGCAGGCGGCATATCGCCCATTTTATGCAGATGATGCGGTCTTGATGGCCAGGACACCTACCGCGCCTGATTAACTCCTTTTCATCTTTTATGCCCGAATTGGATTTGTTGGTGAACAAATCAAAAACCTTTATATTAACAGCAGAAATTGGAAGGAAAAGGTCTATTTTATTTAACTTAGATGGGGGCACTCTGGAATGAGTAGAGCCCTTTATGTTTTTAGGCATCTTTTTTTTACTCTAAATTGAACTGGTCCGCCATGATTACAAAGAGAATAAATATGTTACAAAAAAGCATAGTCATCCTGTGGAAATTTGCCTCTAAATTAGGCAAAAAATCAATCAGGGAATGGTTGAAATATACCCGGCAAAATATGTTGCCATAGCTAACTACGGCGCAGGAATTTGGGGTGCAGCTGAAGTGGGTGCTTTGCAGAAATTGGAGGTTAAGTATGTAAAAAAACAGCTTTCAGTTAACCCAGGCTGTTCAAATTTGATCACACACAACAAACTGGGCCTCCCCTTCATCATTGAGATAGTTAAACTGGCCCCGCTCCTTTTATGGTTGCGCATATGGAAAAAGGACTCGGTTGGGTTGATATTATCAACCTTGACCAAGCCAATAGTATTCCCTGGTATTCCTTCTATGTTAGGAAGTCTTTTATAGATCTGGGTTTAGCCATCTTGTACACACTACCCAGTGAGTGTACGCTCTTTCCTAAGAACAAACTAAAAGAGGCCTTTTTTAATAAATGCGAGGCTGAAAGCCGGTAACGGAATCAAAGCAAAATCACGGTTATACATTAACACACGTTGCCTAGAGTATGCTCGGGTCACGATTCATATCTCTCTTTCGTGACCACAAAACCCACCGATATCTATTAACAAGGATGAGGTTAAACTTTTTTCCCCTCATGGCAGGCTACCCAGCATCTGTACATTCACTAACCAACATGCAGATGTACTTAAATTATGGTATTTTTAATAGGTAAATATACAAAATGAAAGATTTTCACTGTTTTAAAATATCTCTCGATCAATTTGTATTATGATAATTATTTGTACTCTTATGCTTTTACTAAATGCAAATAAAGTTATATGATTGATGGATTGATCTCGGTTTTCCCAGTTCATGCATTTGTCTATGGGCTATGTGTCACACCTGCTGTGATCTGTCAATCAGTTGCTTCAGACCTTTGTCACAGGGCCTGCCTGACCATATATTTCTGACTGGGGTTGATGGGGAGGTCATATTGGATAGATTTGACAACAGTGATGCGAGTTTGTTGTTATACGTAAATATATCAATGCATACATGTACATCATATTTTCATTATTAACATCCCCTAGTAGCATTTAATTCACTTGCCTTAGGTATATGGTAAACAACTTTACTAGGGAATTATATGTCAATAAAACATGCCAATTAAGTGACTCCTGGCCCCTACCTAGGCAACAGGGCCAAAAGGTCCCAGGAGTATCACTACCCAAATTTTGCAGAAGGTCACTTAAAACTAGCTGTAGAGGCTACTTCTCTCCCACTGGGATTAGTGTTTGGCTGACAAGATGTACAAAAGAGGGGGCAGGCTTAGGGTTAGCTACCTCTGCCTGTGACATGGTACACCTCCTTGAAGATAATTAAGATCATAGGCACAACCCAGATGATCATCCTGTTAAAGGCACAGAACACCTTCCTAAAACCCAAGGCATTTGCTTCCGCTTTGGGAGAAAGTTCACACTTCATCAAGGGGCTATTCAGCTCCTGGATCAAAGCGCACTCAAATGAGCTTCTAGAGGCTTTTTGGTAGGGATGAGGTACATTTCTAAAAGTACCTTTCCCAAAATCATTATCACAAATTTTACTTTCCCAGTGAACTGACATTGAGATAAATATTTTTGAAAGTCCAAAAATAAACTTTGCAGCTGTTTCTTCTGCCAGATAGCAGTATTAAATGTAATATTGCATTCCAATGCTTCCCCATGGAGCAGCTATCCCTGCTAATGTAAAATATGGCTTCTGAAGCCTTTGTTTCGGAGCAACCTACCCTTAGGGCTAATGCTAACATTTCTATGAAATAATTGCAATAGATCATCAATTTACCATATTATAATTCTCTATTGAAAAACGATATTTGATAAACATCTCAAATATGAAATGACATTTTAATCATTGTTTAAATCACAATTATGCCATATTCATTGACAATAATACATAGATCTGTTGTTGATCAGATTCATGCTTGCCCAATGCATTTCGGGCCTTTCTGCGGCCCTTCTTCAGGGGAAATGATCTAGAAACAAATATAGATAATACAAACATTTTAACATGTCAGTGCAGGAAACTTCTATTATCAACAACATCATATCCATTTGAAAAAAGACATTGGTTTTAGTAGATGAACGAAATGCTCAATAATGTGAATCATAGAATACCATGACATGATGATTTATTGAAATGAAACCCTGTAGAAACCAATCACCCTGTGTGCTGATATTATGCGCTTAACGTATATGGAAAAGTCATAAAAAAACGCAAAACGAAGGCGATACCTGAATGCTATGTACTTGAACTCTCTGTGAAAAAATAGAAAAATGCACATCCGTGACTTTAAAGTACTATGAAAACCGTAACGTAACTGAATGTCAATATGAGTATAGCCAAAGGACTAACCTTCCATCTAAAGCCGATACACATATACTGATACTGTCTGGTGGGATCACGGTCAAAATCTTGATTACTGTAAAAAAGGACAAAAATAAGAGAAACGAGTTACCGTCCCCGTCACTAAACAAAATACTCTTAAAACCGATGGATTACAAAATAGTCACACGCTCACCTTTCGCCGAACCCTTCAGCTTAAACGATTAGTAATGACACTGAACCCGACAGGTCCTCCTGTATCGGTATAGAAACCTCTTCCGCGTCTACCATATAAGGGAGCTGCGCCAACAAAATAAAAAACGGACTGAATCACGTGATCCACGTAACTGCACATCCGCCATATTGGAAAGGGGAAACACAACGAACATCAACAAGAAATCTAAATAGCTGTGGAAGAAAACGATATCTCGGGAAGTCCTTGCTATAAAAAAACTAAAGAAAGCCGAATACTAAATGGAAAAAGATAAATAAAATACCGCGCTGTTATGAATGTGTAAAGAGATACTGAAAAAAGTGTTGAGGATAGTGAAAGTTTAAGAAAGTGTAAAGAAGAAAGTGAAAGGCACTCTAATTTATTCATGATACAGTGAACATTTCTCATGTGATAGGTCGACATGCCTTCAACAATGCGCTGTATATCAGACTATAGAAAACATCCTAAGTCTACTTTATCATTGATCCCGTAGGGATCTTGAGTGTTTAACCTCCTAATCCAGAAGATCTCCCTCTGTAAAAGTGTTTTGGTTAAGTTTCTGCCAGGGGTCGGGCCATTTTCTCAATAACCTGAAATTTTAGTTGAGATATAGAATGTTTAAATGTAGTCCAATGAACCGCTAGACTGCTTTTCATATTGGCATTTCGAATCGTACTCAAATGTTCTGAGATTCAGGTTTTTATCTTCCTCTCAGTTTTGCCTATGTAGAGAAATCCACACGGGCATTTTATGGCATAAATCAGGTTTATTGAATCACAAGTAGAATTATTTCGTAATTTGATGGTTTTCCCCGTTGAGGGGTGATGTACTTCATTACCACAGATTACATTATTACAATGTACGCAATTTAAACAGCGTTGCGTGCCTTTGAATTCAGTGTGATCATTCTTGGAAGTAATAGAGAGAATTTCTTTCATGTTTCTCGACCTTTTGTAAGCAAACAAAGGTTTTTCGTTGAATAAATCTTTAAATTCTTCTTCGTTTTGTAACATTTCCCACCGATTCGTAACGATCTTTTGATTTGCCTGGAACATGTCGACTATGTGGACACAAAAACCTGTCTGGTCGGTTTCTTCTTGGGTTGAATTTGCAATAAATTTTCCCTGTTTCTTTGTTCAGTTCTTTGAATGGCTTCTCTGAGAATATTTTCCGGGTACCCTTTAGATGAATACCTGTTCTTCATACTATTGATATTTTCTTGAAACGTTTGTTCTGTGGAACAAATTCTTTTGGCACGTAAGAATTGAGAAAATGGAAGATTGTGCAGCAGATTCTGTGGGTGAAAACTTGTGAATAATAACGCATTGTTCTTGTCTGTGGGTTTATGGTAAATGTCTGTGTGAATGGTGCCATCAGTTATTTTAACTAATACATCCAAAAATGGCAATGAATTCTTGTCAATAGTTCTTGTAAGTTGGATATGTTCATCCTTCTGATTGAGTTGAGATATCTTTCTCTCCAAAAATTCAAAACTGTTTTTCCACATTATAAAAATGTCGTCAATGTATCTCACATACATCAAAAGATTCTCCATCCATTCATTGTCCCGATAAATATGCTGATCTTCAAAATGGGCCATGTAGGTATTTGCGTACGCAGGTGCCCCCGCAAAACCCATGGATGTGCCTTTTAGTTGTAAATAAAACCGGTTGTTCCACTCAAAATAGCTGTGGTGTAAACAAAAATGCAACACTTCTAACAAAAAAACCTTGTCCGCCCTTAGAGTAGTTTGTTTTAATAATGCCCATTCTACTGCTTCCATCCCTCCTGAATGGGGGATGGAGGTGTATAAAGATTTTACGTCCAACGTGCAGAGTAAAGTATCTTTGGTGATCTTTACCTTTTGCAATTTTTGAAGAAAATGGGTGGTATCCTTAATATAGGATGTCCATTCTTGGACAAAAGGTTGTAGAAAATGGTCAATGTATTGTCCGATTGGTTCAAAAATGGTCCCGCAACCTGTGACTATAGGTCTGAATGGTGGATCTAGAAGATCTTTATGGATCTTCGGTAGCATATATAATCCAGGTTTGCTCGGATTTTCTTTGGTTAAAAACAAACGGGTGTTGTTCGTAATCCATCCCATATCCATGGCTTTAGTAAGAATGGTGTTCAAAGTAACTGACAGTTGATCTGTGGGATCTCCATCAAGTAGAAGATACGTAATAGAATCGGAAATATGTTCTAATACCTTTCTATTGTAGAAAGACTGATCCATAATTACGATGGCTCCTCCCTTGTCTGCTTTTTTAATGTTGATGTCCGCGTCATTTGCAATGGTTCTCAGAGTAAATCGTTCTTGTCCGGTGAGATTGGTCATGGTCTGTCGTTTGACATTGGTCTTGGAAAGATCTTTTTTTACTTGATTTTCGAAAGCTTCTAGAATCTTGTGTGATACTGGTGCTTGAAACGTAGATTTGCGTTTGAACTCTTCAAATTCACTTTCAGGATAATTAAACTCGGTGGTGGAGAGTGTAGAAAAAAAGTATTTCAATCGTAAAACCCGCATAAACCTGAAAAGCATTATCTCGTTTTCTAATGCATTGGTTTGGTATGTAGGGACAAACCCCAATCCTTTGTTTAAAATCCTGATTTGGTGGCTGGATAATTCTTTAGAGGAAATGTTGACTACTAGGTTGTTTTCTGGCTCCTCAGATTTTGTCTTGATTTTTCTTTTGCTTCTCCTTGTTTTCCTCCTATTTTTCCAGGTGGAAAGTTGCTGTCCGTGGCCTGAGCTAAAAAAGACCTTGATGTTGAGGGATGTGTGTCAATTCCTGCTGTAGGTGTTGCCTGAGTTTTATCACTGGATTTTTCTGTGTTCGGCGGTGGTCTGTTAGTATTGGTGTCCATGTCAGTTGCCAAGCTTTCCTCCGATGAAGCATTTGGATTTTTATTAAAAAACAACAAGTTCATCTACTAAAACCAATGTCTTTTTTCAAATGGATATGATGTTGTTGATAATAGAAGTTTCCTGCACTGACATGTTAAAATGTTTGTATTATCTATATTTGTTTCTAGATCATTTCCCCTGAAGAAGGGCCGCAGAAAGGCCCGAAATGCATTGGGCTAGCATGAATCTGATCAACAACAGATCTATGTATTATTGTCAATGAATATGGCATAATTGTGATTTACACAATGATTAAAATGTCATTTCATATTTGAGATGTTTATCAAATATCGTTTTTCAATAGAGAATTATAATATGGTAAATTGATTATCTATTGCGATTATTTCATAGAATTGTTAGCATTAGCCCTAAGGGTAGGTTGCTCCGAAGCAAGATTCTTTCTACTTGCATGATTTCTCATTAAACTCACGGGCCTGCCCAGACAGCTAGCCTTTCTCGGAAGCACCCCTGGATAAAACATATGAAGCCGCATAATTTAAGAGAGTGCCTTTCTCACACCTGTATTGTTTCTGAAGCCTTTGTACCATAAGGGCATGTTTAAAATGTAACTTTTACATGTCCTGATTCAAATTAATTCACACTGCCTTATGGACATGACAGTCTAGCTAGTGGTGACATTTATATTTAAAAGGCAGGGTTAGGCCTGTCAGACTGGGTTATTTTCAATCTTGAGTTTTAGAACTGTCCAGGCAGGCCAGAGTGCCAGGCCTGCAGTATTGTTTACACTGCTACTGTAGTTGGGTTGAACAATGTGTGCTTCAGTCCACTAGTGACATTTACCTTAAAGGCCCTGGTACACATTGTACCATATACTAGTGACTTATATGTATGTTATATATTCTAATTATGAGTACACCAAATCAATATGTTTTAGAGGTCATAGCATATTCACAGGTGCCTGCTTAGCAGAGTCCCCATGCACAGAATAAAATAAAACAATGTTGGATCGGGGTCCTTTCTGCAGGGTCCTTTTTTCAGGGTCATCTCCGATTTTTGCTTTCCACTGCCTTCCTTTGCTGATCATTTCTTTGCTGGCTTTTAGGACTCTGTGCAGTTTTTCTTTCTAAACAGTGGAAAAGTGTTTGTGCTCTCTCCTTACAACATTGTAAAGCTGTCCCAAGTATATGGGACTTTATATACCTGGGCCTCTAAATTTAATGCTACTGGTCGGTTGCAGCACTCTTTGTGCTGTGGTAAATAAAATTCCTTTACCGGGACTGAATTTGATACGGAATCATAATAAAATAGCTCAGTAAAATGAGAGGCAGAATCCGTGATATTAGAGTTTCGGAATGGGCTTTATTCCAATGATCGATTATAATCGGATGCTCCAAGTTCCATCACCACGGGGGTTCAGGAAGTGAAGTACATACTTTATTGACAAGAAGTAACTTTTATAATACATACATTACAATGAAGCGAATGCAGTAGGCGTAACAATTGATAAGGAAAATGACGTTTCACCTGCGTAACCAAAAAATGGGTGTAATAAGGAATAAAAAAGGAACATGATTGGTTATGATGTCATACATAGGTGGATCTATAAGATAATACTTGGCATAGATGCGCGCGCGGCAGCATGACGTGTAATTGACGTGTAACTAGGGGGTGAAGGGGGCTTGACATTAGCTCTACATGTGGAGACGAAAAGTCTGGGGGGTCAAGTCAACCTAATCCCAAATCATATCTAACATCCTATGTTTAAAGAACTATGTTATCCACAAAAGAAGGACTCTCGGACAGAATCTATTCTATACTGACTGTGCGTGCGTGTACAAGCGTCTAAGTGTCTACACTGAATGCGAGGGGGTAGGAATTATTCCATGGTAACAGGGCTATGAATTACTTGCATGAGGACAGAGAAGCCGGGCCTTTTGCTTGGTATCTGGAAGAATGTTTACTTAAGCTACTAGGCAGGAATGCATCGGTTGAGGGGGAAGCAGATAATTCGAAGGTGAAATACAGTTCTTGGCAGAGAATAGTCTGATGTCAGGCTTCGTGAGCCGCGCAGAGAATGAGACAAAGTTCATGGTCACAGATGCAGGCTCAGACTGGAGCTTTCAGAGGCAGAAAGCAAGAGGAGTTTTGATGACAGAATCAGGGCCTACTTGCCTGGACTGTAAAATGGCATAAGTGAACCATATAAAGCCGGTGGCCTTTTATATTTAGGGATAGAATATCCGGCCTATTCATGGCGGATCTGACAGAGGACATGTTGACGGTGGACGCACATGTATTTGCGTCTTCATAACTGGAACTGGAGGGAACATACATGTACTTGTGACATGCACATAGAACCGTTGGGGTCCAAGATAGGGGACATAACTGACCAGGAAAATCCACATTTCCACATTCCCTCCTTGTCCCCTACTTGCCCTTCAAGAGATATCAATCTTCATCAATCCATTGATCTGTTCATGTAGCATCATTTGTTCTTCTTTCTTCTTCCGTGATCTTGAATGAAATCTTGGTGGTGGAATACACGATGTGGCACACAGACCACAAATCGCTGGTCCACATTGTAGACATAGACAGCAACTGAATAATATGAGAAGGCCAATACCTAGGAAGGATAAAACTCTCCATCCCCAAGCTGATATCACACTCCAAAACCAACTGGACCAAGTCCAAGTGCCTGGGTTCTGGTGTATCTGGTTTACAATCTTATGAAGGCGAGTGATGGCTTTATATACAGATGGCGAATTTTCTGGTATGAATACGCAGCAGCTTGATCCGATGACCCTACAAGCTCCGCCCCTATCAGCCAGGATGACGTCAAGGACAAGACGATTTTGAAGCACAACAATCCG
Organism: Triturus cristatus; assembly: GCF_964204655.1. Lineage (NCBI taxonomy): Eukaryota > Metazoa > Chordata > Amphibia > Caudata > Salamandridae > Triturus > Triturus cristatus. Next base: position 1,300,764,599 of record NC_140590.1, on the reverse strand, counting down.
CATAGCAGACTGCTCTTCCGTTAAATTGCCTAAGGCGGAAATAGTCTCATTCACTACTGCTTCAAGGGTTCTAGTTAATCTACGTATCAGCTTACTATTAGTAACAGTACCTATATAGGGAAAGATGCCTTTATTAAAATCTACATACTTGTCCCATGCCGTCTCAGTGTAATCGACAATGGGGAGATCTCTCCGCTCTCTGTTGTGTACTAAATGAATATTTCTGTAATAATCAGGAGGAGCTAGGAAAACAGGTGGCAAAAGGAATGCAATGTAGCAGGTACCATCCCAATCTAGAGGTAGACGCATATATGCCGTCTGACCACATATAAAGTAGGAGTGGCGAGAAGCTTTAAATTAAGATTTTCCTTGATCACTGAATTCTACTATAGTAGTGCATTTACTATGGCCCATATGTATGGAACCAACCTTTCTTACACACAATTCACCCTTCGCTGGGAATACTGACATGGTGGGTAAGACTAGTTCAATTTCGGATACGACATTTAGAATCATGAGATTAGGTGTAAAATTACCTAATCCATATACTTCATTTTCTAGATCAGTTCCTGTTCTTTTGGGGCGACCCTCCTTGTCAGGGTAGCAGACCTTGAGTAAAACTAGGTTCAGGTTTCCCCATATCCAATGATCTTGGTAAACTGCGGTGTCTGAGTCTATGGAATTGATTAAACTAAACCATGCTCCACAGGACCCATTATGTGTAAATGGATGTGGAAAGAAAGGCAGGACTCCTTCATAATTCTGATAGGGAGGGAGTCGGCCACACACCCAACAATTGGTGGCATTACTAGTCTGATGGGAATGATGTAACATACTAATGAAAGTGTTATTGCGCAGCGCAAGTCTATAAGACAATTCATGCGGAGGTAAGTCACTAAAAGAATGTTCAGCAGCAACATTATAAACATGTCTAGAAATAGGGTAATATATGTGCAACAACATACTTGTAATAATTATTAAAAGACTCAATAAAAACAAAATTAATAATGTCCCTATACAGTGGCTACGCAGTGATTTACAATACGCCTGTCGTTTCAACATTTTCCGGGTATTTTCTCTACTCAGGTCCAAGGGATACATGTCAGAGACAATTCGACCGCTTCACCTTGGAGAGGACTTAAACAATCAAATTGCTCGACTTGATGGGCCTAAGCTTTAGTTTGTAGTTCTCAGAGTCATTCGGTTCAACAAAGGGAAGTTTTGAATCAGTCTGTGAGGGAGTGCAGGGCACAATGTCTATATCCGAGGATAGTCCATGAAATTTCTTGATATGACTTGAATGAATCCAGCCCTTGCGGCCCTCGATCTTCACGGCTGTCCTTGTGGTCAACAGGACCAACTTGGGTGCTTTCCACCTGGGCTCCAGCTGAGTCTTTAGGTCGAAATTCCTCACAACGACAAGATCACCCGGAACAACGTCATGGGGTTTCACCTCAGTGTTGTCGGGAAAGGCTGCAGCTACCTGTGAACGACAAGATTGTAGTGCAGACATCAAGGAAGCCAAGTAATCTGTCAGCATATTACAGTCAATATCAGTTATTTTGCGAGGTATAGGCGTCCCCCACATATTCGGTGGTCTGCCGAAGATCACCTCATACGGGGATAGCCCTGTTCGAGAGTGCGCTACCATTCTCATGTAAAAGAGTGCAACGGGTAACGCTACTACCCAGTCGACACCTTTCTCTCTGCATATTTTGGACATTCTGATTTTCAGTATTTGGTTATGTCTTTCTACGAGACCTGCTGCCTCGGGGTGTCGGACACAGTGGAATTTCCACTGATATCCTAACAGAAGTGAAACGTGTTTCATTAATTCGGATGAGAACGGCTGGCCGTTATCTGAGTGAACAGCACGTGGTAAACCGTATCGTGGGAAGAATTCTCGAACCAACTGTTTGGCAGTAGTCGGGGCAGTGTAATCTGAAACCGGGTATGCCTCTGTCCAACGGGACAGAGCGCAGACAACTACGAGAACATATTTGAATCCTCGACATCGTTCCATCTGGATATAGTCCATCTGGAGTACTTCAAAAGGATGATTAGGAGTATGGAATCCACCCTGTTCTACGGGAACGCTTTTTCCTGGGTTGAACTGACAACAGATCATACAGGTACGGACCTTTTGTTTGGCTGCTGCTCGTAAATGTTTATTGAACCAAATGTGTTGAATGCTGTCTAGCATAGCTTTTTCTCCTAGATGTGCTGGACTATGTATAGTGTTAATTATAACTTGGACCATTGAATCAGGAAGGAACCATACAGACTTTTCCTTCATCATCCATCCTTGGTCCGTTTGGATCCCTCCTAATTCAGTCCATTTCTTTATTTCGTCTGGTGTAGCATGTGTCTGTATGTCAATTACGTCAAGAGTAGGATCTTTAACTGTCATACAATGTGTCGGTGTCGGGACTATTGTCTTTGTCATGTCGGGGGTTTGAGTTTGAGCAGTCTGTTTAGCTGTTCTGTCGGCTAGATCATTGCCTTGGGAAACGATATCAGTAACCTTCGTATGAGCCTTACATTTCATAATTGATATTGCAGTGGGTAGATGTATTGCATCTAATAAGGCATGAATGAGGGGTCCGTGCTGAATGTGGGCACCGTGAGAAGTTAAATAACCTCTCTCTCGCCACAACACGCCGAAGTCATGTACAACTCCAAATGCATAACGTGAGTCAGTGTATATGTTGACTTTTTTATTCGTGGCTTGAATACAGGCTTGTGTCAGAGCGATGAGTTCTGCGGCTTGAGCTGACAAGGTATTTATACGATTAGTTTCAATGACTTCAGTATCTGTTGTGACTGCGTAAGCGGCCACTAACTCTCCTGTACTTGTTCTCATGCATGAACCATCTACATACAATGTCAGGTCTGGATCTGACAATGGGACATCGGTTAAGTCTTGTCTGGGTTTTGTTGTTATGGTAATAACTTCAATACAGTCATGAGCTAGTGGGTCTGTTCCGATTACAGGTAAAAGTGTGGCAGGATTCAATGTGTTACAGCGTCTGATTTCTATATGTGGCTGAAACAATGTAAGTTCATACCCTGTAAGTCGTGCTATAGTCAAGTGTTGTGTTTGCGTTCTATTCACAAGAACCTCTACTGCATGTGGTACTTGAACTGTCAATGGATGTCCTAACACTATGGCATCGCTTTGTCTGATTGCTAAAGCTGTCGCTGCTACTGATTTCAGGCACGCAGGCAAAGCCTGAGCTACGGGATCTAATGTACTAGAAAAATAAGCACATGGTTTGTGTGCTCCTGCTTGTTCCTGTGTGAGTACTGACAAGGCAGTACCTTCGCGTTCTGTAACAAAGAGTGTAAACTGTTTTCTGTAACATGGTGTTGCTAAAACGGGTGCTTGACATAAAGCTTTCTTTAGGCTTTCAAAAGCTTGTGTGTGTTCCTGAGTCCAAGGGAGAACAGTCGATGTGGCTGCCTCCTGTGTGGTTAACTGAATGAGTGGTTTTGCTAGAAATGCGTACTGAGGGATCCACTGTCTGCAATATGACGTGAGGCCTATGAAGGCTCGTACTTCCTTTTGTGTCTTGGGTATTGGCATGTTAGCTATCAACTGAATGCGGTCGGGTGTAAGCTGCCTTCCCTCCTTGGACAGCGAGTGTCCAAGATAAACAACTCGCTGGACACAGAATTGCAGCTTAGAAGGGGACACCTTGTGCCCCTTTTCGGCTAGAAATTGTAAAACTGTCAGTGATGCTTTTTCACATTCCGGTTCGCTTCTCGCGGTGATCAGCAGATCATCGACATATTGAAGCAGAGCAGTGTTAACTGGCATGTGGATACTGTCAAGTTCTCGTTTTAATGCTTGGCTATAGATGCTGGGGCTTTCTGTAAATCCTTGAGGTGCGCGTGAGAATTTAAAGCTACGCCCATTTAAACTAAATCCGAACAAATATTGGCTTTCCGGATCTATTGGGACGCTGAAAAAGGCATTCTTGAGATCTATTACAGTAAAGAATGTTGCTTCGGAATCAATAGCTGTCAGTAATGACGAGATATCTGGGACCACAGGAAATTGTGGCACAATGCATTTGTTTAACTCGCGCAGGTCAATAACCAATCGATATACTGGCGGGGCTGTAGGATCTGTTCGTTTAAGAACTGGAATTATCGGTGAATTACATACATTGGAGTCTGTTTCTACAACTACTCCTTGGGCAATTAGCTCGTCAATGATTTGTAGTAAAGCCACTACAGCATCTGGTGGTAACTTGTATTGTCGCATTCGTGGTAGCACCACTCCTGCCTTTAGTGTGACTCGATATGGTGTAATATTCATGCAACCAACATCAGTAGGGCCTTGTGCCCATAGATGTGTAGGTAAAGTCTGCAGTCGGGGATCCATGTCTCTAGATACATAGTGACCTTTAAAATCACGTAAAAACAACCTTACTCCTTCCGGAGAACAACATATTATGGCTCCTAGGGCTTTCAACGTTTTTATTCCTAGCAAGTTTTCTGGACATGATTTGGTAAGCAATAAATCTGTAGTTCGGGTCAGAGGTCCTATCGTAAGTGGAAGAGGCTGTGATACTTCATTAACAATAGGTTTTCCTGAAAAACCAAGGGAAATATTCTGAGAGCCTGAGAGGGGTGCCCCTGGAACTTCACTACGTTTTATAGTTGTTCGACTTGCCCCTGTATCGAGTAAAAATTTTCTATCTTGACCTAATAATTCACTATGTACATAAGGTCCTTCTTGATCTACCGGAATCTCGATAAGGGGTAAGTCAACTTCCCTCTCTAGGCTAGTTCATGCGTAACGTTGATACTCAGGATATTCATACTGTGCAGTCTGATACATTTGTCGTGTTGTGGTCTGTGTGGCAGCAGCAGGCAACGGTGGTGCAGCTGGCACAAACTGTATTGGCTGTTGTGCGGCTGGCATGGCCTGGGCATGCTGCATAGCTCCTTGTTCATTCTGATCTTGTCTGAGTGGCCGTGATCTTTCTTGTGTTTTACCTATGGCGATATTATGTTTTAAAACTGGACAATCGTGTACGTAATGACCTGGCTTTTTACAATAATTGCATGTCCCTTTTACAGGTCCTGCTGAATCGGAATGTGTCATACCCTTTTTATGTCCTTCAGCTGGAACTGTCTGGGAAACTAGCATTTTCATTTTTGTGTCTTTCATGCGTCTGTGTTCATGTTCTTGTTCCTCTCTAATTCTATTGTGATGATACTGTAACATTTGTAACATTTGTGATGGGGTGTTACCTTGCCAGGTACTCTCGAATTTTAATACTCTATTCTTTACTGGGGGCAGGGCATTTTCTACTAATTTTGTTACAAACAGATGCGGGTATGATTCGCTACTTGCTTTTATGCCACTATTTATACCAAAACATTTCTCGAATCGGGCATAGTAATCACTAGTGTCTTCATCTTGCTTCTGTTTACAGGCTGAAATAGTACCCCAATCTTCCTTTTTCGTAGTTAATAAACGTGGCAGTACCTGTACTAGTAGACCTGGTAGTGCTTTAGTTTTATCCCCAAGTCCTGCTCCTGCAGTTCGGGCCTTTTCTTCCGCTTCTAACACTGACCATTCTATCTTTTCGTCTCCTACCTCCCACTCTTTTTCCTTGAGTTTCTCATAAATGCCAGCAGGCATCAATACCTTTAATATTGTCATAATGTCGGGATAGGTATACTCTCCCATGAGTAACATGTCTTTAATTTCTCGGTGAAAACCCGCTGGATCTTTGTCATGACTGGGTACCACTTTCTTCATTTGTAACAGTTCTATTTTTGATATGGGCGTATATACAAATACGCGCCTAAACTCGTTGTCCTCGCCTTTTATTGGGTGTACTTCTCGTAAGGGATTCTGTCTATCCATGTGATACGTGGTTCTTTCCTTGCCGGGCAATGAGACATGCTCTGAGCATACAAAAAGAATATACTGCTTTCTTGATACTAGAATTTCTTTAATTAATTTGGTACCTGGACCTCTCCATTTATTCATAAGCAATTCAGTCAATATGTCAGGTAAGGGACCAGGGTCCGAATGCTGACTCTGATATAGTATAATGAGTTGTTGAATCATATAAATCCCAGCTAACCTCTGTTCATCTGGGGTGAGATTCAAAAATGCGCGTACTACTGTAGCATCACTATATTTTCCGGGACTGTCCACCCAGTGGACAGCTGCCCTGGCTAAATCTTGTTCATCCATAGAGTCGAGAAAATGATAACCCCTTCGTTCTCGGAGTAGTTTGTCGGCGTTTTGGAACGAATGCTCGTTAGACCTTATATTAATTATAGGTATCTGGAAATTCCTGTTATTATCTAGACATATTGGACGTATTGAATCAGTATGACATCTAGTCTGATCCCTATTACAAGATCTTCCTCTACCTACATAGGCTATGGTGTCTGGCTGTTCCGCGGGCGGTCCTGACCCTTCTTCCTCGCTTTGTTCGAACTCGTCTGTCTCTAATCTCTCTTCGTGTAGGCGTTCTATTTCTTTACGGATCTTTCGGCACATGGCTATTATACAATTTTGCTTATCGTGTCTCCCTTCTGATATATTCTGGCTCCATCTTGTAAGAATTTTCATTGCATCCGGGTCTACCCCCGGTCGGTCTTGATTTCTGATCACACAGTTTATGAGAAAACGTAACAGTTCCCCCTGTATCTCTACTTTCTGGTATTCCATAGCTCTGTTAATACATTCTGGATCTCGCCCTGTTTGGACAAAATGATATATTTTATCTAGATGCGCAGTCATTCCTGGTAGCTTCGCTAAATACCCTGCGGCTCGTCTGATACGTAATGATGCCAGGATCATTTCGTCCTCTTTACCGAGCACCGGGTCATATCTACAATCTATAAGAAGTTCCTTAAGCGTACGATCACTTACGAATTTGGGTGTACGTGAATGCGCTGACTCTTGAAAAATAAGTTTATTTATTCTAGGTGGCGTAGAAAAATCATTGGTAGCACCTCCCGTGGCCCCATCTGGGGCGTCGGGTGTGAAAGGATTCGTCGAACGTGACACAGCAACTATAGGTGTGGACACAGCTATAGAAGTACCTGTAGGAACAGATGCAGAAACAGATGTGCTTGCCGGAACTTGTGACTCGATTTGTTGCTGTAGGGATACGGGTGCTGGATCTTGGCGTTGGACCTCCCTGGTATGCGGTCTATGTGGGGCGGAATTAGCATACTCGGGAGCTGCGTCATCTAAATATGAGGAAAGAAAAACATCTTCTGCGGTTCTAGGATGCCCCTTAGGATGTACCTTAATTGGGAATAATGGGGGTGGCAAGTCTTTCGGTATCTCTGGTATCTCTGGGGTAGCCTTAGGTAATCCTTCGGCTAGAAGGGGATACATACCATTCATGAGGGCATTTCTTTGTCTATCTACTTGTTCTGATTTCACTCGGATACCTTCCTCAATTAATATATTGTCTCGAACTTTATTTGAACTTTCTTTACTCTTCTCTTCCTGTCTACGTGCTTTTTCCGTACGTCTATGAGATTCTTTACGCCATAACTCAACGGCGTCTTTCTGTGACTGTCTGACTTTCCTTTTCCATAACTCTTCCTCGACTTTCATGATGCACTCTGCATCCCAGGTCCCCGCTGCGGGCCACCTCTGACTTTCTGGTAATCCCTTGGTGTAGTCTACCCATAAATCAAGAAATAATATAGCGTCTAAGCCATGTTTGTGATACATGAAGTGCCCTGGAGTATCCCTAGGAGGAATAGGGACTGCTTCTTCAAGTACCCCTTTTCTAGTAGTGATCTGTCTTAATTTCGAGAAGAGCGGCATATTGACAACTGATCTGATACTTAATCTTGAACACACTTAATACAAAAGCACACTAATGAACAACCATTCATACCACAATATGCAGGACGTTTAACACATTAAACATTGAACATTAAGCATTTTTAACCTTTAACATAAACAACAATGATGATCGTCTGCATAACTGATCACCAAGCATAATTCTTGACAATAACTAGATACTTCGGAATACTTGATATACTGCTAAACAGTACAGATACACTGCTAAAACAGTGCAGACCGGATTTGTGTACCCAAACCCGTCTTGACCGGCACAACCTATGTGCACGTCAGAAATGCCTCCCCAGTAATGGTACTCACCGGGTAGCTTCGGAAACGGAAGGCCTCAGTAACTTGAACTTGAACCGGACTGGACTCGACTCGTCGGAAACTGGGCTTGACTTCGAACTGGTGGGTCTCTGTATACCTCGGATCTCGCTCTCTCAGCTCGGCTCTGGTCGGGATACTTCGCACTTCTCACCGCCTCGTCTGGGTGTTGATCGCAGTCTCAGTCGCCCCCGCTTGACCGGAGGGAGATACAGGAAATCCTGCTGGTACGCGTAATTGTCCGTCCAGCTGTGGCAGGAGACCGGGCCTGCAACTCACCGCCGGCGCGTGAGATGAGAAAGTGTCCCTGTTCGGGCGCCATCATGTGGTAAATAAAATTCCTTTACCGGGACTGAATTTGATACGGAATCATAATAAAATAGCTCAGTAAAATGAGAGGCAGAATCCGTGATATTAGAGTTTCGGAATGGGCTTTATTCCAATGATCGATTATAATCGGATGCTCCAAGTTCCATCACCACGGGGGTTCAGGAAGTGAAGTACATACTTTATTGACAAGAAGTAACTTTTATAATACATACATTACAATGAAGCGAATGCAGTAGGCGTAACAATTGATAAGGAAAATGACGTTTCACCTGCGTAACCAAAAAATGGGTGTAATAAGGAATAAAAAAGGAACATGATTGGTTATGATGTCATACATAGGTGGATCTATAAGATAATACTTGGCATAGATGCGCGCGCGGCAGCATGACGTGTAATTGACGTGTAACTAGGGGGTGAAGGGGGCTTGACATTAGCTCTACATGTGGAGACGAAAAGTCTGGGGGGTCAAGTCAACCTAATCCCAAATCATATCTAACATCCTATGTTTAAAGAACTATGTTATCCACAAAAGAAGGACTCTCGGACAGAATCTATTCTATACTGACTGTGCGTGCGTGTACAAGCGTCTAAGTGTCTACACTGAATGCGAGGGGGTAGGAATTATTCCATGGTAACAGGGCTATGAATTACTTGCATGAGGACAGAGAAGCCGGGCCTTTTGCTTGGTATCTGGAAGAATGTTTACTTAAGCTACTAGGCAGGAATGCATCGGTTGAGGGGGAAGCAGATAATTCGAAGGTGAAATACAGTTCTTGGCAGAGAATAGTCTGATGTCAGGCTTCGTGAGCCGCGCAGAGAATGAGACAAAGTTCATGGTCACAGATGCAGGCTCAGACTGGAGCTTTCAGAGGCAGAAAGCAAGAGGAGTTTTGATGACAGAATCAGGGCCTACTTGCCTGGACTGTAAAATGGCATAAGTGAACCATATAAAGCCGGTGGCCTTTTATATTTAGGGATAGAATATCCGGCCTATTCATGGCGGATCTGACAGAGGACATGTTGACGGTGGACGCACATGTATTTGCGTCTTCATAACTGGAACTGGAGGGAACATACATGTACTTGTGACATGCACATAGAACCGTTGGGGTCCAAGATAGGGGACATAACTGACCAGGAAAATCCACATTTCCACAGTGCCACCCAATAAAGTAGCCTTTTTTAAACATGTCTCAGGCTTGTCACTGCAGCCTGTACAGCAATGTTGAAGTTCCCTTTCACCCTAGCAAAATCAACTTTTGCCAGGCCTAAACCTTCCTTTTTAATACTTATATATTCACCTCTAAGGTTGTAGGTGAAATTTTATTTAAAACGTAGGGCATGTGTGTTCGAGGTTTACATGTCCTGACAGTTAAAAACTCCTAATGTTGTATTTCACTGCTGAAAGGCCTATTACTTCCATAGACTACCACTGGATTAAATAATTATAAGTGCTTACTTCAGAATGGGACAGATTAATATACGGTTTCCACTCAAATTAATTGTAATTTATAAACCTCTTTTTAAGTTACAATTTTGAAAATGTCACTGATAGAAGGGTGGCATTTTCTTGACAAAATGAATGGTGCCTTTTCACCAGTGTTCTGGGTCACATGACTGTGAATGGCTCTGCTGTTGTGGTTTATGTATTTATTCCAGACATGAGAACAAAGTAGGCCAATGTGTGATGAGTGTGTCTTCATGACAGGATGGTTGTATCCTGCCCTGCATGGATTGGAAAGGGCTCAGCCTGCAGCACACACAAAGGAACCTGACACCAAGCCTAACCTGTTTTTGGCCACCTAGACAGTTTGGAATCAAACTCAGGGTAAGGGGAAGAACAGACTAGAACCAGTTCTGAGGGTAGGTCAGGGAATTGCCCAACACAAGGGCAAACTAGATATTAAAAGAGGACCTTCATAACATCTCATCAGAACCTTCATGGACCTGTTTGGAGAGTCAGCAGAAGGACTGCCCTGCTATCTGAGGAAGAAGTACTGCCCTGCTGACTTAGCAGGGAAGTTTATCCTGCTTGCCTTGAACCCAGACTACCCAGAATGACTCCAAGGGTTAGTTAGCTGACCGTTAATGTGATATACAGGGACACAAAAAGCTTCCAGAGACCTCCCTGCACCTGCCTAGCTGACCAACTCGAACTGGACCTGCCTGAGACCTGATGCTGGCATCTGCTGGAGAAAGTCCTGATCCTCAAGAGGTGCCTTCTAGATTTTGGACCCTTTGCTAGCATTAGAGAAAGATCTTCGCTGTCTAAATTAAAGATTCATGGTGGCAGTGCAGTAACCGCCACACCAGTGGTTGGACTGTTGTATTACAAGGATGGCAGTGAGACCGCCATAGGACCGCCACAACCACCAGAGATCCGCAATCCCTGGCGGTGGATCGGTGTCCTGAGGACCACAATAAGCTGGCAGTACCTCTACAGCACCGACAAGCATATTACTAGTTTCCTCACATCCAACGTTTTCATGGCGGTGAGCCCCCCATATAAAGGGTGGCGGTGAGGCAACTTGGGGGGGGGGGCGTTACAGGGCTCTCTGTTCCCCCAGGGCCATGGGATGCATGCAGGGGGGCACTTTCTGCATGCACCTCATTTCCTGCATGGCATGGACTTTGCCGCCCAGGAACGGGCTTTGGAGTTCTCATTGCGAGGCCTTTTTAATAGGCACCACCGTGGTAACGCCAAAGGACCGCCTGCCAGACTACAAGATAACTCTTAATCTGGTGTTAGGCCAGCAGTGTGGTATGGCAGTTTGGGAGGGGCAGTGGCATGGTTTGGCGGCCCGCTCTCCCACCACCAAACTCATAACCAGGCCCTAAGTCCAAACATATAAATCTTGACTCGCCTAACAAAAGTACTTACTTGACACAAAATTCAGACATCTACCACCTTTTCCTTTCCCCTCCAAAACCAACAGCTTCAGCAAGACCTTTGCCTAAAAACTATCTGGCTTCCAGAAAACTTCTTCTGTTACAGCCTGCAACATTGCCGCGCTCAAGGATCTCGACTTTCATTTCTAAGTCCTAAGGTAAAATCTTCAACCTGAATTAACCTGTTTGGTGTATCTGACTGCATTCCATCTTGGTTTACCTCAAATGGCACCTAGCTCCAGGTCCCCCATGAACAGTGAAATATTCTTGACACACTTTCTTGTGAAAAAATAATACCTCAGGTTCCTCTTACTGGTTTTTCATTGTTTTGAAGTCCATCTGTTTATTCAATTTTAATCTATTTTTGTAGATTGGAGTTGGATTACTTTTGTGTTGTGTTTTAAACTTTTAAGTGTTTTGGTACTTTTGAATGCTTTACCCATTTTGTCTAATTTGACAGTGTTTGCATTGTGCTATATCTACCAGGGGATTCGTTTAGGTTTAAATTAGTGAAACCTTAGTTTGGACCAAAAATGTTTGTGACTTTATTACTTTGCTGACCCATTACCCACTCAAAAGTAATAATTCATTTTCTAACAGATACTCTATGTGGTTCTTATCTACACTACATTTTCTCACCCTGCTTTGCAACTGTTGGATTGTCAGAGTTGCCAACAATCTTAGAGTTTGTGAAAGTTTTATATAGGCTGTCCTAAATACTGCCTACACACACCAGCCCATAGCAACTTTGCACTCTTCTGCAAAACAACAAGGAAGAGAGAAGCTCCAATACTTAAAGCAAGAGCACATTACAAGCTCTTCAAAGTTCAGGGTTTACACCTAGAATGAAGTATTAGTCCGTGAGCAGAGAGAATATTGGTTGTATCCAGTCTAAAAAGGTTCTATTGCATGCATTTGGTGCCTGTGTCTTTCATTACAGAACAAATGTAACTAAAATGTTGCATAAAGTCAGAACAGGACTAGTGAAAGATCTTTGAGCTTTAAGGGCCCAATGTATAGACGATAGTCTGTCAGTCAGGGTGGTGGAAGAAATTACCTACGCCACTATGATGAACTACAGCACACCAGATTAAGAGTTAACCTCCAACCCAGCAATGATCTCTTCTCTGTACCTTCAGAGGAACAGCTGTCACAATGGGTCCTATGAAGGTACAAAAAGCATTGTGAACAGCGGACATCGTTTTTGACAGCCACCCACCAAACTCCAAAAAGATATAGGGGCTCATGAGAATGATGGGCGTTATCACTTCCGCCCGACACTGACTCAGTCATGGGACCGACCGACACCCGGTTGTCTGCTTGACCGCCCCATTAGGATGCGACCAAACACTGTTCTGTCTCATTCCTATATTTTACTATGGGAGCATGCATTCCGGCCGTAAACCAGCCGTAATGCATGGTCCCATAGTAAAATGGGAGGTGTAGTTCATCCCTGCACCCCGTGGTAGGCACCTCAAGGGGCCCTCTTGGCCTCAAATGGGAGGCCGTGCACCAAAGGGGGCCCTGCTGGGGCCCCCAACACACTTTACAACATGGTTTCCATCTCCGACAAACCGGCATGGAAACCATGATCATAATCTCAAGGGCGAAAAGAGCCAACCATGAGATTGCAGGCCGCATTCTGACTGGCAGATGGGCTCTCCAAGCCAGTCAGAAGCCAGCCTGAATGACCGGTATGATTCCATTCCGACCGCCTCCATCAAAATGAGGCAGTTGGAAAGGAATCCAACCGGCCTATTACGATGTGGCTCGCCATCCGAGCCGTATCATAATGGGCCCTTTAGTGTCATGGCTATGATGTTGTCGACCCTCGGCCCATATGCTAGCAAATAAATTGACACAAGTTACATTATGAAACTTGCCCCAGACTTGTGCACCCAGCCCCTGTTATTAGCAGTGTCACCTACCTGGGTGATGCATATCATGGATGGGTGTCAATAAAGCCGCTAAGGAACGGTAGTTAAGTTCTGTGTTCAGCAGAACACTACAATGATAAGAAAGATAAGCCTGTATGACTAGAGAGGGAATTCCTATTCTGCCACCAAAAACGCCTGCTTGTCGTACTTTAAAATTTGGGACCGCGTAGTGCTTTGTGTAACGTTTTAGCTATGAATGCACTATGTATACGTTATTATACATTGACTCCGTGGGTTCCATTTTGTAGCGGTGGCCATCTTATGGTTGCCCTCACATAGGCTATATAGCATGAAGCGAAAACGGGCCTTTTAGAGCACATGTGCCTTTCTTTGACTTTTCTGTGACCTGGGCAGCTTGGCTCCGCCACCCCAGGTCAAACTGGTCTCACGAGTTCCCCGTCCTCTGGCCACCTGTGATTAGCATCAGGGCTTGACACACCATAAAGTCTTTTCATCCTACACAAGACAGTGTATTCTAGACGAAAATTGTCCCATGGCGTGTGCCCACTCGTTTGGAAATCACAGGCCACCTGTTTACAGTCCCCTCGTTATACAACAAACTGTTTAAAGCATCACACTTGCTTCATCAGAAGGCGTTCAACATCAGAAAAGAAGGAGGAGCTGGTTTTGCCACAGAACCAGAATTCCAGGGCAAAAGAGCGCCTGTCATGTGCTGGTAACCTCTGACAGTGTGCAGTCCCCTGAGCCCCTTGGCCTGAGTTTTTGGCCACACACCCCCCCTCTTTTCCTTTGCTGCAATGGAAGTGCAGTGCACCGGCGGATCCAAGATTGACAGAAGGCACTACATTCCAGTGCCCATGGAAGAGCAGCCTGAGCGTCCTCTGACACTGAATGACGAGTGTTGGAGTCTGAGAATGGTCCCGAATCTGCACGAGATGACCTGTGCCCTTGATCAATGGAGAGCACACTACCTGTAGTGCCTGCCGCAAAGGAAAAATACTGGCGCACTGCCTTGAGACATTGAGACTTTTTTTTCGAGTGAGCTGTGGGTGTTTGCCAGGAGGGCACTCCAACTAAGCAGTACTTTTCTCATGAAAGGCTTGAATGAAGACGCCCAGGCAAAAGAAAACAACAGAAGAAGATTTGATGGACAATAGAAGCCTGCCAGAGAGGCTTTTTGAACGGACTCTGGGCATAGGTGGTTTCACAAGAGGTTTCCGTGTGATTGTATAGACTAGGTGTTAGAAGACTGTTTGTTTTGCTGGCATTGTCTAGTATAAGCAGAATAAAATCCATTTTCTGTGGAAGAGTACCCCCTTTTCACCTCAGAGCATTGATGAGGGTCACCACTGTTTCACCTGAACATACAAAATGTATAGGAGCCCTAAAATGTTACTAAATAATTTTAGGATTTGCCTTTTGCTCAGGGTTGTAGACAATTATTATTTCATTTGTAATAGTGGTCGCTACTTTCTCCCGTTGTCTATATATTCTTAATAACGTGTTCCGGCTAATCTCTTTCACACCTGACTGTTCCTGCTTTATGGCTTGTTTCCCAAAACAGGAGATGCTCATGTTTATTGGGGCCTATCGATATCTGATGTGGGATCTGAGCCTTGCTGGGTAAATAATTACGGGCTGGCTTAACTGGAATGTGGAATGGTCATCATGACTCTGCCTTTTCGTTTGCAATGTATACATGTGAATGACCAACTGCAAGAGAAGGGCGGTGTTGCCCAGAACGTAACATTCTCCATAAAAGAGGAGACTGGTTCCTGTTCTGCAGACTGCCTCATTCAGTTGCTAAGGCTTCTGTGCGACGTAGTCTCACTCATTTGAGTTTAATAAAGATGTCTTTTCATATTTCAGCTTCTGTTGCCAAGTTCTTTGTTATATTATCAAGATATGCAGAATTTTATAATACCACATCAGGAAGTACTCGAAGTCATAGGGTGCTACCCCTAGCCCCTCTGGGGTCTCAAAAATTGGAGTACTTCAGTTGGCGCCCAACGTTGGGCCTCATCAGAGAAGTTACTTTCTGTGGGAGTGATCTTGTCAGGAGACTGAAATCTACTGAGGAGGGCAGAACGGGATTCTACCAAGAAGGTACTCTGTGCACAGGGATTCTGGAGATTCTTTGATTATGTAGCCCGGTATATTTCTGCTCTTCCTGATTTTGATCCTCCACATGATGTCACTCAAAAGGTGAGAAAAAGAACCCTTTTGGCGTGAGTATTATAGAAGACGTTTGGTCATGTAGAACTTGACAATTAGAATTTGGATAACCTTTTGATTATTAAGAATAAGAATTAAGTATAAGTGGGTCGCTCCCAGTCCTTTGGTTCTTTGGGTCTTTACTTTGGTTATCGCAATTACCAAAGCCGAGGGGTTGGTTTCTTGGTTTCTGATTTGGTCATTGCAATTACCAAAACCGAGGGTCTCGCATATTTGCGAGTGTATTGGTAGAGATAACCCCTTGAAGTTTGAAGCTAGATTAGTGAGCTATAAGATACCTGATCTTAGCAAATTTGGAAATGTAGCTTTTGGTTTGTATAGGTTTGGATATGCGAATTGCAATTTGTGTAGGCAGGTAATGAGGAGATATTTCTCCATTTGGTTTTGATTATAATACTTGCGTTTTCCGCAGTATTTTTGGCATGCCTGTTTGTAAGCTCACATGGAAAAATGTGTTGCTTTTTGTTTTGAAAGGTACCATAGTGTGGGAAATATCTAAATAGGTTACATTTAAAAACATATTTCTTCCTTGGTGATTTTGTATCCCCAGGGAATTAAAATATGACATAATACAAAACAAGGATCCTTCGTTCTGCGCAGTTTCATGAATGAAGATATGCAGAACGATTTTGTGTGGTGTTCTGCTAGGCAAAGCTAGTGAATTGAGCGCATTCACTACTTCTTGGACATGCATCTGTCTGTGGGGCTGTTTATGCAGCTTTTTGGAACACTATTGAAAAGCGTTGCTTGTAAATATGACCTACAACTAGTATTTGCAAATGGTTTGTTTCAAGTATAGTCTGTGAGCTGTTCTTTCTTTCTGTCATGCGTATTGATTTGTAAGTCAACTGTGTGTTTAAATGTCTGTGTTTTTTTTTTTCATTAGTGCAACTTCTGTAAGTAAATTGCGACGGCGCTATTTATGAAAAATGGCTAAAGCGCGCTGTATTGTCTGTTTAACCCCTTTCTGTTTATGTCTGAAATGAGCTCAATATGTGTTTGTGGGTCTTCTGATGTTTCCAGTCTGTTAAGTAAATTGTTGGTTAATTAATATCAAGTAGAAACTTAAAAAACAAATCCAGAAGCGAACCATGTGACGTGCTAAAATAGCTATATGGTGCTCTTTAATTTATAGAATGAGCAATTGTGCACATATACAAAACTGCCGTTAAATGCTTAAAGGATAAAATTAGAAACACATTCAATAGATATAAATCAGGCCCCAAAAACGAAATTATCTATTTTTGCAAAAGTAAATAAATTTACAGCATTTTCCTTAGATGCATTGTATTAGATGTTCACAGGCAAACTTTTCAGCTGCAGTATATTTGATAGAAATGTTCATTCAGCCAGCACCTTCCCAGTTGAACACGGGTGGAATTTTGCAGAACCGTCCTTTTAAATTTAAAGTGGCGCAAAAATGTGACGCGTTTCAAGTTGGGCTTATGTGCTTAGGCGTGTGAGTTAATGTGTCCAAAATGATAGGCAAGGGATGCAGCTTGTTTTTTATACATGGATTTATCACAAAAACGAATAATTGGGATTTTTTAAAAAAAAAGAAAATTATTAATCATGGAAAAATTATTTTAAAAAAATAAGTGCTTTTCAAAATCGTTTTTTGATATTTGTAAAGCTTAATACTCATACTTTGACCTCCTAGCATTAAAATTTGATTTAAGTTGTGTTGCATCACTAAAATGACAAGCATTCGCGTGTACAATTTTCCCCTGGCGCAGGCGCAAACAAGCTCATTTCTATAAAGTATAAGTTATTATTTCCAATGCCTGACTCATGGGTTATGTAATAAACATTCTGGTAATGCATATTATGAAAAAAAATTGTAGGATATTCATTTTCTAATGCCAAAAGAATGAAAGTCGAATTTGGGTAGAAAACACTGTTTGAACTGCATTTTCTTCCATTCAGAGTACTTTTTAAAGTGTCTCAGACTTCAGTAAATGCATACGTTTAGGTTTGATATATATTTACAGGTTGTGCCTTCTTATGATTCAATGAGTCAATGTGCCAGTACAAAGGCTTGTTTTAATATCAGGGTTGAAGGTTCTAACTTTAGCTGTGTCTGTCACGATACTACTGAACACGCTATGAAAAACAGGACCTTTTTAAAAACTTGGAGAAATTAAATAAAATATGGTGTCGCAACCCGCAACTATTTGATGTTAATAAAAAACGGCCTTAATGGAGTTAGCACCCACATAGAGAAAGAGAAATGCAGAATTCTTTTTTGATGAAGGAAAAAGAGGATGTTTGTGAGCAGGTACGTGATGAAGTCAGTAATGATAGAGGGGTGGAAAATGTAGAATTGCGGTTATAGGAACTAGGTAATACGTAGGAAGGAGAAGAACAATTGGGAAAATAGAATGCCGTGGAGGGAAGAGAGATGATGAAGGGGAGTAATAAAGACATGAAGAGTAGCGTGAGGAAGGTTGTATTGACAAAGGGAATAAAAAGGAATGTGGTATCGGTTTGAGTAAGTAGGAGGGGAAAGATGAGATTGCAGGTTCTAGCAGTAGGGGTGAAAATATTGTAATTACCTAACGGGAGGCACTGAGTTTCATATGCTAATATGAAAGCGACGAACAGAGCTTGAATAAAGGCAAGTGACTAAATGATTAAGAAAACATCAAAACTCATTGCAAATGCAATTCGCAGTGCCAGTGGACTGGGGCAGAAAGCGGTCCCAATTGCTGGAGTTCAGTCTAACTTTAGCTGGGCCTACTGAGACGTTCATTCATTTAAGGTTGTTGAAATGTGTACCATTACATAGCATTGTAACAAGGATTTATTCTAAAAAGTGGTATGTGTGTTATTAAGTTTCGTGAATTATTCACAGTAAATGTAGTTTAATAATCTGGGAATAGAGATAATTTTTTTTTAGCGCCTAAAAAGGAGAAATTATTTTTCAAAATAGAGTGAATTATTGCAAGTTAGGAGTAATTAGGAAGGCCTTCTGGCTTTGACAAATTCAGAGTGGCAGAGAGAGGAGAGCTGCAGAGGCTGGCTCAAGTTACGCTGCTGAGATGCTATCTTTCCAGTAGGCTGCCACGTTGACATTTATGACTGTTTAAATTAGGGCCTTGCCTCTGTGGAATGCAGAATGACCTTGCTACACGGGCCTCTGAAGGTGGGGTTTCTGGTTTCTCCACAAGAACATCAATAAAACTAAAGAACTTAATTCCAAAGGGAAAATATAGAAAAATGGGTTTCTTTAAAAGCCCAAACATCGTGTTAAATACTTTGCAGAACTGATAAGAGAGACAGTAACGTTATATTTGACAGCAGATTTCCATTGCCTGGTGATCTACTGTCAAAAAGGAGGGTAAGGATTTTAAACCTGACAAATTAAACAGGCCCAAATATTGGGTTTTGGGCTGCAGGTTTACAGTGCATAAAAGTACATGACATGGTGTTGTGTGTCACCGCTTATTTTACATATGCTATTGTTTTGTCTATGCTTTTTTTGTGCTTGATATACAGCAAGTATATCTGATGGCTTGACGTTTTGTGCGTTTTTATTATTTTTTGCATGTTTTCGTTGTTTTTGTTGCTGCTTTTTGATACTATTACAAGTTTACCTGTGTTGTGAGGGGATGGTCATGACGATGCCCATCGCTACGCAACAGTTGGTTGAACTTGTTCTGGTTACTAAATTCCACAGCTAATGATATTTCATGCTGTGAACATGAGAGACAACACTTCACCAGTGCATGTCTAAATTGGCTATAATGGTATTACAGAAAACTAAAAGAGATCTACAGGATCAAAGTGTGTCACCTGCAGTTAGTCACTTACTGCCCTTTCCCTTAATGGAACAGGCAGCCTTACATTTATGTATCCTTGATTGGACCTAAGGATGAAATTATAGATCTGTGACTCAAGGTGGCCTAATTTCTATATTACATTAGTTAATGATGTTTTGCTTCCTAAGTAGCCTATGGCTTTTGTTCCTTAAAAGAAAACTAGGTTTTCATTTTTCCCTGAAGAAGGAACTGGAACATTACCTAAGATTACCGTATATGGTGTAGTCACCAGCGGTAGAGTTAAAATGTATGTAACTTTGGCCTTTTGTGTATCACCCGTACTCTTGGTGTAGTGTCACATGCCTGACTATCACCCAAGTAAATTCTTGTCCTTCCTATAGATTTTTATTTTTTATTGCTTTTGTTGCTTCTTCCCTGACCGATGTCGCATCATGCTTAGTTATTGGGGATTTTAGTTGTGTCCTAGTTCCAATTCCCTTTTCCGTATTCCTTTCACCAGTCAGCCCATTTATTATTGTAGGTGTATTGTTCAGGTACACACTTCCAGACTGCAGTGATGCACCAGGAACCTCCATATTATGTATAATCCCCTCTTGTATGACCAGACTGGTTTTCAAGAATTGTCCCTAGGCCTGCTTCAATGTTTTCCAGCCTGACTGTCAAGTATATTATATTATAGTAAGACAAGTTTTCCATCCCGATAGGAGATAACTTACGTTTACCTTTTTTGAACATGCAATGTCTATTTTTTAAAGTGGTTTTAACCCTTTTTGTTCCTGCTGCTTTAATTTTCGGTGGGATCAGAAGTTTCTAATCATGCAAATATCAGGACCCTCTAGTTCTTGTCTTTTGTTTTCATATCTGACTATTAGCCTGTGTATTGCCTAGTGCACCTGATGTGAAAGGTTTCTACATGCCTATGATAATCTGTACCATGTGATTTCTCTATTGAGATGTCCTAGGTAAGGAATTTAGAAACACTTATGTGTAATCATTAAAAAAAGAATATGTGTTTGCCCTATTAGACAATGCCACCATATGTGAAGACATCCATTTAGATAGAATTCTCGTGTAGTTATCTACCCTTAGATGATGGAGGCTCTCACACGGAAACCCAATTGAAAAGCTTGGAGGCACTGTTTTTCCTACTGCCTTTATATTTGTATTGCTTCCTGAGAAAGACAGTGTATTCTAGACGAAAATTGTCCCATGGCGTGTGGCCACTCCTTTGAAAATCACAGGCCACCTGTTTACAGTCCCCTCGTTATACAACGAACTGTTTAAAGCATCACACTTGCTTCATCAGAAGGCGTTCAACATCAGAAAAGAAGGAGGAGCTGGTTTTGCCACAGAACCAGAATTCCAGGGCAAAAGAGCGCCTGTCATGTGCTGGTAACCTCTGACAGTGTGCAGTCCCCTGAGCCCCTTGGCCTGAGTTTTTGGCCACACACCCCCCTCTTTTCCTTTGCTGCAATGGAAGTGCAGTGCACCGGCGGATCCAAGATTGACAGAAGGCACTACATTCCAGTGCCCATGGAAGAGCAGCCTGAGCGTCCTCTGACACTGAATGACGAGTGTTGGAGTCTGAGAATGGTCCCGAATCTGCACGAGATGACCTGTGCCCTTGATCAATGGAGAGCACACTACCTGTAGTGCCTGCCGCAAAGGAAAAATACTGGCGCACTGCCTTGAGACATTGAGACTTTTTTTTCGAGTGAGCTGTGGGTGTTTGCCAGGAGGGCACTCCAACTAAGCAGTACTTTTCTCATGAAAGGCTTGAATGAAGACGCCCAGGCAAAAGAAAACAACAGAAGAAGATTTGATGGACAATAGAAGCCTGCCAGAGAGGCTTTTTGAACGGACTCTGGGCATAGGTGGTTTCACAAGAGGTTTCCGTGTGATTGTATAGACTAGGTGTTAGAAGACTGTTTGTTTTGCTGGCATTGTCTAGTATAAGCAGAATAAAATCCATTTTCTGTGGAAGAGTACCCCCTTTTCACCTCAGAGCATTGATGAGGGTCACCACTGTTTCACCTGAACATACAAAATGTATAGGAGCCCTAAAATGTTACTAAATAATTTTAGGATTTGCCTTTTGCTCAGGGTTGTAGACAATTATTATTTCATTTGTAATAGTGGTCGCTACTTTCTCCCGTTGTCTATATATTCTTAATAACGTGTTTTCTAGTGTTTTTTTAAACATGACGTTGTCATTTATGGGTGGGATTGATTTTCTCTACTCAATTGACTTCTGCACCCTCTTCCCAACCTATGTCTTTCCCTACCACTGTTTCTTTGCACTTTTTTCACCCTTTTCCTGAACATGAGCAGGTTAAAAGATCAGAATTCGTAAGCAATTCTTTTGTACAGCTTCTGCATCGACACTAGTTAGTAGTAAACATCACTAATTGTTGGGGGTGTGATCTTATGCCACCTAGATAGAGGTATTCCTTATTTTGTCCTGCCATATGTGGCCTTTGTGCTACTACATGTGTAAGGAGACGTGTCCCGTGAGAGTCGCTAAGTAATAGGATGATGCTACAGCAACATCTCCATGACTTCATGTCTGTAGACCTGGACTCGGATTGATGAGAGTATAGTTATTGCCTATGTAAGGGCAAAAGGAGGGTCTGTCGTACTTTAAAATTTGGGACCGCGTAGGAGGCAGGGCCCTACCCCTGTCTATCCCGATATTAGCGAACCGCGAATGGTCAATGCTGTCTGTACAAGTGCTTTGTGTAACGTTTTAGCTATGAATGCACTATGTATACGTTATTATACATTGACTCCGTGGGTTCCATTTTGTAGCGGTGGCCATCTTATGGTTGCCCTCACATAGGCTATATAGCATGAAGCGAAAACGGGCCTTTTAGAGCACATGTGCCTTTCTTTGACTTTTCTGTGACCTGGGCAGCTGGGCTCCGCCACCCCAGGTCAAACTGGTCTCACGAGTTCCCCGTCCTCTGGCCACCTGTGATTAGCATCAGGGCTTGACACACCATAAAGTCTTTTCATCCTACACAAGCATCCGGCTAATCTCTTTCACACCTGACTGTTCCTGCTTTATGGCTTGTTTCCCAAAACAGGAGATGCTCATGTTTATTGGGGCCTATCGATATCTGATGTGGGATCTGAGCCTTGCTGGGTAAATAATTACGGGCTGGCTTAACTGGAATGTGGGATGGTCATCATGACTCTGCCTTTTCGTTTGCAATGTATACATGTGAATGACCAACTGCAAGAGAAGGGCGGTGTTGCCCAGAACGTAACATTCTCCATAAAAGAGGAGACTGGTTTCTGTTCTGCAGACTGCCTCATTCAGTTGCTAAGGCTTCTGTGCGACGTAGTCTCACTCATTTGAGTTTAATAAAGATGTCTTTTCATATTTCAGCTTCTGTTGCCAAGTTCTTTGTTTTTTTTTTTTTTTTGAAACCGTTTATTGCAATCTCAAATAGTTACAGGTATGGGCCTACAACCGTCTGGCCGGCCGCTAGAGTGGCAGAAGCATGTGACATATATACAGAAAAATCTCTTGGCGGTGCAAAAAGGTAAATCAGGAGATATCAGTAGTGCAGGCCACATAACTCCAAACCCACAATACGGTTTCCTTTTGTCAAAACACAACAACACAAAAACCACACCCGCAAGGCAACCCGCAATCCCAAGTGACAGCACGCGCTCCTTAAGTGGGGGACCCCAACCAATCGCCAAACTCTGAAGAGGGGAATGAGAACAGATCAGGGACTGGGGAACCACGTGCCCGTGGCTGGGGGAGGGGGTCGGCTAGGGGGACGGAGCTGGTGAGGCAGCCGGCAGCAGTGGCGGCTCGCAAATACCCCCGCGATAGGCGTTCCAGGGGCCCCAGATTTTCACCCACGCCCCAGGCTTACCCCTCGCAACATACACCACCTTTTCACGAAACATACACCAATCCATGTGTTCTTTCCAGGCCGACACCGCCGGGGGCCTCTGGGATCCCCACAATTGAGCAATGTCACGCTTAACTATCATGTATCCCACAGTCACCCACCGCGTCTGCGGTACAGAGTAGTCAGTTGGCTCCCACACATTCAGCAAGCATCTCCTCGCTTCAGGCAACAGCGCGACACGCGTAACCACTCGCAGGACCTCGTGCACACCACGCCAGAATCGCTCCACCTTTGGGCATTCCCACAGAATATGCAAGAAAGTTGCCAAAGCACCACAGCCACGCTTACACAGTCCATCCTCAGCAAAGCCCATACGTAGAAGCCTTGGCCCCGTCACGTAAACCCGGTGGAGGATCTTAACCTGGACGAAGCGAAGGCGAGCCGGGATGGCCACCTCCTTCGGAGAGGCCACCGCGGAAATCCAGTCCTCGTCGTCCAACTCCAGCCCATCGGCAACCCAGGCCTCGCGGAGGCCAGTCAGCAGGCCCGAGCGGTCGTTGATCAGTTTTTTATATATAAGGGAGATCGTGCTGTCTGGGACATGGCCATCCAGCACTCTGTCCTCCAGGGGGGAAGACTCCGGAATGGACGCGACATCCGGGAAGACGGAGCCCAGCGCGTGGCGGACTTGTAAGTACCGAAAGTACTCACTGCCTTGCAACTGAAACTGCGTCTGCAGCGTCTCGAAAGTTTTGAATCCCCCCCTCGTCCAGAGATCTTCCACTGTGCTGATGCCGATCGTGTCCCACTTCTCGAAGCCCTTCGAGGTCCACAGGGAGCCCAACCTTGCAGACGCATATAGCGGTGAGGCCCGGGTCAAACGGTCCTTCCACCCCATAGCTGCGTTAGCCGCGTGCCATACACGCACCATGACACGCGTCGGTCCCGTCAGGCGAGGGTCCGGCGCGCCAGAGTAGAGCGCTCGATTGTAGTCGCCACCGGGCAGGAGCATCTTGTCCATTTCAAATGCCGGGTTCAGGGCGGGCCCGTAAAGGCCATGATTAATCGCAGCTAGCTGGGAGGCCCAGTAATACCGTTTAATATCCGGGAGGGCAACCCCCCCATCGTACCACGGGAGCGTCAATTTAGCCAAGGCAATACGTGGCCTCCCGTCCCAGAACAGGCGACGCTGCAAACTCTCCACCTCACGGAAGTAGCGCGCCGGGACCAAGTCCATAGTGTTCTGGAGAGCGTACAGAAAGCGCGGCAACGACATCATCTTAAACAAGGCCGCTCGGCCAAGCGGCGAAAGCGGCAGACGCCGCCAACGCACCACGTCCTCCTTCAAGCGCTGGAGGGGGGGCAGCAAATTCCGCTCGTAGCGGGCCTCCGGGTCCAGAGTAATATATATACCCAGGTACCGAAACCCCTGGGAGGCAATCTGGATCGGACAGTCCCGTGGTAGGACCGGAGCCTCCCCGGCAAGCACATATACACAGGATTTCGCCCAGTTGATGACGAGGCCTGAGTTGCGACCGAATGAGCGCAAAACATCAACTAGGACGATCAGTGATTTACGCGGGGAGGCGAGATATAGAAGGATATCATCAGCGTAGAGGGACACACGGTCCTCATGCTCGGGGGTCCAGCGGAGACCACGGATGGAAGGGTGCCACCGCAGCCACTCCGCCAGGGGCTCCAGGGCCAGTGCAAACAGGAGAGGCGACAGGGGGCAACCCTGTCGCGTGCCCCGTCCCAGTGCGAATGGGGCCGAAACTCGTCCATTCACCACCACCTGCGCCAATGGGCCGGAATACAACAACTTGACCCAGCTGATGAAGCCCGGTCCGAAGCCAAAATTCGCCAGCATCGCCCAAATGTATGGCCACTCGAGCGTATCAAACGCCATGGTGGCGTCCAAGGACGCCAAGATGGCCGGTTCCCGCACGAACGGGACACGCGCTAGCACCCCGTGCAAGCGTCGCAGATTAAGGGCCGTGTTGCGATGGGGTATGAAGCCGGACTGGTCTTGGTGGACCAAATCGCCCACCACGCCGACCAGCCGGTTGGCCAGCACCTTGGCGAGGATTTTGGGCTCCGCGTTCAAGAGCGAGATAGGCCTATAGGATGTGACCCGCTCACGGGGTCTCCCCTCCTTGTGGATCACCACGATCGTGGCCAGACGCTGGTCCGGCGGAAGGGAACCCCGCGAGCGGGCCGCCAGGAACATCGCGCGCAGGTGGGGCGCCAGTACATCCGGTCGCAGCTTATACAGCTCGATAGGGATGCCATTGGGGCCCATGGCCTTGCCAGATGCGACCGAGCGGATAGCAAGGGCAATTTCGTCCGAGGTGGGAGGAGCGTCCAGCGAATCCCTGTCCTCCACCGAAAGGGAGGGCAGCGCGATGTCCCGAAGCAGGGCATGGGAATCCTCCTCCGAGCAGGGAGAAACCGGGGAATACACCTCGCGGAAATAATCCGCGAAGCAGGAGACAATGGCGTCCGGCTCGGTGACACACACACCATCCATCCTCTCGATCAACGGAACCACACGACTAGCTCTCTCCTTTTTGTCCAACCACGCAATCAATTTACCAGCCTTATCACCCACATCATACAGTCGCCCCTGTTGCTCTCTACTGAGGCCCCTGGCCGCCTCCGTGACGAGGGCCCTATAGGCCGCCTGCTTGAGGTGTAGAACATGCAATGTGGCATCCGTCACCCCGCTCCCCAGGTCACCCTCTAGTTCAGTAATTTCGGCCTCCACCCGGGTTACCTCCTCCCGCTCGCGCCTCCGGGCATGGGAGATAAAGGAGAGGGCCTCCCCTCTGAGAACTACCTTAAAAGCCTCCCACAGGGAGATAGCCGAAGGGACAGACCCCACATTCTCCTCAAAGTACCGCTGCAAGGATTTGATCAATTCGGCTCGAATAGTGGGGTCGCGCAGGTACCAGGCATTGATTGGGGCTACCCTGCCCTCCCCCCTCGGGAAGACATCAAAGTGCAACAATAGTGGGGAGTGATCTGAAATACCCCGCGCCAAATGGCGCACCTCTCCCACTCTCCCAGCATAGGCCGCAGGGACAAGGACATAATCAAGCCGCGAGAGGCTACCATGGGCACCCGAGTGGAAGGTGTATTGCAGCTGCGCGGGATGCTTTAGTCGCCAGCAATCCACCAATCCTAGTGTATCTAAAAGGCCGGACAGCCACGCCTGTGCCCGGGGGAGGTCCCTGGGGGGATGACGATCCATAGACCCAGAAGCCACCGCATTGAAGTCCCCCCCAACTACCAGAAGCCCACCCGGGAGGTCAAGGAGGAGGCGCCCCAGGTCCGCAAACGTGGTAGATTGCAACCCCGGCGGAACGTACACTGATACAAAAACGACCACTCTGCCCTCCATTCTACCCACCAAGACAGTGTAACGTCCCCTCTCATCATGGCGCACCTCATCAATCTCCAATGGGAGCGAGTTCTTAATCATGATGCCCACCCCCCGCGAGCCCGAAGTGAAGCCCGAATGGGCCACCAAGCGATAGCCTCGCCGATTCATGGCATGAAAGGAATTACCTATAAGGTGTGTCTCCTGCAGGAAGACCACATCTGGTGAAATTCGTTTCAGATACTGCAGGACCACACCACGCTTAATCCTATCCCCCAGTCCGTTAACGTTCCATGATAACACAGTCAAATCCCTACCCCCATCATACATGGAAGCCATCAGTCGTCCCCCAAAGAGCATCTCGAAAACAACAATACAGTAAAGGGTTCGCCTTGCGGTGCAAACAAACAACACTCCACCCCCGCCCACCCATCCCAACAGAACTCCCCCCTCCCTGCACCCCTGCATGAGCCCAGACAGCCCCCCCAAAGTGCAGTGTGCCTGTCGCCCCATAGACGAAAAACTAACTAGTCCCCCAGAGGAGGAGGGAAAGCCCCCAATGGACCCCGTACGACCTCCATAGGAGGGGAACATACACGATCAATGAATGGTAACCAGAATGTTGTCCAGAGCAAGGCCTACTATTCACCCCTCAGTTCTGATCCGGCGAGCCCTCCCCGCCAACCGCACCCCCCCACCCCCCCGGCCCCGATCCCCAGGCAGAGTATCCAACCAGTCCCCAACCGCCTCGGGACGGTCAAAAAAGTGCGTGCGACCATCCACCTCCACCCTCAGCTTAGCTGGAAAAAGCATTGAGTACTTAAGGTTCAGGTCCCGTAGGCGACGTTTAACTCCGAGAAAACTCAGTCTCTGCTTTTGGACCGTCGGAGTAAAGTCAGGGTAGAAATTCACGTCCATATTATCGAGCTTGACCGGTCCCTGTAGCCTGGAAGTCTGCAGGATAGCGTCTCTGTCCCGAAAGTTAAAAATCCGGGCAATGAGAGGCCGCGGCGGGGCTCCGGCCTTAGGTCTTCCTCCGGGGACCCTGTGAGCACGTTCCACCGCAAAAAGTTTACTCAGCCCCCGGGGCTGGAGACGGGTGAGGATCAGGTCTTCCACAAACAAATCTGCCGCCTCCTCCTCCCGTCCCTCCGGCACCCCGACAATACGAACGTTGTTCCTCCGGGCCCGACCCTCGGAGTCCTCCAATCGACGGTCCATCAGGGCGCTCGCCTGGCCAAGCCGGTGCACCTCCTTTTGAAGGGCCGCCACGTCTGTAGTGAGACTCGAGGTAGTGTGGGCCAGGGAATCGACCCGGTCATTTGTTTTAGACAAGTCGGCTCTCACCAGGCCCACATCCACCAGGGCCGAGTCTATCTTCTGCGCCAGAGTATCAAAGCGCTGGTCCACCGAGGCCTTCATCTCGGCAATGGCGCCCATGACGTCCCGGAGGGTCAGATCCGCGGGCTGAGCAGACGCCTCAGTCGGGCCCGCGGGGGATGTACGCGGTGCCTCTGGAGAACCCTTCTGGAGGGTGTAGCGGTCCATGCTGTTAGACTGAAGTGCCGGGCCACGGCGGGTCGATTTCACCTTTGCCCGGTCGCCATCTTGCTTTGTGGACATGTCGCACTCCCAAAGTCGTGCCAATCTCCTCGAAAGGGCCGATAAACCAGTGCACGGGTACTGGGGGGGGGTGACCACTGGACCGCAGGACAACTCACAGCCGGCGGGTCAGCCGGGCACCGGGACAAGGCCACACCACCGCACCCCGCTCCGCAACCCTACCTCGCTTGAGGGCAAGGAGGGCGCAAAAGCGAAAGTGGAAGCGCGGGGTACGCGAGTCGCCCAGCCCTGCCCGCCGCTGTTGTTCGCTTTGTCCCCGGATCGCCCCACAACTCCAATCCGGGGGGCCGGCGCGGAGAAGGCCGCAATCTTCGATCGGTGCTCCCACCGGTGTCCGGGGTCCGATTCGAAAACGGAAAACGGGTGCCGCCTCAGCTCGGGTACACAGACACAGTCCCCTCATCAAAGACAGGATATAATCAGGATTAATTCAGGAGGTCGCGGAGGTCCTCGGGAGCTTCGCACCTACGCGGCCATCTTGGTTGCGCGCTAGGCTCCTCGCCAAGTTCTTTGTTATATTATCAAGATATGCAGAATTTTATAATACCACATCAGGAAGTACTCGAAGTCATAGGGTGCTACCCCTAGCACCTCTGGGGTCTCAAAAATTGGAGTACTTCATGCTTCATTTATGATGATGGAGAGAGGATATCATACATGTGTATGGATGGAGAATTAGATGGAATACACAAAGAGTGATGCTGTTTTAACTTTCCCTGAACATGGTATGTTTAATGGGATAATTCTTCAGAATTTGAGGATGCGGATGAATGATTTAGATCCAAGACCTAGGCTAACGCAGTATGAGGCATTAGAAGAATGGGAGACTGAGTCATATGAACGAGAGAAAAACAGGAGTGGAAGATATATGGGTCATTTCCCTCGATATTTACGTGAGTCATGTGAGGGTCAGATGAAGCAATGGAGAAGAGCGATTGTATCAGAACCGTTATATCCAGTGTTAATGGCTGAAGAACAGTCAGGGGGCAAGTGTAAGGAGAAAACAAAACACCTGAAAGTATATGGCGAGTCAGAGGATTAATTATTAGAGGACATTTTAAGTAAAAACCCTCCACCGTATCAAGAAGGACCAAGTAGAGTCACCTCGAGTGCACCAGTAACGGGAACACCCTTAATTCCACAAATTTTACATGATACATCAGTTAATAGGGTACTTCAAGATAAGGAAAAAGAAGCATTAAATAAAAATAGAGAGGAATTAATACAGAAAATAGGCCAATTAAATTTGAACCCTAAAGCATTGACAATACCAGTAACTGTAGGTCCTGTTGTTCCATTGTATGGAGACAAAATAAATTGCCCAAAACCACAAGCTGTAACAACTCCCTTGAGTAATCCCAGAAAAGAAATTGTAATAACTGATGATCAAGCCAGTGAGATCGATTCAGTAATTTCATTAATTGATCTGCCGATAAGAGAATCAGTAAGTGAAACCCCAAAAAGAGTTACATCCAGTAGTTCAAAAGAAGGAAGGTCTGTGGTATCCTCAGGAACCAGATGTTCAACAGTAGTAACTACAGAAGATCTGGAGAGATGGGCACAGGGAATAGAAAAATAAAGCTCACCCCCAAAGATTTTGGATATTTACAAACTGAAAGTAGAATTGGAAGAGATGATAGCTGGGAATGTGGGAATATAAATATTGAACACTTACAATGAGGAAGAGTTGTTGTTTACATGTAGGAGTATAACCAGAAATGAAAAATTGACAGAACTTGCTTCAGAGATGGGAATAGATATAGGGAGATCAAAAGTGCTACAGAAACCATATCAAGTGGAGTTTACTGACAAATATTTAGAAAATATGAATGTGTCCGGTAAGAAGCTGCAGGTAAAGGAGTTGCTGAATATTTTGCAAAAGTGGGGAGACATTGACAAGTGGAGTTCAAGGTGGACAGGAAGAAGGAGGAAGCACAGGCCAAAGAAGCGTCCAATGCATCTTTCTTAAAAGAATCAGGAAAGGTAGAAAGATTGTGTCCCATGAGAGAGGTACCTGGTGGTGGATATGTTCATGTCCCATGGAGCCGACAAGATATTCTGTCATTTACAAGCGATTTCCCTAGTTTAAGAGAGAAACCAGTTGAATGGTACAAACAGGTTGATAGGTTTGTGAAAGTTTTGAAGGTTCTGTTGAAAGACCGTGATGGTCTGTTTGATATAGTGGTACCTGCTGATTTATGGACAGATTGTAAGATTACAGTTGATTGGCCAAGTGAAGAGTATCCAAGAGATTCGAAAACAGGAGCACCATCAGATGATGTGATGAAGAAATATCACCAAGTAATTACTTTTCTGAAAGGGAAAATCACTCGTAAAGAAACAGATTGTGTAAAGATAGATAGAACAACCCAAGAGCTGAATGAATCTGTTCATGGGTATTATGAACGACTGCTAAAAGTGTTTAAACAGTATAGTGGCATTGAGAACATTGGAGATAAAGATATGAGACATTTTGTGTATCGGTTTGTGTACAGTCTGAAACCAGAGATTAGTCAGATGATTCAACAACACATGTTGTGTCGGCAAGGAAAATCCATAGATGACATTCTGAAGTACGCAAAGTATTGTGGGGATGATATTGAGGCGAGGCATAGAAAGCTAAAAGAGAAAATGATGTGTGCACAAGTGAAATTGGCAGAACAACAGGAACTTAAATTGAATAGTCAGACTGATGGTCAGATGAAAGAACAGAATCAGAGTGATCATGCGGCGAATGGTGGTAAATCAAGAGGACGAATGAATAGAGAGGATGCAAAGAAGAAGTTTCCTTGTCATGGGTGCGGAAAGCTTGGACATTGGAAGAACGAGTGTAAGAATATTCAGAATAATAATGGGCCAAAGGAAATTTTTAATCCACAGACGCAGAATGAGGTGCTTATGAATCAGCCGCAGCAGGTAGTTAATCAGCAGTGTCAGGTGCCACCTGCCCCTATGCCAAATTTTGTGAACCAGCAAAAGTACATTGTGGACACTGGATTTCAAGGAGGAAGTGGTAAGAAAAATTCTGTGATTTCACAATACCTTTTACAGAGTAATGATAATGAAGTTAGTCACCTGCAATGACGCCTGAGGGGGGAGGAAGAGGAGTGCGTACTTGGGGCATTCTTGTCGGTAGATCAGTCAGGTCCATTTATTGATGGGAAAGTGGAAGGCAATGATATCACTTTTCTGTGGGATACTGGCGCTACCCATTCTACTGTGAGAACAGCAGACATCCCAAACCTACCCCTCGCGGGAGAAGCGATCCAAGTTGTCGGAGTCTCAAATCAACAGATAAGAACCCCAATCACAGAACCAATGGAAGTGCACATCGGAAATTTTAAAGGCATGCATAGATTCGTAGTTTGTGATTCTAGTTCAGTAAATCTATTAGGAAGAGAGCTGTTGTGTAAAATGAATTGCACACTTTATTGCACACCGGGTGGTGTTGCTTTTCAAACCCCTGATGAAGATATTGTATATAAGATAATGCTAGCTAAACAAGGCACAGAGGTAGATGAAATGTATTCATTAATGACAATAGATGACTTACCAGAAGAACTGAAAACAACAGTGAATCCAGAAGTATGGGATTTCACTGGAAAAGAAATAGGGCTAATGGCAAATGTAGACCCAGTGAAGGTGACAGTGAAAGATGGTGCAGTTTATCCCAACACCAGACAATACAAAATGAGTCCAGAAATGAAAGCAGGAGTGGCTTCAGAAATTGATCGAATGATTAGACAGGGCATTTTGAAGGAAATAATGAGTAGTCCTTGTAATTCGCCTATAATAGGACTTAAGAAGCCTAGCGGAAAGTACAGGATAGAGCAGGATTTGAGAAAGATTAATAAAATTGTAGTGCCTTGTTGCCCTGTAGTGCCAAATCCAGCAGTGATTCTTTATCAGATACCCTAGAATGCAGGCTGGTTTACAGTAATTTATTTGTCCCAAGCCTTTTTCTCTCTTCCTGTGCATCCAAACAGCCAGTACCTTTTTTCTTTTAAATTTGAAGATCGTATCTTGGCATGGTGCCGAGTTCCTCAAGGGTATACGGAAAGTCCCTCAATTTTTTATCAAATATTGAAAAAGTGTCTAGAGAAATTAGTTATGCCCAGAAATTCAGTCCTGGTACAATATATCGATGAATTACTTCTGGCATCAAAATCTCGAGAAGACTGTGTTACTGATTCAATTGCATTGCTCAACCATTTGGCTGATGGAGGACACAAAGTGTCTCCAGAGAAATTGCAATTTTGCCGAACAGGAGTTAAATACTTGGGTCACAAAATAGAAAGGGGAGTGAGGAAAGTGAGCCTTGAGAGAATTAAAATAATCAAGCAAATGCAGTTACCGCAGACGCAAAGAGAGATAAGAATGTTCCTCGGAGTGGTTGGCACTGTCGACAGTGGATTGTAGGTTTTTCTTTACTAGCAAAACCATTGATTTAGATGACACAAAAGAGAGTGATGGATCCAATAGTTTGGGATGATGAAAGTGTGGAAGCATTTGTAAAATTGCGAAATTGTCTATGCGAGGCCCCTGCGCTAGGTATGCCTGACTATACGAAAAAATTTGCACTGTTCTGTTGTGAAAGAGAGGGTTGTGCGCTTTCAGTCTTGACCCAGAGGCATGGATTAAGCCGACGTCCAGTAGCATATTTTTCTGCTACTTTGGACCCTGTGGCTTCAGCTTTACCTGGCTGCTTACAAGCAGTAGCTGCTACCTGTATGAGTCTGGAGCAAAGTGAGTCAATTGTAATGGGACATCCAGTTAAGGTTTATGTTCCACAGTCAGTCGAGATTCTTTTAACCAGAACTCGAACACAGCATCTTACCCCTAGTTGGATGACTAAGTATGAAAGAGTAATTCTGGGAGCAGAAAATGTGACAGTGATTAGATGCACAATGGTAAACCCTGCTACATTATTGCCAGATCCACGTTGTGAAGAAGTGAAAGATGAAGTAGATCATGATTGCTTAGACGTGACTGAGATGTGTACTAAGCCCCGCCCTGATATACAGGAAGAGCCCCTGAAAGAGCCAGACCATTAACTATTTGTCGAAGGCTCTTGTCTAGGATTGAAGGAGGAGGACTAAGTGCAGCTTATGCTGTCTGTAAAATATCTGGGGTCAACGAAGCAGCCTGTTTACCGGGAGTCAAGTCTGCACAAGTAGCTGAATTGGTGGCCTTAATAAAGGCATGCAAAATTTTGAAAAATTGGAAAATAACCATATTTACAGGCAGTCAATATGGTTACGGGGTTGTGCATGACTTTGGCCAGCTCTGGATGCAGAGGGGATTTCTGACTTCTTCAGGATCCCCCATACGAAATGGGAAATTTATGAAAGAATTGTTAGAAGCAATACAATTACCAAAAGAAATAGCAGTGGTCAAGTGTGCTGCTCACCAGTCAGGAAATGACTATGTAGCGGCCGGTAATCGATACGCTGACCAGATTGCTCAATACTGTGCGAGAAATAATGTGGCATTAAAGAAGAAAATTGAAACAAGTGGAATCAGCTGGCAACTTATGTTGTTCTCAGCTTTAGAAACATGGGATGAGGTGAGACAGTTGCAGTATGAAGTGGAGGTAAGCGAAAAGGAAAATTGGATAAAATCAGGTTGTAAAAAGAGGGCAGAAGATGACATATGAGTGTACCCTGATGGCAGACCAGTCACGCCAGACTGCTTGCTCTCTCAAATGGCAAGAATGTATCATGGAGACACTCATGTAGGCAGGGATGCTATGATCAGACTATTTAGACAGGATTGGTATAATGCAAAGTTCAGGGTAGTCGCAGAGAGTCTTAGCCAGAGATGCTTAATTTGTGAACAAATAAATCCAGGCAGGAAGACAGTAGTCAGTTAGGGAAATTTGGATAGGCAGAAGGACCATTCACAAAATTACAGCTTGATTTTATAGAGTCACCATCAAGCAACAGAATGAAGTACATCCTTGTCATTGTGTGTTTGTTTTCATGATGGGTGGAGGCATACCCCATTAGGAGAAATGACAGTCTGACAGTTGCTAAATTGTTACTGAGGGAGTTGATTCCTCGTTTTGGTTTTCCAGTAACTTTGGAATCAGATAGAGAACCTCATTTTAATAATGAAATAATTCGATTAATCTGTGAAGCATTTAAAACAGAACAAAACCTGCACTGTGCATACCGCCCAGAGGCTTCTGGAGTGGTGGAGCAATTGAATGGCACAATTAAGTCAAGATTGGCAAAGGTGTGTGCATCCACATCACTGAGTTGGCCAGACTCACTGCCTCTTGTCTTGATGGGACTCCGAAGTATTTCTGACAGAAAAACAGGATTGAGTCCCCATGAGATACTCATGAGAAGGGCAATGAGACAGGCATTTATTCCTGGACATAAATTGCTGAATATAACTGATGATCTGGTATTGGAATATTGCAAAGGATTGGCTGACCTAGTACGTTCTGTCTCTCACCAGGATGGAGAAGACGCAGTTGCCAGGCAGCCAGCACAGGCACATGATATGAATCCTGGAGGCTGGGTGGTAGTGAAGTAGCACACCAGAAAGTTGTGCCTAGTGTAGGAGAGTAGGATCTGCTTCACATGTTTACCCCCACTATTTGCTGGTGTTTCACTGTTTTTCGACTTTAGTCTGGCTGGGACCTTGCTATTCAGGGCCCCAACCTAGCTGCTTCCTCTCTAAATTGATTGCAAGTGCTTTACGTACACTCCAGAGTGGATTCTGGGGTACCCTTGTGAGTCCCTAGTATATGGTATACTATGTACCCAGGGCATAGGTACCCCAGAGGCCTACCAGGGGCTGACGCATGTATTGGGCCACCCCTGGAAAGCCATGCAAAATGACACCACAGGCCTGCTACTGCAGCCTGGGTAAGGTGGTGCATGCACCCCTTACTGAGGTATAGGTTCCCTATACCTCATCTATCACTGCACATAGTAAACTATCAGTCACCCCTAAGGCGAGCCTTATCAATCCTGAAGGCAGGGTGCTTGGTTATATGTGAGAGGGTGCCCAGGCATGAGCTGAGACTCTCTGCAGCCTTCGGAAACTCTTCTCCGTGGTTGTCAGTGGTGCAGCCTGACCATATACTCTTAAGTGCATTATATCTTAAACGGTTAATACTAACTTTGGACTGGCTGCACGGAAACATGTCGTGTTTGGTGTCAAACACCTTGGAATCATACCCCCACATCAGTTCTTGATGTGAGGATATGATCCCACCCTTCTAGAGGGAGAGACATGGCAGTACTGGTATACCCGGTAGAAATTTAATAGACCCGCCCAGGGATCACAAAATGGATGCTGCAGCCACAGACACGGGTCTGGCCTCCTGCTGCTAACCGAAACTCCGGCAGGGGAGGCCTGGACAATAGGTTTTCTGTCACAGGGAGATAGGCTTATGTGTATTGGGGCTGGGTGGGAGCACTCTCTGAGTGCTTTGAAGTCCTGCACTGGGGGCACATTTGGTGTCCTTGTGCATAGTCCAGCTCAAACCGGCTCAGGGGCTTCCAGCCCCTGCTCTGGCATGAAACTGGACAAAGGAAATGGGTGTAGCCACCCCTCTTTCCAAACCCTCCTATAGGTAGGTCCCCAGAGCTAGTCCAACCGCTTCCTTAGGTATAAGTAAGGAACCTCTGTAACCAGAACTTTAGATATCCCTGGACGAAGCTCTGAAGCTGAATCCTGGAACTTCAACGCTCTACTCAAGACTAGAGGCTGAAGAAATCTTCCTTGGGGTCAAGGAGTGACTCCCCTGCTTGGCAGGCACCAACAAAGCAATTTGCCAGTCTGCATTTCCGAAGCTCCCGCCGGACTCCGAAGAAGTTGCAGCCCAAGAAGAGGATTTCCAGACATCTCAGAGGCCGACCCAAGTCCCCAGCAAAACTGAGACCCGCAGCCCTCGTGAGTAGCATGGAACTGGAACTACTGGTCACCATGCACTTTTGCAAGTGCATTGACTTCTCGACATCTCCTGAAGTCGTGCTTGGGCTGACTTGTAGCTCCCACCTCAAGCACAGAATCTGCCAAAGATTGTTGGCCTAGTCACCCCGAGTGACCCGTGGGCCACCATTTTGTGTTTCATCTTGAGGTCCCTTCGCGATCCCTGGTCCGTTGACTGGTGGGTCCCTGAGGGGGTAACTTTGAATTTCCTTGGGCTTCCCTGGTTGCTCCAGATGTGCCCCAACTCCCTACCAAGTGGTGAGTCCCACAGAACCTTGCTGGTCTGCACCGAAGCATCTTTCTTGTTTCTGCGTGGGTTGCTGTTACCAAGGCTTGTTATGTCCAATCCGGGCACCGATACTGCAGCACTCGACATCCTTTGTGGGACAGCTTGAATCCAGCTCCTGGTTGTCCTCAGCGCCTCCTGGTCCTTGTGGCTGAAGAGTCAAGCTTCACCTTCTTCACCTGAAATCACCCAACATCGGTGGGCATCTTCCTATCGCCTTCCTGGTCACTGGCTAGTGACCCAGACTCTGTACCCTCTGCTTTCAGGTTTTTCTCATCTATGATCAAGGCTTGGATCTCTTCGGACACTTCACATCTTCCCGGCAGCAGCACTTCTTTGCCAGCTCCCATTGAAATCAACAACGCGACCTGACACCATTTGACACCTATGCACCCGGCTTCCCTGGCTGAGGTAACACGAGTACTGCAGTGCTCCCATGGGTGTTGGCCCTAGAATTTCCTAAGTCCCAAAGGGTTTGGTCCTGACTCACTTCTAAGTGTCCCTAATCTCTAAAAATCTAACTGCGACTTTACCCATAGAAGCTAACGGGAGCTCGCGGCTGTGTTCACACTGCACACGGCCCCCGTGGGTCCCCTATGTCACTACCTTGGGTGGTTCCTTGGGGTCCCAGTGATTCTACAGGCTCTAGGCCTTGTGTCTAGTTAAGTCGTGGTTCTTATACCACTATTTTAGTATATGGTTTGGCTCGTCCCTAGGGCCTGACGTGTATTTGTGCTATTTTACTGTAATATTTGAAGTGTAACTTATGTGCTTTGACCACTAGTCTCATAAAGAGACAAGGAGGGTGTGTTAAGTATTAAATACATATATTTTATATATATACCTGGTGTGGATGTCTTTCATTTAGCCACTCAAGAGATTATAGACTGGTAAAACAAGCTGCTTTACATTCCTTCAAGACTTAGCCTGAAGGTTGCTCTCCATAGCTACCACTAGGATAGCTTTCAATAAAGGTTGTCTTTAACCTATAACCAATAAGAGGTTGTTTGGACTGGTACAGGGTGCCCACTAAAACTAGTGGACAGCATATACCAGGCCAACTTCTCAAACCTAGCACCCAGGTGGGATGATCCACGTCAAGTCATACTGGTCACTACTACAGCAGTGAAGTGTGCAGGTTGACCCAATTGGATCCATGCAAGTCACACAAAAAGGGTCCCAGCCCCCACTGTGGAAAGACCGCAGCTGACTGAAACAGTGGAGACTGCTGAAGGTTGTGAAGTCGAAGAATCTAGAGTGACAGATTCTGGAGTGACTGACAAGGAACAGCCAAGCACAAGTCAGGATGGCTGGATACCCGTTATTGACATAGCTGAAGTTGTCATTCAAACGAGATGCAGAACCAGATAAGAAAGACAAGAAACTAGTGAGGACCAGATAGGTGTAGAAGAACACGCTCAGGAAGAAGTGAACAGAGTTACTCAAGACCCTGAGCAGGACCACACGGGGAAAGAGGAACATACTCAGGCAAGCGAATAAACCAGAAGACCTGAGCAGGGACAGACAGGTATTGAAGAACACGTTCAGGCAGCAGAAAAACAAATTGTAGTAAGACCTGAACTGGACCAGTTAGTAGAAGAAGAAAAAGTTCGGGCGGAAGAAGCTCAATTTGAAATAAGACCCGAACAGGAATAGATAGAGGAAGAAGAACAAGTTCAGGCAGATGAGGCCACAATAACGAGACCTGAACAAGAACAGATAGAGAGTGACTCTGAAGAAGAGGGAATTCGGATTGTGCCACAATATAACGAAAATAAAAGAACTCTTGAGAGAGACAAAGAAGGTGAAAGTGCAGTGCAAGTTAAAAGGGTCCGAAAAGTGATAAATGGCCAGGTGAAGTCAAAAGATTAAAATACCATTTGAGAAGAACAAGTGAAAGACCTGAACAAGGGAATGAGGTTACTAGACAAACTCAGTCAACGTCGCCAATTGTGAAAAACACTTGAAGAAGTCCAAGACTGAGAATCTTGAACAATAAGTTCAAGGGTCCTGAATGGACCTACGTGATGTTAGAAGAATTTGAAAATTTGGACTTGAATGAAGAGACAGACGAAGATGAAGTAAATGCTGAACAGATTGATGAAGGGGAAGTGAGGCCTCATTGAAGTACCAAAGATTTGAATTCACAAGTAAAGAAAAGAAGAGGAATCTTCTTAGATGAAAATGGCTAAAAACAAGGTTGCCGAAAGAACAAAACGAAGTTAAACTAAAAAATGCTGTAGGGTGTAGCATTTTATTAGTGGTCACAGTGTGGTTATTCCTAACAATAACAGTTCCATATCTCATGATAACAGACAAGAAGAACAATACAGATACTAATGAAAAGACAGCTAACATGAAAGGAGATAGAATAGAATTAGAAACAGCAGATGAGATGGATTTACATCACACAGTATCAGATAATGACACGTCTTTAAATGTATTCACAAAGTTGTTGTTTCAGTATGTAGATACAATGGAGATTAGTGATTGTTATGTTTGTATGAAATTACCAGCTTCAGTAGCAGAAGGAGTCACATACCATCATTTACCTTTAACATATGGTATTTCATGTAGTATACTGACAAGTTTATTCTATAGAACACAAAAACTTCAATATTATTATTCAAACTTAGATGTAGTATTTTCAGAAATTCCTATTCAAAGAATATGAATCCAGTGCTTAGTAGTCCAGACGCAAAGTTTATGGGTGAATTTTTCCTAACAATGAAGTCTATAGATATAGTAAAGGCACATAAGAATAACCTAACGTGCACATTACACGAAGAACAGAAAGTGTTTTTGAATTTAGTTGAAGAAAGGAGACAGGATTTCCAAAGAAAAGATGCTGAACAGAAAACCCATATACCACCCTGGGCTGAGAAAGAGGGAATTATTACAGCTGGCAAAGCTCATGCTGCGATGTCCCTAGACTTTTTAAAAACAGGGAAGACCTGTCTCCATAGATTAAAGACAATGTGAAAATGACCCCACTCTGGGTCATCAAAATGCCCCATCACAGAACATCTCAATCTAGAGCGACTCGAGCGAGGTGGAAGACGACATTCAACCACCTCTTAAACGTTGCAAAAATCCGGGTAGCCCAGAGACTACAACCACTCAAAAATTAAAAGGGCAAGGTGCAGGGAGGTGCAAAAAGAGCTTGCAAGGCGAGAAAAAGACATCTCAAATTAAAGCAGCTCCTCATACATCACTCATCGGTAACAATAGAGGGGGTTCAAGGAATCCCGCTACGCATGCACAGTTAACGAGCCAATCCTTGGCACTAGAAAAAATAGTAAAAAGCATAGACGACTTACATAAGTGTATGGAGAATGCTTTGGGGAAATTAAGTAAGAGAGTGGCAAACCTGGAGGGGATTTTAACGGGCAAGTACCCTACAAACCTCCAGGGGAAACTAATACATGCTCAGGAATACACGACTCAATCTGGGCGACCCAAGTACGACCAACTTGGCTATTTCTAATATAGCGCCTAGGGGTAGCACCATAGGTTCCCTCACTTCTGAAATACACGCCGTTATAGGCGCACAAAATGCATCTCCTGAACTAACGAATCCGGAAGGAGAGGAGAAAAGATACAAAAACAGACTAGGGACCAGAGTCAGGGATTTGAGACCCACGCAGGAACCCCAAGCACATAATTTCCTTGATTTGCCACCTGAAGCAACACCGTATGTGGCTATTCTGGCCAATGCCCCAGTATTAAGATCACTGGAACAAGAATCTTGGCTAGAACTCCGCAATAAATCCCTCCATTGGCTAGGAAGACATACTGGCTTTACGGATGTGCTATTTAAGAACTTTAAAATGGCAAGACGGGTAGCCTGGGTGGGCGAAGAAAGAAAAGACCTACAAGGCGATTGTGTTGTTTTGATGTTTGGTGACCCGAGACTAGTACATGCAATACTAAATAGGCTAGAAAATGTCCCCTCAACTATTAGTGCTATTAAGGCGTACCCACTGGGAGCCTTTTATCCACCACTTCCGGGTCCACATAGCTTAATTGGAAAACATTCAGACATGGGCCGCAGAAGATTCATAGGGGACCCCCATAAGGGACATATGGGAGGTGCGGGCATCTCTCTCTATAATCGTTTCGAACCCCTAACAGGAATGGAGGAGCTAGATTGACCTCTTGTCATGTTGGAGAGGGAGGAGATTCAAGGGACAATGGCCAAGACCGCGAATGGGGGAGATGCGCAACTAATAAGGATCCAATAACCAATTGTATGAATATAATGGATCATCTTCAGATTAATGACACAATTAATGTAGAGGATAGAGGTTTAGCTCCCCTAAAAATCCAAGCATAACTGGCCAAATTGATTTCACTACTATTCCTACTCAAAGGTTAAAGGGAAAAGAAGT
The DNA here is from genome assembly GCF_964204655.1 of Triturus cristatus. Lineage (NCBI taxonomy): Eukaryota > Metazoa > Chordata > Amphibia > Caudata > Salamandridae > Triturus > Triturus cristatus. Next base: position 1,300,723,794 of record NC_140590.1, on the reverse strand, counting down.
GCGTAGCCAAAAATCTGGAAAAACTTGTAAAATATTATCTTGGAACATCGCGGGCCTAGCAATTAAAGTGAAAGACCCTCAATGGCTAACCCACATTAATGATTATGCCATTGTCTCCCTACAGGAGACATGGGCGATAGAGGAGATGCATATCACTGGTTACCAAACTTTTAATACACCAGCGTGCACAAGTAATCATGGCCGTAACAAAGGAGGATTATGCACGTATGTCTCCAACTCGGCTGGTATTTCTCAGGTAAAAATTAGAGAAGCTAGCGCGCATTATCGGATCCTGTCGTTAAACCTATGTGGGCAAAGGGATGTAGTACTAATAAATCTATATAATAATATTCCTAAAGTGCAACAGACGAATGTCTTTATGAATTTAACTGCATCCCTAAAAAACCTTGAAGAAAACCTAAAGGGAGACATGTACACCATTTGGTTGGGTGATTTTAACTGTTTGTTGTGTCAGTTCAGTGAACAGGGTATCTGTGGGCTGGGTTATGACAACAAAGATACACCCTCACACTTTTCTCACACTTTCCTGGGAGACCTGTTGAATGACATTGCTTTCCAATTCGATCTGGGATACGCAAATGAATCATGTTTGTCTCCTACTCAGTTTCAACCAACCTATAATGGTAGGGGATGCAACTCGATCATCGATTTTGTTCTAATATCTAATCGGTATTCCTGTAATGCACTCTCCTGTACAACCCTTGACCTCCTCATGAGTGACCACTATCCCATCTGCCTAGACCTTGTATTAAATGCGCAGGCGAAAACAAATGATAGGAATCCACAATATAACAGAGAAATATATCTTTCCAGTACGAATGGATATACTTTAAACTGGACAAAAGTGGATCCTGAGGCATTTCTCCAAGGGCTGATTAATAACAGTAGCGGGGACATAGCGATATGCTTGTCACAGGACAGGGAGGATAAAGAAATAATCAATGCCTTCCTTACAATTACAGATGAGGCCAGGAAGCTGCTAACAAGGAAAAAACGACGTGGTCAGCCAACCCCTCAGGGCTGGTTTGATAAACAATGCACAAAGGCTCATACCCATTTAAAAAATGCCTTACATAAAACACCGAGATGCAGGGACGAAATAAGGCAGGCAAGATCCTTATATCAGCTGACGCAAAAAAAGCATAGGGCGACTTTAAAAAAGGAAGCATGGGAAGCCCTACATGAAGCCTGTATAAATAAAGATAACATTGGCTTTTGGAGAGCGGTTAATGCCCCGTTTTTTAATAATAGAGAAACGGACATTATAGATATGGCAATCAGTGGTGACACGTGGGTAGACTTCTTCTCAGGGCTATACAGGGATGAGCTTACAGTGGATAATATGATAGACACAACCCCACCAAGAGTGGATGAAAATGCTGACCTCTGGCCATTCCCTTTAAAGATCAATATTACACTGGAGGAAGTCATTAAGGCCATAACTGATAGTGCCCTGAGGAAAGCACCAGGACCGGATGGTATCCCGGTAGATGCCTACAAATCTAACATAGGTTTGTGGGCCCCACTTTTAACAAATGTATTAATTAGCTGCACCCGCCATGGGCTAATTCCTACATGGGTAGACGCCATTGTGATACCCATATTCAAGAAAGGAAACAGAAATGAGCCGAAGTGTTACTGCCCGATATCCCTATTGGATGCCTTTATGAAGATAGCAGGCAGGGTCATTTTAAATAAGCTGGAGTTTTGGGCCCAAGAGTCAGGTGTTTTATCAGTATTTCAATATGGCTTTCGTCCAGGTGTTGGGACCATCGAACAAGGACTAAATTTGTCCCTGATAATCGACAAATACACCAAAGCTAAGAAGGGTAATCTTTTCCTCACCTTTGTGGACTTAAGCTCCGCCTTTGATTGCGTTAAACATACTATGTTGTGGGAGACTCTTAAAGACCTAGAGTTAGACCCCTCCTTGCTGGCGTTCATAAGGGAATTATATAGGGGGGGCAGGCGCAAGGGTGCGTTTTGGGAACCAGGGAGAATGTTCAAATAGGTTTCCCATAAAAAGAGGGGTAAGACAGGGGTGCATTCTTGCCCCCCTACTCTTCTCCCTGTATATAAACAATCTGGGTCAGCATTTGAGCGAGTCCCAGCACGATCATCCAACTATTAAGAGTGCTCCTGTCCCCATCCTATTATACGCAGATGATGCGGTTATTTTGTCACAGACTCAGTTGGGCTTGCAAAAATCAGTCTCAAACTTTGTAACTTACATGGCCAAGCGGAGTTTAAAAGTTAATATCACCAAGACATTCACTATGAGCTGCGGGACAAAATCGAGTAAGACATGTGATGTCTTCATTGATGGTAAAAAACTTCTAAGCACAGATACATTCTCATATTTAGGCCTAACCGTGGAGAGGAGGGGCTCCTGGGTAGCAGCTACGAAAAACAGAAAGCTGGCCATGATGAGAGCCATTGGAGCCGTCAGTAATTTTGCTAAAAAACTAGGCAGGAGACCTGTCCCAGAGTTGATGGTCATTTATAAATCTAAATGCATTTCAATAGGCACATATGGGGCAGGCATATGGGGCATTGAAAATGTGGACCATATACAACGCTGCAAAAATTCTTTCCTGCGTTATCTATTGGCGGTTCCTAGTTCAACAGCCACTTACTCGTGCCATAGGGAACTCGGCCTAACATACATTACCGATATTATAAAGATTACCCCTCTTCTCTTATGGCACAAGATATGGGCAACGGTGGAGACGGGTTTTAACAGGGATGTGATAATGGATTGTCTTATGCTGGATGGGGTGGCAAACTTACCGTGGATCAGCTACATAAAGAACATGACACAGGCTATAGGCCACCCCGAATATTTCTATAATCCTAGTAGCCTGGAATCTGTCCCTAGGAAATCCCTCAAGACACACGCCATGAAATATCTAGAGAATAAGGGTTGGCTCTTGGAGAGAAACAAGAAATTGGTCATGGTTAATCATTTGATGTGCACCTGCATAGGCCTACAACCCTACCTATTAGTGGTACAGAGTAGCTTCTCTCACATGCTCCTGGACCGTTTCACCTTTCCTGATATTAACGATTGGTCTAAACATCATCCCATATGCCCCTGTGATGACACTTCCATCTTGACTACAATGCACTGCACTTTATTTTGTAAATATTATGTTGCACCAAGGAAAATATATCTATTGCCCATACTTAGAAGCTGGAAGCTAAAACATTGTAGAATAGCCTTCCTAAGACTTCAGATGCTAGAAAATGAATTTATTATTGCTGCTATTTCTTCCTTTTTAAACATCATATTAAGGTTTCGGAACACCATGTGAAAAGAGAAAAAAACAATAGTGATTACCTGGTGCTCCTATAACTCTTTGTGTATATTTATGGAATTTATTATGCATTCAGTTTTTTTTATATTTTCTGTATTTTGTATTACTGTGATTAATCTGTTTTTATATTGTGCTTTTATGATTTTACGATATGAAATCGAATAAAGCTATATTTGATTTGATTTGACTTTGATTAAAGACAGTTTATAATAACGTATTTATTGGTTCCAGTGAATGTGAACATAACTTCCTGATTCTGGGAGGTTGGGGACTAAAAGGGGGAACTGATACAGTATTTCCTGGGGTGTAAACGTGTGTGGGAATAATGCATATTATAGATTACCTGCACGGTGGTACGGTAGTTGCTACTTTGGGATCGTATTTCCTAAAATGTATTACGTAAAAAGAATCGCTGGAAGCAATGAAAACACTAATGAACTAACACGAAGAAAGAGAGCTAGTTTTTTCAGAAATAATTGTTAACATATTTGGTGTATTGATACCTTCAGTGGGAGTCATTCTAAATTCACATAGAATCTGTCAATTGTCAACAGTAGTTGATCGTCTTTCGACTGATACTGCTGGGGGTTTCTTTACGATTAATACAGAAATGGTTGCAATTAGGTCTATGGTTTTACAAAATCGACTTGCGCTTGATATATTATTGGCAAAGGAGGGCGGAGTCTGTAAAGTGTTGAAAGTGCAACATTGTTGCACTTACATACCGGATAAAAGCAAAGAAATCAGAGGATATATTAAGAATATTACAAAACTTCAAGAAGAATTGAAACCACTGGAGGTTGACAGTGTATGGGAAAGACTAACAAAGAGTATTTCTTCTATCGGAACTTGGTTTACTAATCTTGGGAAAGGTATTTTAGGTCAAGTAGTCTTTCCATTAGTTGGTATAACAAAAATAGTTTTAACAATAATGTTATGGTGTAAATGTTGCAGAAACAAAGGGAAGGGAAGAAAGTATGAAGTAAATGGAAAGGGAAAGAAAAGAAAATATGAAGAGATTCACCTTGAAAAAATGAAAGGAAAGTTATACAAAAGAAGGAAAGATTTGAAAAACAAAGATGAGAACAAGAACGAAGAGGGAGGAAAAGAAATTGAGATATGCTAAAGTTGGCATCTGATTGGGATGGGTAATTTTGTGATGGCTCAAAATGCCATCAGAGAGGGGATTGATGGAGCAAGGACTCGTAGAAAAGAGAGTTGCTCAGAAGCAATCTTCTAATTTAACTCCTAACATTGTATTAATATGTATTGTGTAAAACTAATACGCACCACATAAAAATAAGGGTCAGAGAAGCTTGCTTATGTGTTTACTAATGTAAGTAACTCGAGCGAAGTTCTAAAATGGCTGCAAACGGGAAATCTTTATTGTGCATGCGTCAGCTGCATCTACGCAGTATGACGAGCTGTCGCTTGGAGGGAAATTCATGCACATGAGCAGAAGCTACTAATATGGCGGCTTGAAAGCTCACATGCTTGGCATCTGCTTCGCTGAAACTAAACCAAGCTATTTTACTAATGCGGGGAAAGCATTAATAAATAAAGGGGGTTAGAGTAGAGATGGGTGGTATACAGTGAAACCATTTATTTTTTAAAATATCATTTGTCTTTCTGACTTTCTTATTAGTGCGCATTTGGGCCTCTCGAGTGTGTCCAGAGTTTGTTATACATGTGACCTCCACGCATGCCTGTTGAAAGAGCTGGAAGAGTGACGATACTCTTGAATGCGATCCAAGGACACAAAAGTTACATATCCTGGCAACAAGCACTGAAGACCTCTGGATGAATAGATTTTCACAACAAATAAATACAATTGTTTCTAATAAGATGTGAATACAGGTGGGAATAAAAATTTGGAATAAAAATTAAGGGGTTGATAGACTGAGATGACATTTAAGCATGGTGTGATGATCTTCCCGCCTTGCCCGTCCAATCAGAGGTAGTATTTTTACGATATTGAAACTTTAATGGGTGGTACATGAATATCGAAGGGTATAATTGAGGTAGTTTAGTTAGTTAGTCAGACGGAGATTTGCTGAATGCTGCAGAGCTCGGTATGCTGTTGGAGTAACAAGAGATGCTGATGAAGAATCGAATGCAGAACCATCTATTTTAAATTAATTAATTTAGAAGAAGATCGCTGAAGAATCTCGAGGAGGAAGAGAGTGTCAGAGAGGGGTGCTACGCAAGCGTCGGTGTTAGAGAGGTCATCTATCCTGTCCTGAATCCTGTCCTGAAATCTTTGTCGCCTGATCTTTCCGAGGGGACCCTTACCAGCCCTTTGACCAGGGGGTTGGTTTTCCCACCATCCTAGGTAATTATTATTTCCGTGAATATGCTGATGTCCTTTTCTCTCTGTCCTCTCCTTTTTGAGCATAAGTCATTGCAAAACTACAAAGTATGTGTCTGATGATTGATTAATTGAAACTTCTCTCCTATGACTGACGACGGCTGTACTGTACTTTGAAAAGTGTTTCATATGAAATTAATTTAGATAAAGATTTAACATTTTCCCGAGTCAGTGGTCATTTCATTTAATGTGAGAAGATTATTTTATGTCATTTCACCATCAACGAGTTCAACTAATGGTCCATCGACCAGAGGAAATAACTTTTTGATCCGTGTAAGGTTAGTTAGGAATAAGAGGTAACTACTCTTGGAATTTCAGTAAACATAAACTTTGACTTCAGCGGTTTTACCCAACTGTGTGTGCGTGTGTTTATGGGCCCAGGTGAATATATGGTATTGGAGTATCTGTTGTTGGTACACCACTGGATCAGTTGTGTAAGAAAAAGAAATGCATGGGGCAAGTCCCAGAGTGAACGAAAAGAAGGGCTATTTGTTTATAATTCACGAAAATCAAGTGTAGATTTGTGGCATGTAAAAGGAAAACAACATGGAAATAGAAGAAGGACAGCACCTTTTTTCATGACAAAAAGGCTTTGGACAAAACTCATCAAAGCAGAACACATCCTACAGTGGTAGTTCACAGGGGCTTGGGGTGCTTTTTGACAAGGGTTCAAACCCCAGCTGGGGAAATTCGATTTTTATATTCTTTTCTATTTTTTTGCTACTTTACCTAAATGAAAGATGCCCTTTTGTAAATCACCCCTTAGCAGTGTCTGGGAGATTTGTGGCCTTTTTAGTCAAGCCAGTGCATGTCAGACATTTGTGACATGCTGCGGCATGTGGAAGGGGGGGCAAGGCTTGCTATGAAAGAAATCCCTTAATTTGTGGAATGAGACTTTGGGAATGGTTGTGTAAGAAAACTAAATGCATGGGGCAAGTCCCAGAGTGAAAGAAAAGAAGGGCTAATTGTTTATAAATCACAAAAATCAAGTGTAGATTTGTGGCATGTAAAAGCAAAACAGCATGGAAATAGAAGACGGACTTCTGTGTTATCACAGTCTCATAAAATGTTTAGCCACAGGTTATAATTAAGGTACTAAGTGGTGTAGTGGTAAGTAAAAAACATAATCATGTGTTATGGCAAGGGTTAAAGACCCTCCAAATAATATTTAATATATGTTTTTGTAGTTTTAAAATATTTTTTTCTTAAGTCAACCCAGATGAAAGATACGTCTTTAAAATAACCCACTACCACTGATGGGGGGTTCTAACACAGTTATTCCTGAAACAACATATCCAAAAAATGTGACACGTTGTGGCATATGTCATGGCATATGTCACATGCCAGACTTGGGCTCCAACCCCTTCTCGCTTTTGAAGTGCGCTGTGGTTGCGAAGGCTCCTGGTCTTGGGAGTCCTAGTGTGGGAAGAAACACAGCTGGAGATCGGGCATTGGCGGCTACACCGACCGAGGTGCTGCGGGCACTTTAAAGAGAGCTGTGGCTGCAAAGGCTCCTGGTCTTGGGAGTCACGGTGTGGAAAGAAACACAGCCCGGGATAACTCCCTTAACTTTAACTATCAAGCAGCTAAACTTGCAGCCACCTGCTACGGTCTACTTAGACTTCTCCGAAAAATTCTCCCCCTACTGCCATTCCAGGCAAAACAGACTATGGTCCAAGGTCTCATCCTATCACGCCTGGAATTTGGGAATGCTCTCTATTTAGGGGCCCCTCAGTCCACCTTGCGCAAGCTCCAGGTCATCCAAAACTGCGCAGCCCGAACACTCCTCCAGATTGCCTGACAACTTTCAATTAAACCTGGACTGAAGAACCTCCACTGGCTTCCAGTTAGGGAAATAATTGAATTCAAGGCCCTGTGCATTGCCCACCGAACCTTTTGGAAGTCGGGCTCTGTCATTAATCAATCATTGATTACCCCCTACCACCCGAATAGACAGCTCAGATCAGCATCTTCCTTCCTCGCCATAGTACCCAGGATAAAAAGAGCCAGATGTGGTGGCCGCTCCTTCTCCTAAAACTCAGCCAAACTTTGGAACTCCCTCTCCCTCCATCTGCGAACAGAACCCAATCTACTCCCCTTTCGTAAGCTTCTAAAAACTCTGCTCTTCAATAAATCTGAATAGTCTTTAACTGTTCGCCTGCAAGCGTTGTCTGTAGCGCTAGGACGCCTGAGGATAGCTATCGCGCTTAATAAATGGTCATTTCATTTCATTTCATTGGGCGTTGGTGGCTAACTGCTGACACAAAACTGTTGTCAGCGCTGTAATAGGGATCATGAGACACACAGCTGTCGCCTATTGGCTGCCTTGTAGGTAAGGCGGAGAGCATTTTTTATTCGGGGAGTTCAAAAGAGTAGGTTTCAGTAAAGTGTTCATATCCACATAGCTCTTTAAAATTAGCATTTTCCTAAAATTCATTCTACATATACTTTCAACCCAAAGGTTCCACTGTGAACTGTCCAATATCTAGTCCACGGAATTCTGATTTAAAATGTAGCATTTAGTTGTCACAAAACCACAATTTTGACAGGTTGAGAGCTATGTGCCTGTAACATCTGTCAATGCCTTGATTCTGGAGTTGAGTTGAAAATAGCAGTGTGCCCTTTAACTATTTTGACATCACCACACTAAACATATCAGACTTACAATATCACTGGAGGTTACAGAGTAACAGATAAGCCATGACAATACACGCTGGGGTGGAGGGTGTAATATGAGTAATAGACCGCTCTCAATCATACGTAATGAGGAGTCTGCAATTCACATTGGAGTTACATTATTTTATACAGCACTTGAGCTGGAGCCTCAAGAAACTCCTTAGTGACCTACCATATTCCGAGTCATATGACTGGGTTACTTTATCTAACTTTCTGCACACACATCACATGCTTTTATTATTAATTATTCTCTTTCTCATGCATCTACGCCAAAGACTTGATGCTTACCTTTAAGTAGCACTGGTAGGTGTTCCAGATCCAGGGCTCTGATTGGTTGCAGAGCTTCATCATTGCCATGGTTACGAGAGTCAGTGCAGGGTTCAGGTATGTGTACTCAGCATCCACTAGGATCCGGACCCTCTGGTTCTTCCCATACTGAAGAGGTAGGAGAAAATGCATCACAGGGGCAATCACAGCAGCAAACCAGTTTTAGAGATCACAGGCTATGTATCACTAAGTCATTCTCGAAAAATACTAAGATATAGGTAACAGTCCAGTCACCAATCCAGATCGGAGAGAGCATGTGTTCCTTAATATCTGCAGAGCCTTCCAGCTCAGGAGAGTCCAAACTATTTATGAATATGCCTATAACCAGCGCTTCTAGCCCAATTTGACCTAAAGAAAACAGTTCCATAATACCCAAGCATCAGTCTCTGAGACATTCATCTGTAAAGGTCAGAGGCTCTGTTTTCCCATGCCTATCCCTTGCCCCATTAAGTCAGCAACCCTTTGCCAACCTCTTGTATTCAGGGAATAACAGATTGTATATTTCTGAATTATGATTTCTTACTTTGAAAGGTTCTTAGGGGCATCTAACTTCCCATGAAACTCTGCTATAATGACAGCTTTCAAATTCAACATCATATAACCATCTCTAATCCAGAGGAGTCTACACTTAAGCAGCTTTCTTCAGTGACCCCCCACACCCAGTCTACCCACAATCTCATTACTTTCCCTGTGACCTTCAATGCTCCAAATACACTTAGATGGAGAACAAAGTTCATCTCAAAAACAGGAAAAAGACACCTGATTACCTCAAATGACAGCCTATGTCTATCTGTAGAGATCCATTTGTTATAAGAAGGCCTTAGCCCTCCCACTCCAGCACAGCCAAGCACAAGACAATTACCTTGCACCCATCCTCCTTTTGCACATAGTCCTGTACCAAAGAACCTTTACTCTGGTTCCCAAACTTAAGGTGCATTGAGGGGATGCCTCTGCCTCATGCCATGTTCAGCCTTTCTCTTTCTGCTCTCTGATCACCCAGACGTTCCCCATTTATCAGCTTCTGACAATTTCAAGGCCTCAATTACTCCACACACAGAGTATAACCAATGTCTTTTGACCGAAAAACCCATACTATTGTTTTTAGAAATCAATTTCTTGAATAAAATCCTGAGTCTTAAGCTTACAACTCCAATCCATAGACTCAATTAGAGTCACCAAAATATACTTATACACATTTTTTGAAAATAATTATTTTTAGTAAACAGTTTCTTAGCTACACATCATAGGTACACAGAAACATTAGGTTATGGTCAGCAAGGCTGGTAGGTTTGTCGCTGTTGGTCGAGTCAGTCCTCTCAATGCAACAGAGTTTCAAAGATTCCGAGCCTAAAAACATATTATTACAGTTAGGGAGAGTGTTTATGTTTCCTCTTCCCATGTCTCCGCACATTATTATAATGCTTCAAATTCCTCTAAACTGTGCCCACTTACCTCACACTTTGACCCCTTTCCTCAGGCACCCCCGGCGTTCGTAAACCACTTTTCCAGCTGCGCAGCACCCATTGAGGTCCGCCTTCCAATCTGTGACCTTTGGAGGTTGCACCGCCACCCCCTTGCAATATTCGGTTTAGCCACTATACCGGCTATCATTAACCATATTTTAGTGTATTTCCGCCATTGGGTGGCCCCCGTCACACATAATATGTGCCATCATACATCTAGCAGGACTTCCTGACCCAACACCTCGGACATCACCCAAACAATCTCACTCCAGTATTGCCGCAGCAGGTGGGGAGTCCCTTAGCACATGAAAAAAAAGGCCCACCCCACCACAGCCCCTCATGCAGCTATCAGTGTAGCTCTGACCCATACGTTCAAGTATCTTCCTAGTGATATAAGATCTGTGTAAGATTTGGAGGTGTATGAGGTGAAACAGAGCCCTCATGGCCACTTCCTGGGGCTCTGCAATGCCTCCGCCCAATCGTCATCCTCCAGGTCCCCTACCTCTGTGTCCCATTCCTCCCGATGGCCCCAGAGGGCCCCAAAGGGTCAGGGGTGTTATTCATTATATTTTTTAGATGAGGGACGTGGCTTTTTTGGGAATCAGGTCCATCAGCACCCTGTCTTCAAGCAGCGCATATTCAGGTACCTGATCACCCATCAGAATATGGGTCGTTAGTGCGTGTTTCAGTTGCAGGGACTGGAACCATTCCAAGTCTGGCACTTGGTATTTGGTCTGCAGGTCTGCAAAGTCCACCATCGCTTGTCCTCTCCAGACATTCCCTAAGTGGTCAATACCCAGCAGCTCCCACGGACGGAAGCCTTGCAGTTTGCCCACCTCTTGCAGAAGATCGCTATCCCACATGGAGGTCAGCTCGGACAGTCTGCCCTACCAGCCAAAGAACTTAGTTGCTTCCCTCCATACCCTACCGTTGTTTGTGTGTGCATTGGTAGTCTACTTTCCATCTTCTTACGGTATAGTGCCTCAGGGTACCCCCTCCGGCCCATTGAATAGTGGTCGATCCAATAGGCAGGCTCCTCTCTCCCATCAAACACCCAATCGTTAAGTGTAACCAACTGCGATGCCCAGTAATATCTCCGGACATCGGGTATTGCCAGAACCCCTTTGAACACTCCCAACTGCAGCTTGCGGAGTGCTATCCTGGAGCATCCCCTATCCCATAAGAGCTGCCTTACTTCAGCATTGATCTTTCAAAAAAAAAAAATCTAGCGGTATCTTGCATGGAATATTTTGGAGGATGTATAGAAGGTGCAGTAGTGGCATCATTTTAAAGAGGGCTGTCCTCCCCATCAGTGAGAGCGGTAACGTCCTCCAGTGCGCGACGTATCTACGTAGCCTATATAGCTGGGGGTATAAATTATCTCTTACAAATTCTACAGTGGACCGAGAGATCATGATGCCTAGGTATTTAAACTTGCGTTTGACCTCAAGGGCCCTCCCACAGGCTGGCAGAGTTGGAGTGTCTCTGGCCAATACAAATACAAGAGACTTGTCCCAATTTATCTGATAGCCAGAGTAACTGCAGAACAATTGTAATATATTGAGTATGTGATTTATCGAGTATCGGGCTTGTGGCATTTAGCAGTATGTCATCTGCATACAGCGATATTTTCTCCTCCCATTTCTCTCCCACAGAACTTCCTCTTTTTTGTGGGTCTCTCCTAACCCACGTCACCAGGGGCTCTGGAGTGACAGCGAAAAGAATAGGGGAAAATGGGCACCCCTGTCTTGTACCTTTGTACTGTGCCACCTGTCTGGAAACCATCCCGTTCACTCGCACCCTGGTCAGAGAGTTTGTGTACACGAGCCGAACCCTTGCACAAAATCTGGGACTGAAACTAGGTCTTGAGGGCCATTCAGAATTCCGGAAGTGAGGTGATGGTCTGGAGATGTGTGGGGAGGCTGATTCAGGTCTTTGTTGCTATGTGGGAGAGGGAGCATCCTCCACTTCTTCTTCGGTAAATGCAGGGAGTATGGGGCAAGTGAAAGGGAGGCTGAGCGTAGGCTTCTCGATGGTTGGTGGAAGTACATGCGGTGGTTTATGTAGGTGGGTCCTTAGTTGTGTAGAGCCTTGTGTGCGTGGGTCAGCAGCTTGAATTAGCATTTCTTTTGTACAGGGAGGCAGTGGAGTTACCTGAGGTGGGGTGGGATGTAGCTTTGTCGGGGAAGGCAGAGGATGAGTCTGGCTGCGGTGTTATGTATGGTCTGAAGGCTACGTAGAAGGTGTGCAGCGCTTCCTACATAGAGGGTATTGCCGTAGTCTAGTCGGCTGGTGATGAGGGCTTGTGTCACAGTGCGTCTTTTGTTTAGGAGTAGCCACTCTGGGATCTTACATAGAATGTGCAAAGTGAAGAAGCAGACAAAGGACACGGCGCTGAACCGTGATTTCATGGTGAGCTTGTTATCAATGATGATTCTGAGGTCTTCTGGCATGGTTGGAGGGAGTGGGTCCTACGTCTGATGGCCACTAGGAGTAGGTCCATGTGTTGCTGCTGTTGACAAAGATCAGTACATCCATCTTCTCTGTGTTTAACTGCAGGCAGTTGTTTTTTATCCAGTCGGCGACGTTTGTCATGCATCAGTGGAAGTTGGTTATGGTGATGATGGTGTCGGTGAGTGAGAGGATGAGTTGGGTGTGTTCTGCGTAGGAAATTAAGTGGAGACCTTAGGATCTGACAATGTTGGCCAGCGGGGTCATATTTGTGTTGAACAGCGTGGGGCTTGTGGAGTCCTGGGGGACACCGCAGATGATCTGCTTGGGTTTCAGAGGTGAAAGATGGGAGGTGGATCCTCTGGGTTCTTCTGGTTAGGAAGGAGGTGATACATCGGAGTGCATCCCCTTGGATGTCGATGTGGTGAAGTCTTTCGATTAGTGTGTGTTGGGATATGATGAGATCAAATGTACAAAGAAAAGGGTTTCAGAACTCGGACAGAAAATGGCATCTAATCCCTACCCAAGCCATGGTATGCACCCTATGATCTGCAAAAAATAGTTCAGGGGCCACTTAAGTTGTGCTAAAGTCTCTTATCTGAATATCCAGATAAAAGTATCAAAAATTGATCTTAGAAGCTCTTCGAGGCATCCACCAGTCAGGTAATTAAGGCATCCAACAAAAACATTCTCAAAGAAAAGCACTTCCTCTTTCTTTGCTGCTCAGCAACTAGATAAGTGCTTTCCTTGACAATGGTTTCGTTGTGAATCTCTATGGTTATGATTGCCGATACTGCTTTATAGAAAAACATTGTGCTGCATGCTTTACTGTTTCCATTTGCAGGCTTAAGCCTGCACCAGGTTTCTGCTTCCTTATTTTAGCTTCAGGTTTCTCGAGTGTGCTCAACAACACTGCAGTCTGGCCTCTCCTTTTTAGGTCGAGCTAGACAGCGCAAGCGCTGTCTCTTCGAGACCTGCTGTAATCAGTCTGTGTGCATCAAGTCCATCCCCTTTCTTGGCGATGCTTTTCATTTGTCTATGTCAGTGTCCTTTAAACATCCTTGATTGCTAGTGGTCAGTCCTGCCTCTTTGCCCCTCCTTTCACTCTTCTGTTCTTCCCACAGAGCAGGGACTTAGTACTGTCTCATTCCGCTATAGTTCTTTTTATGTTCCTAGGGGGACTCTTTTTTTCTTAGTTTCCAGCACTGTTACTGTTTGTCTGTGTTAGCTTCAGCACCCTACGGGCTTACATTCAACTATAGCATTCTTCCTCCCACCTCCTCTTAATACCACAGTTATGTTACTGCTGCCTTCCCTACCATGGCTCCTGCTCTGTTTCTTGTAATTTATTTATTAGGCATTTTGAATTTTCGATCTCCACCATCAGTTGGGCTTTTTCTAGTATATTTGCTTGGTTTGGGCTTCCTTTTCAGGGGGATTGGGCTTTTTTTTAGGTGTGGCCTGCAAAGTGTTTACATCCCGCCCCCTCTCTTTGTTGTCTTTTCATTGGTTCCTTTGCAGGCCACTTACATTTCCTCCAGTTTATTGGCTGTAGCATATTTTCTTGCATTGCAAAGCTTTTTTCAAAAGTTAACTCCCTAGGAGTATTGCATAGGAGTGAGCAGTGGCGCACAAGCAGTACTTATGTAGGAACAGGTAGGAACTGAAAAGTGAGTGCTGTCTGGTTACTGCCTTCGGTTCGCATCGCGCTCCTGCCGCTCTGCGTCCCAGCACAGCACTTTCACGTGTCTCCACAACCCACCCCCACCACCCCTCCTAGGTCGGTACTTGCCTGTTATTAATATGCCCCCATGGCTGCTTCATTACATGTATTTCAAACGCAGCATAAGTAGATAAAAGAGGGCGCACACAACATGTTTTCTCTTCTGTGCATCGGGGCGAGGAGTCTATATTTCTCAAAGCACACATGTAATCAATCAATCAATCAAGATATTTGTATAGCGCGCTACTCACCCGGAGGGTCTCAAGGCGCTTGGGGGAGGGGGGTCCGCTACTGCTCGAACAGCCAGGTCTTGAGTTGCTTCCTGAAGGAGAGGTGGTCATGGGTCAGACGGAGGAGGATGGGGAGGGAGTTCCACGTCTTGGCTGCCAGGTAGGAGAAGGATCTTCCTCCCATGGTGGCTCTTTGTATGCGTGGGACGGCAGCGAGGGCGTGTCTGGTCGATCGTAGCTGGCGGGTGGGAGTGTAGAAGGTCAGGCGGTTGTTGAGGTACCTGGGGCCCAGGTCGTGGAGTGCCTTGTGTGCGTGGGTGAGGAGTCGGAACGTGATTCTCTTGCTGACGGGGAGCCAGTGCAGGTCTCTCAGGTGTCCGGAGATGTGGCTGTGTCAGGAGATGCCCAGGATGAGTCGTGCGGAGGCGTTCTGGATGCGTTGGAGTCTTTTCTGTAGTTTGTCTGTGGTTCCGGTGTAGAGGGTGTTTCCGTAGTCCAGTTGGCTGGTGACGAGTGCCTGGGTGACCGTCTTCCTGGTTTCGGTGGTGTCACGGTGGCCGGGGAATTCTCTCCTCAGGATGATGCTGATGCTTAAATGGGGTCCACCTCCCATCCGTCCCCAGTCCGGAGAACGTGTAACACACATGGACTATTGAGACAGGTGCGCGAGGGAAGGAAGGGAAGGAGCAGCTGGGAGAGGGACCTGGAATGAAACAAGCACACCATAAGACACCCGTCAGTAGTGACCCTCCCGTTGCCTCCCCTCCACTCGCTGTAGTGAGTTCTCACCTGCTACCTTCCCACCCGTGTGACGGAGGGTTCTCCGGCCTGGGCGGCGTGAAGCTCAGTTGAATGCAAGCACTGGCTTACAGCCGCAGTGCCAGGGCGGACCCTTGGGACGGGTTCGGTAGGGCAATGGGGCGCAGCCTTACTGGGAGCAAAGACCAGCACTTAGACGGCAGTGCTTGATGCCCCCAGAGCACGTCCCGGATCAGGGTCACTCCCAAAAGAACAAGGAAAATCGCCTCCCTGAAGGCCAAAGGAAAGAACAGTACTCACAGTTGTGTAGCACTGAAAACGGAGCGGGCGCTGCTACTCTGAACCCGGAACTCCATGGGCAGAGGAGCGCCCTTGTTCACGCTTCTACTCTGGACCCGGCACTCCGTGGGCAGAGGAGCGCACCAGTTCGCGCTGCCACTCTGAACCCGGAACTCCGTGGGCAGAGGAGCGCGTGAGTAGTCTTCCGGAACAAAACTGGAACGTTGAGGGCTTTCAGACGCGTACCAGCGTCGGGGCTCACCGGCGAGGTTTTCACCTTCGCGCTACTACTCTGTATCCGGTGATCCGTGGGCAGAGGAGCGCCGATGGTGACTTCCGGGAGTCTGGGACGCTGAGGCTTGGGAGCTCCCCGCAGTCTCCCTTGCGTCGGAGGTGGCGGCGAGGTTGCACCGCTGGAGCAGGGAAGTCTGGATTCGAAGGACGAGGGTGAGGCCGAGGACACAGGACAGGAACGTTGCTTCCGGACCAAGAGTGCAAACTGAACAGGCAGGAATCATCGGCACCGCTCGTTGTTCGTCTGCGGCTTTAACCACTGTCGCGCTCGACGCAGGACACGTGGGGCGTGTTCCGCCGGGCGTTCTGGGATATGTAGTTCCCCCGGAGTTCGTTCGGCGGGGAAGGCGTTGCGGTGATGCGAGCGGCGCGCTACCGGTTCTCGCCACCTGACAGGTGGGGATCCATCGGAAGATCTTACGGAGCATGCGTAGGATGTTGAAACATGATGATGAGACGGCGTTGACTTGTCTGGTCATCGAGAGGGAGGAGTCCAGGATGAAGCCCAGGTTGTGTGCGTGGTCCGTTGGTTTGGGTGCGCTTCCCAGGGCAGGGGGCCACCAGGAGTCGTCCCAGGCGGAGGGTGATGATCCAAGGATGAGGACTTCCGTCTTGTCTGAGTTCAGTTTCAGGCGGCTGTTCATCATCCACTCGGCTACGTCTTTCATCCCTTCGTGTAGGTTGGTTCTGGCGGTGAGGGAGAGGATCAGCTGGGTGTCGTTGGCGTATGAGATGATGTTGAGGTTGTGTTGGTGTGCGATGGCTGCGAGGGGGCTCATGTAGACGTTGAAGAGGGTGGGGCTGAGTGATGATCCTTGTGGTACGCCGCAGATGACTTCGGTGGCCTCGGATCTGAATGGGGGAGGCGGACTCTCTGGGTTCTTCTGGCGAGGAACGAGCTGATCCACTCTAGTGCCTTCTCTTGGATTCCGATGTTGCTGAGGCGCTGCACTAGGGTGCGGTGGCAGACAGTGTCGAACGCTGCAGAGAGGTCCAGGAGGATGAGGGCCGCTGTTTCCCCGTTGTCGAGCAAGGCTCGGATGTCGTCAGTGGCCGCGATGAGGGCGGTCTCGGTGCTGTGGTTGGCTCGGAAGCCGGACTGCGAGTGGTCGAGGGATCCGTTTGTCTCGAGGAAGGCGGCAAGCTGCCTGTTGACGGTCTTCTCGATGACTTTGGCAGGAAAAAGGAGAAGCGAGATGGGGCGGTAGTTCTTGAGGTCGGTGGGGTCTGCTGATGGTTTCTTCAGGAGGGCGCTGAGTTCGGCATGCTTCCAGCTCTCCGGGAAGGTGGCGGTGTAGAAGGAGCAGTTGATGATGTCCCGGAGTTGGGGTGCGATGACGGAGTCGGCCTTGTTGAAGACGTGGTGAGGACATGGGTCGGTTGGTGATCTGGAGTGGATGGTGTTCATCGTGTGGATGGTGTCTTCGGTGCTGACCGGGGTCCAGGCGCGGAGGGTGGTGGTGGGGGGCATGGGCTCGGTGGTTACGTGCGTGGTCTGTGCGCCGAAGCTGTTGTGTATGTCGGCGATCTTGCTGTGGAAGAACGAGGCGAGGGAGTCGCAGAGGTCTTGTGAGGGAGTGATGTCGTTGTTTCCGGCACTGGGGTTGGAGAGCTCTTTGACGATGCTGAAGAGTTCCTTGCTGTTGTGTGCGTTGTTGTCTAGTCGTTCCTTGAATGCTGTCTTCATGTAGCAGCTAGCCCTGCCCCACACGGAAGACCGACACCAAGGCCCCGGGGTCTCTGGGACAGGTGAGCTGCAGCCTGGCCGTAGAGCAAGCAGTGAAATACCAGGTTGTTTTTTTACAGTCTAAATTACAATTTTACTTGAATTAAAGTTTCTATATCATTTGGACTTGCAGGCTGAGTGACTATTTATTATTCACCAGACAGCGAGTGAAAACAAAACCACGGTAGGCTCCGGAGGGTGGGCTTTCACAACAGTCACTCCTACTTGGATAGTTTATTACTTCCTTGTAAGCAATCTTTCGTCAAGAGTTTGACAGATTGCTTTCATTTATGCAGTCGAGTTTCATTCTGAATTTCAGCGGTGGGTTGCGAAGCCTCGCAGTGTAAACCTAATTTGTCAAGCCGAAACATTTTGAGTGCCCTCGAAGCGCAGAAGCTTGAACAGTACAGTACAACATAGTGAGAAGGAACAGGCAGTAATGGTGACTAAATGTGAGTATTCAGCAAGATGAGCTCTATTACTACTTATTGTCCAGCGAGCCCCAGCACCACTCTTTGGTTTTGAAGCAAGTACCCGGAGGCAATGCTCGCTGCTTTGCACATAGACCCTTTCATTACACAACCCGATTCTTCAGAGTGGGGGTGGTCCAGTGCTCTGATGACTGCAAGGAAGAAACGTTTAAACTTTACCAAATTAAGTTAAATTAAGTTCAAATGCTCACATTTGCATACACGCAGTTTAGCTCCACTGGTTTTCATTCGCTTTGGCTCGTGTTTTATGATTGTTGTTGGCACGGCTGGCCATTTTCTTTCCCCTTTGAAGTGGCATCGCCATGAGGCATTTCAGGCTGTCTGAGTACGTTAAAATTCCGGCAGCTCCTATCTCAGTCTACTAAGTTTGTTTACCTTTTTAGTGAATGTTTTCCAGTGCCTCCTTTTGCTACTGCTATTCTTCAGGGGGTGAGCGGGGTGTGTTTTGCAGACACCTTGGAGAATGCATGAGTTGCATATCAGTACTGGTTCATTAAAACGTCTGTAATGCTGTGAAAACAGCAATATGTTTTTTTCCTAGAGATGTTTCTTCTCTCACTGAACTGAGCAGCCAAACTTTCAAATGAGGTACGAGTCATGGAGACTTGTTCCTTGAAAGTATTACTTCCTATTCCAGTGATAGGCAATGGCTGAGAGCAATCAGACGTTTGGGGGACCTCGTAGGTAGCACTCCACCAAAGCATAAAAAGTCTGTAGCTTTTCATCTTCCCCATTGTACGAAGCTGGCTCTGTATATACTACACCAAAGTGAGGTATAGTGTGCACAGAGTCCAGTGGAACTCCAAAGGTAGGTAGAGGCAAAGTTAGATAGAACCTTACTCTCTATTTGTGGTAGTGTGGTCGAGCAGTAAGGCAGTAACAGAGGGCAGTGTTAAGCATTTGTTGTACACACTCAGTCAACAAATGAATTCACACACTCAAAGACTGAACTTCAGACCAATTGTTTTTGTATAAAAATATTCTTTTAGTTATTTTATTTTCTAGAACTAAACAAGCCTTGGACAGGTAAGCAATAAATACTTTACAGTAGTAATGCAGTTTGTAAACAGTTTGAATTGCAATAGTAAATGTACTTTGATTTGACTTACAGTATTGTTTCAGAGAAATGCAATGATTTGTAATTACAGTACATAGACTTGAATGGGATTTTCAGTAAAATACCAGGTAAGTTACTTTTTTTTACTCAGAGTAGTATGCCTGGATACTACTCTGGGACATTTCCTGCAAACAGGTAAGAAAATCGTTTTTGTTAAACAGTGTCATTTTAAAGAATTTCTTTAGGTTTTCACACTCTACACATAAACATTTCCAAGAAAAACAGTCAATGTTATCCTATGGAGGAAAATAGTGTTTACAGGTAAGTTACTTTTGAGATTACTTTTCTTACACAGTGTAGTATACCAGGATACAACACTAGGACATCTCCTGCAAACAATTAAGTAAAATCATTTTTGTTAATCGGTACAATTTTAAAGAATTTCTTTAGGGTTTCAAACTCTACACTTAGAAACTTTTCCAAGAAAAACAGTCAATGTTATCCTATGGAGGAAAGTATGGTTATCCCAGGGTCAAGGATTCACTCTTGTTACACCGTCAGCGGCACTAGGGTGGCTGGGTGCAGATTGCTGAGGGCCAATGTTATCCAATGTGGGATAGGGGGCCTCCGGTTGGTGGCTGCTGACTAGTAGGCCACTTGGCTGTGGGAGCAAAACTCCTGGACTTAAGGTCAGCACAAATGGGGAAACATGCCAGCATAAAAAGTGCACCCTCAGCGGCGCTGGGGCTGCCGGGTGCACAGTGCTGTTTTGGCGTTGAGTGCCACGTCATTTTTAATGGGGATTTTCGGTTTTGGTTTTCAGCTGCAGGCTCGGTCCAGAAAGACTTCCGGGAGGAACCAAGAGCTGGGCAGGTAAGTTGGAGCGCTCGGGGATGTAGGTGCACCTCAGGTTCTTTTCTTCAGGGCGCAGGGCGGCTGGATGCAGAGGTGTCTTCTTAGGTTGGATTTCACCTTACCGGGCCACTCGCAGTTGGGGGGTCGCCATGCAGAGGCTGCAGGCTACGTGGGGAGTCCTGGAGGGGTCAACCCACGGTGAACTCGGACTCTGGCACGGTGGGGGACCTTGCTGGGACTGGTGGGCCACTCAAACTCAGGCCGTAGGTGACGGGTGCAGTGCTAGTTCCAGGAGTCGGGTTTCTTTGTCCTCAGCAGGCTCAGAGTCTGTTTTCTCTGTTTCTTTTGAACAGGGCTGCTGTTCACAGGAGATCCGGTCTTTGTTGAAGGCAGTCAGTCCTCCCAGAGGTTCTGGAGTTTGCTGGCTGCAGGACAAGATGATTTTTGGCGCAGGATCTCTGGAAACTGCAGATGAGCCGGTAGGGCTAGGGCCAAGTCAGTTGTTTTCTGCAGTCTCCTCTGCTGGGCGTCTTCTTTCGTTCCTTTTCTTCTTAGGTTGCGGGAATCTGCTTTCTTGGTTCAGGGCTTCCCCCTAAATACTGTATTTAGGGGGCGTTTTAGGGGTCTTAAGGTCAGTAGCCAATGGACTACTGACTTTAGGGTGACTACACCATTGTTGTGCTCACCCCACGTGGGGCAGTGAGCACAATCCCTAAACCTGATTGGGGAGTGCCTGCCATCTGCAAGATGGTGATCACTGAAGAGAGGGCTTCACCTCGCCTCCTCCACCTGAGGGGTGGAGTTGGCAGAGGTGGGCACACCTTCTGGGCTGGCTAGTTTTTCCCGCCTGTCTTCCCACTGAAAAGGAGGAGAGACAGGATGGGGTCCTGCTCCTGCTAGCAGGAGAGGCTGGGGCTCGCATTACAAAGGCTGCCAGGCCTTTGAAGCTCCCCTGTCACAGATGGCTCTTCCTGGCCTGGGGAGATGTGAACACCTCCGCCCAAGAAAGGCTTTGTTTCTGGGTTCAGGGAGCGAAGGCTACCACCCTAGGGGTCAAGAAACATGTCTTGTGGTGGCAGGCTGGTGTTTACGAGTCAGGAAACCCACCAGAGGCTGATCATTTTTCAGGGGGCATCTCTAAGATACCCTCTGTGTCCATTTTTCATTAAATTCCTCACTGGCATCAGTGTGGGTTTAATGTGCTGAGAAGTTTGATACCAAACTTCTAAGTTTTCAGTGTAGCCATTGTGGTGCTGTGGAGTTCGTAATGACAAGCTACCAGCAACATATAGTCTTAATGGCAGCACTGCACTTACAATGTCTAAGAATGGAGACATTGTAGGGGTACAGGGCTCATGCACCTGTACCCTCACTACTGGTATAGGGCACCCAGCTAGAGGGGTGACTGATCTATGCCAGGGCAGTGGGTTGTAGGCATGGCACACAGGGATGTGTGCCATGTCGACTCTTCACTTTGTTCTGCACAAAACACGCATCCTGTAAAGGCAGTGTGTGTGTGTGTGTGTGTGTGTGTGTGTGTGTGTAAAGGTACAGGGCTTCTAAGGGTGGCACAGTAAGTGCTGCAGTCTTTAGAGGTCTTTCCTGGTATCAGTGCCCTGGGTACCTGTGGTACCATTTACCAGGGGCTGACCTGTGGCCAGAGATGCCAATTGGGTTAGGTTTGGGGAAAGAACACAGGCCCTGGGAGCCTGATTGGCTGGGACCCAGGGCACATCAAGTCAAAGTGCATCAGTAGTCTGGTAAAAAATGGGGGGTTTACTGCAACAGAAATCCACTTTCCTACACCCATTGCTTAGCAATTGATTGTTTTTGTTCTTGTACCTATGCGCATATGTCTAGGGGTCCCCAATTACCACACTAACCAAGGCTTATGCTGTGACAAATATGAAAAACTGCATTCAAGAGAAAAGCAGAAAATAACATGGAGCTGCTCTGAACATGACGGAACGTTTATTATGGCGAATGTTCGTCTGTCTGTTATACTGCGCTGTTGCCTGGAGTCTCAATTAAAAAGATCAAGTGGAACAGAGATATCCAAAGGTGACACCATCTGCTCTGGATTCGATAAACTTTGTGCTCCTACTCTTTGCGGCTTCCCTTTTAACCTCTCCCTCCGTCAGCATAACCCAGGGTAGTTCACATTTTTGATTCTATGATTCACGGTGGTTCAGTTTGTCCCAGTCCTATATGTCCCACTTTCTGTTTAATAGTTTTAACTATACCCTGATATCATATTTCCTCTTTTTCTAAGGCAATACTTGATCCATGCAATAAAATCATGGATAAGCACACTAAGTATTGTAAAAAGCGGTGCCTTTTATTTATGTTTTTAAAACCTGCAAGAGGCGTTCACGCACCGCTTGCAGGTTTTCAGAACACATAAATAGAAGGCATTGCCATTTACAATGCCAATAGCTCAAACTCTCGCAAATGCAAGACCTATTGCATTGCAAATGCTTGTTCACTTTGTTGACGGTGCTCGAACAGGTGTGCGCGCAGGTAGGGCACTCTTCGCTTGGTTTCAGCTCTTCCTCCTATATTGGGCGAGACTGTCACCTTTGCGAGCCCGCCTACGCTGTAATAGCGGAGCACCACAAGAGGGAGCTATAGGCTTGGTGGGCGCTCCAGCTTCTTTTGCATCTCGTTTTTCTCTCTCCTGATGGTCAAGATGAGTAGTGTTGCACTTAAAGCCTGCCCCAGGGCCCCATATCGGGATCTCCTTTCAGGTTTTTCACTAACTGTACTTGGTTGGCGGGACTATGCGCTAGTCGATGGGTCACCACAGGGCTTTGCTATTTAGTCTTGAAGCCCATTGATACACATGAGGTGTTTCATTGATAGATTCCTGCTACCCACAGGCCTTTCCTTGCCAGTTTAAAGATATTTTACATGCCCTGATCAGCAATGGCAGGTCCCAGGGCGGGGACCTCTCCGGGATTGGTGCAGAACAGTGCCTCTTTGCAATGGATGATGACTTTGCGGATACAGTGGATGCCAGATTACAGAGGACTATGTCCATTGTTCTTAAGCTTGTGAGCAGGCAGATACTATAAGTGGCTGCTCAGGGCAGCATGAACCTCTCAATGGGGGACATTGTGGATCCTTTGAGACCATAGGAGACATCCATGACAGGTTATAAGGGCAGGTCTAAAGATGTAGTGGGGGTCAAAACCCCATGTTCCCCTTCCACAGATGCCTTTGAACGGCACTGACAAGCATTCCTGAAATGCTGAGCCCTTAGCCCGGTACAATCTAGGATTCTTGCCAACCTGGGCTTACCCCCATCGACGAACAAGGCGTAACCCTCGGAAGGGATGGGGATGATGGGGAAGATTTAGGTAACCCGTGCCAGGATGAGGACTCGGACAATGAGCCAGAGCCTAGTAGACCTTGCAGATTGAAAGGTGGTCTCAAGCATCCCAGGTTGGATAGCCTCACTAATGAAGGAGCTTTTGGGGTCAATGTGATGGAGGGCATGCTAAATCCGGATGATATTTATCATCCATGTTCTGCTTACTGGGTCCCGGGACCTAGAGTAGCCCAGCACTTTGTCAATTGAAACAAAAAGCTCTTGGACAAAGAGGTCAGAGGATGCCTGCGGGCTGATTGGCCTCGTCCATGCCTAGGTGGAAAGGTCACTTTAACACTAGAAATTGATTATTGACAAATTTGCCTAGGACCCAAAGAAGGAGACTGACTGTAACTAGAAAATCTGCCAGAATAAATTGTTAGATATCCTGGGTCCTTTAACAAAAATATTGGATATGGCAGGGAAGGCCAAAGATACTGGCAACCTTATTAGTAGTAGTAGAAATATCTTTATTTGATTTTTTTAAAACCATAAAAGCTCATCAAATTATACAGGCATGAACAATAGTATCAAGTCACCCGTTCTGAAAGTAATATTGATAGTGCTCATGTACATAAATTGTTCCACATATATTTTGAATGGGAATGTCCCTATCCTCTAAGAAAAGTGCACAATGCAAGGCAGCTTGCCCGAGATTTGTCACAGCTGATGTCAACATTGTATCATTTAAACTAAAGAAAATACTAAGTAAAGTGTCATGTGCAACGATTTCCTCAAGCCCATTACTAAAAACATTGCAAGGCTAGGTTAATTCATCCAATAATTAAAACTTCATAAAAGCTTCCTATCATTTAAATCTGTTGCAATCTATTAAAACTATTCCACAATGATAAGCAACATATAGAATCAGATTCATTTCAGTGAATTAATACTCATTTCAATGGCTATTGGATAATTTCAACATCCTGGTTCTTGGTCTCCAACCACTTAGGAGATATCTGGACATAGTAAAAAAATTCACCACTCAGTGGAGTCACTTTTTAAAATCTTAATAATATCTTTTAAGCAGTTTTCAGCTAGAATTCGGCATATCAGAATAAACCAAATGTTTCTAATCTGTGTACTTTGGATAGAAGAACAATAAATGTTTTTTGGTTTCATGTTCGCCCATGCATGAGGTTCAGACGGACAAAATGTTAACACCCTTCCATTTTCTACAGAATACATTGACTGGCAGAATGCTGTACCTAAGCTACAGATATAAAGATTTTGCTAATGGAGGTTCTATACAGTTCAAATATTTCTCTAAGTGCATGTTGTCTTTAAAATCCAGAAACCTACTTCCTAACTCCTCTGTAGTTCCTTTGTTATCCATATCCCGTTACCATAGAGCCAATATCTCTTTTCAAGGATGGGCAAGGTTTTTTTTGTATACCACTGGGATTAGTCCAAAGCTCACTCATACCCAATTTATACAACCAACTCCTTATAAATTCAGTCACGGTATGCTCTCTCTAGTATCTGGTGTCAACACATCAAGTAGTAATTCTCTCCTGGGGAGTGGTGATTGATTTGAACAGACGCAAATCTAATGTGCAAGGGGCCTGAAAGCGATCACGCTTGCTAAATTTTTTAGGCCCAGGTGCAAGCGCATAGGGGTCAGGGGGGCATTTCGAGGGGGTTCCAGGACCGATCTCATAAAATAATTTTCGTCTCTTTCAATAGACCCTACATTATTCTGGCCCCATGACTCCACACCATACAATGCGGATCCAATGCCCTTCGTTTGATACACTTGGATTACTGGGGCAACTGGTCAATAAATTTAATTTCTCAATTTTTTAACTAAACTAGAGCTTACATGTTGGAGTGAGAGTTTGCTTTTTGCGATTTGTGAGGCGCATGATAATGAATTTGTCTGGTTAAACCCCCAGATAGTCGAATTACTTCACCTGCTCTAGTAAAGTGGAACCCAGCTTTATCACACTCTGTGAGAAAGTGGCTCTGTATATACTGTTCCCAAATAGGTACAGTGTGTACAGAGTCCACAGTCCCCAGAGGTTTGGCAGAGGTTAAAGTTAGATATAACCTTACTCTCTAAAGTGGTAGCTTGGTCGAGCAGTAAGTCACTATCAGAGGACAGTGTAAAGCATTTGTTGTACACACTCAGTCAGCAAAGGGTCTCACACACTCAAGAACTGAACTCTAGGCCAATAGTTTATATAAAAAATATATGGTTGTTATATTTTAGAACCAACAATAGGTATCAAAATATACTTTCTCAGAATTAGATGCTTTAGTTAACTACTTTGCAGATAATAGTTACAGATTTGTTGCAATAGGCAACACAATTTCAAACACAAAAATACATTGAGTTCAATGGGAATTTTAAGTTATGTACGATTGATTACTTTCAGGATTACTTTTCTAACTCGAGGACTGGGTCCTAGATTCAGTCCTGGGACAGTTCTTGGAAACAAGTGAGTAAATGTGTTTTAGTTACTGTTGT
The DNA here is from genome assembly GCF_964204655.1 of Triturus cristatus. Classification (NCBI taxonomy): domain Eukaryota; kingdom Metazoa; phylum Chordata; class Amphibia; order Caudata; family Salamandridae; genus Triturus; species Triturus cristatus. The sequence continues at coordinate 1,300,697,917 of NC_140590.1, read as the reverse complement.
GATTTTTAAGCAATATTTTGATATTTTAAAAGTTGACACTTAGAAACTTTTTTGAATCAAATTACCAATGTTATCCTATGGAAGGATATTCACTTAGCAGGTAAGTGGGGTTATGGTTACTTAATCTAGGTCAGTGTTGGATCCTAGATGCACCACTAGTGTACCACCTGTAAGCAGGTGAGAAACTGCGTTTAAGTTACACAGGCAATTGTTAAGGATTATTTATACGTTTACAAAATCGACACTTAGAAGAAATTTCACAGAAAAACAGTCAATGGTTTCCTATGGAGGAAACTTCAAGTTACGAGTACAGTATGTTCTCATTACTTTTGTAGTCCAGTGCTGGGCTCCTCGGCTCAGTACTGGGACATCTATCTAAAACAGGTAAGTAATTGCGTTTTCACAGTTGCTACGATTTTTAAAGAATATTTGTAGTTTGCAAAAATCGACACAAGAAATTTCACAGAAAAACAGTCAATGGTTTCCTATGGGAGAAAATTGAGTTAATGGTAAGTACGGTTGTAAGTACTTTTCAGGGGCAGTGCTGGGCACCAAGATCCAGCACTGGGATCTCTCCTAATAGCAGGTGAGTATTTCCGTTTTCGTTACTCGGTTGATTTTACGTGAATATTTTAAAGTTTAGAAACTCCACACTTAGAAGAAATTTCAGTTGAAGCCAGTCAATGTTACCCTATGGAACTAAAGGGTGTTATCGGCTTTTGGGTAAGTACTCGACTGGCAGAGTTAAGGTTCTGGGCATAGACTCAGGGGTCTCCCAGTGTCAGGTAAGTACAGTTGTTACACCCTCAGCGGCACAGGGGCAGCCGGGTGCAGAGTGAGTTAGGCCCAATGTTATCCTACGGGAGGCAGGGGGGCCTTGGTTGGTGGCTGCTGACTAGAAGGCCACACAGCTGTGGGAACTGGGCTCCTGGTCACTTGCTCAGGGCAAATAGGGAAATAGGTAGGAGTAGAAGTTGCAATGTCAGGGCCACTTGGGCGGCTGGGTGCAGGGTGCTTTTGAGCCTTCGGGCGCTCAATGGATTTCAATGGGAAAGCTCAAGGACGAACAAAGGCTGCAAGCTCGGGGACGAAGATTCTTCAGGTGCCACCACCACTTCGAGAAGTAAGTTGGGTAGTTGGAGGATAGGTAGGTACCCAGGAGTCGGGCACAGGGGACCGCAGGGCGCTGGGTGCAGGGGTGCCATTTGATGTCAGGAAATCTTACCCTCTGTTGATCGCGGTTGAGGGGGTCCCTGGTTCTGAGGCTGCAGGCGTCATCAGGAGCGTCAAGGTAGGTCCTTGGGTGCCGGATTCGGGGTCACAGTTGCCGGGGGGACGTCCTCGGGGTCTTTGTCCACTCCGGCACAGCCCAGGCTTGGCGGGTGCAGAGCGTGCAGGGTTCGCGGTTTCGGGGTGATGACAGGGGTTAGAAACTTGCTTTCAGCAGAGCCACTGCTCGTGGGAGTCCCAGGTGCTCAGAGTCACAAGGTAGCCAGGTCCTCCGGGGTTTGTGAGGTTGCTGGCCACAGGAAGTGCCGGGATTCAGCAGGAGCAGGTTCGAGGGTCGACAGGCCGGTAGGGCTGTGGCCAAAGCAATTGGTGTCTTCCTCTTCTTAGCAGCTGCACGGCAAGTCTTCTTTCTTCTTGTTCTTCTTTGCTATTTTAGAATCTGGAATCTGAGGAAGGAAGGTTCAGGGTGCCCCTAAATACTAAATTTAGGGGTGTTACAGGTAGGTAAAGGGCAGGGACCACTGGGTCCCTGTCTTGGGGTGGGTACACCCCCTATCCTGCCACTCTCCTGTGGGAGGGGGGCAGTGGCCTAGTCCAGATTGGGTAGGGCTCCCCATCTTCAAGATGGCGAGGGCCCAGAGATGTGCTTCACCTCGCCTCCCCCACCTGAGGGGTGGGGTTGGCAGGGCTGGCACATTCCCTGTCCATACTTGGAGTTTCCGGCCAGTCTTCCCGCCAGAGTGGGGGTCAGAACCGGTGGGGGCCAGTTGCTGAGTACAGCAAGTGGCCTGGAGAAGCTCACAAAGGTGGCATGCCTTTGAAGCTTCCCCCTGCCCATCCTGGGGGAGGAGACCTAGCACCTGGCCCAGGATGTGCATTGTTGCAGGCCCAGAAGAGTAGGGGGCTCTCCACCCAGGGGCCCAGCAACATTTCTGCTGTGTGGCAGCCTAGGCAGCCTCTCAGACAAGACATGGATTGTAGGTTAGGTTTCAGGGGGCATCTCTAAGATGCCCTCTGTAGTGCTTTTTACATTAAATCTCACACTGGCATCAGTGCGGGTTTAATGTGCTGAGAAGTTTGATACCAAACTTCTCAGTCTTCAGTGTTGCCATTATCCCCTATCCTGCCTCTCTCCTGTGGGAGGGGGGCAGTAGCCTAGTCCTGATTGGGTAGGGCTTCCCATCTTCAAGATTGCGAGAGCACGGAGATGTGCTTCACCTCGCCTCCCCCACCTGAGGGGTGGGGTGGGCAGGCTGGCACATCCCCTGTCCTTGTATGGGGTTTCCGGCCAAGCTTCCCGCCAGAGTGGGGGGTTGCAGTGGCCTGGGGAAACTCCAAGAGACGGCATGCCTTTGAAGCTTCCCTTTGCTCATCCTGGGGGAGGAGATTTATCACCTCACCCAGGATGTGCATTGTTGCAGGCCCGGGAGAGCAGGGGCTCCCCCACCCAGGGGTCCAGCAACGTGTCTGCTGTGTGGCAGCCTGGGCAGCCTCAGAGCAGACATGGATTGTAGGTTAGTTGTAAGGGGGCATCTCTAAGATGCCCTCTGGGGTGCTTGATACATTAAATCCCACACTGGCATCAGGGTGGGTTTAATGTGCTGAGAAGTTTGATACCAAACTTCCCAGTCTTTAGTGTTGCCATTATGGTGCTGTGGGGCTCGTGTTTGACGAGCTCTCAGCACCATGTACTCTTAAATGGCAGCACTGCACTTACAGTGCCCAGGAATGGACCTGGGTACTGTAGGGGCACAGGGCTCCTGTGCCCACACCATGGGCATAAGGCACCCAGCCAGAGGGGTGGCTGATATATGCCATGGCAGTGTAGGTAATGGGCATGGCACACAGAGATGTGTGCCATGTCGACTCTTTGTTTTGTCTTGTACCCAGACACTCAGCCTGCAATGGCAGTGTGTTTGTGTTAGGGTACAGGGCTTCTAAGGGTGGCACAATAAGCGCTGCAGCCCTTAGAGGCCTTCCCTGGTCACAAGGCCCTGGGTACCTAGGGTACCATTTACCAGGGGCTGACATGTGGCCAGGGTTTGCTAATTTGGGTTTTAGGGAAGGAACATAGGCCCTGGGCACCTGAATGGCAGGAGTCCTGGGCACACTCAGTCAAAGTACATTCAGCAATTCAGCAAAAAGTGGGGGCATACCATGCAAGAAAGATGGCACTTTCTCACACGCCCTAAAGAACTTATGTGGGTTAAATACCATGAATTTAGTTTTCATGGCAGTGATTTCCAGTCTGATTTCCCCACATGCTGCCGCAAACCGATCCACTAGATTTTGAAGCCCCATCGGGGTCCTGGAAATAAGTAGGGTATCATCGGCAAAAAGCAATGATGCTTCTACTTGACCAGCAAGCTTAGGGGGATCACCTCTGCAGTCGGTTAGTGATTCTATCAGTGCATTAGTGTAAAGGGTGAACAGAGTGGGTGCAGGTACACATCCTTGACACATGCCTTTGTTCACCCAGATCCAATCAGTCAACCTGCCCTCCCTCCCCCTTCTAACTTGAGCAGAGTTATCCTTGTGAAGTCTTATGTTTATTTGCAGTAAATAACTCAGGACCCCCTTCTTATTCATGGCTGCCCAAAGTTTCTCACGGGGACTAGATCGAATGCGGCACGCAGGTCCACAAACACAACATATACGTGTTCCCTTTTGATTGTCACATATTTCCAGAGAATCATTAAAAGATGGGACAGTTGGTCTATGGTATTCGAATTTTCTCTAAAACCTGCCTGCAGGGGTGACAATATATTCCCTTCTCTCATCCGGTCTAAAAGCCTCTCCAGGAGATGCCTCCAGAATAATTTCTGTGCAATATCAATCAGGCCGATAGGCCTGTAATTCGCTGAGTTACTTTTGTCCCACATTTTTAAATATAGGAACTACCTCTGAACCTAACCAAGAATCTGGTATGTCTGCTCTCTTTAGGATGGCACTGAAGCTGTGATTGAGAATCACTCCCCAGATCTCAGGTTTCGAGAGATAAAGATCACCCAGAATTCTGTAGAGACCTGCTGCTTTACCCCACCGTAGTGTGGCAATAGCCCCCTGACTTACTTCTATGGAAAAAATAATTAGATCTGTTTCCAGTTCTGTGTCAGTGGAGAGACTAAGAGGCGTCTCATTGGTCACTGGTCTAATATCCATCGGCCCCGGGTGTAACAAACGAAAATGATTAACCCAAGTCCGTGGCTGTATGTGAAAGTCTTCCTCTGCAGTTACATTTTTGGATCCTTTGGCTATCAAATGTCAAAACTGTTTACTATTTTTGGCGTGCCCTCAAGCAAGTAGGTCTCTCCAAAATCCTTCATGCCACTTCCTTTTTGCCTCAATTTGGAAAGCTTTATAAAATTTCCTTTTTGTGGGTACCATAGTCCTCAAACCAGTTTTAATAGCCCCCATCACTTCTAGTCATGCTATCTTGCAACTCTCATCATACCACTCATTCTTGCTATTACCCGTTACCTTGCCCTTACCTTTCGTATAAAATCTTTTTTATCTGGCCAAATAAACGCATGAATATATCCGACATGGCTTGCACCTCCGATCTACAGGTATTTAGATCCACTAGTGAATGAGCTCATATAATGTAGATTTAAGCCAGTGTCAGTGCTCCCTTCAATCGCGGACCACTTAACCCTCCTTCTAAGAATGGTTTGGTTTAGCAAGCTCCCTTCAGGGAGCGGATGGCGGGGAATAAACACATCAAACAGTTCTAGTGTTAGGGAGTTATGATCGCGGTCTGGTCTCTCAGTAGCCCACATATCAAATAGCTTGCACCAGAGGAGTACATTGAGCAGGATATAAGTCAATCATCGTTTTACAAGTGGCTCTTTTATACGTGTGACATGTATCTTGGTCCGAGTTAGAGCGTCCGTTACCTGCCTTCAACCCATATTTCAGAGTGAGAGAAGCAACTTGAAATGCTGCCTTCACATTCTGGACAGGCCCTGCTTGTCTCAGGTGTGGGATGCCCAATTCAGCATTCCCTTCATCTGTGACATTCATGATTGCCTCGAGGATTTCAAAAATTACATTCAGATCCCCTGCAAGAACTATATTGTGAGAGTCCCCTTCTCTTTCCAGGAACTCATGAAGGACCGGTATAGTAGGGGCGTCCTGATGACGGGAGAGAAATCTATTATAGATGTTAACGAAGGGCACTGATCTATTACTAGAAGTACCTTTGATGTTCAGGGCTAGTAGATTACTAGAATGTATATCATACTTTTTAATGTTAACACACAAATAAGTTTTAGTCCAAATAATAAGGATCCCAGCAGGACGACCCTTGGGTGACGTACTGCTTTGACACTATAATTGCTAAAGCCCACTCTATACATTTTATCAGTGGCCCATGTCTCATGAAAGAGGAATTTATCATAACTGTCGACAAACGTCCCCCACTCCTCGTATACAACCTTGGGCCTGAGGCCTGCTAAGTTCTAAGACAAAAGCCTCAGTTTCTTAGCAGGCTCTGAGAGTACGGAAGATTGCCTTTCCTCGTCCCTGATCAAATTAGTCATAATGAGTGGTACAGTCCACTGGTACAAGGGACTGCCCTCCCACATCATTAGTCACACTGACCCGATAGTTTGTACTAAATCAATAAGTGTACGAAAGTAAGGGCCTTCCTCCATCAAACTGGTCGGGGCACAGCGGGATAGCAATGCCTGCGCATGTCAAATGTGACCTGCCACAATATCTGTCTGCCACTTTTGTGTTTTATTATGGGTATTACTCAATTGACAAACCATTGGACTCCCACTTTTTGGATCAGATACCAGCACCTTACTTGGAGAATGTTTAAACTGGATCATAGATCCATTGGGTGGTAAAGTGCGCAGGTCCAAGTTGACCAGACCATCCACTATATCCCTATTAACCAATTCCAATATAATGTAATCGTGTTCCTTACTTATGGAGCAGTGGTTTGCAGTTATTATTTCTGATCATATAATTGAACGGCATTGCATAACCTGTCTTATCCAGTGGATTACTTTATTGATCCAAGCTTCACTTGATTCTCCTGATGCACATGCCAGTTTAGGCACGTTTGTCATAAAAACCTGATTTCTGCTCCCTCTGGACAATTTCAAAGGGCTAGAGCGTCTATCCCCATACCAGGGCCTGGTAATCTCATCTTCGCATTGTCTATCAACCTGTGGGTTTAGAAGAGACACCCCTTTTGAAGCTGTCTTAGGAGGAAGTACCAACTTTGCTTTCCTATTCATCATACACTGATCAAGAAAACTGCCATGGGCCCGGGGCCAGAATTCGAATTGGCAGATGTTGTACCCTTTTTTTTTTTTTTTTAATATTTTTTTATTATTTTCTGTCCAACATCGCAATGCAACCCCCCAACAGCCTCAGTCCTCCACCGGAGAGTGTCACCCTTGATATTTCAGGCATTTGAACATAAGAAAAAACACCCTTCCCGCGTGGGCTCCCCCCACCCTCTCCCTCCCTCAGCCCATGTCAGTGTGCCCCCTTCTGCCTGTCCTCCTCCTGTTGAGACCCCACCTTCCTATGAATCATGTACAGCTACCTAGACCGTTCCCTGGAAGCTCGGGTTGTCCCCCCATGTCTAGCCACGGCTCGTGTGTCCACCTCTCCCCATGGCTTCCCTCCTACTCCCCACTTGCCGCTTCCTCCCCTCGATCGGATGTGTTCCCATCTCCTCCCGTGTCAGACATCAGCCCCTGAAGTTCCACCACCAACGCCTCCCATGCACGGGCCGTCGCCAATGCCTTATCGTCATCCCTCCTAAGTGCTAGCTGCAACCGGAGTGTGCCCTCTGCTCCTGCCCATCTCGCAAATGCCGTCCTCCACCCCAGAAAGCTAGACCCCCCCGTGATTTCCAATGCATGGTTAGTTCCCTCTTGGCCATAATCAACCCCAAGTCGTAAAACTTACTGGTAATCTTCGTTCGGCGGGTATGGGGAAACCAGAGCAACAGGCAGGCCCCCATTTCCGGGGCAATATCGCGGTCTGTCACCTGATTCAGGCAGTCTATAACATCATCCCAATAGTCACCCAACTTCGCGCAGGACCAAAACATACGTTGAAAATCAGCCCCCTCTCCCCCACAACTTGGGCACTGAGAATGCGCGCCCCCAAAGTATTGCAATATCTTAACTGGCGTCAGATAGGCCCTGTGTAGTGTAAAAAACTGAACCAGCTGAAACCGGGCATTACGCGTTCCCTTCCAGGCCCGCCGCACCAGCGTGGACCATGTCGACTCGGGGATGGGCTTCCCGAGGTCCACCTCCCACCTATCCCTCAACGCGTCTAAGGGCCGCAGGCATGCTGTCGACAGCCTGCGATAGAGGCAGGTAATAGCCTTGGATGTCCCTGCCGCCATAACTACGTATTGGCAGCCCGCGGCGACCGGCGGCTCCGAGAGCCCCATACTCAAATGCCTCTGAAGGCCCGCTACGAGGGCTGCATGAAGTAAATAGTCTCCCCGCGGGAGCCCATAAGAGTCCTGCAAGTCCTGAAAGGGCAACAGCACCCCCTCCTTAAACAAATCCCTCACTACTTGTATGCCCAGCTCCTCCCAAACAGCTAGTCCCGACCAATCGCCCCCATGGGGGAGCGCCGTACACATACCCAAGGGGATCTCTGGGGCATATGGGTGAACTATGGCGGCCCTCTTCTGACATCGATTCCAGCACTGCCTGAGGGTGCGCTCCTCCAGAGTGAGATGAGCAAGGTCCATCCACTGCTGGAGTACTATGAAAGCGATCACATGATGAGGAATCAACCTGCCCTGCGGGCCCTCTGGGCCTCTATACTCCCTAGCCACCGCCTGTGTGAGCCATTGGAGCTGCGCCGCCAGATAGTACCATTCAAAATCCGGAGCTGCCAGGCCCCCCTCCGCTCTCGGCTGCCGCAATGTGGTCAAAGCCACCCGCCGCCGTCCCGAGCCCCATATGAAGCCCGTCGACAGTGCACGAAGCCGCTCAAAAAACGATGCCGGTATCCAGATGGGCAAGGTGCGAAAAAAGTATAGGAGGTGCGGTAGCGCCACCATCTTCAACAGCGCCACCCTCCCCGCACACGAAAGTGGGAGCGTACTCCAAAAACCTATGCTGCCACGCAAGCCCCGAATGGCTCTGCCGATATTCCCTTCCAGCAGATCAGGCTGGGTGTGGTAAATATTAACCCCCAAATAGCGCAGACATTGACCCTCCCATTGTATCGCTCCCAGCGAGTGGGGGGCCTGTCCCTCGGGTAACAACGGGAACAAGCATGTCTTGCCCCAGTTGACTTTGAGCCCCGACAAACGACCAAAGACCCCCAATAAGTTGGTCGCCCCACGTAATGCGCCATCTGCATCTGCCAAAAAGATCAGCAGATCATCCGCGTAAAGGGAGATATAGTGGGCCTCCCCCCTCAGCTGTACTCCAGCGTAGGAGCGCCCCAGTCGGGCATGCGCCGCCAACGGTTCAATTGCCAGGGCGAACAACAATGGGGACAGCGAGCAGCCCTGCCTCGTCCCACGCCGTACCCGGTAGGGGGCTGAGATGGTCGCCCCCGTCTTCACGCGGGCCGTGGCATCATTATAGAGCAAGGTGGTCCAGCGTACAAAGCCATCCCCCAGGCCAAATGCTTGCAACACTCGATATAGATATGCCACTCTACACTGTCAAAGGCCTTTTCTATGTCGACCGAAAGCGTTAGGGCCTCTGGATATTCGTCCCGATCCACCTCCATCACCCGCAGTAAACGCCGAACGGAGGTGGCCGTGTTACGCCGGGGAATAAAGCCCGCCTGGTCCGGATGAATCAGGGCAGTCATGTGGGTCAACAGAAGCGATGCTAATATTTTACTCAGGATTTTGTAGTCCACCGTCAACATGGAGAGCGGGCGGTATGCCGCGCGAGCACTAGCATCTCCCCCGGTTTTCAGCAAAGGTACCACAATCGCCTCCCGTGTTGTACCCTTTGAAGCAAACCTCCCCAATTTTAGAGCAGAAGGACTCTTTGCTTTTACAGCACTGCGTGGGGTCACGGCAAGTTTAATGGGCCATTAAAAGAGTTTCTAGAATGTGTGTTGATCCGTGGACTGCTGGTTCCACGCCCATCGTCCTCCCGTTACTATGATACTGAGGATTATTGCCCACTACATTTCCTCTGCTTGTGCCCGGGTGGTTCTACTTAATTGATCTGTGAGGATACCTACAGTCATTCTCAGTGAAAGCACCTCTGAAACGAATTGCTTAACAGTTAATTTGAGCTCACTGTGTATTCGGTATCCATTCCCCTTCTTAGCCTCCTCCTTAGAAGTTGAATGAGTGATTGCATTGTCGCTATTTCGCCCACTGACAGTGTCTTCGATTTGATAGTTTGCAAGGGGGGTCAAATCTATTGGCACATACGATATCCAGAGTCACAGTTTACTCAGCATTAGAATTAATTGGGGCAGCATCAGATGGTACTGTTGTAGAGTTGTACCCCAACGGCTTGTTATTAGTTGTGTCTAATTGCAATAAAGGGCCAGAAAAATATAGAGAGATGCACCCACGCACTTGGACCAGGCGTGTTCCGGGCATGCTAATAAATGGGGGTGTGGTCGCATGAGGCCACTTGCCAACCAACTGTTACACTGGGTAGAAGTGTGGTTAATTCATCCTGACTGTTTGCCTATGCAATATAGGCCTAGGCACCCCGCAGACAACCCCACAACACTGGCGACGAGTGCAGAGCCAGACCCGCGCTCCTGCACGATCACCGTGGAGCTGGCGTCACACTTCGACATCGCGCACACGGCCTGCGCATCGAGGAAGGGCGAGAGTTGCTGCCTGCATTTGCCGGTCTACACTGACTTTGGGATCCAAGGAGGAGGTGCCCGTGCTCCTGGTGATGCGCCTTGGCAATCGGCTGCTGCCGGTAAGAGCGCGACCCCCACTGTTGCTGGAGGATTGCCCCTGCATGCGCAAGATGCATGGCCACGCCCAAAGGAGCAGTTCGACGCCCCCCACAAGTGAGAGACTGGCATTGGGCACCACACCCCCAGGAGAAAGAAGGACACACAAGCTCTGTGTCTGGGGGCACCAGGGCGACACGATACACCCCAACTGGGTGCAGCCAACAGCACAACAAATTTAGGGGGAAAACATAAGGGACGCTGTCCCACACAGGACCCCGGCCCCTCACGTTTCGCTGCATTGGCAAGCCTGAAGCTAAGGATCGTGCTTGAGCCACTGGCCAAAACCCACACGGTCTATTAGACCACCACCACACAAGAGCGGCATTCCAGGAGAATAATATGGTGGACCCCTATCCCAATGCCAAACAGCTACCTGCCTGTGTGATCACGCAACACGCCCCACGAGGGGTGCTACCCCCGTTCAGTGAATCTGCATCTCCACGATGGAAGACATGGCTAGGACAATTAGAGAAATAATTTGTAGCGACAAGGGAGACAGACGGAGTGATAAAACGTTTGCTTTTGCTCCACTGCGTAGGAGAAGAGGTGTACCTCTTTGCATATGGGAGTGACTCACCCCTGCCGCTGCGTGGGAAAATGAAGATGACCATGCCAATCCGGTCAAAAGACAATGAAATCATCACAGTCGTCCATATCATTGACCAGGAGGCTGACACACTGATCAGGATCCACGCAGCCGAGGACCTAGGGCTGGTGATGTTCACAAGAAAAGTACAAGCGAACCAGACCGAAGGGCTGCTGGGCCAGTTCACCGACCTCTTCAATAAGGCCCCAGTGAAGCTCCACATCGACCAGGCAGTCGCCCCAATGGCTCTACGCCACAGACGGATCCTTTTCCATCTACGAACGCTTGTTGAGCAGGAGCTTTAAAATCTTGAAGACCAAGGGGTCATCGAGAAGGTATCAGGATTGACGCCGTGGGTGTCACCCATGGTCATAGCAGAGAAGCCACAGCAGCCAGGAAAGATTCGATTATGTATCGACATATGCCTCCCAACAAGGCAATCCGTAGAGAACGCCACATCACACCAACAATGGACGACATAGGGGCCGATGTTAATGGGTCGCGGTGGTTTTCAAAGTTGTACCTGAATGCAGGGGCTGCGATGATACAAGCGCCTTAATTTCGGAATATCCTCAGCAGCGGAAGTGTTCCAGAATGCAGTGCGGGAGATACTGACAGGTCTACCTGGGGTGCTGAACGTAATTGACGATATCCTCATCCACTCCGCCACCGCAGATGAGCACTACCAGCACCTAAGGGCCACGTTGACACAGCTACAGGAGCATGGCGTCACCCTACACAGAGGAAAGTGTCTCTTTTTCCTGAGAGAGATAGAATTCTTCGGCTACCTCTTTAATCAGGAGGGAATACAGGTAGGCCCACGAAAGTCCCAAGCCATAAAGGATGCACCATCCCCCCTCAACAGAGTCGGAGGTCAAAAGCTTCCTGGAATGGCCACGTTCTGTGGCCGATTCATCGTGGATTTAGCCACCATAGCAGAACCCGTCCGGAACCTCACTCGCGCTGTCGCCACATGAAAGTGGTAACATCAAGAAAAGTGGGCGTTCCTGGAATCGGGAGCTGCAGGGGACAAATTCACTATGGGTCCCAGTCAAAATTTAAATATGGACCCATGCCCCGATGCTGAAGGATATGGAGCTGTCACAAGTAAACTGGATCAAAACGAGAGTTGCCTTAAATGCAAGGCAGGTAGGGAGAACCACGCCCATGCTCCTTCAGAGATGCAAATACACCCCTCGGGGAAAATACCCAACTAGCTAATGATGCAAGCTCCGAAGAATCAGACTCGGATTTGTACGAAACAGGTGTTTCCATTTCCAGCGAGCCAAGCGAGGAGAGTGAAGCTAGCGAAGATCCTAAATCTGAAGGTCCAATTCCGGAGGCATTGGACTTCATGGATCTAAAAATATGAATGAATCAGGACAAGACATAACACCTAGAAAAAAGATTGAAAAGAAAAGAACTAGAAACAAGAGGCCATCTAAATTAATCTACGAGGAAACAACAGATCCGGGAAGTAATACGGAGCAAACCTCAAGCAGAGCTAAATCGACTCGCAAGAGCCCCCATCCAACATCAAAAGCCGAACCTGAACGGAGGCAGAACATCATGAACGAACCTGAAGAAGAAGGGGGGCAAATGCGAAAGAAATATGGCAGTGGATCGCGACCACCAACAGAGCCCTCGTTGAGGGAAGTCCTCAACTCAATCAAAATCTTTCATAAAGATGCTAAAAAAGATAGCCATTGGAATCATCTGGCTATTCAAAAACTTGAGGGGGCTATCAATAAAGTGGGAAATACCTGCTTGGAGATCTCTGATAGAATGAGCTGTGCTGAAGCACGTACAGATAATTTAGAAGTTGATGTGGGCAAGCTCAAATTCCAGGCAAAGGAGCAAGATGACATATTAAAAGACTTAATGGCCAAGGTTGAAGATCAAGAAAACCGAGCAAGGAGAAATATTTTACATTGTTTAGGGATTCCTGAGGGCGCAGAAGGAAGTGATTCAAGGGGCTTCGTGGTCAATCTTCTTAAATCTGTATTTCCGGAACTCAGCTCATGGGATATGGACAGAGAAATTCAACAGGCCCATAGATTTCCTCTTACTTTACCAAAACGCTCTGACAATCCGCCTCAATATCCGAGGGCTATGCTAGTTAATTTTGGCAATTTTACATTGCGTGAAGCTATATATGATCTGGCTAGGCCTACTAGTAAAAAAGAACACAAGGGTTTTATGTTTTTTGTCAGACCAGATTTTGCACATGCAACTGTCGAACGCAGATGGCGAATGAGACAACTTTTTACCCCCTTTGAACAAATCGGAGCTTCAGTATATTTGCAAAATCCGGCACGCTTAAAAATTAACTTCAGGGGAACAACGCAAAGTTTTTCAAGTGAAATCCAGGCGGAGGCGTACCTGAGGGAAATATCGGAGAAAGTAAAACAAAATAATGACAAATAAGGGAGAAAAAAAAAATGTGTAAAGGGTTTAGCACGCAGATCTTGTTAATGCTTGGGGTCACACCGTGGAAAGGGGTTGAGGATGGGAAACGAACAACTTGGGAATCAAATATGATATTAATATTTGGTATATTTGGGATTGTTCTTTAGTATGCAATGAAATGGCTGAACGGATTAATGACCATATACCGCTTTCTAGTCGATATGTCTAGGGTATATATAATTAGGCAACGGGGCAAGCGTAGGCGCACTGATCATACCGACGCCCACACCTGGGTACTTCAGGACCCAGGACGCCTCATAGGGTGGTAAGGGGGGGTGCGGGGGTGGGCAAGCAGGTGGAAGGGAGGGAAGGGTTGGGATGGGAGGAAGACCAAGGGAAGACAATCAGTGAAGAGAGTACCTTTAGTATTTCAAAAGAAATACATTTGTTAATAGGATAATTCTCGCCTCGGTACCTACTCTAACCAGGAACACACTCGGCAACTCTGGGCATTAAGCTTGCCTCATCTCTACAACGGCCCCCCACAGACGCTGGGGATGCCTGGTTTCACCTTGGAGATACCCAGAAAGGGACCATCTCACAGGGAAAACCAGGACGGGTTCCCCAGCGGTCTTTAGCGCCAGGATACTCCATGGAGTCACAGTGCGCTTTACAAGTACACCCACATTTACATTTACATTTACATTTAAAGAACTGATCAAGGGCCAGGGAGGAAGAGTATGGCGGTTAAAAATAACAATTATCGCTTTTACACCACGTAAGATTTATAATATAGATGGCTAGACTACGAATTGTATCCCTAAATATTTGCGGGCTCAATGACCTAAAAAAGAGACAAACCGTAGCAGAAGGTCTCCAAGCCATGGAAGCAAATATAGTTTGCTTACAAGAGACCCATAAAGAGAGAGGCCAACAACATCTGCTGAAATCCTTGGGGTTTCAACTTATAGCTGCATCCACCCAGGGAACTCGTACGAAGGGAGTGGCCATTCTTGCTAAAGGAGGGGGCTTACAATTTAGTCGATCACTTGCAGACAAGCTTGGGAGATGGGCTATTACTGAGTGTCGATACAATAGTGGTCAGAATACGGTGACCCTATGTACAGCTTATGGGAATCTGGGGGATGACCCTGATACCCTTCTAAGCATTTCTAATGAATTAGTACATTGGCCCTTGCCTCTTATTGTGTGTGGTGACCTAAACCTTCACCTACCCGGAGATTGGACCGCTGGGCCTTTATTTAACTAACAAGGGAGAAAACCTAAAGTCTTTAGAGCGTTTAAAGACTTGTGCGAACGACATGGCCTGCTGGATGGATGGCAATTGGGTCATCCTGGAGACCAAGGATATACTTTCTTTTCCCATCCCCATTCTCGTCATGCCCGTCTAGATTATATTCTTCTGTCGAATTCCATCAGGGATGGCTGCACTATAAGGAAGCTTCCAAGGGTTTTATCCGATCATAACCCTCTAAAACTGCATATTGCATGTAGTAGTACTATCCGTACTAGAAACCCTTGGACATTTGAAAGAGCCTTCTTAAGAAATGAGGAGTACTGTACTCTTATGAGAGAGTGGCTACCTTCTTTCTTAGAAATAAATATGGGCAGTGCTCCTATTGAGGTAGTTTGGGATGCAATGAAAGCTGGCATCAGAGGGGAGACATTGCAATTCTCAGTACGCACTAACAGGAAAGGTAAAGAACAACTAGCCTCTTTATATCAGAATCTGAATAAAGCTGAAGTAGATCTGATTATAGCTCTGCAAACAGGTCTGGGTTCCGAAGGACTAGCGCAAGTTGCAATCGCTAGAAATAAGATATCTGAGATATTTACGGAAAAAGCGATCACCAAAGCTATGATATACAAGGAAAAAACTTATGAATTCAGCGAGAAAGTAGGGCACCAGCTGGCTGTTCGTACAAGGGAGGAGATGACGGGAAATATGATAAAAGCTATAAATGATAGGAATGGTGAATTGAGACTAGAAGAACTCGATATTAGAACTGCTTTTCAAAGGTTTTATCAAGAATTGTATGAGGAACCGATAGGAGGGCAAGAGGATGCTAGAGACAATCTGGATAAACAGCAGGTTGAGCCCCTCGGACAAGAAGATAAGGATATACTGGACTTTCCCATTAGTTGGGAGGTAATTCTATCATCCATGAAATCACTGACCGCTGGCAAAGCAGCAGGTGTAGATGGAATCCCTACAGAGTTTTTCCTTGAATTTGCAGCACAAATGAAAACTATCATGCTACAACTTTTTAAGTCCATATTTCAGGGAGGAAATCCACCACCGTCTTGGTCTTTAGCAAAAATTATGATCTTCCTGAAGAAAAAGAAAAATCCGCTGGAAATGAGCTCTTATCGCCCAATAACCCTGATTAATGGAGACTCAAAAATTTACTCCAAACTCCTTGCAGGGCGACTAGCACCTATAATTCATAAAATGGTATCAGTTCGACAACACGGATTTATCCCAGGCAGATCAACAAGCGATCATATACAGAGAGCTATCTCTTTGTTTGACTATGCAGAAACTACAGGAGACCCTATGGCCCTTATTCTTCTGGATGCAGAAAAGGCATTCGATAGGGTCTCCTGGAAGTTTTTATGAGCAGCAATGTCAGATCGGGGATTAACAAAGGGATTTATCAAAGCTATCCAAGGACTATATGTCAATCCAAGGGCTAATGTCGTGATAAACGGGAATATGTCTGAGAACTTCATGATTACGAGGGGAACTAGACAGGGTGTCCCTGCTCGCCCCTCTTATTCGCGATATATATTGATCAATTTATAAGCAAACTTGATAACCATCCTTACGTGCCATCTATTATGATCAACAATTATGAAACCAAAGTCCTAGCTTACGCAGACAATATAGCTTTAGTTACCACTAACCCCAAGGAGGCAATCAAGATGGTTGAGGAGGAAGCAACACGATTCGGCAAAACTTCCGGTTATAAACTGAATACGGGGAAAACTCAAATAATCATAAATGACAAAGTGGAGATGGAAGACGATAGAGTTGTGGAACACGCTACTTATCTAGGTGTCAATATAAGCGCCAAGGTAGATAAAATTGTACAGATAAATCTTGACCCACTAATAGGGCGCACCAGAAAAGACTTAATTAGATTGGATAATCTACACTTAACTATTGGTGGCAGATGCAATTTGATTAAAATGCTTATCCTACCTAAATTTTTATACTTCTTCAGAACAATTTGTCTTGAGTTTTCCCCGTATTACTTTAAAAACATAGAATCTCTGTTTTCTAGATTTATTTGGGGATTTAAGAAACCACGAAGGGCACTAAAATGGATTATGTTACCAAAAGAAAGAGGAGGGTTAGCGTTGCCTAACTGCAGGATCTATTATTGGGCAACAGTGGCCAAATACTGTACAAACCTGATAGATATCGAGGCGAGTAATTGTGTGATCCCGACCCCACAGGAAATGATTTTAGGAGATAGAAGTAAAGGGTGTTTTTTAAGAAAACTAAACTCAAGACTATTTTGGGAATTTGGAAAGTTTGGAGCAATATCCGTAAACTCCTAGGGTTGGGACGCTTCTCAAGTTATACTCCAATTAGTGGCAACTCTGATCTCTCTGAGATATTTCATGATGGTTATATGTCTAGGTGGGTCAGGGTAGGGATTACCCAACTAGGTTGCTTCTATATCGAAAACCGATTGAAAAGTTTTTTAGAACTTCGTAATGATTATAATGTTAGCAATAGGGATTTTTTTAAGTACTTACAGGTTAGGGATTTCTTGTCAAAGAAAATGGGGGGGCGCTGTAATTTTCAAAATATCATAGTAATAGATAAATTATGTTCGGAAACTACCCCTAGAATCGGGGAAATATATAAGGACCTTACTAGTATTTTCCCGGATGATCTTGATAAACATTTTACTAGATGGCAGACTAACCTATTCGTACAGCGAGTAATACCGGAGCGAGCGCTAGAGCTTGCACAAACATTGCTAATGTCAATAAAGTTACAAGCACAATTCTATAAAACATTTTTTGCCCTTTACTACACACCGTATAAAATGGGCAAATGGGCCAGCGGCTCGGGAACCGCTTGTCCACGCTGTTCATTGGCGGCAGCTAATGATATTCACATGTTCGCCACGTGCCCATCACTTACTAACCTTAGGATAGAAATATCTAATTTAATTTCGGATTTATTTCACGTAGAAATTACTATCTCTAGTGAAGAAATGATCTTAGGAGTGGCTGCAATCGAGTGCCCAATACACCAACAGGGGCTGATTTTTGTAGCAATGGCGGCTCTTAGATTGTGTATAGCCACCACATGGCTTGATCCTCAACCGCCATCCTCCACACAATGGAAGGCTAGATTACTTGCCATATGTAGCGTGGAGGTGGCCATATATAAAAACAAGGGATTTAAGAAAAAACAAAGAGGAATGATGATTTGGGAACCATTGTTACTCTGGATAGAAGATCACAGCTAAGGGTAATATATTTAAAGGAATAATCCTAAGGAGAAAGTGGATGTGTGAATCTCTTTTTCTTTGTTCCTTATTTTCTTTTCCTCTTTGTCTTTCTGGGCTATCAAATCTGCACGCTGCGAGAGTCTACTTCTTCAATGTATATACTAAAGGTGTTTTAACCGAAGGTGCTTCTTGACCTTGGTCTCCTAGGGGGGAGGGGGGTATGTAATGTATTGTATTAAAATGTCAAATGTGAATAAAAACTATTTAAAAAACAAAAAAAAGAAAAGGTGGCGTTCCAGAAGGTCAACAGTGCCCTCCTCAACCACACCACGTTAGTATACTTTGACCCTGACAAGCGCACAGAGCTGCTTGTCGATGCTAGCCCAGTAGACCTTGGAGCATTGCTCACCTAAGAGCAAGAGCCAGGAAGATGTGCCGGGTTAGCCTATGCCTATGCCACGAAAATGTGCTATGCACAGATGGGCGTGCCGGCATTTCCACCTGTATGTCTGCGGCCAACCGTTCAACGTCATCACGGACCACCAGCCGTTGGTACCCCTGTTCAAGGGATTGGTGCCTCACCTACCCCCGAGGATCGAACGGTGGGCCATCGGACTCCAGCAGTACAAGATGGAGGTCGTGTACTGGCCCGGAGCCAAAATCCCACCTGATTTCCTCTCTCGACACCCAAACCCAAGAGGAGGCCCAGAGGAGGCGAAGGAAGTCAAAGCACTAGAAGCACATCTAAACATGATCTCGATAATCACATGTCCCAACGCATTAATCCTGGCAGAAATCATAGTGGCTGTTGAACTTGACCTAGTCCTTCCCAGAGTACGCTGTGCGGTCCAAGAAGGTAACTGGAATCGGTTCCTGCAGACAGCCAATGACTGGTCAGGGCCCGACAGAGAGTACTTAACAAAAATGTGGAGGATCTGACATGAGCTGACCGTGACTCAGGAGGGGATCCTGCTGCGAGGGTCCCGCATAGTCATCCCCGCAGCACTACAGAACGAAGCAACCCAACTAGCCCATAGGGGACATCAGGGGATGGAAAAGATGAAGGCCAGGAAGTGGGAGAAGGTCTGGTTTCCAGTGCTCGAAGGCCGGGTGGAAGAGATGGTGAGCAAATGCCCAGCGTGCCAGTTCACCAGTGCGCCAGAGTGAACCGCGCCTGTCCAGATGGAGGAGCACGGGAAAGCACCGTGGGAGAAAGTGAGCATCAATTGTGGGAGTTTTCCTGATGACCGGGCAACCCTGGTCATGGTTGACAGCAACTCTAAATATCCAGTAGTCGAAGTCATCAGCTCTACAGGGTTCTCCGGGATTGCCCCGATACCGGAAAAGACATTTGCGATGTTTGGACGTCCGAACGAGACCAAAAGTGACAACGGGCCCCCGTTCCAAGGAGGAGAATTTCACGAATTCATGCAACAACATGGGGTACAACACCGCCAGGGGAACGCCAAACCAGACAGAAATTTTACCAGTGGTAGACTCTGTCACGAGTACCACTCTTAAACTAAGCACCATTCCCATCTTCAATTTATCATCACATAACTTAGCCGATTCTGAATTATCTTTACTCAGTAAAGGGCTCTCCTTCGTCCCTACTACTCATCCAAATTTTCTGGAATTACACGCTGAATTACTCAGATTTTTCAGACGCCTTCGTCTTCATGCCTATTTTGTGAATAACCCTACTCTCAATTCTAACCCTAACACACCCTTTCGCCCTCCCTCTACTTTTTCCCCCACGGCAAATATGTTACCAGGGGAAATCATCACTTTTGAGAAAATGGTCCTGAAAGACCTTAATGCACTTAAAGATGAAAAACAATTCATACCATATAACATAACTTTCCAAGAAAAGAAGGCCATTGAAACCTTGAAGAAAAACAACTCTATAATCATTAAAGCAGCAGACAAGGGTGGCGGTATTGTTCTACAAGAGTTAGATTCCTACAAAATGGAGATAAACCGTCAACTTCAAAATACAGACCATTACTACAGGCTTCCTAGGGATCCCACCAAGGAATTACAGGGCCTTATACTTCATGTCACTACTGAAGCCAAAGATGCTGGCTATCTCAGCCAAAAGGAATTTCAGTTCCTCAATGTAAAGTCACCTAGATTGCCGGTTATCTATACATTACCTAAAATCCATAAACATCAGACAACCCCTCCTGGCCGCCCAATAGTTTCTGGTTGCGGCTCCATACTAGAACCATTAGGCCAATATGTCAACTTTTTCATTAAGGATTTTGTACCAAACACCCAGTGCTATATCAGGGATAGCATGGATATGATTAATATGGTTGAACATCATCCATTTAACACGAATGATGAACTGCTCTGTACCTTGGATGTGGAATCACTTTATACAAATATTCCTCAATTCTTTGCACTTAAAGTGGTTCAGGAGACCCTTGACTTAAGACCCAGGCCACACGCAGTCCCCACAATATTCCTTTTGAAATTACTTGAATTGTGTCTGACCAGGAACTTCTTTAGCTTCAACGACAGTTTCTTCCAACAGGTGAAAGGAACTTCGATGGGCGCTATTTTTGCCCCAAATTTAGCCATCCTCTGTATGGATTTTTTGGAAAGCACCATCATTTTGACACCCAACAACCCCTTCTACCCTGGGGTTCAATTATGGCGTCGCTACATCGACGATATTTTTCTAATTTGGCATGATAATGAGGACACACTAAAAAAATGTCTGCATTGGCTCAATAACAATTGCTTAGGCCTTCAATTTACACTTGCCACTGATACCTCTGCCATTCCTTTTCTTGACCTGGTCATATATCATTCCAATGGCAAACTTCTCACCAAACTGTACAGGAAGCCCACTGAACGCAACACACTTTTGAGATATGAAAGTAACCACCCCAGGGCCCTGAGGGATTCTTTACCTTATTCTCAATTTTTGCGAATCAGACGCAATTGTTTTTCTAAAGACGACTACTTCATAGAGGCGTCTGTTCTCTCAGAAAAATTAAAAACTCGTGGCTACCCCAAGCGCTTAATTCGGAATTCCCTGAAACGCGCATGGTATTGCCCTAGAGAAGTTTTGTTATCACCCAAACCCAAAAGAGACTTCAATAGAATAGTTTGCGTAACCACCTTTTCTGTAGTTTCCAATTCCATTTGCAAATCTATTCTTAAACACTGGCCCACATTGAACGTCGGTACACTTGACCTTGAACGTCCACTGTTTGCTTTCCGAAAAAAACGTAACTTGAAAGACCATCTAGTGAGAGCAGCCATTCCCAAACCAGCACCTCCACGCACACTCAATGAACATTGGGATCTTTCACCTCTTGTTGGTCACGCTAAATGCGGAAATTGTAATATGTGTGAATGTACAATGGAAGGTAAAACCTTTTCTTTTGACAACGTTGTTATTAATTCCAATGGATTTTCCAATTGTAATACCTGCAACGTAATCTATTTGATTCAATGCCCCTGCAACATGAACTACTGTATCCAATTCTGTGCCCTCAGCATTAATGTCTTGTTATCCAGCCTTCTAGCCCAGTACTTAACTCTGACTGTATACTGTTTGACTACTGGTTAGTACATAAGCATTGTTGTATCGAATTTATATGTCACCGTACGGCTTGTATACGGCATGTCCTCAATCCTAATAACTGCTTACGGAATGGCGTACGGTCACTGACCCTTTTAGCCCTTGAATAGCTCTCATTATACAATTCCCTTTAATTATTTGGCGTTACCTTGCTCCTTATACACCCAATATGGCCACAACTTAATCCCACCTCACACTAACAATCCCTCGCATCACGCGTACCGCATACGTCATAACCGAGTTCCTTCAAGTGTCTCAACACTTATTCCGTAACCAGGCTCCCGAGGTTTCCGCTGTACTAGAGATCGTGCTAGATACCGCCACAGAGGTGAGTCCCCGTGTGGTTCTGCTTTGTCATGTTATAAGCAGGCACATTCCCCGGCATCAGTTTGATCCCCTTAATTTCCCTAGGCATAAATTTTGGATCGGCAAGTTGCCCCCTTGTACGGACGCCTGTATCTCTTCCGGCGCCGTCCTCTGCCTTTTCCATCGAAAGAAGCCTGGTTAACTCCACTATTATTGGTGAGTTTTTGGTTCTCACTTCCCCTATTTTCAATTCGGCTAATTCCTTAGCTGATATCTTTATTGTTTTTTTCTTAGGAATCTATAATACGCCTATTATCCTTGGCGTGAGCTCTTTAAGCCTGCCCTCACGTGGATTTGGTTTAATTAATTCATTGCGGAACCGCCTTCCGGATTAAGTCCCCACCTTGGACTCCGGTGGTTTTCCTCGCCCAGCGAGGTTAGTATCATTCAATACAATGGTCCTTATCGTCACGGGCACTATCACTTTTAGCTCCCCTATTGTAATTTTAGCCTTTGTAAGCACGTTCATCACATAGCATATTAGACACTTGCCGCCATGAACACAGGTTGTTCCGAGTCCACGGCTGGACATCTGTATTAATATAGAGCCAATTCTGGTCTATATTTATTGTTCACTTTAACTTTTTGAAGGACCAATTGTTTTTCTAAAATAATCACCCCTCAATGGCCACAAGATAACAGAGAAATTGAGAGGTTCATGAGGACTCCCAACAAGACCCTGCGCATCGCCGTGGCTGAAAACACATACCCTGAGTGCCACCTACAGTTATTTCTCTGGGAGTATAGAAGCACACCACACAACATCACGTGTCATGCCCCGTGGGCGCTGATGTTCAATGGCCCATGCCGCAATACTATCCCTACCTGCCCCGGGTGGACCCCACCTCCGTACAACCAGGACGAAGCCCTAGGGAGAAGAGAACATCTGAACCAAAGGGCTAGTCACCAAAGGAGGGCCAGGCCATGTGAGTTAGCGTTGGGAGATCGAGTAATAGTGCGAGATCAAAGACCAGGGGGAAAGTTCCAAAACCACGTATGAACAAGGATACTGGACTGTGACTAGTGTCAAGGGGACCATGATCACCGTGGGGAAGAATGGAGAGGAAATAACCAGAAATGTCTTGTGGTTCAAGAAAGTAGACGGAACCACAGGCTAAGAAGAGGAATCTGCTGCAGGAGGAGCAGAAGATGAAGATAGGAAGACCTGGGCACCCTGCCAAGCAACAACACAGGGGGACCGAGAGTAGCCCATCAGGAAACCACTGTGGCTTCCCCAGACCCAGGAGACCAGAGGGGAGCGCCGGTGACACCAGCAGCTCAGCCCCAGGGTCGGGGCTCTCACCCAAGGTACAGACTGAGAGACAATCCTGTCCCGAGCTCCCGGCTAAAAGACTTTGCCTGCCAAGTGAGCCGGCTATGAAGCAAAAGAAAAAGAGACTGAGGTAAGATGGGATGTAATGAGTTAGCCTTGCAGTGTTTGGCCCTGGCGTGGGTCAGATGTGTCGCTCCCACGTGCTCGGACCAGGCGTTTTACGGCCCTGCTAATGAATGGGGGCATGGTCGCACGAGGCCACTCGCCAACCAACTGTTACACTGGGTAGTAGTCGGGTTAATTCATCCTGGCTGTTTGCCTACGCAATATAGGCCTAGGCGCCCCTCAGACGACCCCACAATAAGCAGGCTCCACGGAAACGGACTTCACCCTAATAGCAGTAATCTACATTGCAACAACGCCACACCACGGAAAAAAGATTAGAGCCAGGGGTCACGAGCAGGCCGGACAGCGCCAGCTGATCTAGAGGGGGATGGGCCCCTAAGTGGCAGGGGTCAGCGATGCAGGCAGATGGTGGCACGCACACAGATGGGTTAAGGACAGAGGTGCAGGCGGGCCCCTAAAGCCTGGAGATGAAACAGGCAGTTGGATGGCCACTGTCACTAATGCAATGGATGGTCCCGTTGTTTCCCAGATAAGACTTTAAATCCAGGGAGGCCCTAATAGGCAGCACTCCACCTTCCCAGAGAGCCCCAGAGGGAGTGTCACAGGGCTTGTAAACTGCCAGAAGTAAAGAGACCCCTGCACTGTGAGCAGCACCGGCCCCAGGAGGCCTCGGAGAGTTTGAAAAGCTTTGCGGATGCAATGCCAAAGCTGTGCAGGTCCAGCGGGGCCGTGGAAAGGGCCCAGGAAGGCAGAAGAGACACAGCGATGAGTGGGGGGCCAGTAGATCAAGGATCGCTCAAACGGTGGTGCGCGAGCGTCCCTCTACCAGGGGGGTGCATGGGAGCAAATCATAGCTTCAGCGTGCTCAAGCAGAGGCCTGACCAGCAGCAATGGTGGCCACACAGACACACACACACATCAGCATACTTCTCACCAGGGCTGAGCTATTCAGCAAAGATTCACCACCATGGGCCCGGGTCAGGCCAATTAAAGCCCCACTGTCACAGGGCCGCAGAAGCTAGTCTGGGCTTCCACCCCCTCAGTCTATGGGCAGCGTTGCAGCAGGCCACATGTCTTTCAACCAGGAACCCCTGCATTGCCCTCCCCTAGAAGGTAGGTCGGGCCAGGTCAGTCTCACTCCAGTGTTGCACTGACAGGCTGGTAGGCCCATGCAATCCTCTTCTGCTCACTAGGGCATCACTGTGGTCAGCCAGTCCCTTTGTTCAGAGGACAGCTGCATGCGGAGTGTTCTCGTCCATGCCTAACCGAAAAGGTCACTTTAACACCATAGATTGAATGCAAAATGGCCATCTTCTTTAACAAATTCGCTAAGGACCCCAAGAAGGAGACTGATTGTCCCTGGAAATTCTGCCAGGATATACTGTTAGATATCCTGGGTCCTTTAACAAAAATATTGGATATGGCAAGGGAGGCCAAAGATACTGGTGACCTTATTTCTCAGGTGATCCTGTCTGTCTGGGCACAGAGGGCCACGTGCTTCCTGGGAAATGTGAATTTTGCTCTCTCATCTGAAAGAAGACGCTCCCTCCTCATAAAGATCTATCCAAAGTTGGGGGAGTTGACTAGCTCACAAGCTGGATTGGTGGCCGACGGGGGCATGTTTGGGGACCCATTTATAAACAAGCATAGACATTTTTTTTGCAACCTTTTCCTCACTAATTAAACCCAGCAGTCTATGAAGTAGGTATTAATTTTGACAAGCGTATTTTTCAGGGGCCCGTTAGAGGCAGGGGGCACTCTTTTGGCCGACTCTTCTTCCAAGCCTCCCAGAGATTCTCAGATGGCCGCCAACAGCAGCAGTGCCAGTATCAGGACCGGAAGCATTCGGAAGGCTTTCTTCTGACCCGTTGCAGGGGTCCTGGAGGTAGGGGAGGCTTCTGCGGCCAGGAGCAGCCAACACCAATGGTGGCACATCAAGTAAGGAGTACCACTTTTTGCAACCAAAGGTGGGAGGTTGTTTGGGACTCTTCCTTCACACCTGGAGTGAGGTGACAGGGGTCTTGCAAGCTGTCTCAAGTTTCCACATAGAAATCTATGAGATCCCAGTTCAAGCCACAACACCTCGCCCCATCATTCATTTCGCTGAAGTCACCTGGTTACATAAGAGGTCAGGTCCTTCTTGGACAAGGGGGCGATTGTTCCCACTGTGCAGAATCCAGGAGATTTCCTGTGCAACTTATTCTTGGCTGAAAAGGAAGACAAGAGTATGTGACCAGTGCTAAATCGGTACGAGAATTCAACCAATGACTAGTCTATTGCCATTTCAAGAAAGAGGACCTCCACCTTTTGCAAGACAATCTTTTGCCAGAGGGTTGGATTTTGAGGATGGACCTCAAGAAACCTATTTCACTAGCCCGATTTTTAATCCAAACCCAGTTCCTGTAGTTTGTCTGGGACAACCAGGTTTCTGAGTTTGTGAATCTCATTGACTCCCTGTTTTGTTTATGAAATAGAATAGGATAATTTGATAAAGTCTTACTCATAGGAATGTACACTTATTGTATGGAAATATATGATAAATTATGAATTTTAGAAATATAAAATGGAGAATCATGTGAAATAGGCAGGTAGCCATTTATAGCGGACCCTTACTTGAGGTTTTTGTATTTCTTTTCCTCCATTTTTTCTTTGTGTGTAAATCATTATGTAAAAGTATTCTATGGATGTTATAAGTATATACTATCAGTGCCTAGCGATCATATGATATTATTTTAAAAATGTATTTTCTAACTAGGTGTGATTTAAATTGTATTTTATATATTTATTATGAACTTTTATGGTCTAATTTATTTAGATTGAATAAAGTTAAGATAGAAACAAAGAAAGACTCCCTGGTACTTCACCAAGGTCATGTGCCCTATGGTCAAACAACTATGGTCCAGAAGCATCAGACTGATCATTTATCTTACATTAGGTTTGGACGATCCTTCTCTGCCATCTGGAGGAATGGAGATGGAAAAATCAGAGATCAATCCCTGTTTCCTGGGTTTTGTCATAGATTCGGGTAGGCAAGTCTTAAAATTTCCGCACAAGAAACTGATGCTCATAAGTACGGAGCTGAGGCACACCTTGGCGAAAGAGTTTATCTCCCTTCACTACCTGGCACGGTGTTACCCGCAAAACCTCCCAACCATAATACCACCACCTATTTCAACACTACTAGTACCATAATGCATTGGGAGGGTTAGGGTAATTGTGTGTGGTCTCTGAGTACCTGGCAACGAATCAAAATGCTCCTGTCTTTTGGTCATGTGATGTTGAACAACCAATCAGATTACAAGCAGCCTTTGAATTGAGAAACGCCCCCTTCACTCATTGCTCGGCTTCTCCAATCTGTTTGGACATCCCTGCCTGTTCGGAACTCCTCTGCAGTTCGTTGGAACTATCGAGTCTCGAAGTTTGCCCGCTGTGGCTCTGTTTCCTGTATTCCAGCTTGAGAGTTGGGTATGCACGCTGACCTCGGCGTCCTCCTGCTTACCTGACTCGGCATTCGTCTGTGCACCCGTGTGTTTACCCGCCGATCCCGGCGTCCTCCTGCTTACCTGACTCGGCATTCGTCTGTGCACCCGTGTATTTCCAAGCCGCTCCCGGCGTTCTCCTGTCTACTTGACTCGGTGCTTCTCCGTGTGCCTTTCACGGTGTTGTATCAGTACTTCAAGCCCGGTTTCTCCTGCCTACCTGCCAAGGCGCCTGCTTACGTGCCGTTCTTGGCGTTTTGCCTGCACACCATTCCCCGGAAGTACATCTTGGTGTTAGAGACTGTTCATTTCAAATACAACCAACTCTCAAATCAAGGAGTGATACAATTTTTCAAGCAAGGCAACTTTGATGCAGTGGACTCACGGAGCTATACAATTCTTGCTTGCAACCTTGCAACCGGAATTACATATAAACTTTTCATTTCTGGCACTTCCACGACCGGACATTACCCACTTGTTTCTCCGCTCTAGTGAATTGCTCCAACCTCACAAAGATTGTTCCGGAAAATGACATCATTCTTTTGAGAGTCCATTGGTTCTTGTTGCTTATATTTGGTAAGTGAGATCTCACACAATTCCATGTTAGCCTCACATTTAGTTTCTCTTACGCTTAGATCTCTAACATTGATTGTCCTTTTTTGTTGACAGTATTTTCTCCTTGGTGCCACGATCCCTCCTGCATTACACATACGTCGTGGAAGTTTCCGAGTCTGCTCATCGCTCCCTGGGAATACTTGCAGGGTTCCTGTTATAACTATCGGGAGACTTGCAGTGTTCTCGGGGAAGGTGAGACCTAGCTTCGCTCCTGAGGATCAAAGGGTACAACGCCTCCTGTCGTGACAGAAAGCCGAGCCCACGTTTATATTGATCCCCCGAGCGAAGTATGGATAAAGAGACTCTGGCAACTGGGGCAGCTGCCTCCGAACTAACCATGGCGGATCTCGCCAATGCGCTAGTCACTTTACAAACAGAATTACGAGAGGTTAAAGCAGAAAATCAGCGACTAGTCTTAGAGGTTGATATGTTGAGAAGTCAAAGATCCATGGGTTTGGATAGTGGTACCCCATATAAAAAAACCCTACATACAACCCGCACGCTTTCAGGTTCCATCCTTTCCAAGCACATCATCTCTGGACAATACTACATCCAACCCGGTGAATGTCACTGTAGTCACAGCCCCACAAACACCATTAGCCATGCCAGAGAGATTCACGGGTGATAGTAACAAATTCGCCGTCTTTATGAACCAATGTCACTTACAATTTCTCAGTAAGGCAGCAGCCTTTCCTGACGATGCGGCTAAGGTTGCATTTATCATATCATATTTATCAGGGAATGCGGCTCTGTGGGCCGTTACCTTAGTTGAAAATGACGACCCTATCTTATATAATTTACCTCAGTTCAAGGAGAGCATGAGAAATCTCTTTGCCAGACATTCTTATATGCAGGCCAGCGATAACGAGTTACTTGGTTTAAAACAAGGATCCAAGGATCTATTAACATATATTACAACATTTAACCGCCTCGTTACGGAGACGCAATGGCCTGAGGCTAAAAGAACCTCATTATTTTACAGGGGTTTAAGAGACGAATTAAAGGATATCCTGTCCCAAATTGTCGACCCCCCTGAAGATTGTGCCTCTTTCATAGACCTAGTAGTGAAACTAGACCACAGATTACACGAAAGAAAAGGGGAAAAGGGGAAATTAGATTATCCACGATTCCTGAATTCAAAACATGACAAAAAGGAAGTGAAAGATTCTAGTGAGCCGATGCAAATCGGAGGGGTTAGAGGACCTTTAACGCACGAAGAAAAGGATAAGAGGCGAAAGATGAATTTATGTCTCTACTGTGGGAAGGAAGGGCATTATGCCCAAGATTGTCCAGTTAAACCCCGGTCAAGTAAAAAGCCTCCCTTGAACAAGGCAATCTCCGTGGTGCACTCGGAAAACGCCTAGACTTGGAAGGTAACGAGACCGTTCTTCCAAGTCCAGCAGGTCTACAGGTCTCACCTTTTTTGGCAAAAACCTCATCCCTGATACCCAGACATCTGACCATATCAGTGGTACTACTGTTATCCCCCCAACTTAGAAAATCCTTACCTGTTATGGTAGACTCTGGAGCCACAGGTAATTTCCTTGATATCGCCTTAGCTAAAACGTGTGGAATCGAGTTTATCAGAAAGTCTCAGCCCGAGAAAGTAAGAGCTGTTGATGGATCCGATTTATCCTCAGGATTGGTAACTTATCACACACCCGAGTTACTTATGACCTGTGACAACGGTCATACGGAGAAGATAGTTTTTGATTTAATCGATACTCCTCCTTTTGGAGCAATTGTGGGAATCCCCTGGTTACAACAACATAACCCCAACATAAATTGGGAAAACCGAACAGTCACACTGAATTCAACTTATTGTGTAGAACATTGTTACAACGATATGATCCATATGCATGCCCCTTTATATTGTGCAGGTTCTACTTATCCCTCTACTCTTCCAGCGGAATACCAAGACTTTGTCACTGTATTTGACGAAATTAAGGCTGTTGAACTACCCCCTCACAGATCCTATGATTGTAGAATAGATCTGGTCCCTGGGGCTGAATTACCCCTTAGCAGAATCTATGCCCTAACTGAACCTGAAACAAAATACTTACAGGAATATCTCAACGATATGCTTAAAAAGGGATTCATCCGACACTCGACCTCTCCAGTGTCCTCGCCCATCTTTTTCATACCCAAACAAGAGGGTGGGTTGAGAGCTTGCCTGGATTATCGCGCCTTAAATAAGGTGACGATAAAAGACAGATACCCTCTTCCACTCATCTCCACACTCCTGGATCAGGTACGCAAGGCCAAGATTTTTACCAAGCTGGACCTCCGTGGCGCCTATCATTTGATACGCGTAAGAGAAGGAGATGAGTGGAAGACGGCTTTCCGCACCAAATTCGGCCTATATGAATACTGTGTGATGCCATTCGGGTTATGCAATGCCCCTGCTGCATTTCAATTCTTCATAAATGAAGTATTGAGAGAATATCTCGATGTATTCGTGATAGTATACATCGATGATATTCTTATTTACTCTCAGAATGAACAAGAGCATATTATTCATGTTAAGAAAGTCCTTCAATGTCTCCAAGATAATCATCTATTTGCTAAGTTAGACAAATGCCTTTTTCATGCAAATAAAGTGGATTTTTTGGGGTTTGTGATATCGGAGGAAGGATTACAAATGGATCCCGCTAAAATAACTGCCATCCTCCAGTGGAATAGTCCAAAGAATGTGAAAGAAGTACAATCCTTCCTTGGTTTTGCAAACTTCTATAGGAGGTTTATAGACCATTTCTCTGATCTCGTACGTCCAATCACAAGACTCCTTAAGAAAGGAATACCCTTCTTATGGGATGAGACAGCCGAAAGATCCTTTCAGGAGCTAAAGAACAGATTTACCTCCGCCCCCATAATGCGTCATGCTGATGAGAATCAACCGTATTTCATCGAGGCTGACGCTTCACAATATGCCGTAGGGGGAATACTCTCTCAAAGAGACACCAAGACAGGAACGATGCACCCCATTGCTTATTTCTCCAAAACTTTACTACCCGCCGAACAAAATTACACCATTGGCGAACGCGAGCTCTTAGCAATCAAACTCGCCTTTCAAGAATGGCGCCATTATCTCCTTGGCTCACCCCATGTGATTACAATCTACTCAGACCACCGAAATTTACAATTCTTTAAGTCAGCCAGAGCCCTTACACCAAGACAAATGAGATGGGTGTCTTTCTTTAGTGAATACAATTTTATCATCTCGTTCCGTCCTGGAAACAAACATGGCAAGGCTGATGCCTTATCTCGCATGGGAATTGAGTCTAAACATTATCTTGACAAACCGGTCCCCCTCATTCCTGACAGTAAAATAGCAGCCATAGGGGACAAGAAACCAAAAGTTCCTGATTCATTGTTAACGAAACTATCCCTTGCATATTCCACTCTATTGCCTGAGGAGTGGTTAAACGATCCTCTCAATACAATCAAAGAGGGCATCTATTTTCATGACAATTGCATCTATGTACCTACTGAAGAACTCCGTAAGACCCTCCTTCAATGGTGTCATGCTCTACCCTTAGTAGGACACCCCGGTAAAGAAAAGACCCTTCAACTATGCAAAAGATGGTTTTGGTGGAAGGGTATGAATCAAGACGTCTCTTCCTTTGTGGGGGCATGTCCCACATGCGCTCGACAAAAAGCAGTACACAGTGTTCCTGTTGGCCTTCTCCAACCATTACCTATTCCACCAGCCCCTTGGCACTCAATCAGTCTTGATTTTATCACGGACATGCCTGAATCCCGAGGGTATACCACAATTCTCGTTGTGGTAGACATGCTCTCTAAAATGTCCCATTTTATTCCCTTGCCTCAGATACCCACAGCCCGAGAACTAGCAAATATTTTTATTGAACAAATCGTCCGGTTACACGGATTACCTTCTATCATTGTGTCAGACAGAGGTCCCCAATTTGTGTCCAGATTCTGGCAAGGGTTATGTCAGGCATTACATATAGACCATCGTCTGTCCACAGCATGTCATCCTCAAACAGATGGGCAGACTGAAAGAACTAACCAAACACTGGAGCAATATCTTAGGTGTCTACTTAGTACTTTCTCTAGTGATTGGGTTTTTGCCTTAGCTCTCGCTGAATTTGCATACAACAATTCCATGCACTCAGCCACCAAGATGTCACCTTTCTTTTTCTCTCATGGGTATCACCCCAAGTCCTTACCGCTAGATTTCCCACCACCACTGGTAGCT
Organism: Triturus cristatus; assembly: GCF_964204655.1. Classification (NCBI taxonomy): domain Eukaryota; kingdom Metazoa; phylum Chordata; class Amphibia; order Caudata; family Salamandridae; genus Triturus; species Triturus cristatus. The sequence continues at coordinate 1,300,666,568 of NC_140590.1, read as the reverse complement.
ATCCCTGCTGTTCTAGAGCATCATGCAAATTTACAGACCATATGGATTCAGGCAAAGAATGAGTTACAAACAACAAAACAACAGATGAAAAAACAGGCGGACAAACATAGACAAGAAGGTCCTAAATATGACATAGGGGATCAAGTATGGTTAGCAACCAAGAACCTCCGACTAGCGGGACCCAGAAAATTGCAACCCCGATACATAGGACCCTACCAAATTGTTGAGGTGATCTCTCCTGTAGTGATGAAGCTTGCATTACCCCCGGAAATGCAAATACACCCAGTATTTCACATCTCTTTATTAAAACCGTACCTTCAGCCTTCTTGTCCAGAACCCCCACCTCCACCCATAACTATAGAAGGAGAACTAGAGTATGAGGTTGAGAAAATCATTGATTCCCGAATACATCAAGGGAAACTTCAATACCTGGTAGATTGGGTGGGTTACAATGCAGATGAGAGAACCTGGGAAGTAGCTGAACATGTGCATGCTCCCACGCTAATACGCAGATTTCATGCTCTCCACCCTGATAAACCGCGCCCGGTTAGACCACCTTTGAGGGGGAGAACTGTTACCCGCAAAACCTCCCAACCATAATACCACCACCTATTTCAACACTACTAGTACCATAATGCATTGGGAGGGTTAGGGTAATTGTGTGTGGTCTCTGAGTACCTGGCAACGAATCAAAATGCTCCTGTCTTTTGGTCATGTGATGTTGAACAACCAATCAGATTACAAGCAGCCTTTGAATTGAGAAACGCCCCCTTCACTCATTGCTCGGCTTCTCCAATCTGTTTGGACATCCCTGCCTGTTCGGAACTCCTCTGCAGTTCGTTGGAACTATCGAGTCTCGAAGTTTGCCCGCTGTGGCTCTGTTTCCTGTATTCCAGCTTGAGAGTTGGGTATGCACGCTGACCTCGGCGTCCTCCTGCTTACCTGACTCGGCATTCGTCTGTGCACCCGTGTGTTTACCCGCCGATCCCGGCATCCTCCTGCTTACCTGACTCGGCATTCGTCTGTGCACCCGTGTATTTCCAAGCCGCTCCCGGCGTTCTCCTGTCTACTTGACTCGGTGCTTCTCCGTGTGCCTTTCACGGTGTTGTATCAGTACTTCAAGCCCGGTTTCTCCTGCCTACCTGCCAAGGCGCCTGCTTACGTGCCGTTCTTGGCGTTTTGCCTGCACACCATTCCCCGGAAGTACATCTTGGTGTTAGAGACTGTTCATTTCAAATACAACCAACTCTCAAATCAAGGAGTGATACAATTTTTCAAGCAAGGCAACTTTGATGCAGTGGACTCACGGAGCTATACAATTCTTGTTTGCAACCTTGCCTTTCGGAAACGGAATTACATATAAACTTTTCATTTCTGGCACTTCCACGACCGGACATTACCCACTTGTTTCTCCGCTCTAGTGAATTGCTCCAACCTCACAAAGATTGTTCCGGAAAATGACATCATTCTTTTGAGAGTCCATTGGTTCTTGTTGCTTATATTTGGTAAGTGAGATCTCACACAATTCCATGTTAGCCTCACATTTAGTTTCTCTTACGCTTAGATCTCTAACATTGATTGTCCTTTTTTGTTCACAGTATCTTCTCCTTGGTGCCACGATCCCTCCTGCATTACACATACGTCGTGGAAGTTTCCGAGTCTGCTCATCGCTCCCTGGGAATACTTGCAGGGTTCCTGTTATAACTATCGGGAGACTTGCAGTGTTCTCGGGGAAGGTGAGACCTAGCTTCGCTCCTGAGGATCAAAGGGTACAACGCCTCCTGTCGTGACACACGGATAGTGGGCCTCCTAGCATCTTCTGGCCAGGCACTTTTCCGAGGCACACTGCACTATTGGGCCCTGCAAACCGCGAAGGCGGCTCATCTTCAGAAAGGGTTGCTCTACTCTACTCTATCCAAGTTATCAAAAGAGGCCAAGACAGAGATGCAAAAGTGACTCCACCACATGATGGCCTGGAGAGGCAGGGCCAATATTGGTTTGGTCCTGGACATGATAAACGAATCGGATGCCAGCCTCTTGGGCTGAAGGCTCAATGTAAAGTGGTCACTACATGAGTCCGTGGTCAGATAAGGAGTGAGAGCTGCATGTCAACTGCCTAGAGCTGTTCACAGTATCCTTCGTGGTACAGTCGGTCATGAGAGACAGGGTGTTGTGCACCATTCTGCTGAAGATGGACAAATGTGTCAGCAGTCTAGTACATCATAATTAACACAAGAGAAGGATCAAGGCACACAAATCTTGCAACCGTCAGCACAGAATAGAAAAGTGGAGTAAAAGCCTGAAGTGGTGCAACGAACCAGAGGTGCGACCCATCTACACCTCTAAAAGGGAATTACTTCCTAAAATGAACATATACAGCAGTGGTTCAGCACCCAATTTCAAGTTCCATTATATATACATCTTCAATACATGGTACACGATTTGAAATGATAAATCGTTGTCATCTGAATAAACAAATGAGAGAGTGGTTTCTTCTTCCAAAAAATCTTTATTCGTCATCTTTTTCTTAAAAACACAGCAAAGGTGCAGTAGCCAACGCGTTTCGTCCACCAGGGACTTCTTCAGGGCTCAATACACATGTTGTCATCTTGTATATTCCTCATTATATGAATCTGGTCCCACTGTGGCAAAACAAAGGGCGTGGGTGGAAACAAGTGCTCCAGCCCCTTCAAAAACCTATTTACAATTGGAGACCTAAAGAGAGAGGGTTGGTTTGGCAGCCGCAAGAAAGCGGATAGAGCAGAGAGAGAACCCATGAGAGTACCCAACGCAGAGCCATGCTGGACAAGGGTAACAATAAAAAGAAGAACAGTAGAAATAGAAGCAGAAAGAGGGACAATAGACCTTTCTGCACAGTATAATACACATTTCTGCCAACAGCATGCGTATTCCATCTTAGTAGAGGGCCGTCTGGCTGCTAAAATAATGTTGCATACTTCGGTATGAAGGTCAAAAGCCATCAACTGTTGCTGCTCAATCTTCACACATGGAGGCGAAGAGTTAACATGTTCGGGTACAGGACCCACCCTTGCTGCTGCAACAGAAGATCCTCCAGAAGGAGCAGCCTGATTGGAAGATCGATGCTCATCTTCAGAAGCTCTGGATACCAGACTCTTTGCTCAGTCCGGAGCCTCAAGAATGACTTGGGCCAGGTTGATCCTGATTTTCTGCAGAACCCTGGGCAAGAGTGGTCTGGGCGGAAAGGCATACAGCAGGCCTGAGCTCTACTCGTGATGAAAGGCATCACCGAGCAATAGCCGCCTTGGAAACTTCATCGTGCAGTATTGCTGACACTGCACATTCTATTTGGAGGCGAACAGATCTAACCAAGGTTCTACTTACTGCTGAAAGAGACCCTACACCACCTCTGACTGAAGACGCCACTTGTGGTCCACTACACATCGACGGTTGAGTTTGTCCAACCTAGCGTTCAGAGAACCTGCCAGGTGTTGAACCACCAGGGTTGAACCCTGTTGTTCCAGCCATGCCCAGAGATGAAGATACTCTCAACAAAGGGCCCATGACCCCACCCTGCCCTGCTTGTTGCAGTACAACATGACGGTTGTGTTGTCCATAAACACGTGCACTAACTTCCCCTTGACAGAGGGAAGAAATGCCTTCAATGCCAACCGAATTGCCCAAAGCTCCAACAAACTGATGTGGAGACCCGACTCTGCCGGAGACCAGTGTCCTCTGATCTCCACCTCTCCTAGATGGCAGCCCCATCTCAGAAGTGACGCATCTGTCACAACTGTGAGATCGGGATGGGGAAGGGAGAGGGGTCTGCCGTTGGCCCAATCGAAGGTTGTCAACCACCACTACAGACCTCTCACAGTTCTTTCAGAGATTTGGACCACGTCTGTGAGGTTTCCCCGATGCTGTGCCCACTGGAACTTCAGGTCCCACTGCAGAGTCCGCATATGCCACCAGGCATGCTTTACCAACAGGATGCAGGAGGGCATAAGGCCCAACAGCCTCAGAGTCAGCCTCAATGAAATCCAGGAAAGAGGTTGAAACATCGGAAACATAACCTGAATATCCTGGACTCACTGCTTTGGAGGCCAGGCCAGAAATTGCAGTGTCCAGAACAGGCCCGATGAAAGGGGGCGTCTGAGAAGGAGTCAGGTGTGACTATGGCACGTTTATAGAGACCCCCAGCAAATGTAGGAGGTTCATCGTGGTCTGAAGGTGGGAGACGACAGCCTGGAGCGAGGATGCCTTTAACAGCCAGTCATTGAGGTAGGGGAAGACTGACACCCCTTACCTGTGCAGATGAGCTGCGACCACTGCCATCAGCTTGGTAAACACCAGAGGGGCGCTGGTAAGGCCGAAGGGGAGCACAGTTAACTGAAAGTGCTTTTGGCCCACCTTAAACAGCAGGTAACGGGGATGTTCAAAATATGCATTCTGCAGGTCAAACGCTACCATCCAGTCTTCTTGGTCTAGGGCAGACAAGACCTGAGCTAAAGTAAGAATATTGACCTTCTCATTCTTGAGGAAGAGATTGACGGTCTGAAGAGCTAAAATGGGCTGCAACCCTTTGTTCTTTTGCTGAATCAGAAAGTAGCGAGAATAATAGCCACTGTCTACTTCTGAATCTGGGACCCTCATTCTAGCTCCCTTGGCCAGGAGAGCTGTAACTTGCTCTTGGAGAAATTTTAAAGGATCCTCCAAGAGCCATTCTTTACTTGGCAGAATGGAAGGAGGAAAAGAAAGGAAAGGCAGAGAAAAGCCCTCCTGAATGATCTGAAAGACCCAATTGTCCAATGTTCTGGACCTCCAGTGGGGGAGATGATGATGGATTCTCCTGCCAACTGGAGTCACGTGGTTTTGAAGAGTTGGACTAGGAGTGCTGGAGGCTGCTGCTGCCGAGGACAGGGTGGCTGATGACTTCTAGCTTCCATTTCTTGGTTGGAATGAGCCACGTCCCCGCACAACCTGGGAAGTCTGCACAGGGCGGTGGCTGGGATAGGGCTGACGCAGCTGGAAACCCCTTCCGTTGCCATGCAAGGTGAGAAAGTTAGACTGGCCAGAGAGGTAGAAGAGAGGCCCAAGGATCTTGCCACAGCTCGAGAGTCCTTGAACTGCACTAGGGCCGATTTTGCCTTCTCCCCAAAAAGACGAGATCCATCAAACGGCATGTCCATCAAGTCTGCCTGGGCATCACTAGGAAGCCAGTTGTTCTAAGCCAGGTGTGACGTTGCAAGGCCACTGTCATGTCAAGGCCACACCTTATGGTGAATTTTGCTGCATCTCTCCTGTCCTTAACTGCCTGAGAGAGCACAGCCCAGGCCTCCTCCGGGACTTGTAGCAGCACTTTCGAAACCGTCTCCCAAAGGGAGTAGGAAAACAGCCCAATAAGTATGCGGTATTCATCAACTGCAAAACCAGGCTGAAGTAAGAAAACATCTTCTTTCCAAGTGATTGCAGCTTCTTGGATTCCCTGTCCGGAGGTGTGGAAGGGAACCCGCCCTGGGAGGTAGAAGCCTGCACCACCAAGCTTTCAGGGGTGAGTTGTTGGCTGAGGAACTTTGGCCGGACAGTGGCAGCATGCAATTGTCCTATTCACAGGAGCCCCTGTGCTAGGCTTGGACCATATGCCTAGAGGGACATCAGTAAGTGCTTCATTGAAGGGCAAAAGGGGTTCAGATGTGGAAGCCTTAGGTTGAAGCACTTCGGTCAGGAAATTAGTCCTGACCTGCACAGAGGGCAACTCTAGTCCATGGACCTCGGCTGCCCTCTTGACCACCATGGCATAAGATGCCACTTCCTCCTTAGCCACAGTTGGCAGAAAGAGCATGCCAGTATCTGGGGAAGTGTCCAGTCTACTGGCCTCCCCAAGTTCCCCATACCAGCCCATCTGCTCCGCAGAATCTTCCTGGTGTTCTAAAGGGTCCATATACCCCTCCCAACCCTATCCCGAGGCCAAAACATCATCAAAATGTTCAGGCAACAACATAGAACCCCTGGGTTCAATCAGCGTCCGAATCAGCATCGAGCGACACCTTTCTGGCTCAGTTTAGTTGCAGATAAGGATGGGGCTGGCACCGCCGATGGGGTGCCAGCTGCATCAAAGGCACCGACTTTGGGTCCGATGCTGGGGACGGTCGCACTGGCACGACCGGCACTGTGGCCGGAGCTGACGGTGTTTAATCCAATGGGGACCACTCGAGCCAGAGGGCTCAGCAGAGGGACGGCCCGCTCAAATACATGGTGCATGGCCTCGTAAAACCCTTTAATTTGAGCGAGGGTTGCTCCGGCTCCTGTAAAGGGAGGGAAGTGTGAAGTCGACCCTGGCTCTGCAGAACCGAGCCTAGAGCGTCGGTGCTGCTTACCTCGTTTGTTGACAGCCGATACCCGAGGCAAAGATGAAGTCTGCCTGGACTACTTCTTCTAGTGCCTCTTCCCCGAGTGTCCGGCTAACCTTGAGTGGGATGAAGAGGTCCAGGGGCCTCCTCTACTTTGATTAGGACCAGGACGTCCGTGGAGTCTAGCTGGATGATGTCAACTGCCGGGCTGCAAGGAGATTTATTGACCACTCCCTCAAGGCCTTCTGAGCTATAGCCTGACAGTCCGAGCATGAATTCGCGTTGTGGTCACGCTTGAGACACCAGAGACTGATGAGTTCGGGGTCGGTAACCGACATGATGCAGTGACAAGCACCGCACGGTTTACACCCTGTCTTCCCCAAAGACATTCTCACACACAATGGAAAAGAATGCCAAAGAAAAAAAATCACATGTCAAAAAGCAACAGAGAGGTAACTCTACCCGGATCAGCACTTAACTAGCGCGGAAAGTAAAGAACTGACGTCCACGTACCTAGGTGGTGCCTATATAGGTGACCGCAACCTCATAACCAACACGAACGACACAACCGATGTCACGCGGAGCCGAATGGAGCCACCTGGCGGTGCTCGCAAGGGTATTGCTTGAGCAAAAGTTTCTTGATCCAACCTGATGCCTGGGAAGGTCAAAGGTAAGGAATCTGTAGCTAGAAGTCTCTATCAGATACCTAATTATATCAAATCTACTCACAATCACCACATAGCTGTATCTCAGTCATTGAGTCACCAAAACTCCACCTCAATTGGGTTCCTTATTTACAGGCTGTTTCTTTCTTTCCTTCAGGTGGGATTTATATCACATTCTTTCTGTCAGTGACTGTTCCCTTTTCAATGAAGGGCATCCAGTTAGCTGACAGAAGGTTTAGGATTAAGGTCATTGATGCACCTGGGGTTTGTATTCTTGCAACACATCTCTAATACTTGGTTACATTAAAAAGCTAGTATCAAAATGTCTAAGAAAATCAAAAAGGAGACAATTGATTTCAACAACTTTCTGCCTTTAATGGGCCTTACTTTAGTGGGTAAAACTATCTAATTTTCCAACTGAAAAATGTACCTTTAAAAAATTGTTTGCTCACTCATTAACAATCAGACATTAGACAAGAAGGTGATCAAAACAGCCCTTCTCCATTTCCTAATGGTCAGTGCATTCTAGATAATGGTATGGCTTCTTTACTGATTTCCCATCAACTTTTGGGGGTGTTTGGCACATGGACCAGACACTACTCTTCATAATTATTAAGATGTGAATGGGCTTTGGTGGCTGTGTTCTGAAGAGGTAAAGAGAATATGGGATAACCCATGCAAATTTAAGGACCTCAGTAGTCAACTGTTAACTTTAGCAAAACGTTGTCCCTTATAAATAATTGTAGTTTATACATGCAAAGGCACAAACAGTTTGTGGCAGAAAACATTGCACCAATAAGTGGGTTCAGTTTCTTTCAGCAGGGCGATACATAGTTGCTAATAATAAGAGTCCAGAGTTCAGACATTGTCTATGCCCCTTGGCTTCTCCAAAGGTCAATACTCTACCCCTATTTCTCAACATTTATTAGCAGTCCCATGTTATCAGACAAAAAACCTGCACATTAATATGTACCAATATGCGGCCAATATATGGCTCATACTCAACTGCACCTTCTCAGCCTCAAACTCTACGATTTGACAGCCCTCTCACTTGAATATCTCCCCTTGATAAGCTCCCTCCTCTCTCGTCCAAATCTGCCCAGAGCCCCTGCTAGCGCCAGTGTTAGAGCTCACCTTGACCAACTCTCTCCCCCACTAACTCTAAAACCGTACCCCTATCTAACGCACCCTCTCGCCCCAGAAGTTTGATGACCTATCTTGCACCCAACAAAATCGATGAATTTCTCAAGTCTTACTCGTCCAGCACAGACACCAACAAGATTCCGAAGGGTCTAATTCAAGCCATTCACCCTAACCCGAACAGAGAACCCCTTCACAACCTCAGAGTCATAAACAATTACAACCTCACGAGAGGGAATATCATTCAGACTCCCCCATACACCGGCACAACTTAAATGCGTACTACTCAACTGCAGGTCTGCCAACAAACCCGCCTCCGATATCTTCGACCTCATCCAACACAATGAGATAGACATCATCATCCTCACGGAAGCTTGGCTCAATCCCTCGTCCACTCCTATCCTAGACGATATGGTTCCCATTTCCCATGACATAATTTGTTTAGACAGAGCTAAGAAGCTGGGAGGTGGCCTAGCTTGCATAGATAGGAGCACACTCGCGGTCTCCCTCTCAGAGTCCTCTACGCTATCATCATGCAAATACCTTTGTCACAACATCTCTAGTAACATTCACCCGGTGTGCAAACTACACACATTCTATCACCCCCCTGGGGACAACCTCCCCTTCATCGAACAATCAATGGAAATTATCTCTGGCAATGTGGATTCCGCGCTGTCCCACATCTACCTTGGGGATTTCAACCTTCACTAGTCGAACCCTAATGACCAAGCAGTAACATGCCTTAATTCTTTCTTGAGTAATCACGAGTTGATTCAACATTGTGACCAGCCAACCCATATTAAAGGGGAAACTCCGGACCTCATCATCACCAAAGGACACACCATCACAATGGATTCCATCATCCCCTGCGATTGGTCCAATCATCACAGCGTTTTCTTCCATATCAACATGGAGGTGTCTCTGAGGAAGGCTCAACCAATGAAACCAAAGATTTGGAAAAGGGATCTCAGAGATATCAACACAGCTGATCTAGCAACCCGCTGTAAATTTGCCCTCTCTTCCCAAGTGGATATGGACGAGGTCCATGCACTCACAGACTTTTTCAACTCTACTATCACTAACATTATGGATTCCATGGCTCCACTCCAACTAAAAAATGCATCTACAAAAATATCCAAACCATGGTTCAACGGCAACCTAAACTCGGAACGTCGCAACCTAAGGGCAATCGAACGTTCCTGGAGATCCACTCCATCCACGGACCAGCTAAAAATCCTTAGCTCAGCAAGAAGCTCTTATAACAAACAAATCAAGAGAGCTAAGGTGGACTATTTCAGATCCCAACTTAACCAAGCTGCAAATCTCCCCAAGAAACTTTTTGAACTGGTTAAAAAACAATCAGTGGAAGTCTCTAACCGATCTGACTATGAAGTCAGCCCTCCCTAATGTGATGATCTGGCTGCTCTCTTTACAGAGAAATCAAGACTCACCAACATGGATCTGGAAACCAGGCGGGCTCTACCGCTACCCAATGGGTCTGCGCCCCCCCGGCCTTACTAGACAAGTTCGAACCGAGTAGCCGGGGTATCAAGAACAATGCATCCTGGGACACCTTTACCCCCCTCAATGAAAGTGACATCAAAAAGGTTCTTCGGAATATCAACCCATCTAACCACTTCAGCGACCTGTTACCACCTTCCATCTTTAAAGAAATTAAGGATGCCGTCCCTCCCATCTGCACAAAGATCGTCAATGCATCTTTGTCACAGTAGCACGGTCCCAGAATACCTAAAAGCTGCACAGGTAACACCTATATTAAAAAAAACTACCGCAGACAGCGCTGATCTTAACAACTTCCGCCCTATCTCTAGCATCCCCACACTAGCCAAACTCCTAGAAAAATGCGTCCAGTCGCAACTCTGTGCACACATTGAAAATTTCCATCTCCTGGACCAACATCAATCTGGCTTTCGTAGTGGGCACAGCACTGAATCTGCTCTCACTCACGTGATGGGTGACTTTTTAATAATGCTTGACCGAAATTAATCTTACCTCCTTATCCTCCTTGACCTTTCCTCTGCGTTTGACACTGGCCATCACCAGTTTCCATGGGGGTTCCCCAAGGGTCCACACTATCTCCCATACTCTTCAACCTGTTCCTGGAACCATTAGCTAATGAACTAAAATCCATGGACATTCTCTTCCATATGTATGCAGATGACACCCAACTCTATCTGAAAATCTGGTTAACTGAGAACTACCTCATGCTAAACACCTCCAAAACAGAATTCCTCCTCATTTCTCCCCCAAAACACACTCCTAAAATCGACCTCTGGATGAACCAACTCACCGCCTTCAACTGCTCCCCCTGCATTAATGACTCAGCTAAATCTCTAGGAATCACCCTGGACCAGCACATGAACATGAAGACTCATATCAGCTATGTGTGCAAAGGAGCTAACTACCTTCTGAGGATACTCTGGAATCTCAAACCTTTCCTACCACAAGCTGACTTCAAGCAAGTGGTCCAAGCGCTTGTTTTGCCGAGGCTTGACTATGGCAGTGCTACGCTCTGTGGCCTCCCCAAATATACCTTGGCTCCACTAAGGGCATCATTGAATGCGGCAGCCAGATTGATTATGGGCACCAAGCGACATGCACACATCTCCCCAGTCTTAAAATCCCTAAACTGGTTGCCCTACGAAGCAAGAATACAGCTAAAGATTGCCTGCCTATCACAAAGCCCTTCACTTCAAAACCCCCAAACTATCTAGCGCAAAAGCTAGAACTATCCGGACCATCAAGGAGTGCTAACTCTCTCCTCCAAGGTTGCTTTCAAATTGGAAGTAAAAAGATTCTCCATGAATAAGTTCTTACCTTAATAGGATGCGCGATTGTCTGCTCTAATGCATTGGTCATACTCCTTTAAGCCCAGAGCTGGATGCTAATCGTGTATTTTTTGGTTTTTTTTTTTTTTTGTCTTCTTCCTCTCTTGTTGATTCATTTGCTCCCCTCCTATGTCGCTATGTATCAGTAATACTAGCCCATTCTTTGCTGACCTCCAGGATGTGTAACTGGCCTTTTTATGTGAGCCCTAATTGATTCACTGTTTGTTTTATATTTCCATTTGACTCATGTACTAAACTGTTACCTTCCTTTCCCTCAAATTGTAAAGCGCTCGGATATCCCTTGGGATCAAGTTCGCGCTATATAAAACTTTATAAATAAATAAAATAAATAAATAAAATAATTATGGAACAAAATGTCACTCATCTAGCTGACTTCAAGTTGCAAATAAAGACCTTCATGATACCGCACTATGGGCCATATGTAGGTAGCTAAATACCGGTCGGTAACGGCCGAAATTCGGTAAATATCCCGTTACCGACCGGTATTTAGTCAAGTGAGATGTAGGAGGCCAAAAACCCGTTTTCGGTAAATATGAATCGGTAAATACGGATTCATAATTACCGAATTCTAAAATACCGATTCATATTTACCGAATACATATTTTCCGATTCGGTAAATATGAAGTGGTAAAACGAGAAAAGATATGTAGGTAAATTCGGTATTTAAGAAATCCATGAAATTCGGTAATTAAGAGTCGGTAATTAACACAGATTGAAAGCAGGTGGTAAGCATCAACAGTGCATATAAGCAATCCCAAAATGCAACAGCGTGGACAACATGGCCGCTCAGTATGTCATTGCAAGGCGCCTACGTCTACAGGCAGCAGGTCTGAGGATTTGGAGACGGGAGGAACGCATTTACAGACAGCGTATCACACTCTTTCAACAGACTGAGGCAGAGATACATGAAAGGTACAGGCTACACCCACAAACCATCATGGACCTGATAAGGGACCTGCACCCACTCCTGGACCAGCCAACAAGAAGGGCGCATGCCATACCACCACATGTGCAGGTGCTCTGCAGCCTACATCTACTCGCATCTGGCAGTTACCAGGGGGTGATAGCTGCGGTGGGCGGTGTATCCCAGAGTTGCCTGTCCCGTTTCTTCAGGAAGTTCCTGGATGCCATGATGCAGAGAATGCACCACTACATCAGCTTCCCAAACACACAGGCTGAACTGCAAAAAACCAAAACAGACTTTTATCACATGGCACAGTTCCCCCATGTCATAGGCTGTATTGATGGCACACACATTCCAATCTGCCCACCAGCTGCCACTGAGCACATCTACAGGAACAGAAAGTCCACCCACTCCATAAATGTGCAGGTAATCTGCGATGCAGGGAACATCATCACAGATATCGTAGCTAAGTTTCCTGGGAGCACCCACGACTCCTTCATCTTCCAGAACAGTGGGATCTACACACGACTGCTTGCGGGAGAATTTGGAGAAGGATACCTGCTAGGTAAGTAACAGTGACGCTCCATTCTACTTAGTGCAAATCATTGTGTATTGAGGCATGTGACTGATGGTTCTCTCATACTCACCTAGGCGACAGTGCATATGCCGTGCGGTCATTCATCCTCACTCCCTACCTACACCCATCAACCCAGAGTGAGAGACGATATAATGTGGCACACAAATCTACACGCAACGTGGTGGAGTGCACGTTTGGACTATTGAAAAGCAGGTTCCGCTGCCTCCACAAAAGCGGAGGCGCACGCCAGTACACACCCATCATCTGCTGCAAGATCATTGCCACTTGTGCAATGCTGCACAACCTTGCCACGAAGAGAGGTACAGAGGTGGAACTAACTGATTTTGAGGACAATGATGATGAGTCAGGACAGCCAGAGGCCAACGCAGTTGGAGTGCCAACAGCAACAGATGGGAGAGAGAGACGGGCAGAGATCACATGCAACTATTTCTGAGTAAGTAAGGGGACACAGCCAGTTGTTGGATGTCATGACGTAGTTTAATAATGCGGCACTACGCCACAACAACAAGAAAAAGCCGTTCTGTCAACATTGTGCAATGACTACTTGGAAGTCCAGGGTTACTACACCCAATTGTCTTAGGCTATACTGTGCAGCATTACTGTTTGCGGCCACACGCTACAGTGTGGGATGCCACGGATTGTGCATCCTCACTAGTGGCAGCCCCATGCCGCCTGCTGCTCCTCCGTGTATCTGGGACAGGGGGGGTAATGCTGCTCCTGCTGCTGGTTTCTATGCTTTCCACAGCATCCCCAGCACCAGTTGTGGCCGCCTGGCTTGTCAGTAGCACTTCCAGTGCACTGGTGACCTGCACCATCCCCCTTGAAACGTCAGTGCTGCAGTGCGTCAGGCCCTCCTGCATAGTCACAGAGCGCCTGCAGAGCAGCGACGTGGCAGTTGCCAGCCGGTTGAGTGCCCTCGTATGAGTGTCTCTCCTCTGCCGTTCCCTGCGCCGTGCAGCTCTGTCCGCATCATACTTGCTGCACAACAGCATGACGGACTGGGACATGTCCCGCATGCTCGCAGCCATCTCACTCATCCCCACCGACATAGCGCTGATGCCCCTGTCCATGTTTTCAAATGTAGCCTTCAGTCACCGCATTTGGCGCTGAACTGACATCATTGCCTTTGTTTGTAGGCGCTGTATCTTTAACATGGTGCCCTCGAGCCCCGAGAACACCCCATGGCTCTCATCGTGTGCTGGTGGACTCTGCACCCGAGACCTGCGGCGACGTCTGGCACCTGTGTGTGCTCCCTCTGAGGTGGAGGGCACAGTGGCATGGCTCCCATCCTGGGGCACAGTGGTTGGCTCCGTCCCCCTGCAGTCGTCAGATGAGGACTCTAACACTCGCAACCTGGAAGCTGCACGCCTCCTCGACCTCACCAATGCAGGCGGTGATGATGCCGGTGACTCCAGCATGAGTGGTGATGCTGGCTGTGGTGGTGATTCTGGCTGTGGTGGTGATGCTGGCTGTGGTGGTGAGGCTGCATGTGGTACTGATCTCTGGGCAGAACTTGTGCTGGCCTTCCCTGAACTGTCTTGCCGGTGTGCCCTCTCTCCCGTTGCATGTTCAGTCCTGCGCAATGTATCATCTGTGGACAGAAATGCAACATCAGCTCAGTGTACCTGAAGCCCTGCATTGCAAGCATCACAATACATTTCTGTAACACTCTCTCATTGTCCTCTGCCTGCTTTTCACTAATGTGTGTACCATGCCTTGTTGTTCTGTGCTATTCAGTTCATGGTTGGGGTTTCCCAGACTACATCTCCCATAATGCATTGCCAGTATGCACTAACACATGGACTGGAGTGGGATACTCATTTCACAATTGGGGATGTGGGATAGGGGTAGGGGGGGCAACATTGCTGTGCATACGTCTTACCTTGTTGGGTGGTGGCTCTGGCAGAGCTGTCGGCATCCCCAATCCCCACGACACTCTCGGCCTCTATTATGGACTCCACCAGCTCCTCCAGTTCGGTAAGGGCAGGTGCCCTGTTCCTTCCACCTCCTGTCTGGCTGGCCTCCTTCTGGAGTTCCCCCATCTTCCTCTTCGTGACGATCCTTAGGTCGTACCAGCGCTTTTTCAGCACCTCAATGTCCCTGGGGGTCACTCCAATAGCATTGACCTGCGCCTGGACTCCCAGCCATATGTTACGCTTCTCCGACTCAGGCACTTGCAGGGACTGCTTCCCAAACAGCTTGCGGTGCTGCTTGACCACCTCCTCCACTAGTACCTGCAGTTCCTTAGGGCTAAATTTCTGCTTTCTCCTCCTTTCCCCTCCTTCTCTCTGTGTCTCCTGGCTGGACATTGTGAGTTTGAGCTGCACAATCAGGCACTGGCTCCCTGCCTCTCCTCTGCACTCCCTGCCTCTCCTCTGCACTCCCAGCCTCTCCAGAGTCTGATGATTGTGTGCACCTGCCTGGGTGTGGCCACTTCCTGGTTGGGTGGGGTTTGGTTGCACAGGATTGGCTGAATCATCCAGTCATGTGTTTTTGAATTTCCGATTCGGTAACTACCGATTCAGTATTTACCGAATCGGTAAATACCACTTCGGTATTTACTGATTCGGTATATAACACTTCGGTATCTACCGATTCGGTAAATTCCGATTCTTGAATACCGATTGTTACCGATTCGGTAATTATTACCGAATGTTTACCTACATATAACTTACCGATTCATAAATACCGAATCGGTAAAAATCGGTATTTATGAATCGGTAAAATACAGTTACCTACATATGGCCCTATAACTCTACTGATTAAAAACAGAGAGGCATGTCACAAATGTAAATTAGTTTGTCAGTATATGTTTACAAAAGAACATATATTTTTAAGAATTCACGAAAGGACTACTGCAGGACATAAATTGATTTACAAGGACGGAGATCGCTGCCACGAGTGTAGAGATGTCCAAAACCAGGTGGCATGGCTTGCACCCAACGAAGATGGCGGCATCCCGCTAGCTCTCCTTGTAGACAGGAGCCCTCCACATTGCGGAGACGGTTTCCTTTCATGCCTCCGGCCTTTTCTTGAAGCGGAGACGTTTCGAAGGCTGCTGGCATTCCTGGGATGACTTTCGTGACCTTTGTCAGTCATGTTTGTCTATTTTTAGACTTAGCGCTCTCTCCTCAGCTGCAATGCACTTCATGGAAAATGACAGGCAGCAAAGGAACTTTCATGAGGGCTCAGCGCCTGCTTTACAGATACATTAAGCAAAGCCTCTCAATTGATGCTTTCAATAACTCACCAGTAAGTTCTCTCCTCACATCTTCTTTCGCTTATTTGTAAAGCATTTTGAACTTCAACAACATGCAATATGTAATTAAGCTGCATTTCATCGCAGATAAATGTTTGTAGGGGAATGATTTGGGCCTTTCATCAATTTTTAGGTCTCGCTGGCTATCGCGTAAGTTATCGCTCAGCGAGACTCTAGTAAAGGGGCTCCCAAAAGTGCTCCCAAAAGCGGATTGCATGGCGAGCACGCGCACAATCACGTGCATCGTGCCGCCATGCAATCCGTTTGGCATCCTACTTCAAAGGGTCCGCTCCCCCGCCTGGAATGCGCTCCCCAGCCCCCGCCAAGCGCGCGCGCCACGCTCCGCAGGGCTTGTCTTGTTATGTACTTCAACCCTTGAACCGCTGATAATAGCAAGCGTAAGAAATGCGGAGCGGGCTGTCCATTTCATTACAAAGACCTCTTTCACCACAGAGCGCGGATACAAAGGCACGCTGGGTGCACTGCGCGCCTCCCTCTTCCACCGCCGACCCCTCCTTTGTCTCTTTCTCTCACTTCTGCATGTTGTTTGTCATCACTGCTCTATTCACTATTGTCCTATCTTTCTCTTCCTCCTGCTTCCTAGCTTTTCTGCCGTCCTCTTGCCCTCTCTCCGAGTCACATTTTGATGGAAAATACGGTTTAGTCCTCAAAAAGGAAGGCAGGTAGCAGGGTCATTAACAGCCCCGTGCGCCTGCCTTATTCAAGTGCTGTCTTTTCGCCATTGCGACAATCGCTAAATTGTTACTAAAGTGCGTGCACTACACACTTTAGTAGCAATTTAGCGGGCGGAATCCATTCCCTGACCCCAGCGCGTGGGCTCTGTCGCAGCGGCGTCACGCAGCAGCGACGCGGTGGCTCGGGTGGGAGAGCGCTCCAAGGCCGCATCACTCCCAGCACAGGAGCTGAGCGTACATGCAGTACTGTATTTTCGGAGTGTACACGTACGCGCATTAGGTGTTAAAAGAGACTTCTCAGTGGCCATGGCAACAAGCAGCCTTCAGCGCTGCCTGCATCTGGCAGCAACTGGCCAGCGTTCAACCAGTGATTAACATCAACAAAAAAAATTCAACTTCCCCCTTCTATGAACCCTACCACCACCCACCCCCCACACACGGGGGCGCGCACAAAAATACACACGCGAGGGCGCGCACACACGCTTACGTGCGCTCAAATTAATAGCCAAAAGGGAGCTGTTGCAAGCCACTGGATATGATGAGCAGGTAACATATTTTCGTGAGGATAATAAAAGCTACGATAAGCAGCCTCAGTTTCTGCATGGAATTTCCATAAACAACAGGCTACCGTTCCAAACAAACGCTCGAAATGAAGGAATGCTTGCAAACAGTCTATCCACTAGCAATCGCTCCCACCCATCGTTTTTTGCCCACCATGAAATCTCAGATTAAACTCCTCAAATGAGTCTAGTCCTTCTCCTATGTGGAGCTGCCATGCCTTCTCTGTACTGAAACGGCAGCAGCCTAGACCAGTTTCAGCCTAGCTGGGCCTCTTCGGCCAGGTGCAGCTCGAGTCTAGTGGCACAGAGAGCACGAGACCCATTTCTGGGCATACAAGTGGTCATTTGGGACATTACATTAAACAAGAAGACATATGTGCATATGTCTGGGGCAAATCAGAGCTGGCATGGTAGGCAAAAAGATGATGGATTAGAAAGCTAAGCCTGGCAATTGCCGGTGGTTCGATTATTTGCAACCCTCCCTTTTCCTTTGTGTTTTTTACACAATCCAATACGTCCTTCTGTGCTTAGGCAAATCAGGCTATTCCTATAAATACAAATCATGTTCGCAGTTCAATGTTTGTGACATGTACAAGTCTCAGGGGCCGCCGTCGTGTAGTGTTACGCCATTGGTTGATCAGCCTATCCCGATACTTTTAATATTTATTATCCTGTATGCTGATCAGATTTTGAAACTTGGATAGGCCAGAAATGAGTTGGCCAGTTGCTGTATTTGTTTTGCATATAAAACCAATTTTACATCTGCAGCTTCATTGAATACTTTTTTTTTGCATTCAGAGTTACAAATGTAAAAGCAAAAGTGTAACTAGCAGGACTTTGCAAACGATATAACAGGCCGGGATAACCTGCAGGAGATGAAGAATACTTTGTAAATAAAGTTTAACAAGCATTGGCATAGCCAATAGGTCGCCTTTGGGACCTTATAAGTGTTTAGTTATCCAGCACAATATCCTTGGTGCAACAACATCAAGTGTTGCATGGCTAAACACTTAAAAGGTCCCAAAGGCAAGACCTCTTGGCTATGCCAATGCTTGTTTCAAGGATGTTTCAATCTGCATCAATATAATGCTTTTTATCACTGTCTCCTCTTTGGCCTTTTCTCACTATAGTATGAAAGACTTACACTTTATCATATAGAATTATACTTCTTTTCTGCTCTTTTTATACCTATATTGTGGTGTTTATTAAGGACTAGTTGGAGCTTTTTGAAATTGCTCTCTTCTACAACTGAGCATATTAAATATTCACACACACACACCTGTTTGAACAGACCAAAATAAGTTCTGCATCACTCTAGAACATTGCCTGGCTCTTTTACTTCACAAGTTACTACATCGTCCATTTGCTCATCACAATTTGAGATGGACGATGCAAATGCCTTGACCCTTCGAAACTCTTCCTCCTTTACATCCTCCAGAAATGGTGCTCTGCTGCATGCAATTGGGAAAGGTTCAAACAAACGGCTGAAAAAAGATCTTCCTTCTACTACAAAATCTGCCTCTTCAGTTTCCATGGATCTTCTTTTGGAGAAGATAAGGGCATTGAGCTCATGCACAGAGGAGACGAATCCTAAATCCTGACGATAAGTAATCCAGATTGGAACTGAGAATGGTGGCGGCCGAGCAGTGCATTTCAGACCTCACCAACTCAGTTTATGCAGTCCCACTTTTTCAATCCCAGATCTCTTTTCTTCAAAGACAGGTTCAAAATTTGGAAAACAGGAACCACAGGAGCAATTTATGCGTTTACGTTTTGCCGGAAGGAACAGAGGGTTCTGACCCAGTCTGTTTTTTCAAACCTTTCTTCTTAAAATACTACAGATGTCAATGTCCTCTTCTCTAAACATTCAACATGCTCACAGACTTAGCCATGTGCCTCATGCAACATCTACCTCCACAAGACTATGAGGTGTTATAATGTATTTTCTTGAATACACAGATTTGCTTAAGGTTTTAACGGCTGATCAATCTAAGAAACACATTTTATGGAACAGTAACAACTTGTACTTCTCCCAGGCCTATGCCAATAATATAGCAGATGGACACAAAGATTTTCTATCCTTGAGACCTGCACTTAGATCCCTTGGAGCCCGTTTTTGTCTGTTCCATCCATGTCTGTTCAAAGTACTTGTACTTCTCCCAGGCCAATGCCAAGAATATAGCAGGCAGATGCAAAGATTTTCTATCCTTGAGACCTGCACTTTGATCCCTTGGTGCCCGTTTTGGTCTGCTCCATCCATGTCTGTTCAAAGTAACATAATACAATAAAACCAACACCCACAAGGATCCTGAACGTTTTCAAGCTTTTCTTCAGGAACACAAAGTGGAGTTAGTGGACATCTTCAAACCTAACAAGACTTGATGTATGCTTTGTTCTAATATTGTTCTGGCTTGTTTCTTCCTATTTGAAGCATCTTTTTGTGTTAATCTTTCACATGATACTACGTTAATCTTCTCACTCTGTTTGATATTAATTATTTCTATTGTTTAATTATACTCACCTTGATTTTCATTTTACAGGTTTCAATTCCTCAACAATATCTTGTGATTATCCCAGTACGCCTCCTATATCATCAATCTTCCCTCATAGGTCAATGCCCCGGAGCTCGTAAGTGTCATCCTTCTGTGTGGTCTCAACTCCTGTCTTCTTTGATGTTATTTATAGGTATGTTCTTTCTCACTCTTATCCTTTTTTCCTATTCTATCCTCTTCTGCTCTTCTGTGATTCCAAACTTTGTTGTCACCTTACTCGCTTTCCACTTAGTTCTATTCCTTTTTCTGAGATGTTTTGTCTTCTTCCTAATCCTTCTCTTTTTTCTTTGTTGCTTCAAATTTTATTCACCATATATGTTCTATGTTCATGCTTAAATAACCTTTTTCACTTTTGTATTCCATGACATTAAAAATAGTATCTTGGAAAGCATCAAAGGGTCTTGTCTCATCTAGTTCACTTGAATGCTGACATTACCCTTATTTAAGAAACGCACCTTACTGAAGCTGAATCTATAAAACTTAAGAGAGGGTGGATGGGTACTGTCTTCTGTTCACTAGGTAACGGTAGAAAAAATTGTGTTTCTGCTTCATGTCGTGGATAACTTAATGTTCAATCAATTTCACAAGAACTTGACTCTGAAGATAGATAGTTGCTCACTTGTCTTTTGATTAATAGTGTTCCGGTTTCTATTTATAATGTTTATGGCCCTACCAGGCCTGACAGTCAATTTTGGTCTGATGTCACTCAGAAACTTTTAAAATGCCCTGATGATCATTTTATTTATGCAGGAGACTGTAATCAGATTGTTGACCTTTTTATTGATAAAGTTTCCTCCTCTGCGTATGAGCCAAAAAAGCGCCAGAAATTATTCCTTCACGCCTTTACACAGCACGCATTGACAGACGCATGGAGACATTCCTACCAAACTCGGTGCAGATAACAGGGTTTGTAACATTTCACAAACAGGCAATTCCCTCCAAACATAGCCGTCCCTCTGGAGGGCTTCACATTCTGATCAAAATTGCACTAAATTGTGTTATAGAGGAGCTTTCCACCAACAACTGTGATATTCTTTGGGTTAGACTCAAAGGCCCACTGGGCAAGTGCATTGACATTATTAATGTCTATGCAAGGAGTTCAAGAGCTGGTAGGTCACCAACCCTGCAGGCCCTAGTTAAGGTATTGGATGCAAAGCAGGCCGTCCACCCCTTAATTGTGGCTGACAAACTTCAATGTAACTTTAGAGCTTCTCGATTGGGAAGATCTTTTAGAGGCCAACGAGGAGGATAACATGTGGTTAGTCCCACCATCGGCGCTGCCACCAATAAAGAAATAGTCCCAAGCAGCCCTGCAGTTAAATTCTCTAACCCTAGCACATAGGCTACGGGCTGCCAATGGAAGGACCACTTCTGACAAAAACGGGGGAAGGACCTTTGTTGGGCCCAATGGGTCCAGCCGGATTGACTATATACTTGTGGACCTTACCCTATGGCCACTTGTAGAAGATATATCCATAATCCAGACCTGCGAAAGCGATCACAACCTTCTTAGCCTAACACTCAAGCATCCGTGGGGCGAAAAGGTAAGGACAGCTCCTGTTCTCCTCATCACAAAGGAGGTGACTCCCTCAAATGATAATCGCCGGCTCAAATGGCCCACAATTTTACGGATTAATTCAAGCTTAGCATCCTAAAACGCAATCTTGAGAACCACCTGGGGGTGTTGCTATCCTGATCAAATGACCCGATTACACAAGTAAGTTGACGTGATCTACAGTATATGTTTTTTAACCATTTGGCAAGAAACTTCATTGTTCATTTGCACAAGTCTAGGCCTAACCAGCAGAAACCAACTGAAAGGACCTCATGGTTCTCAAAAGAGTGCAGATCGCTAAAAAGACGCCTGTCCCTAGCCCTTAAGCAAAGGGACATCCCATCAATTCAGAAATTGAGGAGGCAATACAAACTGGCCCAATTAAAGGCCAAGAGGGAATGGGGTGAAAGAAGGTGGGAAGAACTCAGGGAGTCCCTCTTGAATCCAGATGCTAGGGTGTTTTGGGTAGTCATGGCAAGGTTAATTTTGAAAGGTCTCCACCTTTTGCTAATAGCAACTCGGCCAATGTGTGGCAAAATCATTTTGAAGCCCTGTATTCGACCATAACCAGTTAAGATATGGAATCATCAGTCCCTGACCCACTCCAACCACCATACGATCTCTCATTTACCCGAGAGGAAATATTGGCCTCTCTGGATGCAATCGTACCCGCCAAAGCTCCTGGCCCGATGGTATCCCAGGGGATCTTTTTCGATCTACAGGGAAAACTTGTCAACCTATATATTGACCCTCGCTAACGACATCGCAGGAGGAGGGAGGATCCCAGAATCATGGAAAGGGGCTGAAGTGATTCCCATCTTCAAAAAGGGCGATAGGTCCATTCCTTCGACTGTGTCCAGAACGTTTTCTGCCCCTTGCTTCCAGCTAAAATCTCAGATTGGATGGAAGAGAATGATATTCTCTCTTCCCTCCAAGCGGGTTTTTGACGGGAAACTGGCAAAACCGACCAGGTTTTACATCTTCTCATGTAGTACTGAAAGGTGGTCATGCTGGGCAAATGGAGCTTATATATTGCATTCATAGATCTAAAATCTGTATTCAATCTCGTTCCCAGGGATAACCTATGGCGGGAGCTTAGTGAGATGGGTATGCCACCGGGCATCCTTGCACTTCTAATCAGGCCCATGAAGAGAAATTTGCCAGGGTTAGTTGGGGTAGCCAGGCACAGATCACCGATCCCATTAAAGTACAGCTGGTGGTCCGTCAAGGATGTGTCTTGGCTCCAACCTTATTTTCACTTTATATCAATCACGTCACTGAGCTCCTATCTGCCATTCCAGCAGACGCCACCTCCCTAGCAAAGCAAAGAATCACCAGCCTCCTATTCGCAGACAATACTCTTCTTGTCTCGAAGACTCCAATGGACCGGCAAAAATTATTAAATCAATTCAAGCTCTTTTGCTTTAGAAGGGGGCTTGAAATAAACACATCTAAAACTGAGCTTATGCTGTTGAGTTCCCACAAGTCCTTCAAAGAAAATCTGCTCTTGGACAACATCCTTCTGGAGAGATCAAGCTCCTTTGATTACCTGGGAATCGAAATGTCGGAGGATATGGCCTGGAAGCACCATCTCAGCAAGGCCTTCCTCAACTTCTCCCAGGTAACCAGGGTTCTGCACAAGGAACACTGTCTCTCCTACACTAAGACAATTGCACCAGCACTGAAATCATACAGTTGAAAGGCCGTGAGCAGTGCACTTTACGGGGCTGAGTTGTGGGGCATGGCAAGAGTAAGTGACCAGACAACCCTAGAGAACAAGTTCCTCAAAAACCTGGCTTCCTTGCCGCAGAGCACTGCTCTTTGCCCACTAATGCTCGACATGGGCATTAAACCCATTAGCGACCTAGTGAAGCTCTGCCCCTTGCTGCTTTGGCAGCGGATGGTTTCCACTCCGGAACTATCGTCCTCCGCCTCCGCCTTTTAGGAGGTCTGTGCCCTAGTTACCATGAACAAAATAGGCTGGATCAAACTTGTCAAAAGCCTTATGTCTAGCATAGGCATCGTAGGTCACAAAATTGTCTGCCCAACATCCTACACTAGAAGACAGATCAAATCCCCTTACTGTAAGATCAGCCGCACTATAGCAAGCTACCTCGACATAATCAAAGTGCCGGCTCACAGGAAGTTATATATCCAATTTCGTTATGGTAGCCTGCCAATCAATGCATTCACAAACTTATGGTCGGCCAATGGAGCACAGCCAAAGGGTTGCCCCTGTTGCCTCTGTTTGCAAGAATCCATTGGTCATTTCCATTTTGCCTGTACAGCGTATGCAAAACCCATGAGCAAATGGCTGTCCCCTGTTTGTAGGCAACTTGGTACCCAAGACTATAGAGTGGCCCTGCGCATACTGAAATCTGATGAAAGACCTCTACTCGTGTGTGCAATTGCTAAGATTTTGGCCCATTCATCGGCAATCAGAAGGAGGGCGCTGACAGCCTCCCAGCCTACTCCTGAAAGTTGCTGATATGACCACCTGCCTTATCAAGCACATTTGCGATGATGGTTATCAACTCTAATATGCAAACGGCCCTTTTTTACTTCTGTTCACAAGCTAACTCAAATTGCCTTCGTAACTGTTTTTACTGCGATGATTGGTGTTTTAAAAAATTTGATTTACAATCTAACTGTCTGTTGCTTGAGAACGCAATTTATTATCTAATGCATTTGCACTTTAGATACGGGACTTTGCTAAATTTGCACATTAATTTTTCTTTGTTGGTTGGAACCTGCAGTGAAAACCACGACCTGTAAGATATTTGCTGTTTTTAAACCTTTTCAATGTTTACTAATATAACTTTGCTCAGAATTGCCATCTTTTAATACTGTTCAAATGAATTATATCATTGTCTGTCTCTACACTGATAAGTATGAAGCCCATTTTATTTCCCATTCTTTATCACAAAACATACATTCAGCTGATATAGGCTCTAACCAAATTTCTGATTAAGCTTCAGGATCCATACTTTTAGACATTCTACCCAACACTGATAGATCAAATCAATGGAGATTTAACAGTGCTCTTCTTCCACTTCTGCTTTCTCCTCTTTCTTTCTTGACTTTGTTGAATTGAATGATACCGACAAACTTGACTCTCACTACATCTGAGATGCATTTAAAGCCTCTACCCATGATTTTGTTATTAGGTATAATACCAAAAAGAAGAAATCTTCTCTTTAAAAAAAATACTGAATACTTCAACTTATCAAACTATTAGAACACTCTTATTCCATTAGGTCTAAGGAGTGCCTTCAAGATCTCATAATGCTAAACTTCAATATATATATATATATATATATATATATATATATATATATATATATATATATATATATATATATATATATATATATATATATATATATATATATATATATATATATATATATATATATATATATATATATATATATATATATATATATTCACTGAAAAAAACATAGGTTTCAGACATGTTATAGTTAGGAATTAGCAGCTAAAAAACCTCAGAAATTCACTGAAAAAAACATAGGTTTCAGGGCTGTTATAGTTAGCTGGACATTTCACTCGTACAAAACCATTGAAATTCCTCCGTTATAGTTAGTTCTGCTAACTATAACTCGCGCGCCCGCAATCCACTGCTGATGATGTCACATATTACATCATGCATGACATGGTCAGTGACATCACTGATGACATCACTGATGACATCACTGATGACATCTCAAATGACATCACTGATGACATCATCCAGTGAATGTGGTTTGGTTCGTTATTTAAATATGTATTATATATATATAGCAATCTGCATTGAAGAATGAGTGGATTTATAAATATAAATATAAATATCTGGATGAAGGATTTAGTAGCAGTGTGATTGACTGTTTACTTGACTAATTTATAGTGTCTCACTAAATATATTGGATAGTGACTAAACTGTGTGAATATCTGTATCACTTTGTCAGTTGTTGTGTAAACTGCTGCACCAGTTGGTTACGAGCTATGTGAAAGTCTATATTAGTTATTGATTAGTTAACTGAGTATTTGTATGGGAGAGTGAATGTGTGTGTGGTTCAGTGGGGGGTGTGTGACTGCCCAAAGATGTGTGAATAGTTGATTCAGTAGGTATATGAGGTTAAGACTACATGTTACATGTCCAACAAACTAGAAAAATAAAGGGCAGTGTATGTGACAGTTGTATATAAATAAGTATACACAAGACTCAGTGATTGTATGAGTGACTGTGTGGATAACTGTATACTTGTAATAGTGATTTTATAACACACTAAGTATGAGTTACTATCTATATGAATAAATGAAGTGGTGTTTATATAAGTGTGTAGCTGAATAAATGTAAGTATGATCCATTGTTTGCATAAGTGAGTAGGATGACTGCATAAGTGAATAGGATGTGTGCTGGTGTGTAATGTCGATATAAGTGTATATGTATGAGTGGATTTATAGGTAAGTGATTAGATGTGTGTGTAGATCTAGGAATCACTGAGTGGGTTTTTAGAAACTTGTATTGGTGTGTCAATGGATTCAAATAGGGTACTCTGTATTTTACAGTGAGTGATGAAAGGTTATACTAGTGTATGATGAGGTATATCTGATTGTCACGTGGATGATGCCATCAGTGATGTCATCAGTGATGTCACTGACCATGTCATGAATGATGTAATATGTGACATCATCAGCAGTGGATTGCGGGCGCGCAAGTTATAGTTAGCAGAACTAACTATAACGGAGGAATTTCAATGGTTTTGTACGAGTGAAATGTCCAGCTAACTATACCAGCCCTGAAACCTATGTTTTTTTCAGTGAATTTCTAAGGTTTTTTAAATGCTAATTCCTAACTATAACATGTCTGAAACCTATGGTTTTTTCAGTGAATTTCGAAGGTTTTTTAAATGATAATTTTTAAATGTAATAATAGTTATATGTATTTTTTGATACTGATTTTCTACAGTTGTTTTAAACTGTTTTTTACATATTTTATTTTTTAAATGACATTATATATTTTTAATATAAATGGAAATAAAAATGTTTTTTAAAATATTGAAACTGAAATATTGTTTTTTTGTTGAATGTGTAGGTGCAGAACTATAAGTGTGTTGGTTAGTTAGGGGACTGCATGCATAGTGGATAGAGGTTTGAAGCAGTCCATGTGCTAAGGCCTGGCTCACTGCATGAATACTTGGGTACTGACTGAATGACTAGAGTACTGCAAGGAGAGTGCCTGGGTGAATTTATAAGTGTTTGGGTTTTGGTGCAGTGAATGGATTAGTACATGAGGCTGAATGGGTCACTAGAGGAGTGCAAGGGGAGTGACAGGGTGTTTGCTGGAAGTGTATGAATACTGACTGGGGAATTGAAGGTGTGAAAAACAAGTGTGTAGGTAGTTAGAGACTACATGCATAGTGGATAGGCGTTTGAAGCAGTCCATGTGCTAAGGCCTGGCTCACTGCATGAATACTTATGCAGTGGTGAAGGGAGGGGATGGGGCCTGAGGTGACGTTTGAAAACACGTCCTGTGGCGCGTTTTAAGTTGGGGAAATAATTTCCCTTCAATCCTGAGAGCCACAGGGGGCTAAATAGCCCACCAGGTGCTTCCAGTAAGCGCCACTGTGCTGTGTTTCAGACAGGTGGCCCAGGCCGTGCCCCTTTTTACACCTCTCTGCAACGCAGCTCTGTGGCGCTTACTGGAGGTACCTAGTGGGGTACTTGGACCCTAGGGTCACTCAGGATTCAAGGGGACTTAATCTCCCAAATTAAAACGGACACAGGGTGCGTTTACACAGTGGTGAAGGGAGGGGATGGTGTAGGAAAGTGGCTCTATATATACTGGACCAAAGTAAGGTACAGTGTGTTTAGAGTCCCCAGTCCCCAGAGGTTTGGCAGAGGTTAAAGTTAGATATAACCTTACTCTCTAAAGTGGTAGCTTGGTCGAGCAGTAAGGCAGTATCAGAGGACAGTGTAAAGCATTTGTTGTACACACTCAGTCAGCAAATGGTCTCACACACTCAAGAACTGAACTCTAGGCCAATTGTTTTGTATCAAAAGATATAGTTGTTTTATTTTAGAACCAACAAGGTATCAAAATATACTTTCCCAGGATGAGTTACTTTAGTTAAATACTTTTCAAATAGGCAATAGACTTTTTGAATGCAATAGTTACAGTTTGTTGCAATAGGCAACACAATTTCAAACACGATGCAACATTGAGCTCAATGGGAATTTCTGGTTAAATGCAATTAGTTACTTTGTAGATTACTTTTCTAACCACAGCACTGGATCCTAGATTCAGTCCCAGGACATGAGCTGTAAACAGTTAAGTACAAGCGTTTTGGTTACAGTAGTGATTTTTAAGGAATATTATTGTATTTTAAAAGTTGACACTTAGAAACGTTTTCAGTTGGAATTACCAATGTTATCCTATGGAAGGAAATTCAATTTGCAGGTAAAGTATGTTCACGTTACTTTTTTAATCCAGTGCTGGACTCCTAGGTTCAGCACTGGGACATCTATCTAAAACAGGCAAGTAATTACGTTTTTATCGTTGACACGAGTTTTAGAGAATATTTGTAAGTTTCAGAAATGGACACTAAGAAACTTTTTCAGCAAAAAGCAGGCAATGATATCCTATCGAAGGAAATTCAAGTTACTAGTAAGTACAGTTAGAATTACTTTACAGGATCAGTACTGGGCTCAAAGATGCAGCACCGAGGTCTCTCCTGATAACAGATGAGTAAATCAGAATTCGTAGTTTGGCTGATTTTAGAGGAATATTTGTAAGTTTTAAAAATCAACACAAACTTTTTCAGCAAAAAGCAGGCAATGATATCCTATGAAAGGTAATTCAAGTTACTGGTAAGTACGGTTAGAATTACTTTTCAGGATCAGTACTGGGCTCAAAGATGCAGCACTGAGGTCTCTCCTGATAACAGGTGAGTAAATCCGAATTCGTACTTCGGCTGATTTTACTTTGGTCCAGTACATATAGAGCCACTTTCCTACACCATCCCCTCCCTTCACCACTGTGCAAACACGCCCTGTGGCGCGTTATTAGTTGGGGAAATAATTCCCCTTCAATCCTGAGGGTCCCTAGGGTCCAACTAGCCCACTAGGTACCGCCAGTAAACGCCACAGAGCTGCGTAGCAGAGAGATGTAAAAAGGGGCATGGCCTAGACCACCTCTTTGCAACGCAGCGCAGTGGCGCCTACTGGCTAGTTGGCCCCCCGGAGCCCTCATGATTGAAGGGGAATGATATCCCCAACTTAAAACGCGCCATAGGGCATGTTTGCACACGTCACCTCAGGCCCCATCCCCTCCCTTCCCCACTGGGTAAAAACGCCCTGTGGCAGTTTTAATTTGGGAGATTAAGTTCATTTGAATCCTAAGGGTCCCTAGGGTCCAACTAGCCCACTAGGTACCTCCAGTAAGCGCCACAGAGCTGCGTTGCAGAGAGGTGTAAAAAGGGGCACGGCCTGCACCACCTCTCTGCAACGCAGCGCAGTGGCGCCTACTGGAAGCACCTGGTGGACTAGTTGGCCCCCAGGGTCCCTTAGGATTGAAGGGGAATTTTTCCCTAACTTAAAACGCGCCACAGGGCGTGTTTGCACATGTCACCTCAAGCCCCGTCCCCTCCCTTCACCACTGTGTAAACGCGCCCTGTGGCCGTTCTAAGTTGGGAGATTAAGTCACCTTGAATCGTGAGGGTCCCTAGGGTCAAACTAGCCCACTAGGTACCTCCAATAAGCGCCACAGAGCTGCGTTGCAATGAGGTGTAAAAAGGGGTGTGGCCTCTGAACACCTGTCTGCAACGCAGCTCCCTGGTGCATACGGGAGATACCTGTTGGGCTATTTGGCCCCCAGGGGACCGCAGGATTGAAGAGGAATTAATTCCCCAACTTAAAACGCGCCACAGGGCGTGTTTGCACACGTCACCTCAGGCCCGCCCCCTTCCTTCACCATTGTAAAAATATTCCTCTAAAATCAGTCGAACTACGAATTCCGATTTACTCACCTGTTATCAGGATAGAACCCAGGGCTGCATCTTTTAGCCCAGCACTGACCCTGAAAAGTAATTCTAAGCATACTTACCAGTAACTTGTATTTCCTTCCATAGGAATCCATTGTGTGGTTTTCAGCAGAAAAGTTTCTAAGTGTCCATTTTTGAAACGTACAAATATTCCTCTAAAATCAGTCGAACTACGAATTCCGATTTACTCACCTGTTATCAGGAGAGAACCCAGGGCTGCATCTTTAAGGCCAGTACTGATCCTGAAAAGTAATTCTAAGCGTACTTACCAGTAACTTGTATTACCTTCCATAGGAATCCATTGTGTGATTTTCAGCAGAAAACGTTTTGTGTCCATTTTCACAAACTAAAAATATTCCTTAAAAATCGTCTGTATGACTTAAACACATTCTTTCAACTGTTTACAGGAGATGCACCAGGGCTGGATCCAGGATCCACCACTGAGTAAGAAAAACTAACGATAACACCAATTACCTGCTAAGTGAATTATCTGCCATAGGATAACATTGGAGATTCTATGTGAAAAAATTTCTAAGTGTCAATTTTTAAAATACAATAATATTCCTTAAAAATCACTACAGTAACCAAAACGCTTTTACTCAACTGTTTACAGTAGATGTCCAAGGACTGAATCTAGGATCCAGTCCTGTGGTTAGAAAAGTAATCCATAAAAGTAACTAACTGCATTTGACTAGAAATTCACAATGTTGCATTGTGTTGCCCATTGCAACAACTGTAACTACTGTACTTAAAATTCTATTGCCTATTTGCAAAGTACTTAAACTAAAGTAATTCATTCTGAGAAAGTATATTTTGTATTGTAATGTAGAATGCAATTATAATGTAATTAAAAAAGCATAGCAGTGGGGTGGGAAGCTAGCTCCTCCCTATTCTACTAATCATTTTATAATAAATTTCGGGATAACATGAAACATTTTTGGGCGGAGAAAAGAGATGATTGGCCAAGAGAAATCGTCTGATTTTGTATTTGCTGTTTGCCCTATGTGGGAAGGGTATGCCCAGACGTGGGTCCCGTGCTCACTACGCCACTGGAGTCAAGCTATCCTTGCTGAAGAGGGGTGAAACCCCGAAACCGGTCCTAGGATGCTTGATTCCGGTCCAGGGAAGACATGGCTTGGCAGTTCGGGCTAGACTGTTCCCATGAGGCACAGGGTCAAGACTGATTTGCATATGGCCATGTCTAACCTGGGGTGGTGTAGTGGGCAAAAGAACGATGGATTTAACCCAGATCTCTTGACTGGGGGAGAATGTATGCATTGTCAGCATTCCGTCCATCATTTGTTTGTTGTAACGCTTTTCGCCCTAAGTGGGATGGGTATTCCCAGACGTGGGACCCGTGCTCACTACGCCACTGGAGTCAAGCTATCCTGGCTGATGACGGCTGATAGCCAGAAACCGGTCCTAGGATGCTTGATTCCGGTCCAGGGAAGACATGGCTTGGCAGTTCGGGCTGGACTGTTCCCAAGAGGCACAGGGTCAAGACTGATTTGCATATGGCCATGTCTAAACTGGGGTGGTGTAGTGGGCAAAAGAACGATGGATTTAACCCAGATCTCTTGACTGGGGGAGAATGTATGCATTGTCAGCATTCCGTCCATCATTTGTTTGTTGTAACGCTTTTCGCCCTAAGTGGGATGGGTATTCCCAGACGTGGGACCCGTGCTCACTACGCCACTGGAGTCAAGCTATCCTGGCTGATGACGGCTGATAGCCATAAACCGGTCCTAGGATGCTTGATTCCGGTCCAGGGAAGACATGGCTTGGCAGTTCGGGCTGGACTGTTCCCATGAGGCAGAGGGTCAAGACTGATTTGCATATGGCCATGTCTAAACTGGGGTGGTGTAGTGGGCAAAAGAACGATGGATTTAACCCAGATCTCTTGACTGGGGGAGAATGTATGCATTGTCAGCATTCCGTCCATCATTTGTTTGTTGTAACGCTTTTCGCCCTAAGTGGGATGGGTATTCCCAGACGTGGGACCCGTGCTCACTACGCCACTGGAGTCAAGCTATCCTGGCTGATGACGGCTGATAGCCAGAAACCGGTCCTAGGATGCTTGATTCCGGTCCAGGGAAGACATGGCTTGGCAGTTCGGGCTGGACTGTTCCCATGAGGCACAGGGTCAAGACTGATTTGCATATGGCCATGTCTAAACTGGGGTGGTGTAGTGGGCAAAAGAACGATGGATTTAACCCAGATCTCTTGACTGGGGGAGAATGTATGCATTGTCAGCATTCCGTCCATCATTTGTTTGTTGTAATGCTTTTCGCCCTAAGTGGGATGGGTATTCCCAGACGTGGGACCCGTGCTCACTACGCCACTGGAGTCAAGCTATCCTGGCTGATGACGGCTGATAGCCAGAAACCGGTCCTAGGATGCTTGATTCCGGTCCAGGGAAGACATGGCTTGGCAGTTCGGGCTGGACTGTTCCCATGAGGCACAGGGTCAAGACTGATTTGCATATGGCCATGTCTAAACTGGGGTGGTGTAGTGGGCAAAAGAACGATGGATTTAACCCAGATCTCTTGACTGGGGGAGAATGTATGCATTGTCAGCATTCCGTCCATCATTTGTTTGTTGTAACGCTTTTCGCCCTAAGTGGGATGGGTATTCCCAGACGTGGGACCCGTGCTCACTACTCCACTGGAGTCAAGCTATCCTGGCTGATGACGGCTGATAGCCAGAAACCGGTCCTAGGATGCTTGATTCCGGTCCAGGGAAGACATGGCTTGGCAGTTCGGGCTGGACTGTTCCCATGAGGCACAGGGTCAAGGCTGATTTGCATATGGCCATGTCTAAACTGGGGTGGTGTAGTGGGCAAAAGAACGATGGATTTAACCCAGATCTCTTGACTGGGGGAGAATGTATGCATTGTCAGCATTCCGTCCATCATTTGTTTGTTGTAACGCTTTTTGCCCTAAGTGGGATGGGTATTCCCAGACGTGGGACCCGTGCTCACTACGCCACTGGAGTCAAGCTATCCTGGCTGATGACGGCTGATAGCCAGAAACCGGTCCTAGGATGCTTGATTCCAGTCCAGGGAAGACATAGCTTGGCAGTTCGGCCTGGACTGTTCCCATGAGGCACAGGGTCAAGACTGATTTGCATATGGCCATGTCTAAACTGGGGTGGTGTAGTGGGCAAAAGAACGATGGATTTAACCCAGATCTCTTGACTGGGG